>NC_134870.1:55501549-56101549 GCF_049852395.1 Peromyscus maniculatus bairdii
AGAAGTTGCACCCGCCCTGGATCTTCCAGCCATTTGAAATCAGGTGTCCTTCCTGGGCTTGTTTCTGAAGCTCCCGGCTCTCTGGGTGGCTTGGAGGAATGCTATCCCTGGCTCTCTCCATCTCTTCAGGACAGCCCAGGCAGAGTGGATGCTCAGCAACTGTGATTTCGAAGAGTGGGTTCTCCAAAGATTATCATTGTAGGCAAATGAGAAAGCCTTCCTGGATCACATGGGGGGACAGCTAGATTCTCAAAGTTCTGCCATTCCTTGGCAGTGGTTAGGACCAGACGAAGTGATGTCACCTCTGGGAGTTGTAGCCTCCTGAACTCATCCAAGTGCTCTCTAAATCCTGACATCTTTGACTTCATGGTTTTAGCAGCCAGGCTAGACCATCTGGCTTTAGCAGCCCAGTTTCCAGTGTTTCTTGTTTCTGCTCTTGGAGCTTCCGCTGAAAGGAAAGCGGAAGCTGAAAGCATACCTCCTCTCATGGCGAGCTTCTGCATGCTGCCTGAATGCCGCGGGAGCCAGCTGATGGTGGAGAGGCAGACATCTGAGCTCTCTCATTTTGTGAGTCTCAGACCCTCAGTGACTGCTTGAAAGTAAAAATTAAAGACAGGAAATAGAGCTGGTGTTATCCAAAGACTGTCCTTGAGGGATGGGAACTCAGATCAGCCCCTCTGTGCGGCCTGTCTTTTGCTGGATGAGAAATGAACATTGCTTGCTTATAAGCTGCCCAGCACTCACATGAAAGTGGAGGATCTGGGCTGTGAAGAAAGAGCAGAAGCTCATCATTCATTGTGGTTTGAATCTTAGATGATTTCATAATAAAAAACCCAGAGCCAGATATTGGAGTGGACGCTGAAAGATCAGAGAAGCAGAGCAAGCCACAGCCAACCTCACCTCGCCAACTCCTCAGCCAATCCTGTTTCCTCAGACTGGAAACCTGAGTCCTCACCCAAAAGGGTCTCAGCTGTACTGCTTTAGTTCCTGTCTCCTCACACCTTACATACCTTTCTCCGCCCAGCCATGTCACTTCCTAGGATTAAAGGCGTGTGTGCTTCCCAGTTCTGGGATTAAAGGTGTGTGCCACCACTGCCTGGCTCTGTTTCCAGTGTGGCCTTGAACTCACAGAGGTCCAGATGGATCTCTGCCTCCCAAGTGATAGGATTAAGGGTGTGTGTGCCACCACTGTCTGGCCTCTATGTCTAATCTAGTGGCTGGCTCTGTCCTCCGATCCCCAGGCAAGTTTATTAGAGGACACAATATATCATTACAATCTATCACCCACATTTTCCAAAAGAGCAGAGGAGGGTAAGCTCAGAAACACCCCACATGGTAAGAAATGTGTCCTGGGTTAGTAGCTCAGCTCAAAGCACAGCATAGATATGCATGGGCAGCACCAAGACCCTTTGGTCTCCTGCATCACTGATGTTAAGACCCCTACTGTCTAGACTCCAGAATGTTCGTGTGTATACATGTACATGCGTGTGCACATATTTCAAAGCCAGAGATCAACCTCCGGGTGTCATTCCTCAGGTGCCATACACCTGGTTTTTAAGACAGGGTCTCCCAGTGGCCTAGAATCCCGAATGTAGTCTGGGCTAGCTGGCCAGCAGGCCCCAGGAACCCGCCTGTCTTCACCTCCTCAGCACTGGGATTGCAAGTGTGTGGCACCACGCCTTGCTTATTTTTATGTGGGCTCTGGGAATCAGGCTGGCTCGTGAGCTCACGTTTGCTAAACAAGCCGAGCCGACTCCTCAGCCCCTCTACAGCTCCCGGTTCCTTCTCTTACTCTCTCTCTCTTCTCTCTCTTCCTGACTAGCTCCTCTTCCCTCCCGCCTGTGTTTGCTCTCATAGACTGAGCTGCTACAGCTCTGGGGTTAGCACATTGAATGCCTCGCGCGTCAGCGATGATCTGACAAATGTTTGAGGTTCCTCTCGTCAAGGTTTTGCCTAGACCCACAATTAGAAGAGGGTGAGAAGAAGGGACTATTAACAATGATGAACGTCCCATGGCTATTTTTTTTTTGTTGTTGTTGTTGTTGCACACCATTTCTTCTTTTGGCCTCCCAGATAGATGTTCTTTTAGATATGGCTGGCTCGGCCACTTCAGTGGATTGGTATCAGGTCTGTAGAGACAGTTTCAAAGGCAAGCCAGCTTTCTCCTTTGGGGCAAAGCCAGTCTGCTCCCCATCTGACTCTGACTAAGAGTATTGGGAGAAGTGAGGTGGTTAAGAGTTTAACTTTTGAGAACCAAATTCACGGTACTGAGTCTATGGTCATCTGGACCACAGTGCACCTTATTGATGAGCCAGGAACTCCCAAACTATTTATAGTTCCTTAAATTCAGGGAGCGCAAAACAACGGGATAAAGATCTTCAAATTGCCCTGTGCCTAAAGTGAGCCCTTCCTTCACCCAGGTGAACTCATCTGGCCCCTGGTAGCCATCACGACATTTTGGAGCCGCGACACTAAGTCTCCTGTGCGTTAGCCTCTCCTCCCCATGTCCTCTTAGCAGTGGGCTCGCGCCTGTCCCTCTGCTGGCCCAAGCAGCCTGCAGGACTGGGCCTTACCAGCGCTGATGGCTGACTGGACACTCGATATGTACCAGCCCAGTGTGTGAGTCCTACTTGCTACCTTGTTGGGGTGCAGGGGACCCCTTTATTTATTTATTTATTTATTTCTTCCTGTAGACTCCTGGCTGTGCAAATTAGTTCCAGGGACGGGGTTAGTGTGCTTTTCTGTCTGTGTTGGAGCATCACCTAGAAGGGAAGGGAGTTAATTTCCTTTCTTCTTTACTCAGAAGCCCATAGACTGTGCCCAAAAAAAATAAAAATAAAAAAATAAAAACCGTGGTGCAAATGTGAACCTTCTCCATCGGTGTTTCCAACCCAGACTTCCTGGGTCTCTCTCAGGATGTGCCCCCCTTGCTGAAGGTCACACTCTCCCCTCTTTGGACAATCCCTGGCTTAAGGCTCTTCAGCTGTAAAGGAAAAGAATTTTCCTGCAAGCTTCAGACCTATAGACTTGGAGACGCTGACAGATCCACACCGGTGATGATTTCCTTCTCCCTCCTCCACTCTCTGTCCTGGCAAGTTCATAATGAACTCTTCAGGGGAGTATTTACTGAATTCAAGGTGAATGGAGCGTGGCTGCATGATTTCTTAGGGGCTAATGAGAGCCATCACGGATAGAATGTATTTGAACATAAATTAGTGATGTTAGGAAACAGCCGTGGTCCAGAGCCTTTTAGGCCCTCTGATACAGGCCAAAAAAAGTACACCATGGTCTTATCTTTTGCATGATGCTGGGAAACTAAATGAGAAAATAAGGAAAACAAAATCATAAACTTTTATTTGCCGTTAGCCCCATGGCAAGTTCACGTACTATTGAGTAAGGTGTGGAAAATCATTAGAAATCATGAATTATAAACTTTTTTAAGTTTTTGAAAAGGTGTGTTTATGTCTCTGTATTGAGTGTTTAGCACGTGTGTGCAAGTACCCACAGAGGTCAGAAGAGAGCTCCCAGAGCTGAGGTGGTAGACCATCCTGGGTGGCCTCCCATCAGTCTCGCTTGCAAATGCCTTTGAACCACAGACCGGTCTCTCCAGCCCTTCAGATCGTGGACTCTAAACCTCACCTTTCCTTTTTCTCTGTGAAAGAAGAACAAGAGTCACATTTACTGAATATCTGTGTACTGAATGAGACAGCTAACGTCGTGTGTGCGTGCGTGCGTGCGTGCGTGTGTGTGTGTGTGTGTGTGTGTGTGTGTGTGCACATGCGTGCGTACATGTGTATGTGGGAACATGTGTATGGGTGTGTGAAAGCCAGATGCTGAGTTCAGGTATCAGTTGCTCTCCACCTTGTTTCTTGAGACAGGACCTCCCACTGAATCAGGAGCTAAGCTGGCTAGCCAATGAGCTCAGGGAATCCTCCTGCCTCTGTCCTCCTAGCAGTAGGGTCATAGACACCACCAATGTGCTTGATTTTTTTTTTTTTTTTAACTTGGGTGCTGGGGATCCAAACTCAGGTCCTCATGTTTTCACAGCAGGTATTTTACTGACCGAGTCATTTCCTCAGCCCATAGTTACCCTCTTGATGTCCTGGAGTGGTGGGCGTTAGAGTCCCCAGTAAGTAAGGAAAGCTAAGCCTGAAGGTAATGCAGTGGCCAGTGAAGAACTAGACGCAGCTGGGTTCTGAGATGAGGCTTCTACCCCGCATTTGACTCACCTCCAGAGCAGAAAGGCGAAGGTTGCTCTTGGCTTTCATGTCCACCGTCTCTCACCACAATTAGGTTGCATAACATAACCACAGAGCAGGTGGCAGAAGCCAGCATTTATTTCTGTTCGGGAGTCTGTGGCTTGGCCCTGCTGTTTTGCTGATCCAGGCCGCACTTGGCTGATCTCAGCTGTCCTTACTCAAGCATCTGCAGTCAGCTGCTGGGTCAGCTGGGGGTGGGGGCTGATCTAGTATGGTTGGAGTTGGGTCCTCCCCTCTCCTCCCACAGCTAGCCTTGGCTTTTGGTAGAGTTCCCAGAGCCTGGAGAAACTTTTCGCCCAGGCTGATTGTGCTAACGCTGGGCCCCTCGTCATCAGCCATCAGGCTCGTTCCCATCACCCAGCCCCGAGCATCTGTGGCTGACACTGTGTGTTTGCTGGTGGAGCCAGGGCTCTCTTGCCTTGTCTCGGCTCTCTTGCCTTGTCTCGGCTCTCTGTGATGACCTCTATTTTCTTTTTTTATGACGGAAATACCTTAGGCTGGGCACTTTGCAAAGGAGAGGTGCACATTGAACTCATTACTGGCGATTTGGTGACACGTAGCGGTGCCATTGTGGCTTTGATGAGGACTGTATAGCAGAAAGCCATAGGGCTGAAGGCTTTATGACAAGTGAGAGGGAAAACAGAGATGAGACAGTGGGGCAGGAAGCTAGAAAGAGACACATGAGACCAATGGGAATCCTCCAAGAATGACATTTATTACTCTGATAGCACACCTTAATAACCTCAGGCCCTCCCACTAGGTCCTGCCTCTTAATTCACTGCACCAAGCGTCTACACACTTGAACTATATCCAGATTGTAGCAACCTCTTTTTTGGCGCATGCACTCGTGGTTTCAGAGGGGAATGGGTTAAAAGAAAACACCATTTGTGAAGACTCCTGGGTGTCACCCAATCAACACAGGAAACAGTGTTGTACTTGGAGGTGACATGTGAGCTGGGGGGGGGGAGTTGGAGGAGGGAGTGTGGTTGCAGGGACAGGAAGGACAGACAGCTAGATTCTTGGAGGACAAGGATGGTGGACAAGACAGTCCTAGAAAAATAAGTGAGAACTGAAGAGAAGCAGAAACGAGTCTAAAAGAAATACAGGAGATCAGAGATGTGGGGACAAACCATCATCCCCAGGCACGAGCATCCCCTTGGACCATATTCATCCTGCTGCTGCTTGGGACTGAGGACTTGCTCAGGCCACTCCCTCCAGCAAATAATTCATGAGCCTCAACTATGACAGTATAATTCCCTCCACATGCATCCCCTGAAGCTGCTAGTACAGGAAGGATGAAAACCCATCTCTTCCTGTTTAATGAGGCCACTACATAGGGGTTCAATTGTTATTTCATATTAATAATTCTGTTGCAGAGCTCCAGGCTTACAGAGGGTCTCAGCCCGATATAAGAAGGGCGCACACTGGGGGTCTGAATCAGGTAATGTGGAGCATCTCTGCAGGGGGATTCGAGCCTTGCTTTAGGTCACTTTCACTCCAGGGAGAGGGGAGTTACTGGGGAGGTTGACAGGGGAGTTTCCGAGCCTGCAGACTGTCAACCTCAACAAAGAGGGGCCGCCGAACTTGTATGAACTGTGAATGGGAATCCGTACATCTGCTTGACCTTCCTCTAAAAACGTGTGGAAAGGACATCCGAGCATCTTGGTACTAACTTTGATTCTGTTGGTCCTCATTTTTTTTTCTACGTTTTTTCATTTCCCTTATGAAAGTGACATACGGGGACTGTGGGGGTCCAGCCCCTCAATAGTCCCCTCCCGGGGTCTGGGAAGAATCTACAACCAGCTGATAATTAATCTTTGAAGAAAAGAAATGAACCTATGTACACGAAACTCCTTAGTCCATTACTTTATTATTCTGTGTCAGTTACAAGCTTATATTCTGCTCTCATTTTTAGCTTCTTTCTCTACTGTTCCCTCTAAGTTCTATCTTAATTCTCTCATCTTAATTCTGCCTCATCTAGGTCTTTTTCATCTTGTTCTTACCCAGCTAGTACTTCCCCATCTGACTCTTTCTCATATTCCATCTTGTCCACACGTACTCTCCTTATCCCTCTCCATTCTCCATCTCTCCATTCTCCACGTTCCTCCTAAGTCTCCCAGTAATCCAGTTATAAACCCAAGCAATAGCAAGCCCCTGGTCGAGCAAGGTCACCAGGCTTGAATTCTACAGGGTCATAAAGTCAGGTAAGAATTTTCCTCAGGCAGTGACCACCAGGCTCCCAGGGGCAAACAGAGGGGTGATAAAAATCACATGGAGGGGCAGTAATTGTTAATTATCATTTGCAACCCAAAAGGGAAGTGACTAATGGGGAAATGAATTAACTAAAGGCTAAATTCGGGTAATATCTAAAAAGAGGGATCTTATATGCTCTACTATAGTCTTAAATGTGATTGGTAGAAAATGTTAAAAATCTATAAGTTGCTAGGTCAATGGGAGAAAATAAAATTGCCTTCTTTTTTTTTCATGTGGCTCATGTCTGTCCAAGCTATCTGCCATTTTTCTGCAGGGTGGGGGAAAGTGTGCTCAGTCGTTAGTGTACAGCTAGATGCCTCTGGTGATAGTTAAAGGGAGATCTGGAACTAGAGGTAAGATTTGGGAAAGAGGAAGTTAGGCTTAATTGGCACATCCGCCAGGCCTTCTCAAACAGGTAGCCTGGACGCTTAAGTCTGTTCTTAAGTACAGAGGTATCTCTGATAAGGTACTTTCCTCCAACTGGGGATGGACCTGGCCGGATGCTGCCAATGATGATAATTGCAGGGAGGCTTGAACTAGGGTTCTGGCTCAACATAGCTGTTAGGGCACAGGTTATCTAAATACTCCAGAAGTGGTTAGGTAAGGAGTTAGAGGTCTATAAAGATAGTAAGGCTGTAAGAAAGGAGGGTCCGAGCTAAATTGTGTAAAGCTATTACTTAACGTCCACCTAACCTAGGTGGTGGCTCCTTGTGGAATTTACCTTAAATCAGGAGCCTTGCATGTGAACTGTTATTACTGCTAGTCCTTGAAAGTGGCTAAGGGAGATATCTGATTCCAGAGGAAGCCTTCCCTGAGGCTGTTCTCCAAATACCTTGGGTGTGTTTGTCCAGAGAGTGATCAGTCCACACTGTTAGCTCTTCTTAGGGAAAAATCAATTGGGAAAACTATGAAGGCACACATGATTTTCATAACAGAATACAGCTGATGTATAATAAGCCAAATAACACCAAAAGTTCCTTGGAATTTGGCTTCCTCTGGAGGAATTCCTTGATCCCTCCAGGTAGTGACTTTGCCATAACCAGCTGAGTTCTTAGGATATATTCCTGTGGCCCACAGCAGTGACATCTTCTGGCCAGACAAGGACCCTAAAGGTCTATGACTGTGACAAAGATTACAGGAGGTAAAGGATGTTCAGGTGACCAGGCACGGTAGCTCCTGCCTAGAATCCCAGCACCCAGGTGGCAGAGGCAGAAGGGTTGCCACACATTCAAGGATAACCTCGTTGAAATAGCAATCTCCAGGCCCGCCAGAACTACGTGGATCTCGTATTAAAAGCAAAACAAGGCAGTGTTCAGATGCTCTGAGAAACTAAAGGCACTGAACCTATGGGATAGATCAGGTGTCTAAGAGAAGTGTGGTACCCTGAATGACCTCACCCACCTGGACCTGCCCCCGGCACCAGCCTTAAACACACACACACACACACACACACACACACTCCTGATGTCTTCCACAAATGCAAGTTGTCTCTGGCTTAATAAATTCTGCCTCAGGTATCTGACCACATTCCTGCACGTTGCCTGTGGTGACCAGTGGGCAAAGCTAAGACCTGAGTATCGGGGGACAACTGAGACCCCAGAATTCTAGGAGCAGCCCCCACCCCAAGGCAAATAAGACATGGCTGTACCAGGAGTTGGGATGGAGAGAGGTGGAAAGAGAATCAGTCAGGAAAGAATTGATCTCTCCCTCCTGGTTAAGAAGGATCAGCTATGGGGACGTATCACATCCCGAGCTTTACAGTGTCTTTATCTTATCAATATTCCTGATAACAGCCAGGGGACAAATAAAGTGATGACCCAGTAAAAGGCAAGTTGACATGTTGAGATGAGAGAGTTGGCTTGTGCCTGGACCAGAGCCTCCCTTAGAAACAAATGGTTAAAACCTCAGTCTGGTAATGAGCCTGCATTTGTAGGTAGGCGGTTGGCTGTTGCTCTTTGCTATCAGTCACAGGTTATGGACAGACCTGTGGATTCTTGTCTGTCCAAAATTACCAAGCTGAGTCAACGGAGTTCCTTCTGCAAAGAGGGACAAGGCATGGTGGCATGGGGAGGTCACCATGGATAGGTAAACAGATGATTAACCCCATCTTTGAGGTAGAAAGGGGCTTTAGGACTTCCTTATGCTCCACATAAGGGGAGGGAGTGAGGGGCATCACAAATGGCTTGAAGCTTCCTGATTCCCACCTGTCTCCCTAGCCTGGAGTACATCCATTAGCTCACCCATCTTCTTCCTGCTTTTCTTCCCAGAAAAAAGGGAGGAAGAGATTAGTCAGGATGAGATTGGACCTACTATCCACTACAAAATTCCCCTCAGGTAGCTGGAAGCTGGACAGGACTGGCCAACATTAGTCTGTGGCAAGACTCCATCAACACTAGCTGTGAACATCTGCTGTTTTCTGGGGTCTCTGACACATTCCTCCGTTGTAGGGAGTCCCTTGGCACTTCCCTAGCCATTCAGAAATGAGTACATATTGACTGTAGAGTATAATATCTTAACGATACCTGAACCATTTACAGACTACTTGTGTCTCTGGGGATAGCTGGCTCTGTGGCTTGTTTTAAGACTACTGAGATTCACAGCCTCATGCCACCTGTCATTCCATCTGTTGACTTTTTTTTTTTTAGGCTTTCAAAGCAGGTAAAACTTTATTTCATTCTGTTTCTGAGCAACGGACTTTGTTTTTTTTTGTTTGCTTATTATAATATAATATTTTAATTTACTCTTTGAGAATTTAATATATCCATGTGATGTATTTCAGTCATAAACCTTCCCTATCCCCACTTCCATTTCTTTACAGATGCCCCCCTTTTATATCTCTCTCCCAACTTCATGTCCTCGTTTTTTTTATAGCTCATTGAGTCCAATCAATGCTGCCCATATATATATTCATGGTTGAGGGGCCATCCATTGAAGCATGGTCAACTTATCACACCACTAAAGAAAACTATCTCTTTTTTAAAATTTTATCTATCTATCTATCTATCTATCTATCTATCTATCTATCTATCTATCTATCTATTTATTTTTACAACCAGACCATGGTTTCCCTTCCTTCCTCTCCTCCCAGTCCTCCCCCTCCTCCCCCTTTCCCTCCCCTCCCCCCTTCCTCTCCCCTCTACACCTCTATCCACTGCTCCTCCATTTCTATTCAGAAAAGCACAGGCCTCCCATAGATAACAACCAAACACGGCATATCAAGTTAAAGGCTGGACAAGGCAACCCAGTGTGAGGAAAATTGTCCCAAAAGCCAGCACAAGAGTCAGACACAGCCCCTGCTCTCACTGTTAAGAGTCCCATCAGAAGATCAAGCTACATAACTGTCATATATATGCAGACAGACTAGGTCAGACCCACGCAGGCTCCCTGGGTCTCGGTTCAGGCTCTGTGAGCCCCTATGAGCCCAGGTTAGTTGATTCTGTGGGTTTTCTCATGGTGTCCTTGACCCCTCTGCCTCCTACAATCCTTCCTCCCCCTCTTCTGCAGGATTCCCTGAGCTCCACCTAATGTTTGGCTGTGGGTCTCTGCATCTGCTCCCATTGGTTGCTGGATGAAGCCTTTCTGATGACAACTGGGCTAGGCACCTATCTATGAGTATAGCAGAAGATCATTAGGAATCGTTTCATTGACTTTTTTTTTTTTCTTGGCAGCCATCAACTGTCAATAGCTCCTCAGCTTGGGATGGGGCTCAAGGGCCCTTTTCCCATCCATGCTGGCATGCTGGCTGGCTCGCACTTGTGGGGGCACCTGCAGCCTCTGTGAATTCATGAGGACAGTTGTCTTGTGTCCAGAGGACACTGTTTTGCCCTAGTCTTCCCCCAAGCTCTGGCTCTTAGAATGTTTCTTCTGCTCCCTCTTTTGCTATATTTTCTGACCCTTGGCTGGGAGGGCCACAATGTCGATGTCCCGTTTTTTGGCTGAGCACACTCCACAGATGCATGCTCCCCACACCTGGACCACTGACCAGATGACTTTGTGAGTAAAACTCATGAGTTGCCAACTACCAGCTATTGATAATCTGAGCAAGTTCAGTCCTGCTACTTCATTATTTGGGCTTTGTTGGCTTGGTGTACGTTGACTGCAACATTGCATTTACTGATGTGTAATCTGGTGGCTCTGGAAAGCAATTGGAAAAGCATAGAAAGACAGTATTGATCTATTATTTCTCTGCAGTGCTGAACATTTTAAGCATTTAATATTTTTCTAAGTATATAAATCTAATATCTATCTAATCTGTCTGTATCTCACCAAATATAATCTGACAGACCAATGTGGACTTCTCCCACACAGTGTAATCACTGTACTAAAAACACAAACAGAGGCTTATCTGAAGGATGATCAATATTGGTATGAAAATTGAGGGCTACGTGACTAATCCAGAGAAGGGTGAGTTGACAGAGGACTTCAGCCAATGTTTACAGAAGCTATTTGCTCAGATTTTACCAGGTGATAATTGTGCATCACTATTTATTAAGAATCCTCCAGATGAAGGCTCCACCCCCAGGAGGCTGGGGCAGGGCTGGGATCTGAGAACCTGATGTGGCGGTGGCGCGTGGCCAAGCACATTGTTTCCCACATCTCAGAAAAACCTGTGGGAGTGTAATGGCAGTACTCCACAGAATCTCTGGAGAGGACTGAACACCGCCCTGCACAGAGGCCCCTCCCTTTGTAACAGGTGCTGTTCTAGGGAAGGGAAGGAGGAAGCTTGGCCACTTATTTCCTTTTAAAATGACAATCACCCTGCCTGATGTGTCTAGCTCGGAGTTGCTGAGGTTAATCCAATGAGTGGAGACTGGCACTGTGACTTCCTTATCGGACTCAGGAATCTAGGCCCTGAAAGCTTAAGTACTCTGAGGTCCCAAGCTTTAGAAGTGGGAGTCAGAATTTGAACCCTCTAACCCCAGAGCTTTGCATGTAGCAGGTGCTCCTGGAAGATTTTAGGAAGCAAGTAATTCAGACTGAGGCACGTGGACCACTGGGAACAGCATTACCTAGGAGCTGATGTATAGTGCAGAATCTCCAGCCACCAGCCAGCCAGGCTGCATCCACACCTGTGTTTGTAAAGTGCTCTTCAGATGACCCGTGCACACCCTAAAGTTCAGAACCGCTTTAATAGATGGCCCGAAATATGGCGTGAAGAGTCTCAGCATGTGCTTATGACAGCCAGACGGGAACCCACACAATCCAACAAGCCATGAGAACCTGGTGGGGCGGGCAGGGGTGGGAGTGAACAAGGAAGTGTGCACGGGGAAGCTATCCAAGGGTGGTGTGGCAGGAAGTCTCAGTAACTGCTGTCTGAAATCACATGGCGGGGGAACCTCCCCTCATGAGAAAACCATAAACCCTCCAAGAGAAAAGTTCTTGTGTGGATATGTTTTCTTTCGGAAGACAATACAGTTCATTTCTTTTTCTTCCTTCCTTCCTTCGTTCCTTCTCTTTCTTTCTTTCTTTCTTTCTTTCTTTCTTTCTTTCTTTCTTTCTTTCTTTCTTTCTTTCTTTCCTTCCTTCCTTCCTTCCTTCCTTCCTTCCTTCCTTCCTTCCTTCCTTCCCTCCTCCTCCTTTTTCTTCTTAACGAGAGAAGGACTAGTCAGGAAGAAATTATTTACCAAAACTGACATGCTCCAGCAGTTTTTCCATCAGAGGTTCCTCTACTCCCGCAGCCCTTGGAGGGTACACATCTTGTCTACTTCGGGAGTGAGTTTTCTTTGTTTCTATGTGGAACATAGAGAGCATCCACGAGTTAGATGAGAGGTTCAGTTTCCAGAGGATTTTCCCTTTGAGTGTTGTCCTTGAGTGAAATCCTCTTCAAGTCCATTCCAGCTGCTGTGGCAAAATATCATGAGCTATATTGTGGGTGGTACCACCCTTGGGCTGGCGGTCCTGGGTGCTATGAGAAAGTAGGGTGAACAAGCCACAAGAAGCAGGCCACCAAGCAGCACCCCTCCATAGCCTCTGCACCAGCTCCTGCCTCCAGGTTCGCACCCTGCTTGACTTCCCGCCCTCGCTACTTTTGATAATGACCTGTTATATATAAGGAGCTGCTAGTGGAATAAAAAAAACTCTTTCCTTCCCAAGTTGCTTTTGGTCATGGTGTTTCATCACAGCAACAGAACACTGCCTAAGACAAATTGGTATCAGGAGTTGGACGTTGCTGTGACAGAGCTTACCATGTTGACTTCGGAGGGTGGGGAGGACTTTGGCACTCTGGGCTAGGAAAGTCACTGAGCACTGAGGCTCAGGGAGCTGTTCTGAGGAAGCCTGAAAGATAACAATGTTGAGAGCAATGCAGACAATGGAGGCCTGGCTTGGAACGCTTCAGAGTAAACAACCCAATTCCCTGAGTCAAGATGCCATGTGTTACTACTTGGTGCCAAGTATAACCCATGTCCCTGCTCCAAAGAGTAAGTTAGGAATATCAGACACAGTTGGTCACTGCCTTCTAAGGAGCTGCAGACTAACGGAGAGGGGCTGATGGGTAGAAAAATGTCCTGGTCACATATGTCGTTCACATGTAGCTTTTCACATCTGCTAAATCCAAGCATATGCAGTAGACATATTTAGGATCTTAAAGGCTTATTAAGATGCAACTTTGGCTTATTTCTTACCCCTAACCCCCTCCACTCACACAAACACACACCTCTTTTCCTGTTTTGGCCTCACTTTCAAGTGGCCAAAATAGAGCTGGCTAAACCGACTTTTCTGAGATTTGTTTGTTTTCTTTTTCAATGTCTGGATGGACAGGATTCAGGTCAGGATGCTTTCACCTGTTGTCTTGTGTTTCCTCCTGTTCACAGTGTTTGAAGTTGTGTGAATTGAAGCCTTGCTTGTGTGTTTGAAGGGGTGAACTTTAACTCCAGGAGTGACTTCAGCTTAACTGAGAACAGTTCTAGTGAATGTGTACAGGGCACCCCTCTCACCAACTCTCCCCCTGGTGCGGGGCTTCTTCACCACAACCAGTTTCAGAGTCACAGGGAGAGGGAGAGGGAGAGGGAGAGGGAGAGGGAGAGGGAGAGGGAGAGGGAGAGGGAGAGGGAGAGGGAGAGGGAGAGGGAGAGGAGAGAGAGAGAGAGAGAGAGAGAGAGAGAGAGAGAGAGAGAGAGAGAGAGAGAGAGAGAGAAGCATGTACAGAGGGATGGGAACAAAAGAGAAAAACAAGTTGAGTCAGATCCAAATCAGACTGTGGAGCAGCCAGCCCGGGCTCTCCTTTCTCCCACTCCCCTTCCATCACCAAGACAAACTGGGTTGGTCTGCTATCGACAGCCGGGTAATCTACACACTAAAGCTTAACAGTTTCCAGCCCCTCTATGACTTTGCCCATGTTTTCAATGGATCACCGAATCACATTGGCTCCTCACACTGCCACTGACTCCTTTCCCTTTTCTTGTCTTTCCCTCAAGCGTGCAAGCGCAAAGAGCAAGAACCTAACAAAGACCGGAACAACTCCCAGAAGAAATCCCGCCTGGTGTTCACCGACCTCCAACGCCGGACGCTCTTCGCCATCTTCAAGGAGAACAAGCGCCCTTCGAAGGAAATGCAGATCACCATCTCCCAGCAACTCGGGCTGGAGCTGACCACTGTCAGTAACTTCTTCATGAACGCCCGGCGCCGCAGCCTGGAGAAATGGCAAGATGACCTAAGCACAGGGGGCTCTTCTTCCACCTCCAGCACTTGTACCAAAGCATGATCCAAGGACTTCACCTGGGCACAAGTCACCTCCCAACGAGGACAACAGATACCAAAAAGTAAATCAATAAAAACCAAAACAAACAACCAACCAAAAAAAACCAAAACCAAAAAAAATCACAAAGACATCCGATTCTTAGCTGGGGCCCTTCACTGGTGACTTGAAAGCACAATTCTCCTGAAACTTCTATTCTAGCTGTAATCATAGGCCAGGTGTTCATTTTGTTTTGCTTTGTTTTAAATGGCTACAGAGTCCAAGTGCACGCTGAAAATGGATCTCTTTGAACCAGACACTATCCTCTGAGCATGCTAGGCATCCCAGAGATCCAAATGGGGCCTTCTTGGAGGGAGTTAATTACAGCAGGGTGTCCACCAAGCTCAGCACTGATGTGAGCGTTAACAGCCCCGTTCAGGCCCAGTCAACCTCTTGTCTTCGTTGCCCATGAGCAATAGTGGGAATTTGGCCTGAGTCAAGACACAGCTTAGAATTCCAAGACACTACATCACGAAAAGAATTTAACAACAAGAAAGACCTCATTTGCCTCCCAAGTGCTTAGCTTCTTTATATCACAATACACAAAAATTCTCAGCCATAACATTACAAAAATAAATAAATAAATCAGAATGGTAATTACTGAGCACAAGTTTTAAATATGAAAATCAATAAAAATCCAAGGACCTGTTTTTTCCAACTCAGGCATCTTTTCACTGGATAGTTTAGAAAGCATTAGGTTGATTTCAGTTTACAATTTTTCTTTTCCTTACCTCCTGGAAATCTCATGTGGTCTTTTGGATCCGTCGAGGGGGGGAAAAAAGTCAGTTCACTTGAGCTCAAAGTATCAAGCACAACAAAGATAAAAACAGAAATAAGGAAGGTTCTGGTTTCAGTGCATCCAGCTTGGCAAGGCGGTCTCCATCCGTCTTCACCATTGTGAAGTCATTAGGGAATCATTGGGAATATGGCTTCAAGCACATTTTGCAGTTTGTTACAAATTCTGTTTGTACATAACGCAGATGCACACTCAGGAGGCCAATTTAACTGTTACAGTGCAGGAGCAAAGGCATCGTTGAAGAAGATCTAGATTTTTTTAGATCATTGCCATGTCCTTGATTTACCAGACCACCCAGTTCCTCCTATGTGCGTTCCGACTACCATGCGGTTCATTCTCATCCTTGCTGATTTGTGTCGTCCCTGCCCCATCCCATCGGTGGGGATGTTTCTATTGTTTTCTAGAAAGAAACAGTTTAATAAGCCACATCCTGTCGCCTCTTCCTAAATCTCTTCCGTTGTTGACTCATCCTTGTGAAACAGCCGACTGAATCTGGAGAGAACACAGCACACCAAAGAAGCAGAATACTGCAAACCAAAGACATTTATTACCTGCCATTTTCTAGCCTACAAATACTGTGATTACTTTTAGAGATCAGAACACCTCTGTAACTCCTAGTGGCACGCAGCTCTTGTCTTGGGCTCACCCTCTGGCTGAGCAACCAGCGATACCAATGACATTCACCAAGCATCCAGGCAGTGGTTTTGCCACGCCAGCCCTGGTTGTCACTTTCCCATCGTGAGTGGAAGAGGGCCCACAGAACTCTGGGAGATTACAAAGGTCACTATGTGCATATTTACCAGTGAACGGCCCCAGGTGGGCACCGTGGGGTGTTCAAAGCAAGCCAAACGCTGCAATGATTCTTTACAGACACTTGAGACTGACTTTTGTATGAATTACTTATTGAAACCAAAGAAACTTTTTCTGCACCTACTTCTGCAACAAACGGAACTGTCCCATTAATTGAGTAAATGATTCCATCAATCACTGGAAATCACCAACAAGAAAAGCACGCTAGAATAAAAACAAAACAACAACAAAAAAAAAACACCGAAGACGCACTGTGTTCAAACAGACCTCTTGGGACATTTTCTTTTTCTTTTTTTTTTTGGAAGCAGATTTGAAAGAAAGGGTTGAGACAAGAATCACAACACAGGAGAGCCTCCGTGGCTGCTGCTTCATTTGACAACTCACTCGGTAATCTTAAAGTTGAAGATTGTCTTTAATTTGTGCCTATGCAGTTTTTCAAAAGAACATGGAACAGAGCAACAGAAACCTCAACAGCTACAATACCAAAGATGAGGATTCTCACACCTTTTGTCTCGGTTCATGACCTTCTTTTGCCTGGTTAAAATACTTATAGCGTCATTGATCTGTACAAAGGTAATTGATTTTGTTTCTATAAGCAACAAAAGGAAAGGGTCATTCATTTGATTTTATTGCCTCCCTTTAGTTTTTTGCTTTATGGCTTTTTAGTCAACATGGAATCCCCCCCAAAGGTTCCATGGACACCAAATTTGAGATGTTGGGATACTGAATGATGTTCCCCTCTCTCTTCAGCAGAGTATGGGAAATACTACTGTTCCTTGAATGTTCGTTGCTTCTATGTTCAGAGTCTCATCATTAGGGGAGGGAAGGGGAGCAAGGGTCAGGGGTAGGAGAGTCTGGGTGATAGGTCCTCTCCAGAGCCACAGAACCAAAGAATTTATAGAGAAATTTTACAACCTCATCTTCATGTGACTGCCACATAGTAACAGGGCTTCATTTGGGGGTGGGGAAACATGTAAAAAGAATCGCCAGTTTCTACTTTTCTATTAGCTTTTTAAAAAAAATCAGCTGTAAAGTTGCATTTCTAAAGAAAAATATAAATATAGATATATATTAAATGTATGAGTACATATATAAACCAACCTGCATTGGTGATAACCCAAAAATTTTGCTGTCCAAATTCATGCCATCTTTTTGTCATAGGCTCCATTCACTGAGTGTTCAGTTCATAGCTATTGTCATTTTCCATGCCATTCCAGAGTTAATTTGCCACTGTGGTTGTCTGGCAGTATTCATATTTCTATGTCAACTTATGGGAAAGGGTGAAAGTCATGTTTAAGTGTTTCTACATGTAACTTGTTGATGAATGGATTCATGATATAAATGAGTTTTAGTTGTATTTAGTCATCTCTATTCTATGCCTCAACCATGATAAGCAAGGTTTCTCTACCAGATTAGCTCAGAGCTACTGCTGCTGCTAGCAGTGAGGAAGTCATCTTCTCTCATTGCTGGGAATGCTTAGTGGTCCATTCCCATCCTCTGTGGAGTAGAACACCCAGAAATCCACTTTCCCATAGATGCCCTATCCATCAAAGTAGTCTAGATTCTTCTAAGTGAGCAGACCCACCAGGGACTTCTCATGGGGAAGTCCAGCTCCCGTTGCAATAGGCTGACCAGGTGTCCTCAGGGTAGTAATTACCAATTTGTATTGATAAGCTTGAATGCAACTATAGCGGCCACTGGGGTGGGACAGGATTGTTGCGGGGACGTAGCTCAATCCTGAAGAAAAAAAAAACACAGCAGACTGTGGAGAGAGTCCTAGGTTCCTGTCCCTGGAGAGCCACATCACGTGTTGTCCCACTTCTTTACTCGCTCACTGTGGCTGTCCTGTATATGGAGTATCATTTCTACAGCCGAGAGAATGTGGCTCTGTGTGACTTTTGTAATCCGTCCTGCCTAGAGAATTTTTTTTCCCTCTTTTCCCTTGTTTCTCTCTGTCCCTTGCTTATATTCCATGGACCCTTGGTCAATGACCAAGAGAGAGGCATATTTTCCTCTGGAAATTGCTCCCATTTCAGCTTGGTCAGGTGAATTTTAACTTGGGTAAACACTAAATGAGTCCTTGTGAATTGTGGCCAACGGGAATGGTGGTTCTGCTTCAATCCAGACTGGGGAACCAAGCATCTTACTTTGGTTGGTGACTGACACTAATTAACAGCATTTGGGTCTCCACATCCTTGGAAGGTGATGGCATGAAGATAAAAGGCAAGAATCTCCCTCCAAGAACGCTTGGTAAATGTCTCACATATCTCAGATCATATCAAAGAGAATGCTTGCTTTAAAAATGTTATACACACACACACACACACACATGTATATGTATATGTGTCTGTACACATATGCATCAAAATTTTAAGCCATACAAAGTTTCATTTTGCTAGATAGGTGAAAGGAAAAAAGTACTATACTGAAAAGTTATGGAATTTTATCCAGTGTGGTTTTTTTCCCCAAAGCCTTTAAATTTTTATTTTAAATTAATAGTTTCAGAAAAATATTGGGACTTGGAGATAACCTATAATCCATATCCTCAATCCAAGAAAAGTTCCAGGCTGCCTCAGCCATCAACAACAACTGGACACTGTGAAGTAATAGCTCACAACCCAACTTCACATTCTTGGGGTGACAGAAATCCAAATGCTCAAAGCTACTGAGTCAAAGGTGTTTCTCTTTAAGCCTTTGCATAACTAAGCTTTTGTTTCGTTTTGTTTTCAGTGTGATTTTAATAATGGAGATTCAATTCCTTCATTCCCAGAATTCTTTTAAAGGGGAGCCAATATACTTCTTTTTTTAAAGGCCAACAGCAACAATAATAAAAATTCGAGTCCAGTATTTAAAAGATTTTCCCATAATGTTATAGAGCATTTGGTTTGTGTCACATAGTGGTACAGGCTAGTCTGAGCCAGGAAGGAAAGATCAGGCTTGCATACACAACTCCTATTTTTCCAAAGGCTCTTGGCAGCTTTGGCTTTGGAAATCCAAACTCAATGTCACTTCAAGGTAAAGCAAGACAAAAACTAGGAAGTTAAACCTACTAGACACACACACACACACACACACACACACACACTCATACACACACACACACACATACACACACACACACATACACACACACACACACACACACTTTCCTAAGGCAAGCAGTTCCAAAGCCAAATATTAATAACTTAATTTTAAATAAGCAAACACTGTCTATGCTGGGGATCCATGTTTTAGTGCCAGTATATCAAAATTGAGCAGATTTTTAAACAAATAGCCACTCTTTGGTAGATACAGAGGAACTGTCCCATTATCAAAAATGTCTAGGGATATGTCTGTTAGCTTAATACCATCAAAATATCATGGAAATACACTTTTGGAGGAAATGGGTCTTCAGGAGCTTGTCGAATTGGAATTTTTCAAAATCTACAAGCAGACTAAGTTCCAAGGTTGTTAGAGAATAGTCGAGTCTATTGAAAACTGGGGAAAGTGTTGACCACATGGCCCAGACACTACTTTGACAGTACCTCTTCTAGATTCCTACCCAATCAGAGCTGACATTTTACTGTCCTGTTGATGCTCTGAGTCAACCTTGCTGGCCTAACCAAGTGAGTGGAAAGCAGAAGAAGGGATAGAGCCCTTCTGATGGTTATTTGCAAAGCTGGACAGCTCAACAGTTCTCTGCAGTTTAGCCAGCCAGAGAGTCCAGTTGTAAAAGAAGCCCAAGTAAATCCCCACTTAAGAAGAGCAGTATCCCAGGTGGCTGCTTAAACTATGGATGCCCTAATTCCTAATTTCTATCTACACTTTGTTTCTTTGCAAGGTAGGGGGCAAGGGTAGGTGGTTGATTGGTTTGTTTTAGAAAGTCAAAAAAGTTAATTCTTAAAATAACATAGGATTTCATATACATAGATAGATGCAAAACTTTTCATTAAGGCCCATGGGTCATTCTGGGAGTCCACAGGACCTTAAGCATTCATCAACCTCAATTACCCAAGTAACTAACAGTCATAGGGAAGTAATAGGTCTAGGTCTAGAGCCCAGGCTCTATCTCTGTGGACTTTGAGTTAGGTTGATTGACATTAACCAGTTTATACTTTTTAGTGGGAAAAAAAATGTATGTAAGAAAAAAAATCACCATAGGCTTGGTCATTCCATGGGAATTTTCCATTTGGTTCCATTTTTAGCAACGGGAATTTTTACATGGCATAGACCTTGGTAGATAAGTTTGCCTGACACTTATACTGTCTGTGGGCTTGGATGTATACAAATCTAGATACATATTTCAACATAGATCCTCATAATTAACTTTACATCTGCATACATTGCCTAGAGGTGTCTAGATGTGTACATGCAAGTGTGTACAGACATGCTTAATACATATATATATTGTAATCTGTTACAATAAATAAATTTCAAATCATCATGCAACATGTATATGATACTTTGACAATGTACCTTGTCTTATTATTTATTGTAATGCTGAAAACCAAAGTGCAGAAATGTAAGCAAAAGTATCCAACATCATCATTCATCATGATACTTGAAATTACTTTCATTTGGGTCCAGCAAGGACAAACAACTCATAATGGAACATTAGATATTATTTAATTATCTGTGTTAGATGTTTGATGACTTTGGTTGAATAGCTTTATTCTAAATCTCTCGTAACTAAAGCTAAATCCAAAGACCTGAAAAAGAACAAAAAAGGGATTGGAGGACTCAGAGTCAAGTCAGATCAGTGGGAGACGGTGGGCTCTGGTTTCCAGGGTTGAGACAGTGGTGGTATGAGTATGTGGAGGTTAACTAATTGGGGTGGTGATTCTTTTCCCTCATGTTTGTCCCATCAAAGTGATCTTTAATGTGATAAAGCTTTAGAAGTCATACTTTGCTGCTTTATTTTGACTTAGAATATAGAAATAAATGACCCATTTTGTCCATCAAAAGAAAAAAAAAATGAAGACAGCCCATCCTCCACCCCTCAGCTATATTTTCACGTGTCTCTTTCAACTGTGACCCAACAAGCTGTTAATATAATTAATTTATTTAAATTAGTTTCTTGTATACTAGCATGTAGGATTTGGGTCATTATTTAATTATCTTTCCTTAGTTTGATTTTACTCCTTGTTCTTATTTATCAAGACGTAGAGCAGAGATGCATCTGAGATGCCAAACCTTAGCTGTCCTCTTCTAGTGGAGTCTGCTTCCTAAAGCAGTGAACTTCTGTTACAGACAGGGAAGGAACATAGGTTACAAGGAAAATGAAATACAATCTGGGGGTATTTCCCCTTGCTGGATTAACTTTTGAAATGGTTTAATGGTTATTAAATTATTTAATTTAAGTTCACAGTGCCACCGGGCGCCAGGTGAACTTCACCTCTTAATTACCGGGGCCCTGAGAGCCTTTCTATGGTAACTTATTTATTTAACTTATTCGGCATCTGTGACAGATGCGTGTATAGTTTGTGTTTGTTATTTAAAACAACAGAGAGCCAGCACTGCGGTCTGTCTGCTGTCAGAACAACAGAGCAGATGTGTGGACAAGCAGTGACCTGCTCAGCCTGAACCTGCTTCAGAACCCTCGAGCTGAGATCCAACTTCACCAGCCCGGATTTCGGGGCTTCTATACGGAAACTGGAAAAAAATAAATTAAAAAAAAAATCATAAACCAAAAAGAGAGAACCCTTACACTAGCTGCTTCCAAGAAAGAACTCAGTGTGCGTGTAAAGCAACAAAACAAAAAGGGAAAAAAAAAAGCAGAAAAAAAAAAAGGAAAAAACGGAAAAACTTTCTATTTGTAGTGAGAACCAAAGAAGGCTACCTCACTGACTTTTTCCATTTGTAATTTTAATCGTGTTGATGACACCAAAGATACCAAAGATTCCTTTCTCTGTGCGGTCTGCATTTTGCTTGTGCTCTTTTATGATTTGAACTCTTCTTTCTGACATATGGTATGTACAGCCACAGCTCAGACACCCCAAAGAAACAATGATGTATGCGAAGGGGGCTGTGACCCTGGAAAGGGATATTTTCTGTGTCTCTGGCCTTTGCCTGCTGCCCCCCCCCACCCCCACCCCCTACATGTTCAGGATGCAAATCGGGATGCTGCTGCCATTGGATTCTTTAAAGTTCCCGTTCCAATTTGGTGAAGAAGACTGCTTGGAGGTGGTGGCCTGCGGGTTTAGTTGTGGCCTCTGTTTCCTGGAGCTGTCACGGGGAAAAGTGCCAACCGAGCTAATGCAAATACAGAAATAAGCACTGGCTAGGAGAGCTGGAAGGGACTTTAGAACACATTCAGTCACCACCGCCCACCCCACTGTGGCCAGGTTGAAGTAGTTATCTAAGTCCAGTAACCAAAAGCCAACCCATGCTTCCTGGTTCCAGGTCCTGTGTGCTGCCTCTTCTGTGGTGCTCTGCAGGTTCTGCCTGACATTGGTCACACGATGTCGAGTCGGAAAGTAGTCATCCCTTAACACTTTCATCCTCTAAGAATACTATTCAGGTACCTACACCTTATATGATATATCCAGAGTCATGCGTGATCTGTTGCTTAGTAATGTGGCCAGCCTTGAACTTCCAGAGTTCACTCAGGGTGTCTGCCCTGGGAAGTATATGAACCCAGATAGTAAGATGACTTTTGAACCCACCCATTACAAAATTTTGAATAAATAAGCTTGTAATCAGTGGAAGGAGAAAGCACAGTCTCGACCCACTGAGTTTAATAGCTATGGCTATTCTGAAGTCAATATTTATCAAGCAAGGGAACTTGATTACCATTTTCGGTAGGATATTTTAGCTGTCAGCTTTTTTGTTTGTTTGCTTTTTTTCCTTTTACTGAACAGTGTTCCCATTACATTTCTAAATTAATTTTATTTATAAGATAAATATAAGCCTTACATTGTTTGATACTAAAATGTATCAAACATCAATGAAAAATACCCCGGTATCAGAAGAATGGATCTACCAGTTTAAATAACGGTTACTTAAAGTTACTTCTCTCCTTTTTTCCTTATCAAAACTTAATTGGTCTCCTTTAAGTTTCTTTAGATTGTATTAAATGACTAAATTACTATTAAGATCATTCACCAATGTGATTGAAATGTTAGCCAGTGAATCTTTTTCAGCTTTCGGGATTTAGGTACACACCAATTCCTATCTCTAGTCCACAGAGCTCTTTATTGAATGCTGCGATTTTACATGCCACATAGTAGTTATCACTGAGCTTTTAAAGAGACTATTAGATAAAGCTAAGAAGGGAAGATCAATTAACTCATCAGTTCCATACACCAACAGAGTATAGCTGATAAAAGAATTTAAAACAGACTTATACACTATGAAACATATACCCTTTCTCTTTCTCCTTTTCTCCTCCTCCTCCTCTTTCTTCTTTTTAAAGGCAGGGTCTCATGTGGTCCAAGCTAGCCTTAAACTAACTGTATAGATAAGGATGGCTTTGAATTTCCAATCCTCCTGCCTCTGTGTCCTTAGTTGTGGGACTACAGTTGTGAACCACCACCATGTCCGGCCAGTTGTCTTCTTTCTGAAGTTTGCAAGCTCCATCCTGGCGTATGTGGAAGTCCTTTCCCACCTAGATAGAGACTAAGATTTCATGGTCTCCGTATACAAGGCAAACCTCCAGGCCTTCTTACCAAGCAGCTGATCACCAAATTCCTGTTGGAAGCAAACATTCTCAGAAATACCTGGGAGACAACTAATCCACTAAGCATCGGAGTAGTCGTTCCTTGTAAGCAACATCGCCTTCCCCAGCCTTCCTACCACTGAACCCCTAGGACAGAGAACCTAGAAAGAGCAATGGCAGCCGGAACACAGAAAACATCTCAATTGCCAGACCCCCCCTCTTCGGCGACCCCCCACCCCCACCCCCACCCCAGCCTCATGCTTCACTTGCAAAGTGTGACATAAACCACGGGACGAGTGCCTTGCTTGAACCAAAGCAACGATTTAGCCAGTCTGGACCTCTCTGTGCTTTTTTTAATCCTTCCTGTGAATACCTCAGCTGCAACCGGGCCTCCACACCAGTAAATTGGTGGGCTTGCCGTACTCGGTGCTTTGCAATGCAACCCTGCAAAGAACAAGATTTGTACTAATACCAAAGCTTCTTTCCCGACGTCTCTTCCTTCTGCCTCCCCATCGGCCCCCTTTTCTAGTCCCTCACGGTTCCAAAGCTTTAATATGAACCTGGGCATGTTGGCAATGCAGACCGCGCAATTCCTTACCGAATTTTCTCAGATATACCTCATAGATAATAGTGTTTAGAGTAATGTTATTATAGCGTATGTAATAAATTATTCACTGTTTTCTTTTGGTAACTGTGATTTAAAAAAAGAAAAAAAAAGAGAAAAAAAAGCTTTATACAGTTTAGGTTGTGCTTTTGTAATAGATGACAATGTGCGCTTAAAAAGGATATGTATGTGCTTTTTATTTTTCTTCCCCTTGCCCCTTTGGATTTTATTTATTCTGGATTGGGGAAAGACGCAGAATGAGCCCAAAGTTTACAGTTTCATATTTTGCTGAAGAAACAATCTGTGTTCATTTGCTTTGTTGAAAAAAAAGTTATTTTCTACATTTGTGCTAATTGTTCTGTGTTAACAGTGTAGTATTATAATTAGCAACTGCCAATCAGTGCTATAATTTTATGCATGAGGCTAAAAATTTAGCAGTGTGATGCATTGTGGTCTTACTAGCAACATTTTTCATTTTGTACTAGATCTTCCCCTTTGGTTCAATGGACATTATTTATGCATGGGCGTCTCTCATTTGTTAGCAGTCGTGAACAGTTGTGTATACATTAAACTGTGAAAAATGTACACAGTTTGGCCTCAGACAGTGATAATTACTGGTTTTCTTGGGAGATGTATTACCTTGAAAATAACTTTACATCTGTTGGGATTTCAAAATGAGTCAGATTGAATCAGGCTTGAATTTTATAATGAGAAAGGTCATCCAAGTTGGAGTTCACCTACTTGACCCCCACAAATTGGGACCCTCATAACCCAGATATATCACTATATCTGAGAGAGTTGAAAATGAGCACTAGAGAGAAACTCACCTCTGCATTTTTAATTTCCACTAAAAGGAGTTTTAGCTTTATGTTCATGACCTCAGACCTATTGGACCATGTATACAACAATGCTAACTCATCTAGGTCTCTCTTTCCCGGATTTTCCCAGGGGGACTGGCTTCTTCTAGGATTCTGTTGTCAGTTCCCAGTAGAAATGCATGTAGCGTCCATATCAGTAATTCATCCCTGGCCTTTTGGTACACTCTCACAGATAACCCCACCAGTTATTTGGACAAGAATATATGGCCATTCCCTAAATGTCCCCTCATGTGGCCCTGTCATATTTTTTCTCCTTAGGGTCAGAAACGACTCTAGATTCCTTTTTACAAAGTTATACCTATATTCTAAAGGGGAGTGTAAGAATTTTGAGAACCAATTTAGGAAAACCATCTTGGTTTGAATTCCCCAGTCTTTGAGGTCTCTCTAGCTCAAAAATTATTTTTCAGTCCCAGTGGATTGGGCAAACATATTCTTATATTTGGGTTCTGAGATCCATTCTTGAGTTTCATACCTATTTCCTACACCAGTATGCTCCCCATAAAGCCAAATCAACTGCCAAGTTCTGCCGTTCTGCAGAAGAGAACGAAGATAAGGAAACAATGGTGGGAATACAGCAGTCTGCCGTGCAGAACATTGGAAATCACCAACAGACAGCAGAACGTTGCATGTGTGTCTGTCAGTGAGTATGTTGGAGATGTTCTTTCATTGATGCAAAGGAACGGCCTTATAAGTAGGTTGTGATGATGAAAGCTTTGTAATGTAGTCTTTTTGTTTGTTTGTTTCCTTTTATTAATCTGCCAAAGATGGGGATGGATACAAGAAGTTTAAAATCAGCTTTTGTAAGCCAGTTGTTGATTGTAATAGTATTTAATCTTTCAGAAAGCTTTACATATTCTTCTGCAATAAGTCAAGTCACTATTTGTGTCCCTAAGTTCTCTTCACACTCACAAGCCTGCAAACTGTTCCTTATGATGCGGATGTAATAATATCGTCAACGTTCTAATGTATTTTTGATCCAAAGCAGACAAAGGGTTGTGGGAGACATGAGCATGCCTGGTCTTCTTTACCACAAGCAACACAGGGATCTGGCTCATTAGAATTTGCCAAGAAGACTTGTCTTATGAAATTTGAGGTATATTTTGTTATGCCGTTTTATTTCCTTTTTTTTAAACTGTGGAAAGTGATACGTTGAATCAAGTATAAGCTGAGTTTTCCAGACAACTGAAGTAGCTACATTGTGAATGTTATTTTGTTATTAAAGGGTTTTTACTCAATCTTTGTGCCAATGAATGTCCTTTTCCTTGGAAACACAAGAACCACGGAATTACCTCTACTTGGCCTGGACTTTCCTCCTGTGGAGGTGTGTGGAGCTGGCCTGGGAAATAAATGGTAATGCCTGGGCTTAGAAGGTAGGTTTGGGGCTCTAAGAAGAGATCTCCATGTCTATCAGCTTTAAAGAGACCTAGGTCCAAATTTTCCATCTTCAACCTCTCAGGACCCCAATACATCTCTAAGAGCCCTTGAACAAATGCCAGCATAAAATAAGGTCCCAATTCATACAGGAAAGGGAAGGGGGAGAACTTGGTGATCATGCATCATCTGTGAGCCGCTAAGTATCACACACACACACACACACACACACAGGCTCCACCCAGGGGAAGCCTGGGCCTTCACCAAAGGACTTTCTTCCATATTGACTCCTGCAAGGGATTCAGTTATTCACCCAAGCCAGGAGAAGGCACTTGCTATCAGTAGGCTTCCCAGACACCTTCTGCATACCACTTATTTATCATATCTATAATTTGGGGGGCAATTCCTTAAGAATCAAAGGTATGATTTTCTAGTGTTTGATTTCTAAATGATTGTAGCTTCACAATTCTTAGACCTGAAAGCTTGCAGGTGAGAAAAAGAGATTCCTGGTCTTCCTGTATCTCAGAGGGGCCAGGCAGGTTATTCACATAGTGGATGGTGTTTAGGGGCCGGTTGAACCACAGCAACCGAGCCTACCAGAACCATGGCCCACCAATGCCTGTTTTATTTCTGCTCGAAAGTCCTTTTCAAAAAAGTTGTAGAACGTGGGTTATTCTCCCATTTCCCTTACTTTGGCTACATTTGGTATTTAGCTTGACTCAGTTTTCTATCTAGGACAGGTTCCTTTTCAGATAAGGTCAGGGAGTCTGCTATTTGAGGAGAACAGTTAAGTATATACAGGCTACCTAGCTAACAGATAGTCACATAATTAGAAAACCCTTCCTGAAATGTAAAATACAACCCCCCATCCCCCCCACCCAACTGTATTGCTTTGTGTCACACAAGCCCAAACAGTGTGAGCCAGTAGCCCATCGTGAAAAGTTATAAAACATCTACCTGGCTTATTGGATTTCCCAAAACAAGAACACAAGCTTCAGGCTTGAGAAGTTTTAGTTAGGTGAGAGCTACGGCAATCTGGAGCCCAGGGGATGTGGCATACGGCACCATCTTGTTAGGTCGCTTCTAATTACCACCTCCAATCAACAAACCTTTTTCTTCTCAGTCTCCCAAACCGTTCAGTGTCTTCTCCACAGAGCGTGATGCCAAAGAATGGCATGGGCCAGGGGACTCGGGAACTGACCACCAATCTAGTGAGTCCTCATCGGCATTTTCTCAAAGAAAGTGTTTCCGTTGGATTGCAGGAGAAGGAGCCACCCCTCCGGCTTCTTCTTGTTTGAATAGTTCTCCCAGGTCAGTGCTTTATTAGCATAGATCTGTGGAATCTTTCTTGCTCGGTGGATTCTTACTGCTCCCACCAAAGAGAAGTAAAACCAAGTTCCAATACATTTTCTTTTATCCGGTTTTGTTCTTATGATCCACCTCTCACATTAGGCCCTGCCCCCACCCCCACCCCCGACCCCGGATGTTTACTTTTGGTTCAGAAACCACTACTTAATTTCACCTGCTGGCCTGTGTGCCTTTAGAGTCCTCCCTTCTTGTTTTATGGTGGTATTTAAAGGTGACGGTCGTGAGAGAAAGACGAGTAGAGAGAGAATTTGCCCCCACCTCTTTTTAAAGTTCAAAAAAATTGGAAGAGATCAGTGACGTCATATGGGGGCGTGGCTATGGAGTGGTGGGCCTCCCCGCTACTGTCCAGGCTGTGTTTCCTGCCCTGACTGGCCATTCCAGGACTCTACCCCTTTAGTGGAAACCCAACTCCTTGTCATAGATCTTCAGCCAGACCCAGAGAGGCCAAGAGACCCCAGTCATGCGCAAAACCGTTATCTCCCGGAAACTGGAGGTTTTAGTCAACTTCTTCAAGTCCGGTTAATCAACCCCTCTTGGGTTGAAAACCAGGAAACATACTCCCTCCTGTTCTGAAGAAAAGCCCCCGTGCTGATCCTCAACCTCCTTTCCTCCCTGAGTTGTGTTTCCAAGCACGTTATTCCCAGGTTTTACCCCAGCTCAGACATATAAAGTCACACCGTGCTGAAATAGTTTCCAGGGTTGGTCAACAGGGTATGTATTCGGTGGCTGCCCTGAAATCCTGGTGGGAGTGAGGATCACGCTTCATTATTGAGAAAGAGTAATCATCATATTCATCATATGCTCAGCCCTTCGTAAGTCCCCAGTCCTTTCTTTTTGGAAGATTTCTTTGAATGTTGATTGCATTTTCAAGATGGCTCATTTCCTCCACCCTGATGTTTGATCTGCAACGCTGCTTACACTGGATTATTTCTATTTTTATTCTATCATTAAATGGTAGTGCTGTAAATTCTACAATTAATGTCAAATAAACTGCTTTAATTCATTGATCATGGCTCAGTTGCTGTCTTTATTCTCTCTCTCTCTCTCTCTCTCTCTCTCTCTCTCTCTCTCTCTCTCTCTCTTCTCTCTCTCTCCCCCCCTGTGTGTGTGTGTGTATGTGTGTGTGTATGTATGTGTGTGTGTGGGTGTGTGTGTGTGTGTGTGTTCTTCTTCCAGCATGTGGGTTCCAGAGATCAAACTCAGGTCCTCTGGCTTGGCTACAAGTATCTTTACCAGCTGCGCCATCTTTAGACATTTCTTTCTATTTTGATTGAAAGAACTAAGTATTATTCCTCCTATTGCAGTTTCATAGAGAACAGCAAAGTTGTCCTACTTGGATCAGGACACACAGCACATCCTATGATCAACTAACCTGTCATTCTTGTTATCAATCACAAAACACTTAGGGATGCCTGTCAGTTTTCTTATTCTTCACCCATTAAAACGTAAGAGATAGCCTGTTCTATATCCTGCCTTGCCCTTGTTCAGATGAGATCACATGTGGCAACTCAAAAGGATTGTCACCTATGAAAGAATCAAAACACATAGACAAGCCTACATGGAGCTGGGAGGCCTCACAGTGAACCTAGATTCTGCCTAAATATACAGCTCGAAATTCTAGTAGTTGCCAGCTTGAGTTGGCCCCAGCTAAGTGGTTCTTTGCTCTTGGCTATGCTCACTCATGTATCTACCATCAGTTCTCTGTTTGACTGGGCTCTGGCTAGACTAGGGTGGCATTAGTTTAGACGATTCTAATTTTTATCTCCCAGTTAGCTGGGCTCAGCTGCATTCCAGGATTCAAAGAAAGCACCAAAAGCTCCTTAGGGCCCAAATGTGAACCTGATAAAGTCACTTCTGCTGTATCCTGTTGACGGAAGGAAACCAACATCTGTCCCAGATTCATAAGGGAGAAATGGGATAGCTCCACTCCTTAGTGGGAGCAGCTGAAAGATCGCATCATCAAGAGAAGAGTCTGATTGTGGCCATGTTTTACAATCCATCACAATCAGTCATTTTTAAAAGCTCTCCCGTAGATTCAAAGGCTCAGCTAAGTTTTCAAAGCCCAGCAAAATCTTGTGTTTTCTTGTTTTGTTTTGTTTTGTTTTTGCACAATACCAACCTTATCCTTGTGGGTCGATTCTCTCTAATGCTGTCCTAATGATCATGAACTCACTTTACGAAGATACAATTTACAGCTTTCAGATTTGCAGAGCAGATATCACCTAGACTGGGCTGATACAGGTTAAAATAAATAAATAAATAAATAAATAAATAAATAAATAAATAAATAAATAAATAAATAAATAAATAAGCCATCCACAAACCAGAGTGAGTCAGGCACATATTGACTGTGAAAAGTATCTAGAGAACACATAACCCCTCCTGGCTTATATCAAGACTGAGCCAGGTGACCACTGGACCTCTTCCACATCTGCTACACTATGACTCCACGACCTACCACTGTTGTTCAGAATATGAAGCTGTGATTACAGTGCTCATACATCAAGGCTGAGGGTCCCTGATCTCTACTGAGACCCCTATATTTTTATATAAAAAAAAAAGACATTCCAGACCCTGAGAGGTTATGCAACACCTTAGATAACACAGTCATGGAATAAAGACTTACAACAATTCTTCTGTCTTAGCCTCTTGAATACTAGGACAGTAGGGGCACACCACTGCACCTTGCTCAACAATTAGTCTTGGCTAATCGAAGAATTTAAAAATGTGTCTGTTGTTCCCATAAAGACCATTCATACAAATTGCCATGAACTGACGACTTCAATTTGGTCATAACCAACACATGTTCTTTTGGTGGCTAAATGTAGCTGCTCAAAAGCTTTGAGTTGCCACATGTGTTGGCACAACCTCTTATCTAGCACTAGGGAGTCAGAGGCAGGAAGAGCTCAAGTCTGAAGTCAGTTTGGACTACACAGCAAAAGGTGAGGGTTGATAAGATAGCCCAGTGGGTAAAGGTGCTTGTCAAGCCTGATGACCTGAATTCAGTTCCTGGGACCCATATGGCAAAAAAAGAGAACCAACTCCTGCAAGTTGTCCTCTGACTTCCATGTATACCCTATGGAGCACACACAAACACACACACACACACACACACACACACACACACACACACACACACACACACTAAAGTTTAAAAAATGAAAAGAACAAAATAATTCAGATGGGTGTCAACAGATGTTTTCTGTCTCAACTGCCCTGTCCCAAATAACCACCTCAGAGGCTGAATATGAATTATGAATGCTTGACCAGTAGCTCAGGCTTGTTAGTAGATAACTCTTACATTTAAATTAACCCATTCCTATTTATCTATGTATTGTCCCATGGCTCATGGCTTTACCTGCCCTCTAGCATGTCTTGCTTCCTGGGCAGCTGACTGGCATCTCCCTGACTCTGCTCTCCTTCTTCCCATCATTCTCAGTTTAACTTTCCTACCTAACTTCCTGCCCAGCTACCAGCCTGTCAACTTTTTATTAACCAATAAGAGTAATACATATTTACAGTGTAGAAAAGGATTGCTCCACAGCAGGTGGGCAAGATTTATATCTGGTATCGTGAGTATGCTATGTCAGAAATATAGATGAATATACTTGTGTCTTTACACAATGTCAGAATTTATTCAGTAACAATTTACTAGGTTTCCATTGAAACCTAGTCCCATTTTCCTGGACACCCTGGCTAAAGCAAACACAGGTTCTTTCAGTCCAAACTTAATTATTAATATTAGTTCTCAGACCACACATTATACATCCATTGCTAAAATCCCTTCCCTGGGGAAGATGTAGACAACACCTCCCCTCCTTCTAAGGCCCTAATGACAAACCAAGGTATGACTCCACCAGAGCCCAAACATCTTATTAGGCTTACTAACAGCCACGGGTGAGCAGTTACCAGAAGGAACATGGGTGACCTTAACTGCCACACTGGAAGATGGGAACCCAGTGGGGAGGATGGCTTTTCCCTGCATAGATGGAGCCCCCTCCCCTCATCCTTTCCCATCTGTATCCTTTAGCTCCTCCCACAAGGCCCCAAGTATGCAAGTGAAGCAGAGCTTCTTACAAATGGTCAGTGTTAGGTCCCAGAAACCCAGAACACATGGCTAACTGGTGCCTATTAACATATCAAAGTAGATGCTGGCCAGCTCTCCCAACATCACTCAGTACCAGTGGCTCCTCTCAGCACTCCTCACCCCATTCCCTACCCTAAGGCCCTCCCTTGGAGGAACTGGGCTTCTGCTTCCCTTCTCCAAACCTGATCCCTACATAACTCAGTTTTTTTTTTTTTTTGGCTGTGCTAGTCTCTTGGCCTCTTGCTCTCTTGGTCTTTACACAATTTCATAATTTATTCAGTAACAATTTACTAGGTTTCCTCTGACTTCCACGTCAGGGAAGCATCTCTTGGTCAACAGCTCCTGTCTTGTTCTCTCCCTATTTCTTCTTTCACAGTCCAGTTCATGTTCAGCCTGGACTCTTCCCTCTGCCTGCCTTCTTCCTTACATCTACAGTGGGAATCTTCTGCATACTTTAGGAGTTTATTTCATTTTTTCATTCACTGGGTGCTGAAACCTGGGATTGGCATAAATGAGCTCTCTTCCGAAAGACTCTGCCTCTCTAAACCTAGCTGCTGATTTGACTCTTCTAAGGTATATATGTTTTATTTGTATGTGCTGGCTTCTGCTACCCACCATATTTGATTCCAGATTCTAGAGTCAGCCACTTCTTCCCTTCAACGGCTCTAACCATCCATCTCTCCTCACCTACTCAGTATGAGTTCTCTCTCTGGCTCTTGGAGCCTGCTACACCCTCCAGGGTACCCACCACCTGGGCATCTCCCTGTTATGCCCTCCAGAGTGCCCACTTCATGAGTGTAAGACATTTACCCTGTTCTCCACATCTCCCCCTGGGAGCTGCCTGCTACAGCCCACAGCTTCTCTATGCCCTCGTAGCCCCTACACCATTGGAACCCTCCCTTGGGTGGAGTCCCGGCTTGTTCCTCCCTGTCCCTCAATGACTACACTGTTCTCTGTCTCTCAGCTCCATCTTGGAGCTTATTAGAGCTCCCCCTCCCCCCCCCCCCCCCCCCCCCCCCGAGTAGAATGAATTCATGTCACAACACTTCCTCCTTCTTTTTTTTTTTTTTTTTTGAGACAGGGTTTCTCTTTGTAGTTTTGGTGCCTGCCCTGGATCTCACTCTGTAGACCAGGCTGTCCTTGAACTCACAGAGATCTGCCTGACTCTGCCTCCCAAGTGCTGGGGTTAAAGGTGTGCACCACCACCGCCGGCATACCCTTCTTCCTTTTTTTTTTCAGACTCAATCCCTTCTTCAGACTCAGAGATTTCATTAAAGCTTTCTATCTTGCTGCAAATGGCTTGGCCTCAGAAGAGCTCAATGGCCAAAGATGGCCCATTGGAGTTCCAAGTTCTGGACTGTAACAACTTGTGCCACTACATAAGCAAATGATCCCAGAGCTTCTCAGCTCTACAGTGTTTCAACTTTCCACTCTTGAAAATGTTTTATCTTTGTGATCTCTCTGTGCTCTTCACTCAAGAAGCCTATTGTGTAAACAGTCTTTATCTCAAGATTTGTAAATGAATTGGGTGGTTAAAGAATCTGTAAAATTGGTAACAAAAGTTAGCTTAAAACTTGTAACAAAAAGTTGCTAATTTAAAAATCTATGCATTGCCAGGCTTGGTGGCACATGCCTTTAATCCCAGCACTCGGGAAGCAGAGGCAGGCAGATCTCTGTGAGTTTGAGGCCAGCCTGGTCTACAAAGTGAGTTCCAGGAAAGGCACAAAGCTACACAGAGAAACCCTGTCTCAAAAAACCAAAAGATATATATATATATATATATATATATATATATATATATATATATATATATATAACTTTAATTCCCTACAGCATATTATATGTGACTCAATTCTTGTAACATGAATTCAATGCTTGTTTAAAAAATAGATCTACTAGAAAACTAGATGTTTTAAACAGCAACCATGTAACCTGCCTCCATTTTGGCTGATGACCTCATCAAGATGGAAACAATCATGTGACTGGCAGCTGCTGTGGGATGTCTTTCTCTACACTGTGAATATGTGTTGCTCTGATTGGTTGATAAATAAAGCTGCATTGGCCTATAGCAGGGCAGGATATGTTTAGGCAATACATTCAAACTGAAAAGGAGACAAAGACGGGTGGAGTCGGAGTAGACACCAGCCCACCACTGAAGGAGCCACATGCCAGCAAACTAGTAATGCCATGGACACATGGCAACATATAGATTAATAGAAATTGGTTGAGTTAAGTTATCAGAGCTAGCTAGCAAGAAGCCTGACCCATAGGCCATACAGTTTGCAAGTAATATAAGCCTCTGTGTGTTTACTTGGGACCAAGTAGCTGCAAGATGCGGGTGGGAGAGATTCGTCTGGACAGTGGGGCCAGGCAGGACTGAAGAAACTTCTGGCTACAGGCAGCCATCTTTACTAAAGTTAAAGAGTACATGACATGTGACTTTGCCATCATCTTGACCATGTTGTTTAAAACAACAATTATAGAATCCATCTCTGGTGCATGAGCAGACTTTTCGGAGCCCACTACCTATGATGGAACACCTTGCACAGCCTTGAGGCAGGGGGAGGAGCTTGGACCTACCTCTACTGAATGTACCAGGCTCTGCTGACTCCCCATGGGAGGCTTTACTTTTTTGTAGGAGGGGAGAGGGGGAGGGTTGGGAGAGGGAGGCTGGAGGGAGGGAAGAGGGGGATCTTTGATGTGTAAAATGAATTTTAAAATTTCTTAATTTAAAAAAAGGAAAAAAATAAATAAAAGTTCTTAGTCCTAATGAGCTCTCCTTTTATCATTTTATCTACTTTTCAGACTAAGGAGACAACAAAATATTTTAGATTAATATAAAATTTTGTAGGGTTTATAAATTTGTAAGGTTATTAAGATATACTCAGGTGAACAAAAACTGACTTAGAGATGTATATCTAACAACTTATATCCTTGCTAACTGCTCAACACCAAGCTTCTAAAAAATTTAAATAAGGGACAACATATATTTGATAAATAAAGTATATAAATTCCTAAGATCTAATCAGGTTAACAGTAACTGACTTAAGCTTTGGATAGTTCTAATAGATTGAGTTATATAAGAAACTGTGATATTCTATAATGGCACACTGTAAAAGGATGAAGATCTCAGTCTCTCTGTATTTATGGTTTAATGCTCTATTTTGGTGCTAAAGAATCTTCAATTAAATCTTCAACTCAAATTTTTAAGGCTCAAACTTATCAGTGATAAAGCTTTGAAATCCTAATCTTATGAAAGCTATTAACTGTTGTAAACTGATAAGGATAATTAAGACTTGCAAGTTAACAGTCAGTTACCTCCTAAAGAATCACATCCTTTAATATTCTCAAAACCATGCTTGTAGCCATGCTAAGTTCAAATGAATTCATTTCCAATGACAAGCTTTATTTAGCCTCCTGAATGTGTTTTCAAGGTTAAGCCTTAAGCAACTAACTAAAAACAAGTAAAATTTGTTTAAATCAGGTATACCTAATAGATAATGGCCCTCAAACTCTTCAGAGATCTGTTGAATGTGGCATTTAAAGGATTTAATGAAAAAGCTTCCCATGATAGACAGAAATTCAAGCTCCCAGATGCAATCCTAAGATCTCCAAAGACTATGGGGCCCAGACAATTCCACTTGAACTGTAGTAATACTAATGAACAGGATAAATGCCCCATGCCTCACCTGCTGCCAGGTGTCTGCCCAAACTGTGGACAAACAGGACACTTTTGGGTTGATTTCCCTACTTTGCCTGACCAAGGCAGGTCAGTTTTCCCAAGTTCCTTCTCCACAGGAAAATCTCTGAAACCTTCTAGGTCTGACAGCCAAAGGCCAATGCTATCCTGGGTAGCAGCTGAAGACTGACGACTTCTACCCCCCAATGAAGCCATCAAGACCACAGGAGACTAGGTTAACCACCCAGGTAATGATAAGTCTCTGTCATCTCAGTTGACGCATAGGCCATTTGGATTATATTTCTTGTTGTAATGTATCTCTCTCAGATCTCTGATGATATTGGTGGCTAACTATAGCTTTATGTTAACCACAGCAGACACCCAGCTCCTCCTGCCAAAGCTGCAGTGGCAGGTGTATTCAGTTCATCTAGAAATCAAGCCTCACTTTTCTAGAGCTACTAGGTCTCCAGCTGAGAAAGGCAGACACAGACCCAGTTTACCTTGCTGTCAGACTTCAATTTTAACAAGATAAACTCTTGGCCTCTTGGCCTGGGCCTCCTTTCTGGCTCTCCCCTACCCACTTCTCTCATGGTCCAGTGTAGTCTGCTGGCCATGTTCAGCCTGGACGCTTCCCTCTGCCTGTGTTCTCCCTTGTATCTAAAATAAAAACTTCTCCATATTTTAGAAGTAGCCATGCCCTCCTCCTTTTATTTCATTTTTCATTCAGTTGGGACTGGAGGCTGGATATTCAGGTGAAAGTCCCACAACCCTCCCACCTCCTCCTTCTAGGAGGAGTCGATAGTCTGAGCTGCAGTGAGCTTTTGCAAGCAAACCGGGTAGAACTCTTGAAGATGGTGGGAGTTTGGCTGGGAGGATAGTTCTGTACAATCACAACTCACAGTTAAAAAAAAAAAAAAACAGTGTGCTTTTGGGTGTTGCAAATAGATACGTAAGTTGCAGAAAGGCTACAAAAGGCTAAAAGGGTTAGAAAAATTTAAGAGTACAAAATATAGAGGTGGAGGGGAGACAACGAACCAGATGGAGGTCAGTTGGAGAGGGCTAACGCCACCACTGCTGCTGAGAATCAGGCTGCTACAGGCTTGAGTGGCAGATGTCTCATGTATCTGGCATTTCCCATATCTTGGGGTCTCCAACACAACCCAGGCTTCACTCCCCCGCCGTCAGACAATGATCTCTCAAGGCTCCTCGTCCTCTCAGGACTTTTTTTACTCAGGGACTTCCCTGACACAAGTTGCCTGGCCTCAGCAACAATCTGACATGACTATGACCCCTTAACCTTCATGACACTGCCAATTTCAGCTACCAGTTTGGGATGGACTCTGGCCCCTTTGAGTCTCCTTGTCAGCAGCTTTTGTCTGTTGTTACTTTATAGGAACAGAAGAAATTTAGGCCTTTTCCTCTCACAAGTTGGAAGCTTCAGTGGGTGGGGTGTAGCTGGAATTTTCTCCAGTCCTGCCTGGCCTGTGGTCAGGACAAACCTCTCTCACCTACCAGTCCCACAGCCGCTCAGACTCAACCGAGTAAACACACAGAGACTTATATTGCTTACAAACTGCATGGCCATGGCAGGCTTCTTGCTATCTAATTCTTCTATCTTAAATTAACCCATTTCTATTAATCTGTAAGTTGCCACATGGCTTGTGACTCACCGGTATCTTTACATGTTGCTTGTCATGGCAGCAGGTGGCAGGGTCTTCCTCTCTGCCTTCCTGTTCTCTCAATTCTCCTCTCTGTTAGTCCCGCCTCTGCTTCCTGCCTGGCTACTGGCCAATCAGTGTTTTATTTATCAATCAGTCATCCACAGCAGGTTGGGTCTTGCCCTGAGAGCATTCTCCCCTTTATCCCAATGCAGATCCAGCCTCTACTTAATCTTCTGTCTCCTTCAGCACCATCTTTGGCTGCAACATTACATCTCCTGGGGCTCTTGTTCTCTTTACACTGTTCCTTTTGTGTTTCCTTCAGCACCAGTTGCTCTTTCACATTGCAGACCTACATAGCAGTGATTACTGATAATCACACGACAGACTCAATATTAGGCTTTCTCGGAATCTTCTCAGCCAAAGAAATTAGTGCATTGCTTTTAGATTTAGTCCCGGGCAGGTTCTTAGGAGCACAAAGCAGACACGTTCTTTTCCAAAATGCCACAATAAAGGAAGGGTTCTAGCGCAGTTGCTAATATTGTTCCCCTATGAAATCTGCCTCTCCTTCTCCCAAAAGTCTGCATTGTCCTTAGCTCTGTCTTCTAAGCTCCTACCCCTGAAACCTTGCCTACAGTATTCAGTATTTTTACAGTAATTTTCTAGTCCAAAGTTCCAAAAGCCTTCCAAATTTCTCCGCAAACCAGCCTGGCCAGGACCATCACAACAATAGCCCACTCCCTGGTGCCGCCTTCTGTATTACTTCCTTTACTGTTGGGGTAAAATGCCACTACCAAGGGAACTTATAGAAAGAAGGGTCCATTTGGACTGAAAGGTTCCAGAGGGATAAAGTGCCCATTTGTCCAGACTGGCAGCAAGCAGTAGGCAGAAGCGGAGGGCGCTCACATCCTGAACTATGACTCAGTCACTGTTCTACGGCTGTGAAGCGATACCGTGACCAAGGCAACTCTTAGGAAATAAGCATTTAATTAATTGAGGGTTTGCTTGGAGTGCCAAAGACTTAGTCCACTGTCCTCATGGTGGGGAGCACAGCAGCGTGGCAGGCAGACATGGGGCTGAAAAAGTCATGGAGAGCTACACCCTGATCCACAGGCAGCAGGCAGAGAGAGACTGAGACTGGGCCTGACATGGGCTTTTAAAACCTCACCTCCCCACCCCGTGACATACTTCCTTCCACAAAGCCACGCCTCCTAATCTTTCTAATCCTTTCAAAGAGTTCTACTCCCAGATGACTAAGCATTCAAATATATGAGCTTATGAGGGCCATCCTTATTCAAATCCCCATAAAACTACAGTCAGGAAACAGAGAAAATGAGCAAGCAATGGTGTCAGTCTTTAAACTCTCAAAGCCCACCCCCAGTGACATACTTCCTCCAACAAGGCCACCTCTCAAAGAGTGCCACCAACTGGGGATCAAGTATTCCAATGCCTAAGACTATGGGGACATTCCTCATTTTAGAGCATTGCACATCAGCACCTGCAGGTTGGTGGCCAAGGCTATGAGAAGCTGATACGGATTTCGGCTCTCCTCCAGGTACCACCTCTTTTGCAGAGATCCCACTTTCCCTTCCCTGTTCCAATTTGATCTTCCTTAATTGGTGCTTATGCTGTTATGGTAGCTTGAATGTATTTGTCCCCCATAAGCTCATAGGGAGTGGCACTATTAGGAAGTGTGGCCTTGTGGAAGGAAGTGTGGTCTTGTTGGAGAAGGCTGGATGACACACACCTTTAATCCAGACCTTGAGGCTGGAAGGCAGACCTTTAATCTGGGCCACACCTTCTGTTGGAAGTGTATCTCTGTGGGGGTGGGCTTTGAGGTCTTTTTCTCAAGCTTCACTCACTCAGTGTGACAGTCAGATGACTTCCTGTCGTCTGCAAGATGTAGCAATCTCAGCTCCAGCACCACATCTGCCTGCATGCCGCCATAATCCCTGCCATGATAATTGACTGAACCTCTGAAACTGTAAGCGAGGCCCCTCAATTAAATGTTTTCTTTGTAAGCGTTGCCGTGGTCATGGTGTCTCTTCACAGCAGTATAGCTATCGTAAACTAAGACAGATGTCATATCTAAGAAACCTTCCTCTAGTCCGAGGTCATGAAGATTTATACCTACACTTTCGTGTTGGTTAATTTTACACATCTGTGGTCAAACTTCCAGGAAAAGCAGTTCAGAAGAAGAAAATACTCTGCGTTAGTAAAATTCCTGCCACGAAGGCATGAGGACCTGAGTTTGATCCCCAGATGTCATGTTGAAAAAGTCAGGCTGGGCTGGAGAAATGGCTCAGCCACTAAAGGGTGAGCTCCAAATTAAAATATAAGAAAAAGTCAGGTGTGGTGATGTGCCCTGTGATCACAGAGTAGGGGAGGCAAAGACAGGCAGATCGCTGCGGCTCCCTGGCCAGCCGGCCTCACCTACTTGGTGAGTTCCAGGCCAGTAAGAAATTCTGTCTCAAAAAATAAGGTGGACAGTGCCTGGGGAATGAAACCTGAGGTTGACCTCTGACTTACATGCACAAGTACACCTGCATGTACACACACTCTTACGCACATGAACACACACACACACACACACACACACACACACACACACACACACACACACGAAACCCTTAATTTGGTTCACTGTTTTGGAGAATTCGGTCCACGGTCAATTGGCTCTGTGCATTTGGGTAGACTATCACGGCAATTGGAGAATGTGGCAGAGGAGGTGTTTTACCTCATAGTTCACAAAAAATAAAGATTGGAGAAGGGACTGAGAGCCAGGTATCAACTCTATAGTTACACCCCAGTTCCCTACTTCCTCCCATGTGACCCCACCTACTAAAGTTTCCAGAACCTCCCAACAGAGCACCTCCAGTGGAAGAGCAAGCTCTCAAAGCGTGACCTGTGGGGACATTTCATATCCAAACCATAAAAACTTTCTTCTAAAGAAACAAGAAAAATTTACTAAAAAGTTTCTTCTAAAAGTTTGATTTCTTTTGTGTATGTAGTTTAAAGTTAACTTTTGCATATGGTATGGGGGGAAGATCTAGCTTTTACATATATGAAGAAAATTTCCCAAAAAGAAACTATGTCTGTGAACAACAAAAACTTCTGGGAGGAGTTTCTGTATCTACAGAAACTGATTGACCCATTGGAACTTCAGAATTGTGGAGAGATAGAAATTTTGTAGGTTCAGACAGAGGCTAATTACCACGGACCCACCACAGCCTGGGTTCAGCTCCTGAGATGAGGAAGGGGCATCCCCTAAAAGAAATGAAGTCATGTCAGACCACCAGATGAGTTTCACACAAGTGGCCAGCCCTGAACAGCTCCAGAAATCTTTATTTACACTTCAGAAACAAGCATGTTTTTCCATACTAACAAACATGTGTTTCCCACCCTCCAATGTTAACCTCCAGCAGAAACAAATACATCAAATATGTTTTTTCCCAACTTTTACATCAAAACATCTTTAAGCCAAAAATGACACTTATCATTTTGCTAGCTTGGCCAAACATTGAGCCAGGAACATCCTGTCTTTACAAAACTAAAAGGTGACAAGTGTAGACACACATTTTCAAGAACTGCACTGTTGTTCAAAACTTAACAAAGCATATTTACAGAGATAGGGGTTGTTTGCCATAAACTGCTTACTTACAGTTAGCTTATTTTAATTGCCTGTTAACCTTTATTACCTCCTATCCTGTCAGCACTGAATCAGAACAGTTCCCAGGATTTGGAGTGACAGTTGATATTTCCTGAAAAGCATCAATTCCCAAAAAGTTTTAGGGGAAAATATTTGAGAAAAAAATGGAGTCCCTTGCGTGACTGATAAAGTGACCCTAAAAATTGCCAAGAGAACCGTCAGTATTAAGAGAGAGAAGAGAGGGTGTAGCCCGAGCGGTCCCGTAGTATTCTGTACTGTCCCTAAGGCCACTGGTCCTTACCAAGTGAGACTGTCCTCGGGGGCTTTGCCTCATCTGGAGACCTGTTGTACAAGCACTCATATACTGGTCTGGAACTAGGCCATACAGCTCCCAACAGCTAGTTATCTTATCTTGGCTAGTGTTAGCCTTCTGAAAGAGCCATGCCTTGCCCTACTCGGAACTAACATGTTGTGATAATCCATAAAGGCCTCTTAGAAGCTGTTACCTCAGCAGAACACTAGCTTCTGCCAAGCCAAGAGCTAAGGACGCCACCAGATAGCATTTGGGGCCTACAGAAAAGCTTCCCCCCTCTCGATATATCTGCCTCTCTGGTATATACACCAATGTATTTTAAACTTGCCTTGATGTATGAATTCCCTTGTTCTGTAACAATAGAAAAACCTCGTGGAACTGCTTTCATGGTGGAACATGGAATTTGGGGATAACTTAAATCTGTGTTCACTCACAATAGCTCCAAAATCAACTATTTCTCATTCCCTTTAAGATGAGAGCTCTGATTTTTTAGGTCAACATATGTTTTAAAACCTATTTGTTCAAAAGGTCATTAAAAAAAAAACTTTGTTTTCTTGGTTCAGTTATCTGCTCTGTCCAACTCTATACAATAAACACACTAAGCTTCCAGGGTGCTGTGGTTTCTCAGCAGAGAGCACAGACCACCAACCCCAACTCTCTGTCCATCATCCCATCTATGTTTGCCTTCTTTTTTATTTTCATTCTGTCTCTCCCCAGTCAGGTCCAAGTCCCTGCAGACATGCACGGATGCAGCACTGGAGTTTATCTTTTCAACTAATAAAACTGTCCTCTTGGAATAAATATTCGCTTTGCTTGACTTTGAAACCTTTCCTGCCTTCTAGTTCCTTAATTAAGGCAGAGAAGACAATCCTGTTCCTGGACTGCATCACACACAATTAAACACAACTGTGCTCACTTCGATGAGATTGTCCCTCTCTCCTCGTTCTGTGTGTGCCTTCGGCATCGTGGTCTCCATGTGAAGCCTTCACATGGGAGGGGGCCATCCTTCTTCTTGCCCACCCTTCGTACTACGTTTCCCCGTGTTTTCAGGATCTTTAGCTCTGGTTTTTCAGATCTTCACAGCACTGTAATTCTGTCCTGAGAGGGAAAGCCTATTTTCAGTGAGCAGGAGATGCTCTGCTTCCTTCTGGCACCTAGGACTTTTCAAGCTTGGCCAAAGGAGCAAGATCCTTTGTCTTGGGGAAAAGTAACCTGGCTCTCTTACAACAGAATCCACATCCCTAAATCTGCTTTCATCCTCAAAGAGAAAAAAAAACATAGATATCAGGTCAATATTGTTCATGTGTACACACACACACACACACACACACACACACACAGTGTGATCTAGAGCACGAGCTCAGCAAAACTCTGAAACAGGAAGAGTTCATTACTAAAACCCTCTCACTTGCCCCTTCAGACTGTCCCCTATGGTCCCCAGACCACTGCTGAAAATGTCTTCTGTCCCTCCTGAGCATGGAAACAATCACAGCTAATTAGTAGCTGGGGTAGCCAACTGTGACCAAGACAGGAAGTGTGAATGTGGATGCCAGCCCCTCTCCAGAGGGAGAAAGAAGCCAGGGAGTGTATGTTAGAAACGGCAGTAATTGCTCATCATCTACTTACCTGTTATTTCCTGAGGACTTTGAAAGCTTCCTACCCCTCTGCCTTCACCCTATAGAAAAGGCAGCTATCATTGAACAGTGAAAAATTGATTCTGCCTCTAGGTGTTCGCACTTAGCCAGGGGATCCAGGGGCAGCGTTAGATTTGCATTTCTATCACTCCCTCTCCAGAGCTGATTACAGTACCCAGGACTTCCCAATTGCCCCATTAGTTTTCATAACCACCTCTGGCTTCTCATGGTCCCAATCAAACTCCATTTTGGAAATGCTAGTCATTGCTTGTGACTTGTGAAAGTTTTTGCTTTCTCCCTGTGAGAAGTTTTAGAAAATGGTTTATTTTCCCCCTCTAGGCTTATTTTACTTAGCTGAAGTCACCGGAGACAGCATAAACTTTGCATTTTCATCAGACCGCTTTCAAATGTGCTGGCACTGCAGTTGAATTTCAATGACTCGTTCGATGATTGCAGTAGAAAATATCAAGACGCCCACTCCCAGAGCTATCCTGTTGGTAGAAGTCCAGACATCACAGCACTCACTACCTACTTATCTTCAAGACGTGCACCGACTCCTTTTTCCTTTCGCAATTATGAGGACTCTCATTTGGGTTCAGCATCTATGTCTGCAACCAAAATCAAACAAAATATTTCAGAGGGGCTAGGGCTAGGGCTCTGCAGGTAAAGTTCAAGTTGTGAATGGCCGTGAACATCTGAAGTCCCAGCACCAGGGATGGAAACAGGGGCTTTGCTGGCCAGCCAGTCTAGCTGAAATGATGAGCTCCAGGTTCACAGGGAGACAATTGAAAAACAATTGAGGAAGACATATTGATATGAACCTCTGACTTCCACATGGGTAAGCACACCTGCCAACATGCATCCAACATACGTGTGCATGCACGCATGCACACACACATGCATGCACACACACACATGCAAATATTTAAGAAAAGAAGTTGGTAATCCAACTGGGACTCAAGGAAAACAGATATTGTGGTTAAATAACACTACAAAACAATCATACCCAGCTATGATGCCTAGGAAACACAACCGTGACCAGCATAGCACCATAACTCTAAGAGTGTTGTGGTGGCATGCACACCTAGGCAGTACCCAACTGCTGTGGATATCACTCTGTATGCTGTGAATGTGTTGCTCTGATTGGTTAATAAATAAAGTGCTGATTGGCCAGTAGCCAGGTAGGAAGTATAGGCGGGACAAAGAAAGAGGAGAATTCTGGGAAGTGGAAGGCTGAGTCAGGAGATGCTGCCAGCCACTGCCACCATGAGAAGCATGATGTAAGATACCAGTAAGCCACAAGCCACATGGCCACTTATAGATGAATAGAAATGGGTTAATTTAAGATACAAGAACTAGATAACAAGAAGCCTGCCATGGCCATACAGTTTATAAGTAATATAAGTCTTTGTGTGTTTATTTGGGTCTGAGCGACTGTGGGCCCCCCACCCCCACCCCCACCCCCAGCAGGACTAGAGAAAACTCCAGTTACAACCAGCAGCTCTCTAATTGGAATTAAGACCCACTGGACAAGTGGGAAACCATGTTTGGTGCTAGAAACCTAGCCCACTCCTCAGGGCTAGTAAAGTCATGGATCGTGGAGAACCAATAAGCACTACTTTCCTAAACTATCATAACCCCTAACTACATTTTAAATATTTATCCTTATACCCACAGATAAGTACAGGTCTCACCCCTCATTCAAGGTCTATCTCCTTGCAGCTGACAGAGATCATTACAGAAAAGTACAATCAATCAGAGAACCAGTGAATGACCATGTGGTACCTACCCCTAATTGATATACCTACAAAATAACTCCTGTACCTAAAGCTCAAGAATCATAACAAAACATGGGGGCAGAAAAATTATAAGAGTCAGAGGATCAGGGAGTTTGGTATGAGATTTTTGTTTCCTATTAATGTCAGAGAAGCTATATCCACAAAGGCTCATTAATATGGCTGCCTATATAGATCTCAACAAGAACAACAATAGTAGCCTTGCTAACATGAAAGGGGGAAATCTCATGAGTCCTCAACCCTAGACACAGAACTGCAGGCAACTAAGGAACGCTAAAAATGGGAGAAATGGTCTTCCCCAGGGAAAAGCCTTCAAACTGGCTATCCAGTACCAAGTGGTCAGCTCTGAAATCATACACATACAAGTAGCATTGTGTGGACTGAGCAGGTTCTATTTATATAGTTGGGAGATATACGCAGTGTGTGTGTGTGTGTGTGTGTGTGTGTGTGTGTGTGTGTGTGTGTGTGTGTGTAACAATTAAAAAATTAAAAAGTAGAGGCTGTGAATTTGAGAGAAAATGATGTAATTATATTTTCATTTCAAAAATATTTTTGAAGTAATGTAACTGCGTCTTAAGCAAACTCTCCAGGATTTCCATGTCCACTCCAAGCAATGTGGCTTGTGGATCTTCAGGACTAACTCCTGTGCTGGTCAACAGTCACAGAGGGAACCAACTTCTCTTTCGGTGCCCTAGTTTGACTCTGGGGTGGATTTTAATTGTTGCAGTTTCCTGCTCTATAGCCCATCTTATTCAGATTTGACTGGGAATTACCTCACACTGGAATCGAAATGCTTGTCTGTTCTCCTGGATGTTTTGCCTCTTTCCTCTGTTTTCCTCATTTGCCATCTGGATTTCTATCCAGCCTAGAACAACGAGCTTTTCTCCTTGTGACAGCCTTGCGAAGATCTCCAATTCCCCTGCTTCTGCTGCCTTCCATTCACACACCTCACACCCCCAGCCTGGAGCTCCTTGTAGCATGAATCCTAATTGGTCTTAATAATAAAAACCCGGAGCCAGATATCGGGGTAAATGCTGAAAGATCACAGAAGCAGAGCAGCCATCCACTGGTTCTTACCTCTATGAAATCCTCAGCTAAAAGGGGTCTGAGCTCTTATTTCCACGCATCTTATATTCCTCTCTCTGCCCAGCCATATCACTTCCTGTCTCCACCTCCCTAGTGCTGGGATCAAAGGTGTGTGCCACTGCTGCCTGGCTGTGTTTCTGTTTTAGACTGGATCAATCTTGTGTAGCCCAGGGTGGCCTTGAACTTCTGATCTTCCTGCTTCCTCCTCCCAAGCACTGGGATTAAAGGTGTGAGCCACCACTGCCTGGCCTCTATGGCTAACTAGTGGCCAGCTCCACCCTCTGATCTCCAGGCAAGATTTATTTGTTAGAGCACAAACAAAATATCACCACAGTTCCTCTCATTTTTGTCCTCTTCTGATGCACACAAGTCCTTGGGCTCAAGCAGAAATCACACACGTCAGAGCAGTATGTGCCAACACTGATTCAGGGGCTCCCAAATCAGCATTCTGCACAGGGGCACAGTGCATCGGTTATTAGCAACTAACTACACACTCATTGTGAAGAAATACTCAACAGAAAGCTTCTTAAAGAAGGAAGGCTTTATTTGTTTCCCAGGGGGAGATGATATAGTCAGTCATGGCAGCCAGAGTGTGGTAATGGGTGGCTCTGCAACATCAGGAACATGTGGTAGGAGCATGCATTCCTGTGTTCATATTTCCTCAGACCCAGATGGTTGCTGCAGCCTGCCTCTTGGTGACTCCCTTCCTCCAGATATACCATACTTCCTAAAGGTCTCAAAGTCTCCCCAAACAGCACCCCCAGCTGAGGACCAAGTATTCCAACACATAAGCCTTTGAGCGACATCATATTGTCAAACCATAGCACAAGGCACGTCTCCTTGTTTGTTATCAGATCCACCTCCTCCCGGCTCCTCAAACACGCCTGCTCTCCTTGCACCTTGCTTGCTACTCTTCACACACCTGCCCTCACCCTCTACTACACCCCGTCCTGGGAGATCTCCCGCCCCACACCTTGTCAGGGTTCATCGTAACCCTTCCAAGACGGCCTCAAACTCACCATGATGTTGGACTTCCTGATCCCCCTGCCTCTGCCTCCCAAGTACCTAAATTACAGGCCTGCCCGACGACGACGATGCCCAGTTTATGGGATGCTGTAGGTTGAACCCAGGGCTTTGGGCTTGCTTAGTAAGCACTCTATCAACTGAGCCGCCTCTCTCCAGCTCTGCTTCTTATGATACTGCACTAATCATCTAAACCAGGAGCTGTGTTGGCTACTCCTTTCTCATTCTGTGCGGCCTCCATCTTTACAAGTCTGGGCTGTGGGATGGTCTGTATGTTAAATGTGTTGCTCTGATTGGTTAATAAATAAAACACTGGTTGGCCAGTAGCCAGGCAGGAAGTATAGGCGGGACAAGGAGAGAGGAGAATTCTGGGAAGTGGAAGGCTGAGGCAGAGAGACGCTGCCAGCCACCACCATAAGAAGATGTTAAGATACCGGTAAGCCACGAGCCACATGGTAACTTATAGATTTAAGGTATAAGAACAGTTAGCAAGAAGCCTGCCACGGCCATACAGTTTGTAAGCAATATAAGTCTCTGTGTGTTTACTTGGTTGGGTTTGAGCAGCTGCGGGACTGGCGGGTGAGAGAGATTTGTCCTGACCATGGGCCAGGCAGGAAAACTCTAGCTACAAGTCTGTTTCTATTCTCCTTGTCCTGGATCTCCCCCCTGGCATCAGCATAGTAGGATATGTGTTTTTCTCTGTGTATGAAGGTATTTGAAGCATCAGTTTACTCTTACATCGTCACTGCCTGACCCCTCATTCCTTATCACACTGCACTCCAGCAGGATCGGCATCCTCAGAACATCCCCGGAAAGAAGTCCAAAGGCCTCTCCCTCCTAGAATAACTGAGCAGCTCTCTTCCATGACGATCATTACTCTTTGTGCGATCCTTGTCACACTACCGTTCCTTCCTCTCTTAAACACCATCCTTTCCCATGACACCTGCATCTCTGACCATGGTTACGCTGTCTTTCCCAGTGCTCGTCTTCCTGGAAACAGCCAGAGGGGACCTCCAGTGAGGTCTCACCAAAGGATCATCCACATACTAATAACTCATCAATCTTTGTATCTTCTGGGATTCATATAAATATATCTATTTGTCTGCGGATACCTAAGCCTCACTTAAAACTCAACTTATCCCTTTCTCCAAAAGTGGCTCTAATTCCTCTTTATAATGAATAGCACTAGGACATAGTACCATCTAATACAAAACCACAAACTTGGAGTCACGCGTTTTTCATTATTTTGTTTTTAAAGTTTCTTTATTTTGCTCTGTTTTTGTGAGATGGTTTTCACCCAGGTCAGGCTGGTCCCAAACTCACCATGTATCCAATGATGGTTTTGAACTTCTGACCCTTCTGCCTCTAACTCCCAAATGATGGAAGCAGAAGGAGTGTATCATCACCCTCATCTGAGACTCATCCTTGGCTTTTCTTTTCTTTTTTTTCTTCATTTTTAAAAATTTTATAATTTGATTTAATTTTACATATCAGCCACGGATTCCCCTGTCCTCCCTCCTCCCGCCCCCCCCCCCTCGCCCTGCACCCAGCCCACCCTCCATTCCCATCTCTTCCAGGGCAAGGACTCCCCTGGGGATTCAGCTCAACCTGGTAGATTCAGTCCAGGCAGGTCCAGTCCCATCCTCCCAGGCTGAGCAAAGTGTCCCTGCATAGGCCCCAGGTTCCAAACAGCCAGCTCATGCACTAAGGACAGATCCCGGTCCCACTGCTCGGGGACCTTCCAAACAGTTCAAGCTAATTGACTGTCTCACTTATCCAGAGGGCTTGATCCAGTTGGGGGCTCCTCAGCTATTGGTTCATAGTTCATGTGATTCCATTCATTTGGCTATTTGTCCCTGTGCTTTTTCCAATCTTGGTCTCAACAATTCTCACTCATATAATCCCTCCTCTTTCTCGCTGATTGGATTCCTGGAGCTCCACCTGGGGCCTGGCCGTGCATCTCTGCATCTGCTTCCATCAGTCATTGGATGAGATTTCTAGCATGACAGGGTGTTTGGCCATCCCATCACCAGAGTAGGTCAGTTCGGGCTTTCTCTCGACCATTGCCAGTTTGACTTTTCTTTTATCTCATTACTAACTGATAACATTTCACTTATATAATGTATCTCCAATCTTCTTATTTTTTTCCCATCACTTCTGACTTAGCTCAAGGCTCCATATTCATCATTTCATTATTGAAAATTTAAAACAAAGCCATTTCTTACTTATTTATTTTTACTTATGTGTGTGTGTCTATATGTGCAAGTATGTCTGCTCATAGAGGCCAGAAGACACCCCAGATCTCCTGGAGTCACGGGTGTTTGTGAACTGTCCAACATGGATTCTGGGGTTTGAATTCCAGTTCTCATGACAGGGCAGCAAGTGCTCTAACTACTGAGCATCTCTCTAGATGCCTCACTACCGAATCTTTAAGAAAAAGGTCTCAACTGGGCTTTCTAGTACAACACAGGTGAGTTGACTTCTTAAGGTCCTAAAGAGAGGGCTTGTGTAAGGAGGAGGCTACCAGCTTTCATTCAAGGCAAAACTGAAAGTTGACATTACTCACTGAGTGATGATTTGGTGGTAGCCTCCACAGCTGAAAGTTTTGAAGTGGATGGAGAGGAAAAGAAGAATGTTGTGGAACAATCTCTTTGTACACTGTGAAGATGTGTTGCTCTTACTGGTTTAATAAAGAGCTAAATGGCCAATAGTTATGTGGCAACATGTAGATTGATAAAAAATAAGTTAGCTTTTTATCAATCTACATGTGTAAGAGCTAGTTAGTAACAAGCCTAAGCTATCAGCTGAGTTTAAAAGAAGTCTCCATGTGGTTATTTGGGAGCTGGCTGGTGGGACAGAATATTCTGCCTACAGAAAGGCAGAAAGGTAAGAAAGGGGTCTAACTGATCTTACCTCTAGAACTCTCCAGCCCATCACCTACATTATAGCCAGTTCACTTCTTCTAAATCACTAGTCTATTTCTGTTACTTCTTTACTTAATGAGGTTGGTGGTTCTCTGGTGTTTTGGGGATAAAGTCCGAAGTCTATCATGTCTCTTGAGGCTTTTCTTCATCAAGGATCTGTTTAACTCTCCAGCCTCACTTCTCACCAGCCTCTCATTATGCAGCCAATCAGAGTGGAAGAAGTCCTACAAGCTCCATTGACTTTTTTGCCTATAGTTTTTCATACATAATCTCCTTTCTGGAATTTCTTTGTCTGAGAAATCCTTGATGTCTCACTGGACTGGAAGTCTCTTACATGCCCATCCACGCTGTCCTCTGTTTCTACCTGCCTGAAATCTACGCACTGACTCCCTCCCTCTACCGGGAGCTGCTTAGAAGCAAATGTTGAATTGTACCCCTTTTTATGTCTCCAGAATCTAGCGTGTTTTCTAATATATGGTTAGTTCTCAAAAGTATTTGTTGAATAAATAAAAGATTAGATGATGCTGAAGACATTTAAAGAGGAATAACAGCCAGTACTTACGGAGAATTTACTACATGTCAGGCTCTACCCTAAACCTTTTAAATGGAGTATCTCATTGAATTATTACCAAAGACCTGCAAGAGAAGGACTATTGTTATCTCCCATCTTACAGACGGCACCCAGGCGCTCTGCTAACCTGCCCGATGTCCCACTGGGCTGCAGTCATTAGAAAGATAATTCTGAGAGCTCCCAACACAGATTTGCTCCCTATGAAGAGAGCACCATTGTGGAATTATTGGTTACAGATGATGTCACGCAGCTTGCAGCCCCTGTCATCAAGTCCAAACAGCCCCTGAAGAGCACTGAAGGTGCCATCTGAAATTATTTTGCTGAATGACCTCTCTAAGGACCCAGATTTGAGAGAAGCAAAAGCCAAGAAAGCTGGGAATTCGATCAGGGTAATTCTCTCTAAGGTCAAGGGGAGTCGGCCCCGGTTCTAAGCCCCAGTTCATGACAACTAACTTTCCGATTGATTTTTGCTTTTTCCTATCTGAGCTTGGAAATTACTTCCATCACAGAACACTAAATTCACTTTTCTCAGGCTTCACTACCCAAGGGGGAAAAAAATTCTACTTCCAAATTAAAAAGAAGAAAAAAAAATCTTTGTCACAATGACAGAAACCTCTATGCTCTCGCAAGAGAGTGGGGGTCCTTGCTCTCCCTGCACCCCCCCATGGCTGCTTTGATATCTACAGCCCCAGAGCTTGAGCAAGCTAATTTTTCTGTCTATTCGAGGTGCCAGGGTGATTTGATTACAGGTAATTCTGTAAGCTCACTGTGCTGTTTTTGTGTAGGTATTAGGACTCAGCAGCCACCTCGCACTCATGTCCGATACTCAATAAGAAATTTTCTGGAAGCCAGAAAGTAATCCTGTTCCCTCCTCTAAGACTTTTTCCTGCCTCTGCTCACTGACCCGTTTCTTTCCCTTGCTTACCATCAAATACTAGGAAATAGTCTCCCCAGAGGTCTCACTCTTTTCTCATCTTCTCTCCACTTCCCTAAGTCAACTCCACGTAGAGTCTTGAGGCTATGAACTATTCCTTGGAGCCCTTGACTGTGACCCTTTCCTGCCCTCCAGAGTTCTTGTATTTTGAACCTGGTGTTCAAGGCACTATCTCACCCAGATCCTCTCATGGTGGGTTTTGTTGTTTTATGTGTTAATTTTAAATTCTTAATTCTTTTTATAATTTCAATGTATTATTTATTTTTATTATATATCTATATATTATATGGTTTACAATTTTTAAATTTTATTTATGATTATTGCACTGTGCATGTGTAGTTGCATGTGCACATATGTGTGTGTGTGTGTGTGTGTGTGTGTGTGTGTGCAGTCTCATATGCTACAGTGTGCCTGTGGAGGTCAGAGGATGACTTTAGGGAGTCAGTTCTCTTTGTGAGACTCAGAGATCAAACTCAGCTCATCAGGGTAGAGGGGCTAGCTACTTTTGCCTCCCAGGCCATCTTGCCATTCCTGTTTTTTAATGCTTCTGTCCTGCTGGGAAGTCAAACCCACAGCCTTGGGCATGCTAGGATAAATGCTGAGGTGAACGATACCCTCCCTCCTCCAAACATCTCTGTGTACCTTCTCAATGCCATCTGTTTGTGCATTGTGTTCACTGCTTTGCCTGCCTGTGACAAAACGCCTGGCGGAAACAAACTAAGGGAAAGAGAGTTTGTCTGAGCTCACAGTTTTGGGGGCTTTGTCTAGCATGGTCAGCCGTGTTGTTTCTAGGCCCAGCTTGAGGCTGAACATCATGGCGACAGAAGAAGCAGGTGGAGGGGAGAGGCTACTCAACTCATGGTGGACAGGAAGCAGACAGATAGGAAGGGAACAGGGGAGACAGACAGCCTCCCGTGACAGACCAACTTCTCCCAACTAGGCCTCACCTTCTGTAATTCCACTGTATCCCAGTAGCCTACTCAGATTTCACATCCGTCAATGAATTAAACCATTCCTTAGGTCATAACCCTTATGATCTAATTGTTTCTGTCTCCATGTGCCTTAGTAATTTCCTAGGCATCTCTTAGTCTAATTGGGTTGACAACCAAGATTGGTTACCACGTTCCTGATTTGTCCACTGCTTGGAATACCCTTCAGAACTCATTTACTAAGTAAGGTCTACCAACAGAGGCAGAGCAAGCAGTTCAGATGAATCTTTCTTCAGGAAATAATTAGAAACATGGATGAAATGCAAAACTGGCATATTAAAAGCATGTCAAAGACCTGAAGAGGTGGTGAGGAACAGCTACCTAAAGGAGGCAGTGGGGAGCAGATTGCTTGCTATAGCTTCTGCCCTGCATCTTTTGCTGGCGTGGAAGAGACTGCTACATTGCCGGTCTGTGATTCTGGAAATCTTTCAAAAGCTGAAAGGACCAACGACAGACAAGTGGGAACCCACTCGTCAATGACAAGCTCCGGACTACAGCACAGTCAGTCAGAGAGCTGAAAGTAATCCAGTCCTCAAATGGCCATCCATCTGTTCAGCCAAGGGAACGTGAAGCCCTGAATTGGCCCTAAGGCTGTTTACCCAGAATACAAGCATTTCCAAGGAGTAGAGCAGAAGCAGGCAAACCAACATCCCTGGAAGAAGATAAAATCGTATGAGGTCATATAAATTTATAAGCAATTGTTCAAGGCCAATGATCTACATATAACCAAAGAGACAGACACGCTTTCCAGGATCCAGGAGTCAGCATTTGACTTTGATAACTCAAGAGTTCATGGTGGATATCAAGAGAAGCCTCTCGTGAATTGAAAAATATGTAGGCCCCCTAACAATAAGGTAGAAAAACGGGGTCATAGTAACCAACTCAAAAGTAGGCTTTAAGACAAATAATGGGAGTGAAGCAGAGGCACAAATCCGAGCTGTTTACATTTTTAAGGAGATGCTTGGGTGTCCCCTCAACAATTTATTTTCTCCCCATGTGTGCTCATGCTGTATTAAGATTTCTACTGTAATGCGTGTGTGTGTGTGTGTGTGTGTGTGTGTGTGTGTGTGTGTGTGTGTGTGTACACATGCATGCACGCACATGTTTGAAAGACTTGCAGATTGGCAAGATCCTGATGTTGAGAAGTGGGCCCTGCACCTGCAGCTGGAGCTATGGAGAACTGCTTGCCACCGGAGCACACTTTTCCACACCCAAGGCAAAGCCTGATGCCAGTGGTAAGGCAAACCTAGGAGACAGTTTGGTCCGCTGGGATATCCATTTGGTTTGGGCTATGCACATACCCACCTCTTTTAATAATTCACTCCACAGCCTAGCTCCTTCGCCAGTATGTACTGTGCACATACATCCCTCCCCAAACAATGCATCTAGCAACCTCAGAATCCCTCAAACTCCTGTGTGCACTGGACTACACGTACTCTCATCTCTGAGCAATCGTGTGTTTCCCAACCCTTGGTGACATTAAAATTTAGATAGAGTAGGTTCAAGTGTGTTCCCAGTGTATCCAGGCACGAAGACTAGAAAGGCCAATCTGGTCTGAACTGGTTTAAGATGCAAGTGCAGAAAGGCAAAACTGTGTCCTCTAGTAACCTTTGGAGGAGTATCTTATTCTTTCATGTCCATGTTTAACTGGGCATGTGACTGTTTAAAAACAAATGCACTGTAGGAAAGGAAATGTACAGAGGGATAAATAAATGGATATGTGAAAAGAGAACATGGATTTGAGAAAGAGCAAGGGGGGTATGTGGGAGGGTTGGAGGGAGGGAAGAGAAGGGAAATAATATGTTATATTCTCAAAAACCAAAATATTGTTTAAATTAAAAAGGAGAGGAAAAAAGAGCACATACATTTTGAGATGTAGATGTCAACTTGACTGGCTAGTGAAGTGTCGTTTCTGGGATCTTCTGTGAGGGTGTTTCTGGGAGAGACTGGCTTTTGAATCAGTGGACTCAATGGGGAAGAGCTACCCTCAGTGTGTGTGGGAACTGTCTAATCAGCTAGAGTCCTGGGAAGAATGAAAAGCTGAGAAAAGGAGGATTACTGTCTCTCCTGGAGCTGGGACATCCTTCTCCAGCCTTAAAACAGCACTGCTCCAAGGTCTCCAACCATTGGTGTCCCGGGCTCTTACCAATGCTCTGTTTATCCCTGGATGTACATGAGCCAACTCTGATAAATCCTGTCTCAAAAAAATAAATAAATAAAAGAGAATGTATGACCTAATATATGAATCCAAGTAGAGTCACCCAAGCTCTGCTCCATAGTAACCAGACCCTCCTTCCTTTAGGTCCCATAAAAAGAGCCCAGGCTATCTTCTGGGGCCTCTGAGTACTCTCATTCATGAGGTCCACTGCCACCCTTGGCAGTGTATGCTACTATCACTTTGTTCTAATTAACAGTATCTTGATACTTTTACCAATCTGTGCAGATAAGAAACTGGAAATACCATGGCTAGGTCCCAACCCCCAGTAACATGGGGCATCAGTGACAAGAGATTCACTTCTCATGGAAAAGCTCTGAGGAGCACCTAGACACTGGGTCCTCTATGGAACTATGCCTCTGAGATTAGAAAGACCACAAACCAAGTGGAAAAAAGATAGACTGACTGAAGCAGAGGTGTGACCAGAGGCACAAGCCCTGGGCAGTCTAGAGAGCCCTTGATTCCTTCCCCATTCCTAAGGAAATGCAGAGGGGTGCTGTGAGTTTCTCCATTAAGGTTTTAAAAGTACCAGTAAAATTTTGCTTCCTCTTGGAGTCCGTCTCTTTGACATATGTATGTGTACACACACACACACATACACACACACACACACACCAGCCCTAACAAGAAGAATTGCTCTTTTATATAAGCTCCTGTCTTTCTCCATACCATCCCCTGCGAATGTTGATACAATATTTATTAAGGCTTAAATAGCACTGTTAAGTGCACATGCTGATTTAGAATGATGGATTGTGTCATTCGAAGAACAGGAACTCAGCCGCAGGGAAGGGATCCCCAAAGGATAAGTAGATACATCATTAGCTAAAGACTCAAGCTAGCAGATGCCACCAGCAGAAAAGAACTATTTTTTAATTAGCCCTTTCTTTATAGCTATTGTTAATACTGAGTTTTTGCAAATTAATTTCCAAAAATTTAGATATAAAGTGATATACCCAAAGCTAAGACATTCAAATTGTGTAGGCCGCTGTTAAAGGAGCTGTCCCCATCCAATTCCATACTTCAGAGAGTGTCCTCACAATCTTTTGATTTTAATTGTTCTGTGATGTTACCACCATAGTTTTGTTCAGATCAGGTCTGTAGCCCAGGATGGCTTTGAACCTGAGACCCTCCTGCCTCAGATAACTAGCACACTTCACTCTACTAAGCTACCACCGTCATTTTGTATAACACGTTGAGATCCCAATTCCTTGACTCACCGTCAATAGGTATTATCAAGTAACTTCCATTCTACTGACAGAATTTAATTTATTTACAGTCACAACCACCTCTGCCTGTTCTTAGATTTGGTAATTGTATCAACTGTGCTTAATATTTTGAGTAGTTATCACTGTCCTCTCAAGTAAAATACATACCTCCATACTTTTAAATTATAGACACACAACCTTTTGTCTTGATTCCACTGATTTTACACCCTATCTCTTCTCTCATCTGAAAGGAAAAGGAAGGCTGGCAAGACGGCTCAACACGCGAGGTGCCTGCTGCCAAGCCTGACGACCTGAGTTCAGTTCCCTCCCCGGGACGCACGGTAGAAGAAGACAAAACTAACTCCTACAACTAAAATGAAGGAAGTTATACCAGAGTTGTTGCCTTCCCCTGTTTCTGTCTACAACTTGCATTCTACCAGTGGGAGCATCTCTCTCTCTCTCTCTCTCTCTCTCTCTCTCTCTCTCTCACTCACACACACACACACACACTCACACACACACAAACATATGTACACATATAAATGTAAACAAATATTTAAAATTAATCTCCATCATGAAGAATTAAAGAGCGTGATCAAGAAGGACCCTTAAAGGGGGGTTAAAGGGTTTTTTTGTTTTTGTTCATTTCACGTATGTGGGTGTTTTGCTTGCATGTATGTCTGTGTACCACATGGGTGCTTGGTGCCCATGAAGGTCAGAAGATGGGTGGAGGTCCCTGAGCTGGAGTTACAGATGACTGTGAGCTGCCACGTGGGTGCTGGGAATGAAACTCTGGTCCTCTGGAAGAGCAACCAGTGTTCTTAACCACTGAGCCATCTCTCCAGTCCCTTTCTAAGGTTTTAGGTCACCCTTCTGACTCTGGGGTGTGTCTGTTAAACAGAAGCTCACTCTGTCATGCTGTATGATGTCTGTCCTGCTGTGGAACTCTACTGAGAGACTGCACTTTTAAGAAAGTCTCATCACATGCAGCCCCTCGACACTGGACATCTCAGCCCCCAGACTATGAGAAATAAACTTAGTATCTTAATAAGACACCCAGTCTGTGGCGCTCAGTTATAGCAACAGAAAATGGGCTTGCACTCCGACCCTACACAAGTACTTCCTGGAAATCGGGACCCAGAAAGGAGTGCTTGGAAGGCCATATCCACGTGTTCAGTCCCTAGGCTGCTCTTTTATTCTAAACTACCAAGGAAGGCCTCTGGGTCCATTCCTGGGTCTGAGTTCCCACCTGGCAAGAGCACACATGCCTGCATTGCACCAAAGCCCCAAAGTGCCCAGCACACTCCAGGCCCAAGCCCATCTCCAAGGGGCCCTAGGGTCCTGCCAGAGAAGGAGAATGGCAGGAAGCCATAATATATTAAAACGGCGGATTAAAACAAACAAGAGCAGTTTGGATCACATTACACATCACTTTCCTCATGTGTGACAACAGGGGAAAAAAAAATCAAAGGCGGCAAAAGACAATTGCTGACCATAATGGTCTAATAACTTGGTGATAAAAGTGCTTGTGGGAGCATCGTGGGAGGAGGCTGCTCCTGGCTCGGGAATCGGAGCTCTGTCAGATCCGCAGCGGCGTGCTCCGAGGCATTACTGCTTAAGTGCTCGTTGAGGACTTCCTCAAAACACAGCACGACCGCTGGAGAGTCATAATTAGCCTCAATTGTGGGCCATATTCACACATTGCGCATCATCCTTAAAGATGACAGGGGGAAAAAAATCACTCAGGGCTAGGGAATGGGTCTTAGCCCTTTCACCACTGGGGAAAAAAAAATTTAAAAAGCCCACTTAATAATCTCCTATCTGAAGACATAGGCTTCTGAATACCGAGTGATATGACCGTTTTGTTTCAAAGCAGAAGAAACAAAGTCAGAACAATGGGAAGGCTGTGAACAGGAGAAGCTGGGGATTTGCATTACCTCTGCAGACTAGGGAGAGCCATGGGCAAAGAGAAACAAGGTATTTTTCTATCCAGGTGAAGCAAAATCCCAGGGAATTGGCAGGTGAAGTTAGTCAGAGAGACAACACAGAGCTAGCAGAGTGGCCAGCTGGGTGTCCACGGTGACCCCTCCTTTCTGTCCGCCGGAAAGATCTCACGTTCATCGTTCTGTCTTGGTGGTTCCCCGCTGTGGTCCTTGGCTCGCAGGCCTTCCTCCTGGGCACAGTCTTTACGTGAGCCACCGCCTCAGCAGAACCTCCCCAAACCAACAGTTCAGTCCATTCCGATGTTGCAGAGCACTGTCTCTCGTCTGGAGACCACCCGTAAGCAGAGCCCGAAACTTCTAGATACGGCCTCAATTTTTAATTCCTGTTCATTGTTTTCGTTACCATTTGCCTTATATATACACCCAGTCCTGGTAAAAAGAAACCAGTTCCTTCCCCATGTTTAGGAGACTTGGGGGAGGTGGGGGAACAGCCTGTGATGTGAGTAGGGGCAGAGACACAGTTATGGAATAGGACAAGGTAAACAGAAAGACTTGCGACGCTCCCATTAGTTCAGAACCAAGGTGATCAGCCCCAACCACATCCTCATTCACATTTTCTTAGAGAAAATGATCATTTTAAAAACAGCGGTAATGCCGGGCGGTTGGTGGCGCACGCCTTTAATCCCAGCACTCAGGAGGCAGAGCCAGGCGGATCTCTGTGAGTTCGAGGCCAGCCTGGGCTACCAAGTGAGTTCCAGGAAAGGCGCAAAGCTACACAGAGAAACCCTGTCTCAAAAAACCAAAAAAAAAAAAAAACAGCGGTAAGGAGTCACACCATATAACAGGGGGAGGGGAGAGAAGGGGGCAGAGATCAGTCTGGGGGGGGGGGCGGACAAGAGCGAAGAAAGAGAAAGAGAGAGGGGGGAGGGAGGGAAAGAGGGGGGGCAGTTCTTTCTTAAAGGGAACAGGAACATAGGATGAGGTCAGGACACTGGGTGGGCAGGGTATTATCTGCTTATTGGCCAGGATTCCAAGAAGTGGGTCTGAATGCCAACAATAATCACCTTCACTTTCTCTTTTCCTTCTCTTATTAGCCACCAAAGCTCCTGTTGGGTGTTCCAGAGTTTGACACAGGTTCACATAGATATCACATTCTATTTTAGTGAGAACCCTAGGTAGTCAGCAAGAGGTGGTTATTCCTGTCTTTCAGATTCTAAAGTAAGCACCAGTCATGGAGGCTTCATCTGTCAGTGAGGAGGAGTCATTTGATTGTGCGTCTTCTGGTGGTGGGAAATACCTAAGTCCTCATCTCATATCGTAAGATGAAATAAACTCCAAGCATATCGAAATGAGAATACCTTAAGGGAGAAAATGATCAGAAATGCAGCTAAATATTTATCTGACCCATGCGTTGAAAGCATAAGACAACACAGGAAGTCACAGAGCAGACTAGCAGATCACCCAAAGATTTTAAACATCTAGATGTAAAAAAAACAAAAGCAAACAAAGACTGAAAAAAATATTAGCCACACACCTGACAGGCAAAAGGTTAATATTCTCACTATGTAGGGCCTCTCTACAAATCAATAAGTGACAGAAATAGAAAAAAAAATGGGTGAGGGCTATGAATGGATAATTTACAAAACAGGAAATATGCGTGTATGACCGAGCACATCTAAGAAGCCGTTTAGTCGCAAAAATAACCAAAGAAATGAATTGTAAATTCACCAGGTACAGCTTCCTGCTGATCAAACTGGTAAAAAAGAAAAGGAGGAATATCGATAGCAGCAGACAGCGCAGAGGTGAATCGAGAGGGGAATGTGAACGTGAGCCCTTCCCCGAGGCAGCCCGGCTGTACTGTACAGACTGAGTCCTTCCCCACACAGGCAGCCCGGCTGGCTTGTACCACACAACCTGGAAAAACACTCGCTGCCTGATCTGCTGATTCTTCGTTAAGGACTTTAACCTAAAAAGCAATCAGAAATACAGTTTGAGATGTTTGTAAGAGATCTCAGAGAGCAGGTTAGACCAGTACAATATGGAGACAAGGTCAACCAAGAGAGTGGTGTAGACTGTGCTGGATCGCCAGCACCGACTATCACAAAGACATAGTAATTTTAGTGGCAAGGAGAAATACCAGTTAGGATAGTGTTAAGTGAAACATGCTGGCTGCAGAATCGTGCATAGTATAAGATCTCAAGATCTCAAATGTATGTGCATACACTTAGGGGGAAAACTGGCAAAATAAGGTGGTCATCAATGAGTAAAATAGTAATATACTTTTATTTCTAATTTTGTGCAGAGGCATTGTTTTATAATAAGAAAGGATTTCAGGAAAATCTGTTTTTTCATATTAACATTACATTTATTTTAATTTTTAATTTCAAATGTTTAATTGATAAGACTGCATAGATGGTTCAGCAGATAGAGGCCTTTGTGGGCAGGCTTAACAGCTTAAATATTTGTTTTTGTTTGTTTGTTTATTCTTTGTGTCTTCCACATCATGCATCTCCATCCCATTCATTTCTCTGTCTCTTCATATCTACCCTCTGCCCTTGCAACCTCCCCTCCAAAATAAGAGACAATAAAATTTTGGAAAGAAGAAAAAAATCAGTCTCATCATGGAAGCTGTAGTGTGACACAGTGAGTCACGCAGTAAACACTTTTATCCACACGCCTTTTCTTGCAAGTGTTCATTGCAGAAAGTCGTTGATCTGGTTCGAAGCCTCTGGTCTCTGCTACACTATGGCTGCAGGGCCCTCACTGGGACTCCTCCTGGTTGTCCTGCTGGTGTCCTGTCTGATAGCTTCAATTTGATCCCAGACCCCACAAGGTGGCAGAAGAGAAAATGATTCTCAAGAGTGGACCTCCACAGACACGCTGGGGCAGGCAAATGCCCCTTCTCCCGCACACATGCACACACCAAATAAACAAACAAAAGCTCAAAAAGAGATCCAATTGACAGTCAAGATTCAATATATCGGATGCGTATAATGTGACATTTCTCTACACATTGCACAATGATTACCACAATCAAAGCAATTGACACAGTCCATCAGCGCCATGCCCGGATCCCAAGACTTACTCATTTCAGAGCTGGAAAGCATGAGTCCTTTCAAGCAGCATCTCCCCTTTCCCTCAGCCTATTCCAGCCTTGCTACCACTGCTCTGCTTTCTCAGACACTGCATAAAAGTAGAAGCGCACAGTATTCGTCAGATTTCTTTCAGGGAGCATAATATCCTCCAGGCTCATCCATGGGGTCTCAAATAAGCATTCATACTTTTAATGGAAAAAAAAACCTAGAAAAGTAAATTACCATGGAATTCAACCTACAGTCCAGTGATTTTCCAACTGCTCCCCACCACCACCACCACCACCACCACCACCACCACCACCACCCCAACCCCGACCACCACCACCTTCATTACACTTTTTCCTCTCACAGGAGGAAAAACAAAAATAACCCAAACAATTACAAAGTCTGAAAGAATCTAAAATCACTTCTGAATTGGTCAATATATATATATATATAAATAATTACGATTACAAGATTATTAGTTAAGAGCCCCAGTTAGTGCTTTGTTCTGCCTTTTCTGCTTAATGTATTTAATATTTAAATCCCCCGGTGTCGCTATAACCGACAAGCACATCATGCGAGTACTGTGTCAATCTATCCCTGCTGGCCATTCTCCAGGCTGTTCCCTCTTCATCCTAGACGGACAGTGAAACTCATTTCCCAGGCTCCTTTGCAGTCAGGTGTGACCAGTGACTAGCTTCTTGCTCTGACAATGTAGGCAGAAACGCTCTTGCCTCCAGGTTTGCGGTTCTGGTTCTGGCAAATGACCTTGCAGTTTCCTGCTCTCCCTCTCCCGCCCCAGTCACTGTCAGAGGCAGAAGGGAAAAGATGGGAGCCTCCAGGTGTAGAAACATGGATCCCCGAATGACAAGGGGGAGGAAAGAATCCCTTTCCCCGGGGTCTCACATTGAACTGTGACGTGGGCAAGGAATAAACGATCACATGATGCCAAGCCAAGTCTGAGGCGGTTGAAGCAGTTCTGCCCCAATGGAGACCAAAGCCTTAAGCACCATCTCATCAGGCCCTACTCTGCTTAATAACAATGTTCCTGTCTCGGGTAGTCTTGTTGTTGCTAAATAATTCCATAATCATGGCTGAGCTAGTTACATGTTTTCATTGGCTCCTCCGGCTTAGGCTCATACAACACATTCCCCAAGGATAATTACCGGGGAGTGGGAGGGGGGGAGGATTACCAAAGCACTATGGGGGGAGGATGGACTGATTCATAGCTCTTGTTTCCCTATGGGCAGACTGTCGTCCAGGAACACGGGGCCAAGGAATACAACCTCAGCAGTATCTGCAGGGCCTCCGTCCCCAGTAACACCCAGCTCACTTCTTTTTTGTTAATGCTATGGCACCCATTAGAAATGCTTTTAAGGAGATTTCACTGAGGGCATTCATACTGCAGCGCTTGGCGGGAGTTCCTTCACTACAAAGTGCATGGCAGATAGCATTTTGACCCCGCCGGCCCCTCCCTCCCCTCTAGGCAGCTGCAGGGGTATTCATACTTCCTGCTTTAAGGAAGTGATGACAGGGCAAAATGCAATAAAAAAGAATCAAGCTTTCCCTTCTACGTTACAAAACAGGGTTCTGGAAGCCCAGCAGAGACAGGGTGTAAAGAGGAGGAGAAGGTCTCGTGGCTTCATAGCCCGGCATTTGAGCACAAGGAGCCTCAGGGCTGGAGGACTCAGGGCAAACGGCTTAGGCATTAATAATAGATTTGGAAGAATACTTGATCGGTCTGAGTCAGGCCACTCTGCCTCAGGCTAGATAAAGTTGCTCTGGACTGAGGCTGTGGAGAACCAGAGAAGGGAATAACGCTCTAAAGCAGGGGAACAATAGGAGACAGAAGCTGTGTGCCCTTTGCTTTCACACAACCCTAAGAGGGCTGTGCGTGACTCCTCTGTCTTAAGATTCTAAGACAGGCTATGTGGTGAGCTCTCCGGATACAGCAGTAACTAGAAAAGTCCTAGGCGGGGCTCCTGTGGAACAGCATGGTGATGGGGAAACAGAATCAAACAGATAAATGTGCAGTCAGCTCTCTGAATCCCAGTGGGTGCTCTCTGGACTCGGATCCACACCTTCTCCCATGCTTGTCCCCTCACTGCATCTTAAGGCCACTGGGATGCCCTGCATCTGTGAAACCGACCACCTAACCAACTAATTGGGAATCAAAAACATTGTATGTTGATGGATGGGGAGCACATTTAGATTGAGCATGTGCAGAATGTTACTTACCATTATTACCTACGCACTATAGCCTTACAGGTATTTGCAAAGCATTTACATTGTATTATTAGGTGCTAGATGTGGCCTAGAAATGAGCTAAGCTGTATGGGAGGTTGTGCACAGATTGTGTGCACGTACAAGGCTATTTTACGTGAGACTTGAGCATCTGGGGATTGCATGTCTGTACAGGATCCTGGAATCACCCTTAAATGTGTGTGTGTGTGTGTGTGTGTGTGTGTGTGTGTGTGTGTGTGTGTGCACATGCATGCATTCATACAGACATATATAACATCAGTGGTGGCAAGTCCTTGGAAGACAATTAAACAGGACAAATGAGGGATGGCAGTGTTTCTTTAAATAAGGTCCACTGTCTCTGGACACTGACAGGTGACGTGGGAAAGGAGCCAGGAGCATATTTTAGCAGAGAGCATTTCAGGAAGTGAGAGCAGCAAGCACAAAGGCCTGGAGGAAGCCAGGTGGCTTGGAATATAAGCTTGGTAAGGAGACCAGTGTGATAGCACCCATGAAAAAGAGAGAAGAGAGCAGGTACCAGGGAGCAGGCTGGGCAGAAGGATGGAGGCAGCCATAGTTAATACCGATCTCTCTTCAGGTTTTCATCAAAGTCCCACAGGACTCTGGAGAGCCAAGGAATGAGAGTAGGGTGTCCAGTCGGGGAGAGTGTCAGAGCTGACTTCATAGGAACCTAGCTGCCAGGTCTCCAATTCTCTGTGGTTGTTAGCTCTAGCTCCCTTGTCTCTGCTGACGCTGAGCACACAGCACACAGGCAGCAGTAGCCTTCTCGGGATCGTGTGGAGGTTGCTTACAGGATGCAAGGAAAATCTCAGGGGAGAAGCTGATCTGTGGACCCTTTTGCTCCTTTGGGGCCAGGATAGTAGGATGTGGGGGAAGAAACAAGGCATCAGGACTAACATATACAAGTGGCCAATGCCAGAGGAAGAAAGGAACACCCCTTAGGCCCCCAATACAGGCTACATGTGACAAAACAGAGCATGTGCAAAACGTCCCGTGATCTCCAAAACCAGAAAACAGTGCTGGGTAGGCGACCTATAAGAGGTCATGATACTCTTGGGCTTTAGACCTGCACCAGCTCTCTAGCCCACTTCTATTCTTGGGAGTTCCTTTCTCCTTAATAAATTGTCTCTGTTTCTATCACTCCCCATGTGAAATCCCTGAGAATCCCAGTAGTTGCTCTCATTCACGCCTATAATACCTTCTCCCACATCTGTCCCCTCAATGCAACCTAAGACCACTGGATATGAGCTAAGCTTAGCTAGCTCCCACCCCTCCCTGGAGCTCAAGCATTGAGACCGAAGTACCACTGTGCACAGTGACATTTACACTCATTTTAAAGGAGCTCTCTGCAGATGTCGGTCATGAACTAACCTAAACAAGTCTCTAACTGATGAATGGACAAGAGATTTTCCTTTGCGGCAGCCTCTTACTTGCTTTTGCTCTCTGGCAGGTGAGCACACATACATCTCACTTCCACTCCCAACCCCCAAGAAACACAGGGATCAAGAATCTGGCACCAGCCATAGACAGATGGCTATTCCAGTTCTAAATGAACTATGGCTTCCAGCCTCCTTTTCATCTCCAAGGCCGTTTGGCATAACCCCATTCATCTGCAGAGACTGTCAACTTCTTTCTCCTGGACTTCTCTCGTGACCTTCATTTTATTCCCTGCTCGTGCCTGAGTGTGGTGGCTGAACTGGATTGATTAAAGTTTTAGCCCTGTCTTGTTTTAATTCAAGAAAGAGCTAAACAGAGCATTTAAATGAACTCGTACCGGCACTGACTGTCAGGATTCTGGACTCTGGTCCCACATTCTTCCCTTAGCAATCTCAGTCCCCATTACTGCTGCTGCTCTGTCTCCAGACTGGCTTCTGGGTGAAGCTTACCGTTGGTTAAAAATGACATCATCGAGCCAGTGAGAGTAGATTAATGTTCACCTCCATCCATCCATCCATCACTGGAGATCCTGGGTTCATTACGTGTGTGCCAAGCACGATTTCCCTCCATGTCCCATAATTCATCTGTAGGTCTAATGAACCAGTATTGAGTTTGTCAGTTTCCCCTAGTTTTTACTAGAAGGGACAGTTCTTTGTTACTCAGTCTTTTTACACTAGAGAGACAGTGTGAATGTGTAGAAAGGAGGAGAGAAAGTCCTGGCCTGGTGACAGAAATGTCAAAGCATGCCCATTCATCATTTCTATTTACAAACACTGTGAAGGGCTCTCACAAAAGCAGGGGTGTGGAGCTCACACATTCTCTCTTGAGTCTTCAGTCCGATTGCTATTTTTTAGGGAGTCATATGGGTCTCCTTTCCATTGTTCTACTGTAACTGTTCATGGTTCTTTTATAACAGAGAAGGAGTGTGGGATGAGGCACAGGCATCCAACATCCAGAGTTGAGTCAAATGCATAATATCATACCTTTCCCCTACTAAATTCTCAAAGATCCATCCATCCGTCCATCCATCTATGCACACATTCAATCACCCACTTATCTCCTCCATCACTTATTTAATTTAGTAAATATTTATCACTTGCCTTGTATGTGGTAGGTTCTGTGTCAGGTGTTGGGGTTTTTGTTTGATTGTTTGTTTGGTTGGTTTGGTTTTAAATAAACCTGGAAATTTGCCTGCATAGAGTGCAGCCAAAAAATTAGGACATAACACTGAAATGCTAGTCCAGGGGCTAAGAATGTGCCCTAGTTGTTAAGAAGAGTGCTTGCCTAACTTGCATGCATGAGGCCCTGGGTTTGATTTCTAACACTGTAGAAACTGAGTGTGATGTCACACATCTGTAATTCCAGCTCTCAAGAAGTAGAAGCTGGAGGATAAGGGGAAGTTCAAGGTCATCCTTGGCTCTATAGCAAATCCAAGGTCAGCCTGACATACATGAGACCATGTCAAAACAGAAAACAAGAAGAGTGTGTGTGCTAGTTCATCATTTATAGCTACCAAAAGAAGGAGCCACACTGAGCCACACCAGGGTGATTCTGGAGGTTGGAGAAGGACGGGAAAAGCCAAAGCAGGAAGAAACCTTTGCTGTGGGGACTCACAAGGAAAGATATATGAGGCGGTGTTGTCACTGAGCATGTTTGGGAATAGATCATTTGAAGAATTTAGGTGGACTCTGGCTTAAAGGAGTGATCTAGGTGCCTAGAAGCATCTTCTCTAGGTGATTTGGGGCTGGAGGATGTTATCAGAGCTACTTAAACTGGATAAAAGGGTGGTAGATGAGGGTGGAGATGGGCTATTTGCATATCAAAGGCGTTCTTGCAAATAAACTGCTTGGTATCTCAAGCATATGCTAAGCCTGGCAGCGATTTATTCCTCCCAGGGTTCCAACATATCAAAGCATCATAAAGTATAGAAAACAAGAGACTAGATTAATACGTAATGTTTCAGAAAATGATCATCTCTGCTTTTAAAGAGCTCACAGACCTCAAAACAAACAATTAGCAGGGTCTGATATCTGATGACAGGGGGAATTATTCCAGTCACCTTTGGCAATGTCTGCCAAACACACAATCATCTCACTCTTGAGAAATATCCCACAAATACAAAGGGCTAGGCCTTTCAATAGCCACATTAATCAGTCATGCTTCTGCTACTCCAAGGTGGACACCTGGTACTCAGTTCAGCCAATCAGATTTCCCATTCGATTAATTAGGGGCTGAGATTCAAAGACCACCAAAATCAAGTGACAGCCTGCCTTTACCATGCAGACCTATGACCCCAAGCCTGCTCCACAGTCCAGCCATTTAGGAGTTTTTAAGTCAGGGTTCCAATTCAGGCACCTTCCATTGGAGTCTGCTGGTGACATAATAGGTTGCTAAGACTGCCTCAACGTTCTTACACCTCAAAACTGAATTCTTTTGGGCTGGTTCCATCTCCCCTCCCCCAACACAACCTCTGAACTGCCTTATTTTGATGTGTACAAGTGATGGTGATGAAATTATTATAGATGGTCTATACATTCACAGACGCATGGAACATGGCATTGTGGGGGTTGGGGGGCATTTTTAATCAATGTTCTCCAACTAAACTTCTAATAAAATGAATGTCCATCAAAAGAAGATGAGCAACGCACCCAAGAAGTCAATACATCGATTAAGCAAGAAATATTTTTAGTGAAGGAGATGAATGGGAGGATAGTGTTTCTAATTTAGCTGGAGAGGGGGTTTGGATGTGGCTGTAGGTATATCTAAATATATAAATGTATATGCACAGTGCATGCTCTTTGGTTAAGAAGAAGAGGAAGTCTAGCAAGATATGCCAGATGAATGGCACTCTACAGGATCCAAAGAGAAGGCCCTTTTGGGCTAGACTGGTCCAAGAAGACTTTCTGGAGATGGCAAGATTAACCCATCTTTCAAAGATAAATGAGTTCAAATGAGTGGAGAAGGGAGGCAGGCTATCACAGACCCTTGGATGGACAATCCAGTTCTTTGGATTTATGAAGGAGAAGAGAATCTTCCATTGGCTGTGAACAGCTTCTTTTCTAGGAACTCTGCCTCCCCACTCCCTATAAATGTTTTCCCTTCATTTCTCCCCCACAAGGCACTGGGATGCTGACAGCTTTCTCATGTGGAGAGACCCTGTCTTGGGGCTCACCCTCCGTTTTCCTTATGAAGATGAGAAAACAAAAGACCTAAATGACCACCAGCTCAAATCCAAACAAACACAAAAACTCAGGTAGGGTCTTTTGGGACAAGGTGATTAGGGACATGAGGAGGCTTGGGCGCATCTCTGCCGCAATGTTTCCATTCCACAACAGGTACATCAAACACTGGAAACCCTCAGGCAACCCATATGCTCTGCCCCCCTTAAAGTAGGCAACAACCTTTGCACATGTGCTCAGACCTTCTTGGGACCTAGTTCTGAATGCCGAGGACTTACACTGTATAAAATCCAGTTATCCTGAAGAAGGAGTCCTTCCTTAGTTCTACACCCCGGCTAACCTCTCCATGGCTTGAGAAGTACCAGCTACCTTCCTCTGAGTCTGACTCCTTCACCTCCCCAAACCTTCTTCTATCCCTACCCAGACTCCCTTATTCTCCTGCTGCAGCTGACCCTCAAAAACCCTTCCTCTAGTAGACCCTGCTCAGGCCTTCAAGCCACAGCTTTGGGTCTAAGCCTCCAGCAAAGAGGATCCCCTTTCCTTGGAGAGGCTCGGATCTCTACCTATGGGCTTCACTTTTAGATGTGTCCTTTCCTGGAGCTGAGGAGATGGTTCAGCCGCCAGGAACACCTGCTCCTGATCCTTTCAGAAGACCTGAGCTTGATTCTCAGTGTTCATGTCCATTGGCTTACAACCACCTATAATTCCAGCTCCAGAGGACCCCACACCCTCTTCTGGCCTTCTGTAGGCACTGGCAAACATGTGGTACACACACACACACACACACACACACACACACACACACACACACACGAAATATATATTTAAAAAATATGTCTTTTCCTTCCTCTTGAATCAGTTATGAGAATAGCATCTGGGGATAGATGTGTCCAAGTCACCCTACACGGGACTCTGTTTCCCTCTGTGCAATCCACAGTGGACTCTGACTTCTCTCCAAGACTAGCCCTCCCTCACATTGGGTCCTGTTTATGGACTTTTTTTTTTTTTCCATGCCACAGTTTATCTGTAGCTGAAGGCTTTCAGCCTGGCTCGCCTTCTCTTGCTTCAGCTGCCACGGGCCATTTTCCATGCCACCAGGGAGAGCAATTGTCCTCACAATGCACTTTTGAAAGACCTTGGGAACCTCTGCATAAATCAGTGGAAGTTCATTTATGGTTTGGGAATATTCTGGATCGTTTCTTTGGCGTGAAGGATCCGAAGTCCATGGCTTCACCGCTCTACCTCCGTTCTTGCAAGGCTTGGCTGCATTTCCTCCTCCGCACGCTTGCTTTGCTTGGCCCTGTAGTTCGAGCCGGGCACAAGGAGACTTTTATCATTATTCAAAATAGAGCTCTCCTTTCTAATGACATGCTCTTTGGAGGTTTGACTCACAGCCAGCACTTCTTCCCCTTAAAAAAAAAAAAAAAAAAAACCAAAAGCATCAAATATAGAGCTCTCCCAAGCCACGGTGGCCGAGGCTCTCAGGTTTCAGCTTTGCTCTGTTGTCCTTCCTGTGAGCCTGAACCCTAAGGTGGCCACACACAGACCCTCCTTGCAGCCTCTGCTGTCTTAGTGCTGTTCAGCAGATAGAAAAATGAGCCTCCTTATGGCGACACAGTAAAACAAGGCCTCACAGATTGTGGGTTTACAGACTGAGTTTGCTGGACATTTTTTTATCCAACATGGCCGTACAAAGAAAGATACAACCAACGTATTTAGCAATTCGCCCAGTGTCTAGTCCCAGAGGCTCTTCTGCTTCTCCCTGTATAGAAATTGAGATGAAGATGTGCTAATTCTGGCTTCCTGCTCGCTTGAATTGCCTCTATTCTGTGTCACGTGACCAAGCCTTAAACTCCTGTCCTCTGAGGACCATCAGAATGACACCTTTAGTGTTTGTGCCTTGTTTTATAGCCTCCTGATCTTGTGCCCTTTGGAGTTCAAAGGTCACATCAGGCAGCAGGCCTGGAGGTTTTTGATGTAACCTCTGAACCCCAGCAAACAAAAGAACAGAGGCCCACAGAGACAATCCATCTCAAAATGATCCTATAAAGAACGCAACTCAATCAGCACACAGCATGCAAATCACCTAACATTTTTATGGTGCACCCGGCTAAATCCAAGCCTATAGCCATGAGATGGAACACAAACCCCAGGAGCCCAATACATAAATCAAAGCTTGAGAAAAGCAGAGAAATTAGTTTGCAACTGGCTCCGAATGGAAGGATTTGCAAGAAGTGATTTATAAGGTGTCTTTCCTCCCCTTCTTTGCCCCCTGTACACACTAGGACGTGTGTACACACTACTGATATCACGCCACCACCAGGAAATGAGGCTTGTTGGAAGGTTTGCCTGGTAACTAAGCTTGTTGTGGACAGGTCCAGGAGGCTTTTGGATGACCACATGTTTTTTTCCTTGGCCACCGGAGCCTTCAGTGATAGGCTGAAAAGCAGAGGCTTGAGGAAGCCATAAGAAAAAGGAGGATTTGGGGATGTAGCTCAGTTGGTGGGATGCTTGTACAGCAATCATGAAGCTTTGGATTTGACATTTAGGACTACATAGACCAGGTGTGTCAGAACATCCCTGTAATCTCAGCACGTGGAAGGTGGGGGCAGGAGGATCAGAACTTCAAGGTCATCTAAGCTACATAGAGTTTGAAGTCAGCCTTAGGTATGTGAGTCTCAAAAGAAGAGGAGGAGGAGGAAGATGAGAGCTTGCTATACATGTGGAAGGGAGGCCCCGAAAACCTCATTCTGCTGAACAGATGTCCCTTCCAGAACTACACAGATTATCCCTCAATTGTCCTTAATACCTAGCACACATGCTCCCAGGGCAAAGGTCAGCCTAACTTCTGAATTGATGAGCCATACTCTTCGAATAGCTGGAGAGCGGGAACAGGGCAAACTCCTCTCTTTCACGACAATGCCAATCTGTTTTGTTTCGTGTCTTAAAAGAAATACTTTAGTGTGTGTATCTAGATCCTTAGGGGAGATGTTGATGACAGGAAATGGGTCTTGAGAATTTTGTCCAGGAGTCTGTGTAAGAAAAAGTTCTTCATGGAGACTGAGTATGCAAACAAAATACACGCCTTTGTCTATGACGAACCAGAAGAGTATGTCTGAGACCTAAACTGGAATTGAAGGTGTTACGTTGAGAAAAAAAAAAATCTTACTCCTCTGTCTTCTCCAGCTTCCTCCTTTCAACGTTGCCTCATTTTAAGTCACTGAAACAATGGCTATATTTGTAACTGTGCCAGAAAAAGTAGAATTATGGTATCAAATGACTTAGCAATTATGAGTACTGACTGCTCTTCCAGAGGATTTGGGTTCAAACCCAAGCACTCACAAGATAGGAGCCCTCAGCGACTGCTCCAGCCTGCCGCTTGCGGAAACGCTTTCCAACCATGACAGACTTTTGTCTCCCTGGAACCATACAGACAAATAAAAACCTCCTCTCTATAAGTTATCTTGGTCATGATGTTTTATCCCAGCAACAAAAAAATAATGAATACGGTATCTTTACCTAGAGTCTTGAAGAGGAACATGACCCCGCTGACCCCTTCATTTAGATTTTCAGCCCCCCCCAAACTGTGGGGAACAAACATATGCTGGTTTAAACCATGAACCTTATGGTTCTGTAGCACAGCTGCGCCCGGGAACAAAGAGGTGGGAAGTGGGTCTGCCTTCAGAATGGTCAAGTGCATATTTAGGTGTGGGTCTCGATACAACTGATCCCATCTACAGCTTCATCATAGCCTTTCCTGTCAGGTCTGAGGAGTTAGTTTCCTTAACTTCTGGAAGCACAAATCTTCCCACTCCCAGTAGGAGGAACCCAAAGGCCACCTCATAAATTGGCACCAGCTCCAGCTGAGGCCCATCTCTTCCATGTTCTTCACCTGTAATTGGAGGGCTTCTCTCCAGGTTCCCCAAGCCCCGCAGTCCCACAGTCCACTTATAAAATAATCACTCAGACACTTATATCACTTATAAACTGTATGGCCGTGGCAGGCTTCTTGCTAACTGTTCTTTTATCTTAAATTAACCCATTTTTATAAATCTATACCTTGCCACGTGGCTGGTGGCTTACCAGCATCTTCACATGCTGCTTGTCCTGGCAGTAGCTGCAGTGTCTCCTCCGCCTCAGCCTTCTGCTTCCCATAATTCTCCTCTTTCCTTGTCCCACCTACTTCCTGCCTGGCCACTGGCCAATCAGTGTTTTATTTATTGACCAATCAGAGCAATTTGACATACAGACCGTCCCACAGCACTTCCCCTTTCTTTTTTTTTTAAAAGGAAGGTTTTTAACTTTTACGCATCTCCAAAGTCAGCTTGGTATATTTGGGAATTTGGGCGTAGCTTCTCTTACTACTTCCTGCTGGAGGGGGGCGCTGTATCTTATGGGGACACAAAGAAAATTTTAGGATCATGGAGTAGTCCGTGAGACCGTATTGTCTGAGCCAGTTGCCTTGAAACGATTCTGGATGTTGAATCATCTGGGTCATGGTGTCATCAGAGAACTTTCAGGTGGTCTTGGCTGGTCAAACCTGATGTATCTTAATCTGGAACAAATCCATAGCCTCTGGCTTTCTGTGGAAACAAAACCAGAGCCTCTTTTCCAAAGCAACATATCCTTATATCCAAATTTTGAAGTCAAGGTACCTTTAAAATACACATTTTTGCATAACTCAACAGCTTTTGCAATCAAATGTTTTTCTTCAGTTACAAATATCAAAGAGAACATAATCCAGATTCTCTGTGTGGTAGCCATCTTTACATGGCTTATTTTTTATATTACCTTGAGCCTATTGCTTTAAACTGCAGCCTTTTAAGCCTGAAACGGCGCTGCGGCTGCTGGCTCCGCCCACTTCAGCTTCCCAACATGGCGGTGGTACGTTTTCCGCCAGCTCTGGGAGCCATCAACTCTCGGAAATAGTGGGTCTATGCTTCTTATCAAAGCAGCGTGTAGCCCAGAAACCTCTTTTTTTTTGTTTTGTACTAGCAAAGGCTAAATCCACCACGCAGCTTAATGTGCCACTTGCAGAGGCCTCATTCCCGCCATACTGCAGACCAAGCTTGCACGCTAGGAACCCGCCAATAGCTCAAACCGGCAGGCTGCCGCTCATTTGAGAGAGACAATTAGGAAGCTGTTTTTAGCTCCGTTTTAGAATCTTTTCTCAGGTTTTAGGTGGAAACTCTTGCCCTCTCGTTGGGCGCCATTTGTAATTGGAGGGCTTCTCTCCAGGTTCCCCAAGCCCCGCAGTCCCACAGTCCACTTATAAAATAATCACTCAGACACTTATATCACTTATAAACTGTATGGCCGTGGCAGGCTTCTTGCTAACTGTTCTTTTATCTTAAATTAACCCATTTTTATAAATCTATACCTTGCCACGTGGCTGGTGGCTTACCAGCATCTTCACATGCTGCTTGTCCTGGCAGTAGCTGCAGTGTCTCCTCCGCCTCAGCCTTCTGCTTCCCATAATTCTCCTCTTTCCTTGTCCCACCTACTTCCTGCCTGGCCACTGGCCAATCAGTGTTTTATTTATTGACCAATCAGAGCAATTTGACATACAGACCGTCCCACAGCATTCACCATTAACAGAGCTTCTGGGAATAGAAGGGCCTTGCCTCGTGGAACCCACTTTCTTAAGATGAGTACCCCCAAAGCCTCTTGTACTGATGACTTGGCGTTATTGGAGGAAGTCCTGGAAATGAGAAGGTGAGGTCTGTTCAGCCTCTTCCTGGCTCTCTCTTTTGACATCTGACTGCTATGAGGTAAACAACCTCCTCTTCACCATGGTATTTTGCTTTGTCTCAAACTCATGGTGATGGAGCCAACCCCTCTGCAACTCTGAACTGAAATAATCCCTCCTCTTGCGAGCTGATTCTTTCAGGTCTTGGACACAGAAATGAAAAGAGAGACATATACAGAGATTATTATATGACATTCTAGCCTGAGACTAAAATCTCAATTAACGTACTTGCTAAGTGAAGAGTGTGCTGGAGAAAAGTTCTTTGTCTATCTCTGTGTTTGTGCATGTTTGTGTAGGTGTGTGTGTGTGTGTGTGTGTGTGTGTGTGTGTGTAGATGTGTGTGTACAAGCCTGAAATCAACCTTAGATGCTGTTTCTTGGTTTTGGAGACAAGGTCTCTCACTGGGACCTGGACCTGGAATGGTGAGCCAACAAACTCCAGGAATCTACCTATTCCTGCTTCCCCAACACTGGGTTTACAAGCAAACACCACCACACCCAGCTTTTGACATGGGTTCTTGGCATCACAGGGGTCCTTATGGTTACATAGCAACTACTTTACCGAATGAACTAGCTTCTTAGAGAAAGCCCAGCCCAAGGAAAGACTTGTTACTTTAGTGAAGTTTTCCTAAAAACCCCTCCTCCTCCCAAGCCTAAGTCCATGTAATAAGAGTGACAAAGCTTCTATTTCCGTGGACATTTTTAGGAGCACACTTTGACATAGGTGCATATTTGCTCCTGATGAGCCCTTAGACTACGAGACAAAAGTGAACTTCCCCAAAGAGACCTGCTGGCTCCACAAAAGAGCATCAACAGGCCAATGGGAGATAAGAATGTCTCTACATTTCACACTGATGGACTAAATTAGGGTTCCCTTGTTCATTTGATACTGGAAGCCCAGCCTAAGAATGTGGGTGGTGGTGTCTACCCATAGCTTCCCTGTACAGATGAGTCAAGGCAAGAGGTAATCAGCCATCACTCTCAAGAGAAGCACTTACTGCCTGAAGTGACATTGCCATCCACTCCTTAGCTATGAACTGGGGGAAGATTGTTAGGGTGATATTTGTGCTGAAATGTGATTTTATATGTATGTTAATAAATAAAGTTGCCTGGGGGGTCAGAGCTAATAGCAAGCCATAGCAGAAGCCAGGCAGTGGTTGTGTTGGTATTGTGTTCCCCCAAAATATTGTGCACCCTAATAAACTTATCTGGGGTCAGAGAACAGAACAGCCACTAGATATAGAGGCTACAAAATGGTGGCACTCAAGCCTTTAATCCTAGCATTCCAGAGGCAGAGATCCGTCTGGATCTCTGTGAGTTTAAGGCCACCTTGGAAACAGCCAGGCATGGTGACACACGCCTTTAATCCCAGAAAGCGAGCCTTTAATCCCAGGAAGTGAGGGCAGAAAGCAGAAAGGTATATAAGGCGTGAAAACTAGGAACTGGGCTGGTTAAGAATTCAGGCTTTCAAGAAGGAATTCAGCTGAGATTCATTTGGATAAGGACTCAGAGGCTTCCAGTCTGAGGAAACAGGATCAGCTGAGGAACTGGTGAGGCGAGGTAGCTGTGGCTTGTTCTGCTTCTCTGATCTTTCAGCATTCACCCAATACCAGGCTTCAGGTTTGATCTTATTAATAAGAACCTTTTAAGATTCATGCTACAGGTGGTAGTGCACACCTTTAATCCCGATCACATGACAGATGGATCTCTGTGTGTTCAAGGATACAGTCAGCATGGAGACACATGCCTTTAATCTCAATACCAACCATAAAGACCTAGAGGTCTGTATGGACAGACAGCGATGAGGAGGTCATGTGGTTGGGTTTACAACCAATAAGAAGACAGAACGGAAAGTCAATAAAAAGACAGACACACAGGAAGTAGGCCTCTTTCAGAGGGGAAGGACAGCAGAGGCAGGAAGGGTAAGAAGGCAGTTTTAAGTCTCAGCTCTTAGCTACTGCTCTGACCTCTTGGATTTTAACTCTGCATTTGGCTCTGTCTCTTATTTAATAAGACCCTTACATCTACAGATTGTTGTGGGATATTTGATCACAGTGTGTGAAGATGTGTCTCCGTTTTACTTCATCTGCCTAAGGCACTTTCTGATTGGTTTAATAAAGAGCTGAACAGCCAATAGCTAGGCAGGAGAGGGTAGGTGGAACTTCTGGGCAGAGATCGGAACTCTGGAAAGGAATCTGAGAGACAGAGATTTACCCGTGAGGTGCAGAGGAAGTAGGACATACGGTATGGAGGGGAGGTTAACAAGCCATGTGACAGACTGTAGATTAATATAAACAGGTTAGTTTAAGTTTTAAGAGCTTGTTGGGAATAAGTCCGAGAGAAGGCCAAGCTTTCATACTTGATAAGAAGTCTCCACGTCATTGTTCAGGAGCTGGCAGTCAAAAGAAGGACCTGATCCTTGATTAATATTCTTTACCTATTATCCCAGTATCCCAAAAATTTCCAGGCAGAATGTGGGTTACATCCTCCTTTGTGATGCTGTTGTTCTGAGTGGCCAGAGATGACCCAGCTTGGAGCCCAGGGGATATTATGCTTTCCTCATAGTCTCGAGGGCTGAAGGCAACCAAGAAGCTCTCAAGTTACTGGGAATTCTACTCAAGTGCAGAGTCAGAAGCTCTGCCTAATGTCATGGACTTTTCTTCTATCTATTTGATACCTAGTAAGCCCCAAATTTTAAAAAACATAATGGGCCTTTGAGCTGTGGAACAAAACCTGGAAAGACAGGAATTCATCAACTGCCTCCAATACTGACAAGAGACAATAGAGGTTCTTAAACATAAAAATGCACAGCCAGATGTGATGTATACCTGGAGTCTCAGTGTTCATCAGGCTAAGGCAGGAGAATCACAAGTTTGAGGCTAGCCTTGGCTCTATAACAAAACCAAACAGAGAGAGAGAGAGAGAGAGAGAGAGAGAGAGAGAGAGAGAGAGAGAGAGAGAGACCACTAATAGAAACTTATGCTAAGAATTTTGATAAATGAAATCATGATTGTATAAAATTCTCTGGCACACTGCTTCCTCCTATGAACATTACTCCTTGATTACTGAAAACTCCATTGGGATTTTAAAAATAAACGCTACCATTTCTTCTACTTTGAGAATGAAGATATCTGTACTCTGCCCTCCATCCTAACCCCACCACCTTCGGGTACACACACACACACACACACACACACACACACACAAGCACAATGAACCTGGGAAGGAAGGAAAGATCAGTAATGAGAGAGCCCACTAATGGATTGGCTTAAGCATAGAACAACAGCCCATCACGCTTCTAGAAAATAATCAATCAAGCACTTAATTTTAAACATAAAAGTAAGCTGCCAGGAGACCGTTAATAGATAACCAAATAAATTAACAGTTGTAGGTGGGATTGGAAACCAGGTCAGACTCTACACCCAGCTCTGAGCCCCATGCATATAAAGGGCCTCTTCAGCATGGCACTCGATCTCACACTGTTTCAAAGTGGGAAATCTCCTTTTAGCCAATATCCCTTCTCAGCGGGCTCGTCACTTCAGGGAATTGTCCTTTGTGCGTCTTCCATAAATTTTATAACACCACTGCTTTAAAATATTGATGGGCATCTTGGCCTTCGCCCAGGCCCGCTGTGGATTAGCATGGACATGAAAACCTTCAGGAGGGTAGAAACAGGAAGGAACATGTTCCCTGCTGACCTTCTGTAAGGGGACAATTGTGTTAATACAGTGGTTACCTGAGCCAAGGCATGCCTGGCTGTGATGGACGGCTCAGAGCCCCACGGGGGCAGAAGGGCATTAGGGACACACACAGGCAATGCTTAGGGACCTGCAGATCTGTAAAGGGTAAGTGAAATCAACGCGCAATTTCCCCAAATTTTCCAACCTGAATTTCCGATTTCTCCCAGCATTCAAAATCTTCACCAATTTACTGATGACTGAAGACTGCCAGCATTAGAGTTTTCTATTTCTGCCCATGACACAGCCAGAGCAAGTGAGCAAAGTAAGTGGCAATAAGGAACAGAAAGGGCAAGACAAAAGAATTGATCTCTAGGTGGCTGGAAGCTCTGCCTGTGCATGCAACTTACAGTGTCCTGATTCCAGGCTCCTCATAAATGTTCTTAAAAACCAAAGAAGTCCACCTTCTAGAATAGTCATCACTGGGAACTATAGCACTCCACTAGTCAAATTAATAAAAGAAGTCATTGGGCTTGTTTTTTAATTGGGCAATTACCATGTACACACGAGCACATAAGTACAGAAGGATGCACACACAGAGACATACACAGACACACATGTGAAACACTATACAGTTCATCCTTCTGCAAAAAAAAAAAAAAAAAATCTCCAAGTATACCCTTTGATCCAGAAAATTCACCTTTAGGAATTTTCCTCTGGAAATCATTTGAGGATATACCTAAAGTTTTTTTTTTTATAAAGATGTTTATTGAACCACTGCTTAGTAATAAGTGAAAATGAAAATAATAAGCAGTCTCAGTAACTGAATCATATTCATGTAATATTGCTGTAGCCATTGAAAAGTGTATTGAAAAATAATATATAATGACAAGTGAATTATTATGTCTAGGAGGTATTAGTCAGTGAAATAAGCCTTTGAAGAACAAGAACAATATGAGCCTTTTTATAAGTTTAAAGTGTGTATAAAATATATATAAACTCAGGCTTATATATTTTTAAATTATGATGGGAATATATTCAAATATTCATGGGTACGGTGTGTATAAAGTATGTAAAGCATGTATAGAGTATGTATAAAATTAGACTCATATTTTTACATTATGACCAGGAATGTGTTCAAATATTCATGGGTACAGAGAACTTGATAACAGCCCCATTGCACACACAAAGCCCATTCTAGTCTGAACTATGGTTTTATACACATTGTCTCAGATGATTTTTCACACCAAACTTTTCAGGAGGTGGGCAGGACAGTTATTTTATAATTCTAAGGAATTTCAAATACACACACACACACACACACACACACACACACACACACACACACACACACACACACGAAGGCCCATAACAACCAGCACCCAGGCCTCTCTGAGGAGGGCTGCCCTGGGTCACCAGCTACAGAAAGGCCGCTCTAAGCTCTCTTGTCACAAGAAAGGATAGAGCTGAACGTTTCCAAAAGCAGCTTGCATTACTCCTTCTCTAGCTCCCCACCACCCCCACTAATCTATAGGTTCTCAAGGTTCTGCTCTGTTTAGGAGAGCCAGGCAATGAAATGGTGGAACATTCAAGAACACATACAAAGAAGAGCCTCTGATGAGGAACTGAGTCAGCAGTGGTGTGAAGTTAGTTTGGGCTGGCTCATAAAGCCAATATGGCATCGCATCCCAACTCTGTGTCTGGTAACCTAGAGTAGCTGTAGCGGGGGGTATGTACATGATGGAAATCAGCACACACTATGGATCGGGGTGGGTTTTTTTTTTTTCTCCCAGAAGGAGTGAGCCAGGTGTTTAACATTTGCTAGGATCCCACTGGAGATCTCAGAAAGGAAAGTCTACACACTGAAACGAAGGCCAACCTACCCAGACTCCTGAGGTACGCAGGACAAAGCAGACCATGAATGTGAGTTAAAATGTGACATTTTATTTAGAAAACTGGTACCTCTGCAGAGTCTTAAGACTGTCAAGTACACCTAGGCTATATCCAAACTTGATGGCTCCAAGGCCATGGTCAAAGCAAGACAACTGAGTTCTGGGAACCAGAGGCAGGTGCCTATGTCTGTGTCAGACCACCTCCAGCTTTGTGCCCAGGTGAGGCTGCTCAAGTGTAGACCTTGGAGGCTTGTTTGCTCCTATCCTGAAGCTGCCCAGTCCTGGGAGCCCTCCCTCCTAGACAAACATCTCTAGATTTTCTGGACTTGAGGATGACGTAGCTGGGAGTTCAACATGATGGAGAGACAGGTTGGTTCAGATGGTGCGAATGTGGCTGTGTGTGTACTTAGTCTGGGTGGTGGTGGGAACCCATTGAAGTCTTTCAAAAAGAGATTGTGCCTCATGCTCCCCAGCTGCTACAAAATGTCTGATCAAGCTCTGGAAGAGACATTTGGCTCTCAGGCAAGTGATGCCAGGTTAACTTTTTCTATTGGACACCATAATGGCTCAAGCTTGGAACTTGGCCTTGATGGACCGTGGAAGAGATCAGGCATAAAACCCTGGAGATATTCCTAGCTCCAGAGGATCAAGGGATTGCGGTGAAGGACAATGCTGTTTCATGAAACAAAATAAAGCATCTCAGAAATGCAGGAGTTTCATCTCCTGCAGCAAAGCTGAGACGCACGCGTGAGGAGGCTGCAGAGTTCTCTAGTTTGGCCATGTTATGAGGGAGGTAAACAGGCTGCTGTCTGGTGCCCTCCACACACTGGCAATGGAAGCTGGGGACTCATGCCTGAACACCCCTGAGCCACACTTCAGCCTGTGTGATACAATTCTTTCTCTTCTGTCACGTCACAGGCACGAGGAAGATATAGTAAAATAAACAAGAAGTGATGGGATCTGAATGCTACGTTTTCTCTTACTACTGTTTAACTGGAGGTCATAGGAGGAGGCGGCAACCGGCTATCAGCCGGCGTGCACGTCACTTCCACTCCTTACACCAATGCTTTCAAATAAAGAAAATGAAAAAAAAAAAAAAAACACTCGATATATCATGAGTTCTCGGGGTGCAATCTATGAAAGCCTCTTCCTCTTGTTCATTTTCTTCAGTGTCGGGGATGGAGTCCAGGGCCTTCCTGGTACCCACCAGGCTCCACTCTATGGCTGAGTTACACTGCAGCCCTCTTGTCGTCACATGATGGGAAGGTGGACATCAGATCACAAGGGAGACTGGAGGGGACAGTCTGAGCTGTATGTAGGGAGAAGCAGGCCACTGAGGGTGAATGTCTGGAAACAGAACGTCAGAGTGACAAGTCGCAAGACACAGAAATGGGACCTAAATCCCTACCCACGGGCTTATAATAAAGGCTCAAACCAAGCTTTATTACAAAACTCTCTCTCTCTCTCTCTCTCTCTCTCTCTCTCTCTCTCTCTCTCTCTCTCTCTCTCGCGCGCGCGCGCGCGCGCGTGTGTGTGTGTGTGTGTGTGTGTGTGTGTGTGTGTGTGTGTTACACATGCTGTGTCGAAGCACTCATCCATGTGGCCCTGAGGTTGCCAACGGGATACCATCCTCCACCCTCCACCCTTAGGATTCGCCTGTTTCTGTCCTGTGCCCAGTGTAGCCATGTCAGCACTCACAGCCATACCTGATTCTGCTACGGGAGTTGGGAATCTGAACCCAGGTTCTTGTGCTTGAGCAGTAAGTGCTGATCAACTGAGCCACCGCCCCGGCTCCACCACACAGGTTTTTAATTCCAACATCCAGGGCTGGAGAAACGGCTCAGTGGACAAAAGAATAAATTATTCTTCTAGAAGACCCAAGTTTGATTCCCAGAACCCAGGTCAGGCTGCTTACACTGTAATTACAGCTCCAAGGAATCAAACACCTTTGGCCTCTGTGGGAATGTGCGCGCGCGCGCGCGCGCACACACACACACACACACACACACACACACACACACTTAAAAATTACAAAAATAAATCCTTAAAAAATAATTCCAACATTCAATCATAACCATACTATAGACTATGTACTAAAAATGGAGGCTAATAACTCAGCTAAAAACAACCACAAAGTACTATTAAAGAAAAGTGTACAAAACTGATTATCTCAGTATACAATCATTATCTTCAACTTTTCCCGGTGGAAAGGCTTCCACATCAAAGGAAAAAAAAAGCATCCCTTCTTCTCCTGGGACCCCAAAATGTTACACCTGTGTTCTCAAGAGGCAAATGCCTCCCAGAATCTCTCTTCACAAGATGCACAGCAAGTGGTAGCCACAGCAAGTTGCTCATCAAGGGCGCCCAGCTCTCAGCCCAGTGCTCTGTAATTTCCCAGTTTCCTAATGTCCCAAAGAAATGCATTTTGAGAAGAGGCACACAGGCGAGCAGCTGGAGGGAACCCCTCAAAGCTTAAGAACTTGCCAGGTACCAAGGTCTGAGCCAGCTGCAGGCATGTTAAAGTAGGCACAAAAAGCTTCAACATAACTGGGGGACACCATGGCCTGTTTTAACTGGTGGTGATTTGCTTCTTGAGCCAAATCAACTTCTGTTTTAATCCGCTCGGCATACGTACTCAAAAATCTTGTGATCCTGGCCTCTATAAACGGAACTTGGATTATCACTGAAAACCTCCTGGACTGGGAGGAGTTACCAAGATGCCGGGCTCCCAGGGAATCTCAGTGACGAGGCACCTGGAAGGAGGGCCCTGTGAATAACAGTCACAAAGCTATTCTAGGCCAGAACCTTAAGACAAGGGAACGCAATGTTTGTGCATGCCGTACTCTGAGAAATGTCTTCCCCTCTTGCTCATACAACTGAAAAACAAAAGGACTGTGAGGAAAGACACCCCTGCGGTGTCCACTCTATCTGGTTAATGAACTTCTCCTGCGCTCCAGACTGGGCTGTGCCAGTCTGTGCTGTCTTCAGGATTTGGACAGAGTCCTGACAAGAAGGCCAGAGCTGTTGTGTTGCTGTGACAAAAAAAAAAAAAAAAAAAAAAAAAAAAAAGCCTGATAAAAGGCAACTCTGTCGAGAAAGGTTTTATTTGGCTTTCAATTGCAGGTCACAGTGCATGACTGAGTGGAAGCCAAGGCGGGGATCACATCCATGGTCAAGAGCAAAGACTGAATACACACACCCTTGCCCCCCCCCCTTTTTAATGGCTGCCAGCTTCATAGTTGGTCCTCCAGATGAAGCAACCCAAGTTCACTCCCTAGGACAGGGGAGCAAACAGTACAGCCTGGGACTGCAGGTGCCACCTGGCCACTGTCACTCCAGCAGGCTGGGAGTCTCTCTGATGGCCCCACTGGGCACTTGGCACAGGATGCCCCTTTGCCTCGTGGTGTGGCAACATAGTTTAGATAAATCTACTCACACCAAGCAAGCACGTACTTTAACTATGGTTTCTTGAATTATAGGCCAAAGTCTGAGAACAGGTTAAAGGGAGTCACCAAATGCAGGGACTTTATTCTAGATGATCTACTTACTCTATCACGTCAAGAAGAATGGGAAATGCATTTTCAAGATCAGCTGAAAATATAAAAGTCCTACTATTACCTTCGAGTTGTTGACAGGCTTAGTCTGGGCATCTTGAGATGGAAAAACTCACCTTTTCTTCATAAGTGATGGTTGTTAATTTCAGGCATAAAGAAAATAGCAAGAGTCCCACAGAAACATTGCACTCTGCTCATGGGGTTATGTGAGCAGGCACATGCACTTGGAGGAGGCATTGGGATCAAAAGGCATGGCTTTCTACCATCAACACTAACTCAGCCCTCATGCGAGGCTGAAGTTAACAGTGAGTTCACTTCTGAGGCAGACTCCTTCACACAGGTCTGTGGAAGAGCATCCTCCTGGCTTCTAGCAATTCCACCATCGGACTGAACCTTCTCGGCACCCACTGATCTTCTGGATCAGTTGAGAGCCAGGTCTGCACAGATAGCAGCAGCTCAAGACAGCACCGGCCGTTCATCGCGAATTACCAGGGCGAACATTTGTCCTTCAAAGCTGACAAACAGGACAACAGTTCTCAAAGACTCATCAGTTCTAAAAAGATTTCCATCCTGCCAAACGCTGCCCCGGTATGGGACCCTCACCTATGTATGGCGAACCATCGAAGGACACACTTAAGAGCTGAAGGTGCCACAGGCAGTGATCTCCGTAACTGCCTCTCAGAGGGCAGTCTGCTCCCAAGTCAGGGCCAGGGATACAATTCCAGACAACTCATTCAAAATTGGCTTTGCAAACGAGGGGGACACACTTCGGATACTCTAGCAGGGCCTTCTGAACTGGCACTTGCAGCCATAGCTCCACGCCAAACGTGTTTTCATCTGAAAAACTGCTGAAGCGCCAAGACTGATGACGAGCAGATTCCCTGAAGCAGGGATAATGGCCGTGAGTGTAAGTGCCTGCCTGCCAACAGGGGCCACTAACCCTGAGACGTCCGTCTGTCCATTCACTGCGGGACTCACAATCGGCTCTAGACCTAATCCCCGGAAGGTGATGAAATGGACACGGGACATTCCAAAGTACCCGGACCTTTGATCTTTCTCTATCAACTGCCTGCTAATGAAGATAAAGCCAAATTGGAAGCAAAAAAGTAGACATTACTCCAATTTGAAAGCCACGGTCAGTGTAAGAACAGTCTTAGAGCGAGCAGAAAGCATGTTTCTTTGCTGGATTACGAAGTAAACCCCCACATTTAGTCATTCTGGATCAGCTTTAGGAGAGAGCACAAATCTAACAGACTAAAGCCATAGTGTTTATTAATAGTAAATCCTCAGTATAGAATATCTATGTATCCTCCTAATTACTTCCACTTTATAGACTGTTTTTCTATTAAAAAAAAAAAGCTCAAAGACATATTCTTTTTGAAGAACAAAGTCTCAAAGAAAGTGATTATTACAAATCTTTCAAGGATCCCAGCGACTCTGAAATCCCTTTAAATCCAAATACAGAATATCAGATTCTGCTCTGACATAATTTTTACACTTTTAGAAAAACTTTTCATTACACATTCAGGCAGTAACAAGTTAGGAGGGGAAAGGAAGGCGATGATGATGGACTATGTTGAAATTCTCAAAGAATCAATATATACAATATCCACAGGAAAAGGCTGGGATAAAATGATAATTACTACATTAGAGTGGTTATTTCTCTTCTCTGTGGTTTACAAATGACCCATTCTATGACTACATCATTTTATAATAAAAACTTATTAATGAAGAAAATTCAAGGTTATCAGACATAGTCGACTTTATACAACAATTTTCTAACAAGTGAGCAGAAAACAGGGGCACTCAACCAAGAACAGCGGGATGCTAGGAGGCTCCTTGGCCCCATCGAGACCAAATCCATCAGTCGCATTTCCTGGTGGCATGGTCCTTGGAGACAGGAAGCAGACGGAGCCCCACCTTCCCTGGGGCACCATGAACTCAAACTAAGGCACGTACAGCAAAGACTGAATTCCACACGTTTATTAGGCTTCGTGCCCGGGGAATCTCAGAGCACTTTGAAATGCACACTTGTTTTAGTTTCAGGGGAGGAAAGCGAGATCCTCCCACAGACACCACAATGGCCAATGACTGGCAGTGGCACCGGCCATAGAGGCCATGTTAGTGACTGCACCAACTCACCAGCATCCCCGTACTCTCAGACTTAGGGAAAAGAGTAGGGAACATCGTGTCTACATGCAGTGCAGGGGATCAAACTGGGAGCCCCGTGCATGCTAGGCAGGCACACAGTCACTAAGCTACGTGCCCTGAGCCCAATTCTTCAACAAATTCTATTTCATACATTAACTATCTTCACTTCAGCTACATCCATGAGGCTGTAGACATCTCAGTCACCACGGGTAGCACACAGAGGGGGCTCGCCATACTATTTTAGGAGGCTGCTTGGGGCAGTAGGTGCAGAATCTGTATGTGCCTCATAAGATAAAAACTTACAACTCATTCCTGGAATGTCACAGTAGACATTCCACTCGAGTCAACTGACCCCAGGAAGGGTTGTGAGTGTTCACGGTAAGTGTGTATGAAAATAGAAACCTCAGTAAGAACTTTAGAGTCTGTTTCCCAAGAAACACAATTTTGCCTGTCTGTGATACTAGCTAGCGTTCAGGAAATGGGAGCGGGAGGCCAGCGTGGACTACATGGGGAAGCAAAACCTAAAGTAAACTAAACCAAAACAAGGCAAGAAAGAAATCATGGTCTGTGCCCAAAGGCTGTGCACAGGCTGATGGTGGCTTCCATCCCCACTGGGGAGGGGTCTGGAGGTCGTGCATCTGCAAATCCCACGGGTCCTCAGGCAGGGTCACAGCTGCTGGCTGGTGAAGAAGGATTTAGTCTCCCTGCAGACAGGATTTACACAGAGCGGACAGCTCAGAGTCAACTGCGTGGAGCACAGCTTGTTTGACTGGATGTGTGAGTGTACCAGATCAGCCAAGGCCTGCAAGACACAGAGTAAGAGCCATCTGAGGCGAGACGTCTGCTGGCCCTGTGCGCGAGTCCTCCGCGCACCCCGGGAAAACTGCTCTGGTTGCGGTTTCTTTTCAACGGAGTGGACCGGAAACTGGGAAACACAGTCCGTCCTGGAGCAACGTCAGCTCAGACAGAGTCAAAATGGAGACTTTAGGAAATGGATCTTCCTACCCCACCCACCGCACCTCCTCACTGTAAAGCAGACTTAAAACTAGGCAGCTGTAGGTGGGCAAAATAAGGAGAGTTGGGGCTACCTAAAGGACAAAGGAGGAGAAGGAATTCACTCTTAGTTTTGTAATTAATTGGAACTCCAAATGTACTAATATGTGAGAAACCAATATTGTGCAGGAGTTTCTCTGAGGACTACTCTGCGCTGTGTTCTACTAAAACGGTTGTAACACTGCGTACCTTAGAGAACAATGGATTTCCATTAAGAGACTCCGCTCTTCTGATGTTTTCCGCTCCACACTGAATCAAAGGAGAAGGGGAAGAAAACACAGACTCGTTTTAGTCTCCTTTCCTCTCCCTCTTTTTCTTCTCTTCTTCTTTTTTTAAGACACCGAGTGTTACAGAAGAATCAACACGTAGAAACTACTGGCACACCGCTCATGTCTGACCTCGAGTGGTCGCAGACGGCTCGTGAAGGTCGGCCATGGGGTGGATGGGCAGGCTGACCAGGTTACCAGAAACCACGCCTCTGTCCCTGTGTTAGCCCCGCCCCAGCACCCTCCCACAAGTGACAGGCTTCCACACCATGCTTGCAGTCCTACTGGATGGAATTCTCACCGCTGATTCAAGTCCACGGACCACTCTTGATCTTATTCTGCCTCTCTAAGGCAAGCCTTACAGACTCCATCTAAATCAATGTGGCTGTAATTAACTGAATTTCCTACTTGCTTTGATCCCAAGTGCCAAAATGAAGGAGATTCATTTATGGACTCTAAGTCATATTGACTCTAAACTGAATCCAGTGCAGAACTGGGTTTTAAAATAAACTCTTATAGAGAAAAATCTAAGAAAAAAAATCTGGGTATTGTTCAGTACCATTCTTTTCCCATCTTAAATAACAAAACAAACAACAAGAGATAGAACTACTTATTCTCAGATAATGGAGAACTATGTATGATTTACTCCAGTACCAGGATCTTCTCTTTCCCATCCATGCTGAGACATGGTCAGTCACTGTCTTTCACATTGGCATTTAAAGGAAGTGCCCACATAGGAAGCACATTGGTATTCAGCAAACACCTAGACCTCAACATGGAGGAGGTTCTACTTAAAAAAAAAAATCACAAACCATCCATGGCAGCAGAACAAGCAGCATTAGTAATCAGTGGGAAGATGCAGCAACAATGAATCGTCCACAGAACATTATTGGAAAAGTGAAAGCATTTATAGTCACTTAGCATATGATAATAAAAATTAAAGAAAAAAAAACAACTCAAATGACTATTAATCAAGGATTTGCTAAAAATGGCTATAGGCATTTAATTATATTTACTCACTTATATCCAAAATACACACTTAAGAAAAGAAAATGGGGATTTAAAAAATATGGATAGAATATCATTTCACTAAATGCGGAAAAGCCTTAGGGTCAGAGTATGAGCGAGCCCCACTCCTGACCCAGCACCTTCTCAGCACCATCTGAGAACTTTATTACCTTTATCAGCAAAAGGCAAAAAAGCCATTTCTATCGTGGAAAACATTTTTAACCTTTAAAGTTAGTTGTTTTAAGCATGTTATATTTTCATATCAAAATAATGACAACTACGTGGTTTCTTTTATTTCCTACAGGGATTATCCATCACTAATAATCATCTTGGTTACTAGCTATTAACAGCCTCTGCTTGTAATATGAATGAACAGAAACTATTACTCAACACAAATAAAAACTTATGTTCAAATACCCTGTCCTAGGTAAGGCTTATTTTGACCGAAGTCTCTCTAGAATGTTTAAAGGTAGCCAAAGTCATGGTGGGGATACAGAGGCATCAATAAATGAGACCCCCAGGCAATAGTGAAGCCTCATCTTTGCCAATTATAACTTGCTCATAAATTACTAGTGATAAGAACACCGGCTTTCCTTAATTCACCCATGTTTGACTGATAGCCGGCATAGACACACAAATAACAGGAGTGGACAGTGGTCTCCAGTTCTGCCCCTACTCACCCTCCACTCTTGCCCTCACCACCACCCAGTCCCACAAGGGGTGCAGTGTTCTGTGGAGCCAGATTTCCATCAGTCACACATGGGGAGGCCATGAGTTCTCATCCGAGATTGGAAGGAGAAGAGGGCTTCCTGAGTCCCCACGTTTCCAGCTTCCCACAGAAACACAGCAATAAAGCCACTGAAGGGTTCAGGCTAGCCCTCAGAAGCTACAAGGTAGGTAAGCAACAGTTTTTCTCCACCCTGCGGGACACACCACATCCATCTTATGCCAACAGTGGTATTTGTTATTTCAATAGTCAGATTGATCGCAACTTGTTAGCAAACAGCTAATTAAGTGAGAGCGTAGACGAGGTCAGTGGCGTCATAACACACCCCGCCGCTGTTTGCTCTGTGCTTCTCTCTGAAATGTCAGACTCGTATGCCCCAAACCCAACCAGAAACAGTACAACGACCCAAGAACCACGGCTGTGGTAAGTGCAGGGAATGAACTATAGACTAATAAACATTTCCCCTCAGAATTGGTGAGATACTCAATTCCTTTTCGTCTAAGAGTTCACCTTCACACAGTACAGTAACTCACACCGAACAAAGTATTAGTTTCGGAGATACTGGGCAACATGACTCAATAAAGGTATAAATGTCCTCTTCTACTGCTGATGTAGAATTAATTTATGAAGCATTATTCAAAATGATGAGGACTGAGTACATACAAACACACCAAAAGTGTTCTTCCTTTCTTTCTCTATGTAGCCCTGGTTGGCCTAGAACTCACTAAATAGAAGACTAGCCTTGAACTCACAGAGATTGAGATCTGTTTGCCTCTGTCTTCCAGAGCTGGGATTAAAGGAGGGTTCCTGCACACCTAGTCCCATAAACAGTAATTTTTTTCAATAGTATAGTTTGATAATTGCAGAAAAAAAAATTCCTGTTAAAACAAGTCATGATGGGACTAAGAAGCCATATGGGCACACTTACCTTCTCGGCTAATACTTGGGAGTATTCAATGTCCAGTTCATAAAGCGTCTCAATGTGATCGCTGGTAAATGCTATTGGAACCAAAAGGATATTCTTCCTCCCCCTCTCACAAAGCCCTTTGATAGCCTCATCTGTCTGAGGACCCAACCAGGGTACGGGGCCAACCTAGGAGAAAGGAAGACCGGTGCAGAGATGGAACGTTTCTCCTGACAGGTCACTAACATGCTATCACCATGCCCCCCGCCCCGCCCCCAGCACACACGGAGCACACACATCTGTCCATCCTGGTGAGAGCCCCTCTTACACCACTTTGAATGTGTTTGAGGATTTTCACACGGAAGCTTGAGTCCTTCCGGAGGCTGGCCCAATAATACAAATAATAGTTTCTTCCATTAAAGTTGAAAGTCAGGTAGTAACTGACGGAACTCCACCAGTCACTCAATTTCCTCTTCTATCTACTGTTTTTGCAGAGTTCTTTCGACCCACAGTGAGCAGCTGACTTACAGAATAGCTTGCTGGCATGGAAGCGCCCAAATTCCCATTTATAAATAAGTGATAAAGCAGATGTTCATGAGCCGATGGCCTGAAAATGTATGAAAGGTACCTACCTTGGACTGCCAAACCAGTCGGTAGGGGTTGGGGTAACCCAGCTTTTCCATGACTTTGTGGACAGTGGCACCTACTTCTTGGGGATAGGGGTCCCCTCTGTTGACAACCTGCAGCAGTGACAAAGTGATACGCAGTCACCAACACTGTGAAGGGTACCAAGAGCAGCGACAGGATGAACATGAGCCACACCCCTCCCTGGCTGTCCCCTGAAGTAATGACATTCGGATCGGAGCGCTGTTAGGAAAGTCCCTTGGTTCCAGTCGTTCACTGGCCAGGGACCACTATATTCAGTCAGCTACAAGATCCCAAGGAAGATGCTGTTTGTGGAAGATGGGCAAGGTCTACCCACGGAGATGGTCCTCTTTCCCTCCAGGACGGACAGAGTGCAGAATGGCTGAGCTGATGGTAAACATGGGGAAAAGGCAGAAGGATGCAGTTCCTGGTTCAGAGCACCAGCTCCTCCCAAGATGATCGATGCCTCCTCCTCCTTCTCTCTCCACCCTTCCCCAACCATTGACAGCAGACAGACAATTTGTGAACAGTGAGGCGCGTGCTCCCAACAGGAAAGCTGAATAAGAACCTTTGAAGATATTCAGCCGACATTTTTATTTTAATTGTTTTCATCTTTTGTGGTGTATTGACTCCCTAACTCCATCACCCTGCTTTATGGTGTTTATTACCTCCTGACCCACCAGGCTATTTTCCTTCATCTTATGTTAACTGTCTTTTCCTGGTATTGTACAAGGACAAAGGTTTTTGTCTATTTACTTCATCCCCACATCTGATGTGTATAATAGGTGCCCAATAAATACTGTATTGATGAAACGAAATACTAAGAAAATATCTTCTAACATGACTAGTGGCCAAATAATCATTAGAAACATAAATATAGAAGGGATAAAGGAGATACAAAGTTGCCTTTGGCACTGTATAACAATAATGGCTACAGGTAGGATCGACTGTAAGGCAGCTCCTGCGATGTTCCAGCCTATTCGTCTGACCTCTCTAGAGCTTTACTCTGGCACCTTGGGTCTCATCACACCTAGAATGGATCCTTGGAAGGATTTGCATGGCACTAGAAAGGAGATGTGATCTCACTGAAATGAAACAGACAGGCTTCCAATGGGAGAAATTTATCTCCAAAGTCATCTATTGCTAATGCAGTGGCTGCATCTTCCAGGTGAGCGGCACCTTGACTCTGGTGACCATCATGGAGCAACATGGTACCCTCCACCTGAGGCTGGCTGGTTCCATTGATCATGTGGTTCAGACTGATCACACCTAAGAAAATGTGATCTCCCACCTCTACGTCTTGGGAAACAGCGTTCATGGGACAGGATTCTAGTTCCGAGTAGATAACTGAGTCCAAGATCTTTCAAATACCATATGGCACACTAGCATGGTATCGCCATGTTTCCTGAAGTGCAACAGCCATGGCATGGGAGGTGGCATTTCAGTGACCAACCCAATATAATAATGATGAACTAAGGGCCATAAGCTGTATATTCTCTGGTCACACTGTGGTCCCTAGGTTTAGCAAATTTGAGTCCCGGAATGCACAGGTTCCCGCTAAGTCTTGAAGACAGAATTCGGCTTAGTGTGAACAGAGCTGGCTGCACAGCTCAGTATACGGAAACTGCACACTGCCCTCCTTCTATAGACCAGGCAAAAGCACACTTTTTTTTTTTTTTTACCTGATACACTTGTTGGAAATTCTTATATCTGAATGAACCTTCCAGTTATCATTTTAAAGAAGGCCATTAATAAGATCTATTTGTAATATTGGGCATTGAATTAACTGTTGGGAGGTTTCAGAAAGTGAGTCTTTGAGCAAGCTAAGACTGGGACTTTAGAATTCATTCTTGGACTACGCTGGGGACAGAATGGAGCCAGGTACATTTTACACATTTAGAATGTGAAACAACCCAATCCTTTACCACTAGGTCACCGAACGAAATGTTCTTACTTACAGACATCGGCAGGGAGTGGGCAGAAAACAGAATGACCACCTCGCTTCTCTTCTCCCGTGGAAAATGATCCAGTTCTTTCAGAATGTGGTCTGCAAAGCACTGTGGGAACCCCAAGAATGGGGGAGAAGGTAGTGAGAAGACAGCAAGAAGGGAAGGAAGGGTCTCAGAAATGAGAGCTATACCAAAAATTTCAGAGTAATCTTCCAAATCTGGAACTCTATCTCTTTTTTAAAAAATGCAAGCAGTACAGTCTCTTTGATTTGGTACAGCTTCAGAATGGATGGCAATGGTTTCAGGGGCCTGGGGAATTTGATGGGAAACTTCTAAAGCTCACTAATGGCTCTCTGCAAATGAACGCTGAGGATCTGCTTCCCCTCGGGAAGAGCAGGGCACACTTCCAGATGGAAAGGAAACACAGATGGGAAGGAGAGGTTGTTTTAAGACTCACATTTGCGCTGTTAGCAGGAAAACAGCTTACGGGGTCTTTCTAAATCTCCCTTACTTTGGCTCTCAGGCATATCACATTAAAATACATTAGCCAGAAATAGGAGAGAAATAAGAAAATACTCGTCTATTTTTATGACATCTTTCTTAGGAGTCCAGGATCTGTAGCAAAGCAACCCCCCTCACAAGCTTCCTGATGACAGATGACAGGCTGTACAACCCCCATTAAACACGCAGAGGGGGGAAAGATGTGGGGATGGGAGGACTGGCGAGCCATATGTGTGAATGTGGACTAGAATCCAGGTCCTGCTGCCTTCAAACCTCTGTCCACCAGACCAGCTCCTTCTCGGTTCTAGCTGGCACTTGCCGATTCTTGTGGGTAGGTGCTGAAACACCAGATCTAAAGAGAACTTCTTTCATCTTACACTTGAATCATTCCTGGCCATTTGGTTTATAAGGAAAATGTAGCAAAAGACAGAAGTCGGTCAACTGGTAAAGCTGGAATGTGACCGGAAATTAGACAGGAGCGGGACATCAGGGTCAAAATAAACTGCTGTGGAATTTTTGCACTGTCGTTATCTTAAGAGAACAGCCCTGATCTTAAGGTGTATGTGTGTGTATGTGTGTGTGGGTGTGTACATGTGTACGTGTTTATCTGCTCTCAGGCAGTTCAGAAAAAAATATGCAGACATATACATACATACGCATAGAGAGAACATGTAAATGATAGATCAAGTGACACATGTTAACACGTGAATACAGGTAAAGCACAGACGGCAGCTCATTACGACATTTTCTAAGATATTCATTTTATGTGTATGGGTGTTTCATCTGCATGTATGTCTATGTACCACGTGCATACTTGGTACACACAGAAGCCAGAGGAGGCTGTCAGATCCCCTGGGACTGGAGTTACTCATGGTTGTGAGCTGCCACATGGGTACTGAACTCAAACTGTGGGTCCTCTGTAAGAACAGGCAGCCCTCTAAACCACTGAGCCATCTCTCCAGCCCTTATTTCTCTTTTAATTACATATATTTGTGTAAGGGGGGGCGGACAATAATGTGAAAGTGGGAGAAGGTGCCCACAGAATGCAGAAGAGAGAGTCAGGTCCCCACAGAATGCAGAAGAGAGAGTCAGGTCCCCTGGAGCTGGAGCTGCAGCGGTTGCGAGCCTGAGGTGGTTGCTGGGAACTGAACTGGAGTAGCGGTATATTCTCTTAGCCAGTGAGCCTTCTCTCCAATCACATCATCCTTGTAACTATTTTTGCATGTCCAAATAAAAAAATTTAAAGAACAACTTAACAGAAATCATACCAACTTGGAGTTGATGTCTTTGGATATACGTCAGTGTTCAGTCACTACTGTAAGTAGCCCCTAAGAACACTAAGATAGCTATCATTCCAGAACTCACAAATTTTGGTAAGTAAATACCTTATCGAACAAAATGGTACCTAGAGAAGAAACCTAGAATTTTGTTCGCCTCTCCTGCTTCTCCCCTCATCTCCATATTGTAAGTGTGATAATGTGCAATAAAAGCAAAAGCTCTATTTTTATAGTGCTCGTGATGTTTAGACAGCAAGACTTCTCAGAAAGGATTATTTGTAGAGAGCAGCCATTGTACATAAAGAAGCCAATGTAAAAGTTTATGTAGGAGCCCGGGACATACATTTACTGCAACTACTCCAACGGCTAGATAAATAGCAGTATTAGAGAATGGTAATAAAAGGACTATTTTGAGTAACTAGTACTGATAACATGCAGACACGTGGATTTAAGGCTATATTTTTGTTGAGTTTAGACTAGATTTTTTTAGGGGTTTGCCCCCCTTCCTTTCATTTCCTCAGCTTGTAAAATTGCAAGGAAGAACACAATTCCTCGGGGCTTCCAAGAGTCACTAAGCCATCTTCAAAACTCAAGCGGCCTGGGCAAATAAGAAGTGCTACTTAACTCACCTAAGCCCATCTGCAGGATTTTCTGTGCGCAGACAGCCCCTGTGCCAAATGAAAGCAGCAAGGCCTCTCAGAGCCTTCAATCACACCATCCAGGAGGGCAGATAAATGCCTCTAAAATTCCCTTTCATTTTATGAACAGAGACTTCCTCGGCTAAGAGACCTTGCCATCTTTCTGGCTTCCTCCTTTTCAAAGGGCTGAATTTTAATGCAAATCTAATTACTCCCTCGATCAGGGCAGGCAGATGCTGTGCAGACCCTCTTCCTGGGCCACATGTCAGCGCAGACCTGCAGCACCCCTCCTTCCCAGCCACAGCAGCAGCCGCGGCGGCCTTAGGCTCTCCAGCTACCCCGGGGGCTGGACCCGGGAGAACGGTGACCGCTGGACACACACACACAGCCCACAGACACCCATCCCTAGGGGACCTCTTTCCAGTTTTCACTCCAGCACAAGTGTTAACCCTTTCCCTACCCACCCACAGGACACGGCTCTGGGGAAAGCCAGCCTGATTTTAATGCCGTCTAGCACCATCTAGTGGTCACAGGTTTTAAGTGCTGCCAATGTTCTCAGGTATTTTTGCCAGCAATTACAGAATGATCAAAGAATATAAAATAAATTGAACGATAGTCTGAATCACTTCATATTTCTCTACCTAAATAACTCAAAAGCAGAAACTTCTAAAGACTCAAAAACCTATCTTAATGACTCAGGACTTTTTAAAAAAAAAAAACTCCACTCTCATTGTTTTTTTTAAAAAAAAGAATAAAATAATACCAACTCAAAGCTTTTGGTTTTAGAGTTGTAATTTTAAATGATTCCTCAATATTAAAGTGTTTACTGACAGAATATTACAAAGATAAATGTACAGGAGAAAAGAGAATTTTCTTTTGATCTATGAGACTTCCCCCATTGAAATGTTTACTTTCATGTGTCCGACTATGTATCTATACAATCTTTACTGTTTAATCCTTTGATATTTTAAAGGATTTAGAAAACGGAGGACGTAAGTTATTTGTTGGTCATCCAATCTAGGTATATAAGTTAAAGGAAATACTATGTATCCATATAATCTTTAATGTTCTTCTGGTCACTGAAAAATACAAAATTCAAAATCTAACCGTGGTACCAATGTAAATCTGCAGAAAGAAGAGCCTCACCATCCTACCCTGACATTTTCTGTCAATGTAAGCAACGTGAGCAAGGACCAGCAAGCTCGGAAAGCATCTCAGACAGAGCAGGCTGACTCGCGCCAGACGCTGCGGGGACCTGGGCTGCTGGCCGGCGGCCGGGCGGGCGGGTGGGCATACACACCTGGATGAGGAGGGGATGCGTGGGCCACCTGTCAATTGTGCTCCACTTCATGGTGGGCTTCCGTCCCACCTCGTTATAGTATCTGTAAATGGCATTTAAGCTGCTGCCTAAAATACAAGGGAGCCATTTAGTAGACACACTCGATTGTGGAGAAAATACAGCACAGCCTGGTAAAGGGCAATAATTGTAAGTTCAGAGTAGGCAGCTGTGTCTATACAGAAACCGGGTCTAATTACGATCTTTTCAATACTCTAAAATGCATATAGATTTAACTACCCTGCAAATGAAGATCACTAAAGAGCAATCAATTTCAACAGACCTTCAAGGATTATTGAGGCCATTTCTCCTGAGAGACGTGAGGGCTGCGAGTTTATGAAATATAGGCTATTGTGAATTTGCAGGGACCAAGTCTTAAAATTGAGAGCATGTGAAGAAAAGCTCTCCCATTATGACCGGAATCAGCCCTATTACAGGCAGTGTAGGGGGTGAGAGAGGAAGACAGAAGTGGGCTGTTATCCCAGCATGCTGATGCTGCTTTGTGTTTGTCTAATACCGCTGTTTTCTGGTATTTTCCTTTAGAGCGGCTTCATTTTCCAAGGTTTCCATGGTAGAATATGCATCATTCTCTATCTAGAGCATTTTTGGACATTTTCAGTCAATATTACAAGTTAAATATTTCTCACATTCAAATGAAAGCTGTAGACCCATCCTTTCTAAAGGTGCAATCAGAAGCCAAGCAGCCTGTCGAGGCGTCTAAAAGCCCTGCATTTAATCAATTCTTACAAAATGTGTCATTCCCCGGAATAAAGTAAACAAACGCTGCCCTCTGGCAGGTAACCTAACAAACGTTGTGTTTCCAAGTGAAAGGGGATTGGATGACAACCCAAAGTCCAGGAGAGGAGCAGCAGGATGAAGCCAGGGAAGCTGACACGGGGGTCAAATCCTGAAGCCCATCAAACCACCCCTAACAGGGGCCTCCTACTCAGTCTCACACACAACAAGTTCCAACATGTCTGTGTGCTGCCTGTCACCAGCTTCCTGGGTTCCTTACCATAGTTTAAAAAGCTCACTCAGGACAGCGCCACAGTTTAACTCATATTGTTTGCTCAGGCTAAGATTCATCTTGCATTAAAAAGAAAAAAAATCAATGGACTCAATGTCAATGAGTAGAAACAGTGATGTAAGAGAATCTGAATTTGAGGGACAAAATGATCTCCATAGAAATCAAAGTATCCCGTCATATCCACACTGCAGGTCTCACTGGGCACTCATTTGGGCATCATTTTCTGATGTACAAAAGGGCTTCTGGGAGCCACATTAGCTCCCTCGTGTCACTGGACAACAGTCAATACACTACCGGAAGAAGTAATTAGGAAGGGGGAATTATAAGTGAGAAAGATGCCATGAGAAATACACAGAACACACGGTGCATGTTCAAAAGACACAGTAGCGAGAGGAGACCATTGGCCTCAAAGAATAAACGCCTTTCCTAAAACATTCATAGCTTAGAAGTACAGATGCTTGGTCCTTACACATGCCGTGCACTGGAGAAAAGCCATGTGTGCCCTGAGCCCTGCCCACACAGCTTGAGCCATCTGGGAGGGAAAGAGTGCATCTGTTGTGGGCCACACCAATCGCAATTGTAACTTACGGACTCTGGAGAGCAGACATCTGTAAGTCGAGGGACATTTTGCAAAGCAAGATAAAAATACACCTTGACAATTCTGAGATCTGACTCAGTCTCCAATAATATAGTAGCAGACATTTTAAAACTGTAGATTGCCAAAGTAAATCACAATTCAAACTTCTGGGTGTACGTGAAAGATTGGGCATTTTAACAGGTTCTCTCTCTCTCTCTCTCTACACACACACACACACACACACACACACACACACACACACACACACTTGTGTGCCTCAGTATTTAAGGCACACAACAACACTTGGAATGTTTCCTCCATAGCCTTTGGTTCCTCCCTATAGGTATAATAACATTAATATTCAAAGGCAAACTGAGAATACAAACACACTGGCCTAAATCCTTGAGAGAATGCAAATATATTTGTGGGTAATAATAAAGCTTTACCTATAATTAAGAATAGCAGGGCATGGCAGTACATGCCTTTGATCTCAGCACTCAGAAGGCAGAGGCAGGTGGATCTCTGTGAGTTCAAGGCCAGCCTGGTCTACATAGTGGGACCTGGCTAAAAAATTTTAAGAAAAGAAACAAAAAAGAATATAGTTTCCCAAGCTTACATTTCAATCTTCAGTCAAATGTCCAGAGATCAGCAAGGAGTAACGCATTCCAAAAACCAAGAACACGGCAGTTTATAAAATGTTCACTTGAGCCCTCACGTTGGGTTTTTCTTGTTTTGTTTTGGTTTGGTTTTTTGGTTTTGGTTTTTACATAGGCTCTTACCATATAACCTTGGCTGGCCTGGAACTCACTCTATGGATCAGGCTGGTCTCAAATACATAGAGATCAAGTCTGCCTCTGCCTGGGATGAGGGGTGTGAGCACCTGGACAGGACAGATTTTAAGTTAACCAGTAACTGACCCATAACTGAAGAGAGACACAAAAATAAAAAATAGTAGTATTTTCCATATTTCCATATGAATACTTCTGCTCTCAAAATGGAAACAGTCATCCACTTTACTCCCTTAATAAGAATTTCAGGGTAGACATAAAAATAAGGTTATGAAACAAACCTAGAAAATGACGAAGGTTCATTGCTGGCCTTTTAACCAACTGTATCAGAGTAGCAACCAAGCGCAGCCACCACCTTCCACCCACCGTTTGTAGTACTCAGCGAGCAGCCCAGTAATTCCAGAAGCACACGAAGCATGCCAGTTCAAAGCGACTGACCTGAGCTCTGAAGTGTCAAGAAGACACTTGACCAGATCTGCCATTCAAATTGCAAATTTCTTCAACGGTCAGATTCCTGGGCTAACTCTGCCAGGGCTCTAGCCACCTCAGAGATGTCCTTACCCGTGGTGGAGCAGCTATACTGTGGATACTGTGTGAAAGCAATGGCCCTGTCTAGGCCATCTCTCTCCATCTCTTCAATGGCTTCTTCTGTCAGAGGATGGACGTACCGAAATCCAATATAGTATTTGTGAGGTGCTATTAGGAAACACAAGTGGGAAGGAGAAGGTATTAATCTTTATATGGATTCCTCAGGGTCACCAAACGTAATGTAATGGCCAGAACAATGAACGACTAACCTAATTTTCTACAATGCTGATACGGTGAGCAAGTGAGGATATTCCTGGCATCTTGTCCATCTTTTAGTAGGCACAGGGGCACTTGGTTATTCTCAGAGATCAACCATCCTACCCGCCTACCTTTTATTAATATGATCATCTTTAAAATGCAAGCTTTTATTCTTAATTATCTGCTCTCATCAGGCATAAAGAGACTACAGAAAAGGGAGGAGGGGAAAACAAACAAATAAACTAGTACCTAGTTGGATGAGGTGGCACAGCCTTTAACCCCAGCCCTCAGGAGGCAGATCTCTGTGAGTCTGAGGCCAGCCTGGTCTATATAGCAAGTTCCAGGCCAACCAGGGCTACATAGTGAGACCCTGTCTCAAACTTCTTTTTAAAATTTAGTATTCATTCTTGACATGTACTGTCTTAATTGAGCAAAGTGGCATATGCAAGTAACCCCCGGCACCTGGGAAGCAAGAGCAGGAGGCCAAGTTAAGGACCGCTGGGGCTACACAGCAAGTTCAAGGCCAGCCTGAGTTACTAGCTAGACCGTGTCTCAAAGCAAAGCAAACAAACAAACAAACAAGGGCTGGAGGGGCATTGTAGAACATGATCGTGATCACAGTACACAGGAGCCTTGGGCAGGAAAACTGAGTCAGCCTGATCTACAGCACATTCAAGGCCGGTACAGAATATAAAGTGAAACCCTGACTCAGAAAAAAGAAAGAGAAACAACCAAGACTTCTGAGAATCACCCTCAGTTAGCCCCATAGCCCAGAGGAAGCAGGGAACCGCAGAAATGCCTAGAAGGAACAGACAGCGACCAGCTGAGCTGCATGGAAGAGGCTCAGGCCAGCTGGTGATGATGTTCTCCAACCTGTTGAGATGTCTGCTATCTGTGCACTGAGCTCCTCAAATTTTGTGAGCTGTCACTCACGATACGGTGGGCTTTAGTGATATGGCTGTCTTTGAGACATTTCTGTTCCTGTAAGTAACTCTTACCATTCCTGTAAATAATCAGACTGAAATTCACTGGGTCACCAACTTGGACTTTGGTGATAACCATACTTTGGTCTGCCATCAATTCCCTATCTGGGGTAAGTAGATGCTTGTTCATGTCTCCATAAGAGTCGTGTCACACAAGTGGATAGTGATTTGTCAAAGGATCATGAGTATCAAGGCCCACTAAGGACTAGGAACCCAAGAAGAGCTTCTAAGATCCAGAGAAACAAAAGGTAGCTCCCAAGAGAAGTGACTGATGCCTGAGTGACAGTGGTCACACAAGTCGGCTCCGATGGGGGGGAGGGTATGTGCAGCTAGTCCATAGTCTTCCTGTATGTATCCATCACATGCTCAGTGCACACCCAGACCTGGAGGTTGGATGGATGAATGAAGGACACACAGGTATAGGAATCAGTGGGTAAAAGTACAGATGAATATGCAGGCAAATGAACAGAACAAACAGAGGAGAAAAGACAATTTTATGCCACATTGAGTGAATTAATGACTTGTTAGGCAAGCCACTGAGCTTAGACCCAAAGTTGTAATGAATGAGTACTGGATATTTTAAAAATAAATCTCCCAAGGACAGAATGCTTAATCACTAATTAAAAAATCACCTTCCCAACAACTTCAAGTATGAAGTCTGTATGATTCTTTGACAGCTTACAAAAGCAGAAAATTAATGTCAGAACCTGCCACATGTAAATTCCCGTCTTTGCATTATATGGCCAGACAATAAAATGAAAAGACATTTGACAATAGGTGGGAAAATGCTCTGGGACTCTGTCCAACCAATCTCAGAGACTGAAGCCATAGAAAGTCTGGGCATTCAACAGCTTTTCCATAGTGACCAGAGAAGGAGAAAGTGGAAAGATGGGAAGAATGTATTCCTATCTGTTTTTGCTGTTGTTTGTTTGTTTGTTTGTTTGAGACAGGGTCTCTATAGTCCTGGAACTCACTAAGTAGACCGGGCTGGCCTCAAACTCACAAAGATCTGCCTGCCTCTGCTCCCAAATGCTGAGATTAAAGGTGTGCACCACAGGCTGGGCGGTGGTGACACACGCCTTTAATCCCAGCACTCGGGAGGCAAAGGCAGGCGGATCTCTGTGAGTTCGAGGCCAGCCTGGGCTACCAAGTGAGTTCCAGGAAAGGCGCAAAGCTACACAGAGAAACCCTGTCTCGAAGAAGAAAAAAAAAAAAAAAAAAAAAAAAAAAAAAAGGTGTGCACCACTATTCCAGGTTTTCTTGTCTGTTTTCTTTCTCAAGTCTGATTGGGCTCTTCATGGGGATGGATGCTCTGCTTCATGAGGATGGATGCTATGCTGACATAAAAACCCAAAAGACTGGCGCCCTTCTTTCCATTAAATAATTTGCACATTGGATTCCTTACCATGATAAACTGGCAACAATCGGAGAGTTCATTCTCTACCAAGGAGGAGTGGGTAGAGACAGCTAAGTTTTTCTGCCATGTTTAAAGAGATGCATTGTGGCCTGTGTGGATGAACTATACATGAAAAGCCCTTGGGCCACAGCCATGCACACCTGACGGTCAGAGAAGTACAGCTGAACAATTTTCTAAGTGACATGGTCTCCTGAGGGAGTAGGCTCCTTTGTGCAGTGGGACTGGTAGATTCTGAGAACATTTCAAGCTGATGCTCAGCGATGTTTTCTCAGAGAGAACTCTCATGGTCCTGCCTAATAGGCTGTTCTCTTGGAGGGCCCCAGGATCACACTCTTGTCCTGAGTCTGAAGCCATAGGAAGCATTTACAATGAACATATCTTCACACATCCTAACTTGAACTTTTTCTGATTTTAACACTTCTCATTATGCTGGTTGATGTTGTCACATTGGCACACACTAGAGTCACCTGGGAAGAGGGAACCACCATTTGAAGAATTGCCTGCATGGTTTGTGGGATTGTCTGTGGGGCCTTTTCCTGACTGATGATTGATAGGGGAGGGCCAAGCTGACTACTGGCGAGCCACCCCTGGGCAGGAGGTCCTGGATGGCATCCCAAAGCAGGCTGAGCATGCCATGGAAACAAACAAGGCAGCAGCAGCACTCCTCCATGGCCTCTGCTTCCGTGCCTGCCTGCAGGTTCCTGCCTGAGTTCTTGCCTTGGCTTCCCTCAGGGATGGACTGTTCCAGGGAAACAGAAAATGAAATAAACCCTTCCCTCCCCACGCTGCTTCTGGTCAGAACAGGGTCACAGGGCTAGAAGGCAAACTAGGACTCTCATACTGGCCCATGCTTTAGTCTTCTGTGAAACTATGTGTCCTACAATCACGCGCACCTTGGGTGGGAATAAATGCAGCACCTGCAGCTCATTCCTGCATTTAAGTGTCTCAGTCTATGCAGAGGTTCTCACAAGTGGCCAGATGTGGCTGTTAAGAGTCAGGCCAACGTGGCAACTCACTGCCCCGCAGTGGTGGCGCTGTTGAGCTGAAAGCATGGCTGAAGATTGATTGCTCAAGTGACTTACACTTGGAGTTACAGCTAGCTACTCCTCTAAATGCTCATCTAATAGCTACCCAACTAGAAGAAACGGCCACGCCGACCGTCTTCCCCATCTTCTTCTGTGTATGGCATATGGCTTCCTCTTTACAATCTAGCTCAACGTAACTTTAAACTTCCTTTTGAAACACTGCCCAACTTTTCAGCGTATTTGTAACACTGGAAGTCATTTCAAAAGGGTCTACAGTCAGAGGAGAATGTCTGGAGAACTCAGTCAAGTGACCAGGCATTATACAGTACAGATATCCACAAATCAATAGCTGCTGGTACCTGGACCAGGGAAACAGATCAGCAGCAAAAGTGCTGGCAGGACACACATGAAGATGAGTCCAGAGCCCTGGTTACCACATCAAAAGCTGGGCAAGTCAGGTGGCCAGTTGTAATCCCAGCACATAGGAGGCAGAGGTAAGAGATCCCGGGGCAAGCTGGCTAGCTTAGACTAACTTGATGGGTGGGCTCCGCGTTAAACTGAAAGACCTGCCTCAATATATAAAGTGGAGAACAATCGAGGAAGACACAAAACACGTTAACTTTGGGCCTCCACATGCATGCAGGCACACGCACTCGTGCACACATGCACACACACATTGCTGGTGCAGAGAATCGTCCTGCCTCTGCCTCCTGCGTGCTGGGATTATAGGACCGCACCACCATGCCTGACTCTGACTATCTACTTTAGCAAACCTAGCACTGTAGTGACGAGGATACACACCTGTGTCAGGCGACAGCTCATCCAGCAGCTTCACCATGCCTTCTCCCTGCCTGGAAGTCCACATCTTGATGGGGGATCCACCTCCGATCCTGCGATACTGCTCTTGAATTTTGGGGGTTCGGCGTTTGGCGATGAATGGCGCCAGCTTACTAAATCATTAAAAGTATAAGTAAGAAGGATTTTATTCCACTTTTGTAATCCGAGATACACTTTCTGCTAATAAAGAAGACATAGTTAAGAAGAGCCTAACATGATCAGCCTTTAGGGATACTGCCATGAGGTCCCTAACAAGTCAGCATGGACTTGAGAGTTCACCTCTGCACTCCACAAGTGTTTGAGGAGCACATCCTGCACATTCTGGATACCCGACCCCTGACCTGGATGCTACTAGATACCAACCTACATGCTGCTTCTGCACCGAACAAGGACTAGGGGAAAAGTACAACCTACATGCTGCTTCTGCACCGAGCAAGGACTAGGGGAAAAGTACAACCTACATGCTGCTTCTGCACTGAACAAGGACTAGGGGGAAAAGCACAGGAAGCATACACTGGTTTCCTGATCCTGGGGACTAAATCTGGGTTCTCATCCATGCAAGGCAAGGACTCTACCGTTGAGCTGAAGCTCCAGGACCATCCTGCTTTGTTTTTAATTTTGAGACAGACTCTCACCAAGCTGTGTCGACCGCCCTTGAACTCGCAATGTTGCTGAGCCTGGTCCGGGTACCTACTTTTCCTGCTTCAAGCATCACCAAGCCTCGTTTTGTGTGTGTGTGTGTGTGTGTGTGTGTGTGTGTGTGTGTGTGTATGCAAATGCACGTGTGTGTATGCACTCTGGCACAAATGTGATGGTCAGAGGACAATTGGCAGGAGTTGAGTTGGTTCTCTCCTTCTATCATGTGGGTCCCTCCATGGCACAAACACACTCACTTATCCACTAAATAAATAAAATGTAAAAAGAAAATTGTTGTTTGGTGTTATGAAAGAGGTGTTGGTGGAGAAACGTAAAGCTTAAGTTTCAAACAACAGTTTCTGACACATCTATCAAATATTGGGTACAATCTTAAGTACGTTCTCTAGAAAATAATACATGGCTCTTACCATATTTTCTTTTCTAAAACAACTACAAATGCTATCATTTATTACAAAAACCATCTCTCAACAGCGACAGAACTGAAGAGATTAGAAAGCAGAGAATCAAACAGGCCTCAGGGATTAAACTCCAAAATTCTTGGGCATCAAAACCTCACTATTGGATGGGAAAGATGGCTTAGCAGTTATGACCATGTACTGTTCTAGTAGAGGACTCAAGTTCTGTTCCCAACACCCACGTTGGGCAGCTTACAACCCCCTGTGAATTCCATTCCAAGGGATCTGACACCCTCTTCTGGATTCCTCAGGACTTGTTTCCACACATGCACAGACACACACTTACACACATAACTTAAAATCTTTTCTTTCTTTCTTTTCTTTTCTTTTTCTTTTCTTTTTTTTTTTTTTCTGAGACAGGGTTTCTTCTGTGTAGCCCTGGCTGTCCTGGAATTCATTCTGTAGAGCAGGCTGGCCCCGAACTCACAAAGATCTGCCTGACTTTGGTTCCTGAGTGCTGGGATTAAAGGTGTGCACTACTACCATCCAGCTTAAAATAAAATCTTAGGGGAAAAAAAAACCTTCTCACTATTGCACAGGAAAATGTATTTAGTTACATGAGTATCTGGTACGTTCTGTGCTAAGGCTAAGATAAGTTTATCTATAAATTGGACCCAAGACAGCGCCTTCCTACTCTCAAGTGCCCTCAGAACACTTTGTAACCTGCCATTTGCTCTACTTAACCCAAGCTGAGGTGACTGTGACGCTGTGGTTGGGATGGTTCGGAAGGACTCTGAAAAGGCACTCACTCCACACAGTCACCTTCCGAAGACACAAAATAGCTCACCAGCGTCAGCGGCCTTCTGGCACATCACCAAACAGTAAGAAAAAATGGACAATATAGATGATTTGAAAATAAACGTTTCAATCGTTTCTCAGCTGGCAAGTGAGTTAACAATATTCTAAGACAACAGAGTTGGGACAAAGGGAAGGAATTCCTGTGACCTGACTTAGCAAGCTGACAAACAAAAGGAGTCCATGAATCCGAAGCTGAAATCACTCTTACCATAATTTATTCTTTACCATAGCTACATTTTCAGTGTCAAACATTGTTCTTAATACATACGTATGTATGTATGCCCTATGTGTGTGTGCTTGTGTTTGGGAGGCACACGTGTATTTAGGTGCAGATGTGTGTGTGTGTGTGTGTGTGTGTGTGTGTGTGTGTGTGTGTGCATGTGCACACATGTGCTTGATTGCGTGTGGATGTAGACCGCAGAATGACCTTGAGCATCGTTCCTCCGCCAACCACCTTTTTAAGACAGGGACTCTCCCTGGTCTGGGACTCACTGAGCAAGCTAGACTGGTGGTCAGTTTGCCCCAGGGTCTGTGTGTTTCAACTTCCTCAGGGCTGGGGTTACAGCTGCCTTTTAAAACAAACAAACAAATAAACAAACAAACAAACAGGCAAGGACAGGGGTTCTAGGGCTTGAACTCTGAGGTGTCTCTACAGTCCACCTTGCTCTTAATTTAACAAAATGAAGGTGGATCCTATACGGTTGCATATGTGGGCAGTGAGGTACACAAAACAGGGTTTACTGCCGCACTGTAAACAGTGTCTACCAATGAAGTACAAATTAATATAGTCATACAATGCAATTCTAAATGGTCACGAAGAAAATGAGATAGATCTATATAATATGTTATGAAACAAAATACTTGAACAAAAATCACTAAGTGCCAAATAAGGTGCATTAGTCCATTCGCATCTGTATCCTGAAGTGGGGAAGAACATATACAGGTGATACACACTCACATGCATGCATTGTTTCCAATGGAGCAGCACTTACATCTGGCTAACTGATGCTGGGGTAATCAGCATCAGTTTTTGCTTTTTGGGGTAAATACGTTATTTTCATTTTAGTCATATACATGTATTAATTTTTCATTGCAAAACGTCTTTTGAAAGAAAACTAGAGCAAAGGGGATAGGGAAATAAGAATGAAAGGAAGAGGCGAGAAGCCATAACCCACCCTCAAGGGGAAGGGAGTAGCAAGCAATGCTTCCTGAGTGGTAATCAGCAGGTAAGCGCCCAGTGCCAACACATCTTTAAAAATCTTGAAAACCTTAAAGTTACCTCAGCTGTGCTTAGACAACTGTGATTGCCGGGGTTCTGGGGAGGAGGAGGCTCAAGGAGAGAGCTCACTGACTGACTCTCCTGCAAGTCTTCCCACACCACTTCCTTCTCCTTTCCAACAGAAGACAGAAGTGCTATCATGACTGACCAGAGCCACACAGCGGACAAATGCATCATGCGTTCTGTTTACACACTGTATCTTACTTTTGAATGGGAAGTGTCATGAGGTCTCGGTCCAAGAAGAGTCTTTGAAGGAAGTCTTGAACTTCTCCGAGGGTCTCAGGGCCCCCCATGTTTAACATTAATATGCCGGTTTTTGGCTTCCTATGTAAGGAAAAACAATTCGTTGGCCACACTTTCATTTGCTCCAGGGCAGATATTTCTTCAGCTGATAAGAACCCACAGGCCCTTTGGTGACATCACAGGGCTGGCTGGCTGCTTGGAGACACAGAGGGCCTCCACTTCTTCACTGACCCGCCTCGGACTCTGACCCTTGCCTCGAGGCTCCAGCCCTGATGTTGGCATTAACTGAACTCAAAACTTCCCTATTATCCTGTCAGTCTTGAACAAAGAGCCAATTCTTCAGGGACAGAGACACAGAGTTCTAGAAACCTAAAATGATGCAGAGGGCAAAGGATCTGCAAGTGCCTGTGCTTTATGGGTACACAAGGTCAGACTTTCCACAGATTAAGGCTTCTTTGTATGCTAAAATTAAAGTCCAGTGTTCTTCCTTAAAACATTGTTTGGAGCACTCAGCGCATGAAGCATATACTCAGCATAATCCACCACCAAGTAAATTCCGTCACCCGGGGAGTGTTCCCCTTTCAACACTCCAGTGAGCCTACCGTTCACTCATCTGCACCCCGTCTCTTCTGTCACACAGGAAGCCATTCCTAAGCTAAATTACATTTTAGTACTCTGCTTTCTTCCCCAGCACATGCCACCAGCCCATCTTCAGTGCCCTCTCTGAGTGACACCCCCCCACACACACCTCTTTCATACATGTGTATGAAACGTGCTTTACTCCCTCACACTCCCACTGAACCCCCTTTTTCTTCCTAAGAAGTCCCTGACTTACTGTCGTGGGGTTTCAGTTCGTTTGTGACCTACAGAACTCAATCTGGATCCTTTGCATGAGCATGGGTGGGCTATTCCCTAGAGATTCCGCAGCTCGCTCACCCCTGGCTACACCACCGAAGAAAATGATTCCCTCCGCCCTAGGAACCACTAACTTTGATGGCCAATTACTCCTCCGGGAGGGGTGGGGCTCAGGAACCCCTTTACCAACTGTGCTAGAATATTGAGGAGCGCAATTCTGAGCCGGTCTTGTGTGGATAGCCAATGTGGATGCGAGCTCATGAATGGTCATGCCATGCCTGGGCAGTCTCATAACATACTTCTCCCTCCTCTCGCATTGACCTTATTTCCACCTCCTCCTTCCATTCACTCTTGATTTAAAAAAAAAGGCTGAGAAATAACCAGCCAGAAGTTCACCTCAAATACTACAATGAATGCTTATACCCCCTGCATCAAACCATTTCTTACTAGAGTGACTGATGGACTGATGTTGTACTTGGAGCCCATGGTAAAGATAAAGTAGGACCACTTTTCACTGTCTTAGGCTAGTGTTTCTCAGCCTCAGCACCACTGGCATTCTGGGTGGGACAACCCTTTACTATAGAGGACCCTCCTACACAGTGTAGGGTGTTTGCTAATAACCCTAGCCTACACCTACTGGGTGAGGATTACCTGTTCTGGTTAGGTTTTTGGGTTTTTGGGGGTTTTTTTGTTTTGTTTTGTTGTTGTTTTGTCAACTTGACCACAAACTAGAGTCACTTGGGAAGAGGGGACCTCACGAGGGAAATTGCCTCTATCACACTGGTCTGTGGGCATGTCTGTGAGACATTTTCTTGATTAATTATTGACGTGGCGTAGTGTGACCACTGGGCAGGTGGTCTCGGATGATATAAGTAAGGTAAGCAAAGCATGGGGAGCAAGCCAGTAAGCAGCACTCCTCCATGGTCTCTGCTTTAGTTCCTGCCTTGAGTTCCTGTCTGGGATTCCCTCGATGTAGGACTGTAGCCCACAGGCCAAATAAACCTTTTCCTCCCCAAGCTGTTTTTGGTCAAGGCTTTGTCACAGCGACAGAAACCAAACCAGCATAATTCCTCACCTCAGCTGTGATGACCAAAAATGCCTCCACACCTTAGAGAAAGAAGGTCTAATCCATTTTAAATAAGAGGATTATACCAAGTAATTATACTTAGGATGTTCCAGAACTTTGTGTGTGGATATTCGGTACCTGTGTATGTACATGGGGGGGGGGGGGGTGCGTGTACCCAGCAGTGCACGTGGAGAGGCCCGGAGGCGCATGTCTGGTGTCTTCCTCTATTGTTTTCTACTTTATTTTTTGAGACACGGTCTCTCACTGACCTGGAGCTTATGAATTTAGCTAGACTGGCCGGATAGTGAGCTCCTCCCCACCCCCCAGCCTTGGGATTACAGACACACAGAGCCGTATCCAGATTTTATGTGGGTGTAGGGACTTCAACTCATGATTGCTCAGCAGGCCCTTAGCCCAGAACCATCTCCCCAGCCCCTGGAAAACTTTTGTTCACATAAAAATGATACAATGACACTAACAGGGCCTGCTGAGTTTTCTTGTTACCTAAACATGCCAGATGCATCACCTGGTGAAAATGCCATCTCCCTTAATCTTCCTGCTGAGACCACCCGTCTCCCCCCAAGTTCTCGTCTTTCGCCCTCAAAAATCTGTGACTCCTAATAAATTAAGTGCATTTTCCCGTGGATTGCTGCCAGTTAGCAGATTACTGGTCAAGGAAGCCTAGGCTAAAAGACTTACCTAAGCCACAAAGGGTATCAGTGTGCAAACGGGATTTAGAACCCTGCTTTCCATCCATAGCACCTGAGCTCAGAACAAGAGCAGCTTTAAAGCAGATGTCACTCGGCCCAGCTCACGTTTTTTGCAAACCCGTGTTGATTTTATACATGAAAGAGTCGCGTGTAATTTGAAAATGCCCCAACACACGTTAACGCTTAATTCCAAACTGTGTTGTGCATGATGAGTACTGCATTAGTCTGTCTCTGCTGTGTTCCCAGGACGAAGTGCAGAGCTTTAATCAAGGGTCTCTCTGGCTCTCTTCCCCTCCAGACAGACCACACCTGAGACCAAGGTCTCACTGGCCAAGCCTCTCTTTGTCTGAACATCAAAGTAGGCATAGCAACATGTATTTTAAAACCTACTTGGAAAAGTTTAAACACTTTGCATTTGTTATATTCTGGGACTTTTAAAGCACAAAGCTTTTCCTTTGAAATGTGCATAACGGGAACTAAAACTCATCAGTTAGCAAATAGTCATTTTATTCTATGGTATCTAGACAGCGCTGATGAAAAGAAATAAAAAATCTCAGTCCTTCATTAAACCTACAAGATATCAGTGACCCAAAGATCTATGCTACTTCTAGAACAAAAGCCAGTAAACAACAGAATCTGTACCGAATTTACACACACACATACACACAAACACACATACAGACGGAGACAGAAGGAGACAGAGAGAGAAAGACAGACAGACAGACAGACAGACAGACAGACAGACAGGGAGACAGAGACAGACAGACAGAGAACACACACAGTCGAAACACAGCTCCACTCTTGGGTTTGTCTTATCTATGGCTGCCTTGACACTGTAAGAGCAAAGGTAAAGAGCAGCAAAGGAGATGCTGTGGCCTATGAAAACTAAAACTAAAATAAAATAAGAAGCAAACTCCTGACAAAAGCCTGTGGACGTCTAAGCTAGTTTAGCAGCTGGCCTAGCACTGTAGCCTCGCTCAAGCCAAGCACTACGCCACATCATGTCTTTCAAAATCTTGGCATCAGAATGGTCCCCCGGATGCCCCTTACTTTAGCATCTCAAATATCCCAAACTAGACCTAACCGATACCTGGAATGTAGGCTTAGATAAATAAATCGTGATTTACTAAACTACTCTTGAACTCTTTGAGATTGACTGTCAACTTGATAGTCCATAAAATCAGCCAGTAGGCAAACCTTTAGTACGCCTGTGAGGGGATTTTTGGGCTGAGTTAAGTGAGGTGAAAAGATCCACCTTAACTATGGGGGCACCATTCCATGCATCCCAGAGTGAATGAAAAGGAGAAAGTAAAGTGAGCATCAGCATTTATCTCTCTCTGCTTCCAGAGTGCAGATTAAAAAGTGACCAGTCACCTCACACTCCTGCTACCATGATGGACTGTACCCTCAAACTGTGAGCAAAAATAAAACCTTCTTTATGTTGGTTTTATAAGGTATTTTGTCACAGCAACAAGAAAAACAACTAAAACAACACAGAAAATACTTATAAATATATGGTGACAGTGGGAAAAATTGTAAAATAATATGCATCGTACTGTTTACATGTAAGTACATATATGAGCGGATAATAAGATACTAGATGCTAAGATTACTATGACTTTTAAATCCTCCTTCCACCTGAATGTTCTAGCGTTTTATATAAATATTATATAAAGTTACTTAATAGAACCTAAGACATACTTACATTTAATTTTAACAATTAATGTAATATTAAGGCCATTTATATTATTGACCTTTGTCACTGCAAAATATAGCAACTGTGGAGGTTTGAAAGAAAACGGCAGCCAAAGGGAGTGGCACTATTAGGAGGTGTGGTTCTGTTGGAGTAGGTGTGGTCTTGCTGAAGGAAGTGCGTCACTGCAGAGGTGTCCTATATGTTCAAGCCGTGCCCAGTGTCTCAGACCACTTCCTGTTGCCTGCAAGTCAAGGTATAGGACTCTCAGCTCCTTCTCCAGCACCACGTCTGCCTGCATGCCACCCTGTTGCACCGTGATGACAATGGACTAAACCACTGAAACTGTAAGCCACCCCGATTAGATGTTTTTCCTTTATAAGAGTTGCCGTGGTCATGGTGTCTCTTTATAGCAATAGGGACCCTAAGACAGCAATGAGATAATTTTTCCTCCCAGCTCCTCAGTTCTTCCACTCGCATTAATACTTTTTCCAAGTCTTAAGGAACCACAGAGTACATACGGTCCCATGTCCTGTCTGGCATGCCACCAGCCCGAGATGCCAGTGCTTCCTACCCTAACCACTAACCACATCCTCAAGGAAGACAGAGTTGAGAGGAAGGGATTTGGAACCCATCCTTAATGCCATATCCTAAATCAACCTCCGTTTCTTAGCCTTCAATCAATAAAATATCACAATCACAATGAAAAATAACAAACACAAAATGAAAACATGTCATTTACATGGTGACTGTTCACAGTGGTTTGAGAATGCCCCCCATAATCTGGGGCATTTGAATATGTGGTCCCTAAGTGGTGGCACTGTTTGGATAGGTTTAGCAGGTGTGGCTCTGCTGGAGGAAGTGTGTCACTGGTGTGGTGGTATTCTAATTGTACTGAAATGTGATTTTGATTGTATGTTAATAAATAAAGTTGCCTGGGGGTCAGAGCTATTAGAACCATAGCAAGAGCATGGCGGTGGTGGCACATGCCTTTAATCTCAGCACTTGGTAGAAGAGCTAGGTAGATCTCTGTGTGTTCAGGGATACAGCCAGCATTGGAGACATACGTCTTTAAGACCTGGAGGGTTGTACTTACAGGCAGTGACGAGGCAGTCACGTGTTTGGGTTTACAACTAATGAGAAGGCAGAACAGAAAGACTATGAAAAGACATACACACAGGAAGTAGCTCTCTTTCGTGGAGCTAGGAGCACTGCAGGAGGAAGGGTGAGATTTTAGCTCTGAGCTCTGACCTCTTGGCTTTCTCTTTTACATTGGTTCTATGTTTCTTATTTAATAAGATGGTTGGTTACATCTACACACTGGAGCTGGGCTTCAAGGTTCAAAGACTCACACCACCCCCAGTTTGTTCTGTCCACTTCCTGCTTGTGGTTCCAGCCGTGCGCTCTCTGATGCTGCTCCAGCTGCCACACCTCTGCGACCCTCTGGAACTGTAGACCCAAGCGAACTCATCTTTGAGTTGTGTTTTATCACAGCAATAGAAAGGTCACTAACATACTGTACAACTCTAGAATGCTGTCTTGTCTGGCAGGAAAGTCATGATGTCACTTAGTCACAGCTACTTTCCTTCTTTCCTGCATAAAACCTGTTCCTCTGTATGCCCTGTGGGAGTCTGTGGTTTCTGCTGCTGAAGAGAACACTCAGTTACACAATGACTACTGTCTCCACCCATAAATACCAAGAGTGAAGTACACTCTATTTCCTTAATGAAGTATAAACCATAGCACATCACTGGTAATTATGTTCTTCATGTTAAAAGCTAAAAGTAATAATGGTAGAATCTCCCAGAGAAGTTCTTGGTAAGCTAACTACTTTTTATCCTATACAAGGTATACATTTTACAGGTGTAAATATGTCCAGTTCATACACAGATTTTTTAGTATGCACACAGTTGATTTCATATATGACATATACTAGGGCCACATCCTTCCATGACTGAAGACTATATTTAACTATATGTCCTTTGTTAGTCCTTAAAACCTACTATTTAATAGCTGTTAAAAGGAAACCAAGAAAATAACATCCCATTGCTAATAAATATATTACATTTTTTTCCAGTCCCTCTCCCCCTAGGTTGCTTGAACCCACTTGTATTTATCATAACAGAAAACGAAAAGAAAGCCTTATTTGAGCCTAAAGTTACCTCCTTTCTGGCTGAGCTTGAGGTGTTGCAGTTTTGGCTTGACGCGCTTTCTCTGTGGTGGCCGCCGCCGCTGCATCTGACTGGCACCGCCATGGCTGACAGACCCTCGAGCCGCCATGCACCACTGTGACAACATTAAAGTGCTAGCATGAAATCTGGCTGGAAAGTAATTTCTTCTCAAGAGGTCCTCAGGGCATAATTCCTCGCTTTAAATTTTAAAAAGGTGCAACGGCAGGGTGTTTTTCCCAGCATCTCTGCAGGCAGGTAAAAGCGCCAAGCACTCCTTTCTCTAGTGGGCCGGGGTGCAGGTTCCCTCCTCCAGGGTGGCTTTCTTTTCAGAAGCCACACACACCTTCTCACTCTGCCCTGCTGCAAATTTTGCGCAGATCTCATCCCTAGAACCTCTGTACATTCAGAATATTTCCAACCATGGGGCGGTGCTCAGGAGAGGGGAGGGCATCATAGGGAAGGTGAGGAACTACTAATTTAGGGTCATTTAGAGTGGAAACTGAGCCAGTCCCCAACTGTGGATCTAATTTCTGTCTGCAAGCCTTCTGGGTAAAGCATCAGTGACGGGAATCCCAGAATTGTCCTGACACTGAGAAGGGGGCCCGCTCTCTTCTGCAGGAATGCACCCACGATGTGTAGAGTCCCTCAGAGTCCAGTACTCCACATGACAGACCAGGCTCCCAGGGCCCAGGGCTCAAGAATTCCCTCTCCTCTAAGCTAATCCCAGAGTCTATGTAGGCTCCTTCCCTGCATCTGTCCTCTGGAGGGCAGATGTTGCCATCCATATAAGCAGTTGGTGATCTTCAGGGTGGCCAAGGGGGTAGTAGGAAAGAGCTGGTGGGAAGAGAAGCAAGAAAGCTTGCGAGTCAAGATTCTCCAGGCCTCTTCCCTGCAGGGGCTTAAGAGAGTTCGAGACTCCATCCTTCCAGGTGGTTAAAAGGGTCTGTTGGTTAAGGCTGAAGGAAGGACAGGACTTGCTACTCTGTGTGTGAGACACATGTCCCTATCGATACACTTGACCAGGGCTTCACAAGAGAAATGAGGGAGATGGAGGGAGGGACTGAACCAAGGAGGACATGTGCCATGCTGAATTAACATGGAGTCTTGGCCCGTAAAATTAAATTGAAACCACATGTTAGTACTGAGGAAGATAATAAGGGGCAGTGGTATCTACTGTGTAGCCTCCTTCTCCACTCTCCTAATGCCAGGTTAGAAACTAGTCTGGGACCAGTCGTCTTCTACCTGTATTCTCCTCTAAGTGGCCGGACCAGGGCAGAGTTCAGGCTGGATCAACTACGTCTGACCGAGGGCAAAGTTCAGGCTGGATCAACTACGTCTGACCGATTTCAGCTCTCCACTTCTCACAGTGTGACCTGGGTCAGACTACAGTCTCATAGAGCCTCAGCTCCTCCTCCGTAATATGACGAGTCCTTGCTGGTCAACTCAGAGGATTGAAAAATCAAGAGAAGCACTCTGCAGCATCTGCCACGTGACAGGGGCTAATACAATATTAGTATAATAGTTTCATTTGTAAGTTTCTAGAGAAAGCAACTACAACTGCTCTAACTTTCTTTAAATCACCCAAATGGGAACAACAGGAAAGAAAATGGCATCCCCAGGTCGCCTTGATTTTTCTATCCAGATTGTACACACTGACACACTGGTGCATGTCTGTGACCACAGCACTCAGTGAGCTGAGGCAGGAGGATCTTTAGTTTGAGACCAGCTGGGGTTTGAGCCAGACCTCGCCTCAAAACCAATAAATAAAAGCAGACCTTGAACTTGCCCAGCAGAGCCCACTCCATGAGCTTAGGCTGGGGAAGCCTTACTAAATCAAGGCAGAGTGGAAAGATTGATGTAATAAGTTCAATTCCACTCAAATGAAGTCTCAAAACAACACACACACCCTTGTTTCACACAAGTTTAATTATGAACTACATGGTGAGATTTAACCAGGTATTCAATCATGTGCAATGTCTCCAAGTCCCTGTACGAATGAGATTCCACCAGATCCTATGGGATAGGGTTATAGAATTCTAGCTGATGGTCATAAATACGATTTCTTTCTGTGAACCTAACAAAAGGAAGAGGGGGTAGGACCAGATCCCCCCAGCTAGTACATTATGGTTTCCTAGTACAATTTCCAAGTTTCCTGGCTATTGCCATGCCCTGGCTTAAAAAACTCTTGTCTCCTGTTGACCAAATTTTGGTCCTGATAAGGGATCCTTCCTACTGTGACTTAGGATTAACATACCCCATCAAGGACATCTCTAAAACATCCCTCTCTGGCTACTGGGCTACTAGAGATATGGAAGGGCAGGAGGAGCAGGTGGTCAGAGAAGATAACAGAGGAGGTGAGTATGCTCAAAGTGTTATATGCTTGTATGAAAATGTCACAGAAAAAGCCATGCGAATTGTACAAATGACGCATACTAACTAGAATTAAATGGATCCTGCACTACCTTAGACGCAGGGACTGTGGGAATATGGGGACTTGCTTCCCAGATTTGGCCTGATATTCTGATTTTTGTTGTTCTAAGGGACTGTAACAATGAATAGGAAAAGGACTGACACCATCCACCACCCAACACTGTCCTGTCACAACTCCTAAGTCCATGTTAGGAGAACTTACAAAACCTATGCAATTTCTGAACCATTAAAAATTAAAAGATATCGGGGCTGGAGAACTCAGGGGTTAAGAGCATTGGCTGCTCTTGCAGAAGACCTGAGTTCAGTTCCCAGCACCCACATCTGGTATCTTAAGAACACCTGCACCCCAGTTCCAGATTTCATGCCTGAGGTACCTGCATTCACATGCTCATCCCCACAGAGACTCACACAAACATACACCCATTTTAAAATAAAAATAAAAATTTTACTTTGAGCATATCATGAAAAACATTTCCATGCATCAAACTGATGACAGGCTGCTGTTACATATATTGCATAAAAGAAGCAGAAGACATTATGGATGTGTATCTGTATCTTAAACACACAGAAAAAAATTAAAGATGGGGAGTTGGAGAGATGGCTCAGTGGTTGGCACACTTGCTGCTCTTGTATTCATTGGGTAGTTTGGTTCTTAGCACTCATTAGGTAGCTCATAAACACCTGAACTTCAGCTCCAAGGGGATCTGACCCCTCTGGACTCTGCAGGAATATGGAGTCATATTCACATACCCCCACACAGACACAGACACATTATTAAAAATAAAAATAATTTTTTAAAAAGATGGACTTGAACAGAAAAGCACTGAATACATAACAAACTATAATTTTATATATTGCAAAATATACAAGGCAAAATAAAAAGTGATTACATGAGAGATAAAAGTTTAACTTCTGCATAAAATCTTAAAAACACAAATTACAAAACCAAAAAAGAAAATGTGCATAGGCCTAATAGAATTCTTGAATAAGAAAATACAAAACTGTGTGTGTGTGTGTGTGTGTGTGTGTGTGTGGCGTAGTATATGAAACATTGGAGAAAGCATCTTACTACTTCTAAATGAGTTAAAAAAAAAAATAGAACACAGAACTGCTTTTTCCAGTTTAATTTCCAGAATTCAACTGTAGAAAATACTCAATTTTCTCTTAGCTAATAATATTAATCTTTCCCTATCCACCAAACCGATAAAAGTACTATAATACCACCTTAAAAACTGGAGTGTGAGAAACTCATCACTAGTTAAAGCGCCAAGACTGAAGCGCTCAGCCACAAAGGGTCGTATCACAGCCCCTGTCCGCAAAAGGCTGAGGGGACACAGCAGAAGAGGAAGCAGGAAGACTGGGAGAGCCAGACACTGTGGAGGACTGGAGCGGAACATTGTGTTCTGGCCGTAACAAGCTGCTGCACTCGTGAGCTCACCGCAGCTGTGGCTACTGCACAAGACCTGCACAAGATCAAGTCAGTCAAAGCCCCCTCATGCCATGGGGAGGGGCTCCCAAGCCCTCAGCCCTAGCTAAGGAGCTATTATCAATTGATGGCTTCTGGAGAGGGAAGGGCTAGGTTCTTTTTAAAGGCATGGCCCCTGATAAGTTGACCATGCTCTAGGTCACAACCCCATGGGGGGTCAAATGGCCCTTTCACGGGGGTGGGGTCACTTAAGACCATTGGAAAACACAGATATTTACAGTGCAATTCATAACCGTAGCAAAATTACAGTGATGAAGTAGCAACGTACGTAACTATGGATGGGGGTCACCACAACATGAGGAAATGTATTAAAGGGTCTCAGCATTAGGAAGGTTGAGAACCACTACTCTAGTAGGTGACTCCATACCGATGGGTATATATATGGGCAGCATAAATTAGATTTAACAGTTGAGAGAGAGAGAGAGAGAGAGAGAGAGAGAGAGAGAGAGAGAGAGAGAGAGAGAAGGAGACAGGAAGTTGAGAGGAGGTGAGTGGTGGGCATGAATCTGGAAGGAGTTAGGGAAAAGAGTTGGGGGTGAGTATGATCAAAATAGACTGTATGCATAAAAAATAGTTTTTCAAAGCGTTGGAGCCTGTAACATAGTTGGAATTGAGATATATTGAGGCTTCTGAACCCGTTCACTTAGTTACTTCTGACTTACACAGAAAATAATTTCAGTTCTCATACTGTTTCATGACCTCCAATCTTGGGTCTGTTCGACTTTATTTGCCACTGGGAAGGATGGTGAAAGAAACGATGAATAGGTACTTCCTTTACTGGCACTGTCCTTATCTTTAAAGATAATACCTTTTGTTTCCCAGTGTCTTTCGGGAGCTGATCTTCAGTGTACCGTATTTGTCTTGTAACAAAGGCACTTGCAATATCCACCCGAAGGAGGTGCCACATTGACAGATTAGGAAACTCCTTTGAAACAGGTCAGGTCTAGTCACCACTCAAATTCATGAGCGCCTCATTTGGGGTGGTCTATTACGTCTGTAACTGAGAGGCTCTACGCTGCCTACTTCACCCGCGTCCTAATCTTCACAGCAAATATTAGCGAGTTTGGCGAGGTTGGGACCCTGGCTCAAAGTGTCCTTGCTCAATTCGGTCCAAACAAGTGTGTCCTACCCAGGGCCCCCACAGCTCATCTAGCGGGCACACCCTACATTAATGAGGTGTAACAGCAACACTTGAGATCTCGTTCGTTCCCTAAATATCCCACGAAAACTCTAATCCGGGCCTCCCCACGGTGGGTCCTTCTACCCAGAAGCCATGGCATTGGCCTGGGCGGAGCAGCAGTGGGCACCGTGTTCGCCACCAGCAGAGAGTAAACTGCAAGGCAGATAGATGCCAGCGGTGATGGTGACAACGACACCCGTAATCACTAAGTCTAGCTACTGCTCGAGGTCCCCCCTCCCCCCACACACACACAGCTGGCCCTTGAGACTCGAACCCACGGCCTCCCGGCCGCTCCAAGCGCTCGCGATCGCAGACGCAACCCCACTTACGCGGCTCGCGGAGCAGCGCGCCCGCAGCCCGCAGGGCCGCAGCCATGTTGGCGCCGGCCGAGAGCATTTCCGGGACGGCCAGGGATCCTCTGCGGCGGCGCGACAGCCAGGCCGGCGAGCGCCTACGAGGGAGGCAGCGCTCCGCACCCGCGCCCCGCGCATTCCCCGGCCGGCGGGGGCGGGGCCAGCGGGAGCTCCGCTCTGGGGTGTGGCCGGGGCGGGGCTTGTAGGACCGAGTGGCCAGAGGCTGCTGGCTGGACAAGCCGAGATAAGGCCTGTGGCTTGGAGATCATCGTCGCTCGTGCCACCACGGGTCAGCGCATCGGAGGCCCGCTAGGACTGCGGCGGCGCTGGAGGGCCGTCCGGTCGGATCTGACAACCTGGTCGGCGAAACTAGAACGACAGCCCATGACTCAGCAAAAGACTTTCTGGACGTTTCCATACTGTCCTTAGATGTGCCCATGGTTCCCAGTTTGGTTGCTTTACGACAGTGCAGACCCTTTCCGACTTGTTCCAGAGCAAAAAGAGGGTGTGTGCATGTGTGTGTGTGTGTGTGTGTGTGTGTGTGTGTGTGTGTGTGTGTGTGTGTGTGTGTGTGTAGCACCTCTTTGTAGCAGAGATGAAGACAAAGAAGCTATATGTAGCACGAATCTTAAAGGGTCTTATTAATAAAAACAAACCTGAGGCCAAGTATTGGGGCAAATGCTGGAAGATCAGAGGATCAGAACAAGCCATACCTTACCTTGCCAATTCCTCAGCTGATCCTCTTTCCTCAGACTGGAAGCCTCTGTGTCCTCATCCAAATGGGTCTCAGTTGAACTGCTGCTTAAAAGCCTAAAAACTTAACCAGGCTCTAGTTCCTGGTACTCATGCCTTATATACCTTTCTGCTTTCTGCCATCACTTCCTGGGATTAAAGGCGTGAGTCACCATGCCTGGCTGTTTCCAGTGTGGCTTTGAACTCACAGAGATCCAGACGGATCTCTGCCTCCTAAGTGATTAAAGGTGTGTGTGCCACCATTTTCTGGCCTCTATGTCTATCTAGTGGCTGTTCTGTTCTCTGACCCCAGATAAGTTTATTAGGATGTATAATATATTGGGGGGACATAATATATCACCACAGCTATAGAGTAATATTGCAGGTGTGAGGGCATCAGGAAGGGGGGAGGTCAGGAAGGCAGATGCAGACTGGATTAAGAAGGGGCTGAAAATAAGCAGAGCAGAGCATTTTGAAAGACTCAGCGGGCACTAAGAAGAGAGAACGGTAGGGTAAGGCCGCTGGCAGAAGTCCTCCTGGAGGCTTGGGGTCAGGATGGGAGGGAGGGGAGGAGGGAAGGGGGGAGGCAGGAGTCCGGATAAACCTGACCACTAGTTTTCTGTGGCTAAAATCCGAGCTCTTGACTTTATTAGTTTATTGTGTTTACGAGACGGATGTAAAATGTACACGTGTAACAATTCATGTAACTGACAGGGTCTTCAAACTCAAGCATGCTCCCTGAGAAAAGGATGGTAAAACTTGTTCTAAACCACCTCCGTGTCCATCCCCACCCCCAACCCCGAGGACTGAGGACTGAGCCCAGAGTCTCACACATGAGCATGTGGCCTGTCTCTTTTTACATCTGGTTTTGAGGCAGGGCTTTGTAAGTCGCCAGGGCAGGCCTTGAACTTGCCATCCTCCTGCCTCAGCCTCCCCAGTGGCTGAGATTGTGACACTGAGCCATCAGGCCAAATCGATTGCCAATTCTTGACTTCGACGTCAACATGGTATTAGAAATTGCCCTGTAGAGAGACTGGGGGAAACTTGGGGGATAGAAGCAGATAAAGCAGAGACTAGTTTCTCGCGGGGGCTAATTCCTTTCTCGTGAGAAGGTGGAGGTGAGGGAAAATGCCTGAGTAGGGACAAACATCTGGACAAAATGATAACAGGGATGGGAGGAGGGCCCAGGACTCTTATAAAATGCCTACATGAATCCTAACTCTAGAATACCCATTACAAGATGACTTTTATGGATAACAGTGCTGCCCATCTAAAGCTGGAACTTCTCTAAAGTTCATTTAGAAAATGAACTACAGAGGCTCCACAACACACTTAGAAATGCTGTGCTAGATGATGTAGAGATGGGGTCACAGGTCCACAATGTCTTTTCCGTCACCTCTGGGAAGCCAGCCTGGGTGCTGGGCACTCCTGCTAAGTGGAGATAACAGGGGTTTCAGGCCTCTCCCAGAAACATGGTGATGATTAGTGATGAGGCAAAATTCGGCCAATCCTCACCAAATCTGCAGCTGAGACAGGCTAAACGTACGTGTGACCAGAAAGCCGAAAAGAACTAACAAAACGCTTTATTCTAGACCATGTTGTTTCAAAAATTGAATGAGCATCGTCCCTTTCATTTTGTTTACAGACTCTGAAAAAACTCACTCAAAATTCTCTTGTGTATAAAGCTCCTTGAGGCACATACTGTGGATTCATGGGTTTAAAGAAGAAGGCAAAACTTGGGCTGGTGAGAAGCTAGTTCATCAGGTCCGGTGCTTCCTATGCAAGCCCAACCACCTCCAGTTTCTGGAATCCATGACAGAAGGGAAACACCAATTCATGAACGCTGTCCTCTGACCTCCACACATGTACCATAGCACAAATGAGTGGGAACACACACACACACACACACACACTAAAATTAGAAAACAAGCAAAACTTTGTGGTTTTGAGTTGTTCTTCTAATTTGTGTCTAGGCAGGCCTTGAACTCTTGAACCTGTCACCTCCCTGCCTCAGCATCCCTGGAAGCTGGAATTATAGGACTGAGTCACCAGGCTAAGCCCTTTTGCTAATTCCTGACTCTGATAACAAACATGGTATTATTTGAGGTTGCCCTTACATCAAATACAATAGCTTCCCAGTGAGTGTTTATTATTATGAAACAAAAACAGATAAAATGTACTTCATGTGAATTCTATTTAAAAGCCGTGTGGTGGTGGTGCATGCCTTTAATCCCAGCACTGGAAAGGCAGAGGCAGGTGGACCTCTGAGTTCAAGGTCAGTCTGGTCCACAGAGCAATTTCCAGGACAGCTAGAGCTGATAGAAAAAGAAAAAAAAAAAAAAAAAAACAGGTGTATTTTGCTTTTTTATTATCTTGAGACTGTCTCCTGCAACCCACATTGGCTCTGAGCTTACTATGTAGCTAAGATAATCCTGAATTCATTGATCCTCCTGCCTCCATCATTTAAGCACATATATTGGCATATACTACCCTACTTGGCTTTATAAAGTTTCTGCTGAGCACTGTGCACATGCCTTTAATTCCAGCACTCAGAGACAGACAGATCTTTGTGAGTTTAAGGCCAGCCAGGTATACATGGTGATTCCAGGACAGCCAGGGCTATAGAGAGAGATCCTGTCTCAAGAAACTAAAAACAAACAAACAAAAAATATAGTTCTTAGACCAGAAGTTGTGAACTCTGAATTTAGGGTTACAGAACATTTAAAAAGCGCTTGAAAGGTTAAAGAAATAGATTTACATATATTTGCATATATACATAAATACTTCTCCTTTCCCATGAGATTTACATATATTTGCATACACACACACACACACACACACACACACACACACACACACACACACGTGTGTGTGTGTGTGTGTGTGTGTGTGTGTGTGTGTGTGTGTGTATGCTTCACCTCTCCCCCAGCTTGTTTTAAGCAAAATTCTATACCAATTCCATTAGCAAACAGAAGGCTAAAAGACACAGGCTTCGTGTTGACTGAGATAAGCAGCGCTCGCCACAAGGGAGAAGATTTGTCTGAGCCCCTGCGACTTAATTAGTGGATAAAGCACTTGCCTGTCACAGACAACACTCTGGAGTTCAGCCTGTAGTTCTAAATAAAATGAATTTGTTGGTTTCAGCCCAGTGCTTCAGGGAAGGGGAGACTACCCTAATTCATTATTTGCAGTGATTGGCACCTCTGAGCTACACAAACTAAATTTAGATTACTCGACTTGGTCTCTTTAATCGGAAGAAGGGATTCCGTGCTAGAGAAACAGTGGTTCCCACGTGACAAATGGCAGGCTCAGAATCATCACTCGGAGAAATCTGAGCCATTGTCCTCACAATTAAAACCGAAGCCACCAAAACCGCCTTTACAAAACCACAAGGAGTCTGGAGCCCGCTAGTGAGTACTCACACTTGCTGAGTGTGCCCACAGTGAGAACAGTGCTGCCCCAGGTAATGTGGAGGGAGAATAAAAGTGTGAAAAAGTTCTAAAGGAACTTGTACTTGCATGTAGCTCAATTTATGAGACAAGCATGAAGGTAGAGCGAGAGTCAGACGCCTACTGTACGGTACCCATTATGGAACGTTCTAGAAGGTCACTTAGGCAACTGTCTACAAAAAAGACAAAAGATACACAACCTGAAGCCAGGTGTGGCTAGGGGCCAGGGAGGAAAGCAGAGAAGGCAGGAGAACGCAGAGGGGCTGGCGCTGCTACTTCCTGGAGCACAGTCAGGCATGAATTCTGCGAAGGTGAAACTGGGGCAAGAAGAACTCTACAAGCGGAAGCAGAGCAGGGGTTCCAGAGCTTGCACGAGGGGAGGGATGAGCAAAGATGGGGACCCGTCGGAAGCCTCTATCCGTTTCCTTCGTCACTGTGACAAAGTCTCAAAAATTTGCTATTTTTTTTTCCAACTCTGAAATTTAGAGACCTTTCATTAAGTGGTCAACAGGGGCGCATGCCCCCTGACCCATCTTGGTCTCTCCCTGTCTTCTGGTAGTGACTGGCAGGGCTCTGAATACCTGTTATACTGGAACCAACTACCTCCAAGTTCAATTGTGAGTACACAGGTAAAGACCCCATTTCCCAATAAATACACACATGCAGGACCGAGGAGTTAAGACATCAACTTCTTTTAGGGGGCACGAAGGACAGGTGAGGAGGTCACGTGACCTGAGCAGCGAGAGGCTGGAGGCAAGGTGAAACCAAGGCTCCTTGATGTAAGAGGCCTTTGCAGGTGATGAAGGATCTCTAACATGACCTTCTGAACCGTCTCCCCGTCACACTGTGATACACACTTGAGTTCCTAAATGTTCCTTTTCTCAGTAACACAGACAAAATGGGAGCACCTGAACCAACACTAAGACACATACCACAAGCCAGGTGGTGGTGGTGGTGGTGGTGGTGGTGGTGGTGGTGGTGGTGGTGGTGGTGGTGGTGGTGGTGGTACACGCCTTTAATTCCATCACTGCGGAGGCAGAGGCAGGCCCGTCTGTATGAGTTCGAGGCCAGCCTGCTCTACAGAACTAGTTCCAGGACAGCAGCCAAGGCTGTTACACAGAGACTCTGTCTTGAAAACCAAACAAACAAACAAAAAGACACACACTGCATGACAAAACACATTATTTCTCCCCACGGCTTATAACTTTTTGTGAGCTCCTATTTGTAAGAGTGTTTTTGCCCCAATTCTCATAGCAGTAAACAGGTGCCCACGGGACCTGTCTGGTTTCCTCTTGCCAGCACCCAAGGGTGTCCTGAGTCTTGGGCAAACTGATGGAAGCTTTCTTGGCTTCAGTTTTGCTCTTTGAAGGTGTGTAAAGCTGCAATCTCCTCTTCCCAGGGATTTTCATTCCCTCCCAGAAGTATGCACACCATGAGCTTCTTTTGCCATGGGCTAGAGAGCCAGCTTTCTGGATGTCTCTACACAAGAAACAGGTGTCTGAGGCCCCTTTGCATGGGGCTCTAGCTCCACCATCCTGCTTTTGTGTTGGTATCCTGGAAGCTATGTATGGATGCTTTGCTTACAGTAGTAAGGCCCTATCTCAAAACACAAACTACAGAAATGATTTTTTTTCTTTTCTTTTTTTTTTTAGAGCTGAGGATTGAACTTAAGGCCTTGGGCTTGCTAGGCAAGCACTCTACCACTGAGCTAAATCCCCAACCCAGAAATGATTTTACAAGAGAAGACTGGAACATGCTGAGCCTGAGGAGATGCTGGGGACAGGCAGGAAGCCCAGGGAAAAGACAAGGCCCGTCCTGTCTTTAACGATTCCTCCGATTCTTCTAGAAAACGCCTGTCTCCATGAGCACCCAGCCCTTGGTAATCCTCTAAAGACGGTCCAAAACTAACAGTCTGAGCAGTCCAAAACTAACAGTCCAAGCAATTCAAAACTAACAGTCCAAGGTCCATTTACTCAATGCTCCACCCCACCCCCATTCCAATAGCTTGCCACCAAAGCAAAAATAACAAAGATGGTCTCAAGATCTACCAGGTTTTAGGACCTCTGTGTGACTACACAAAATCCAACAGACCAGCTATTTGGTTTTGCAACATCCTGTTCTGACTACCTGGGAGACACAGCATTCTTCAGTCCCCAGCCACTTGTCACTTAGACCCCTTGCCTAAAGATAAAAGGAGCTTGAAAGGCACTGCCTAGAGGTGGTCCTTAGGACCCAAGCTCCTACCGTCTTGGATTTGCTGGCCTACCCAATGAGTCAATTTCCTTCCCAACAACCTGGCCTTGAATCAGTGGGCTCTTCCTGAGCAAGTCAACAGACATGAGATGTTAACAGCAGCTGTAAGGAAAGTTAGCCTAGTGTGTGGCTCACACCCACGTTAGCCACCAGAAAAAGGAATTACTGAGTGTCTAGACCCTGCCAATCATTAACTCCATTCACTAAAAACACTCTCTGAAAGGTGATCCTACCCTATTCCACAGATGAGGAAAACACATTTGCAGAGGCCTCCTGCGTTGCCTGAGGCCACACAGCCAGGGGCAAGGCTAGTATTTGAACCCAGGTGCCCCATTCTCATGGTAGAGGTTGTTCCATTCTTTCAAAATACAAGATGAAACTCTTAACAGGGGCCGGGGCCAGAGAGCACTGTGGAGTTCATGGCCAGTGTCATGAGTTTATCAGAGCTGCCGACCTCAGCTGAGAACCTATGAATTCAGACTCATAGCGGAGCTGGGATGCACCATGGAAATTCTATTCAAAAATCACAGTCCAAGGATATAAAGTCTCTCAGATTCCCAAACATTACCTACAATCTTTAAGTTTCATACGTTCATTTATATTCATCTTCATTCCTTGCCAACTTGTTTTTCCCAACAGCTAATGACTGCGGATGCCTCCCATTACTTACTTCATTCTGATTTGTGTGCTCAAATACAGAACTGTAACCTCTGGATAAAGAGGGGGCTGAGACACACAGATTTAGCCTCTCTTTGGCCCAAACCCCACCAAAATCTCCACAGAGGTCTTAGAATGATGGGGGTGGGGGAGAGGTGGAGGTGCTTTTTGGTTTCAAGCACAAATCAAAAATAAGAAGGAAAGAATACCACAGCAACAGAATTTTACAAGCTAGAGGGCAGATGAATCAATATTTCATGGTTCAGCCAGCCGAAGAAAAACTGAATTGTAAGCTGGCCATTCTAAAATAAGAACCATTTAGATTTAGACAACAGAATCCCTAGTGGCTGGGACTGGCGGCAGCAGGTGCCTTTGGAAGTGGGGATGAGAAAAACATGCTGTAATGAGATGGATTGAAAGTCTGTGAAAGCAGTTGTCAGATGCCCAGGTCCTCACTCTGCAGTGGGGCACAGCTTCCCCATCACATGGTCAACTGAAGACCAAGATGGCATTCCTGGATGAGTTGCGAAAGTTCTAGGTAAAAGCGGCAGACAGCCCAGGGGACTTTTACAGGAAGATGTAACAAAGATCACCAAGTATGTCTGAATGTCTTTTGGGATTGAATCAACGGAATGAAACCTGATACTACTTGTAAGGAAAACGAAAAGGCACAGAAGGAAAAGTAGTTACAGTTCACTACATAGCCAACAGAAATGACAACGGAGCTGGGAAGATGGAGACGTGAGGGGTGTGGATGGGAAAGTGCAGTTCTTGTTTCCCAGGGAACAGATGACCTCCAAAGTGAAGCAATGAGGGTGTGGTCCAGCAACATGAAGGTCAATTTTAAGTTAAGCTCAGCTTTGACAACTTCCATGTCTCGAAGCTGATATGATACATCAGACAGAAGCTGAACTTTCTACAACTCCGTGTCCACACTCATGACTTCATTTAATTCTGATTGAGTCTGCCTAACACCCCCCAAAATAAAACACTTTTGCATAAGAGTCACTACATTGAACGATTTCCAGATGGTATGAATTATGGGACCCGAACATCACGGCACCTTTGTTCCTAGAAGGCTTGAAAGACATCCACGGTGCTAAGAGAGTTGAAACCCAGCCTTTCCCCAGCATTCCCATTTCAACTAGAGATGAGCAGGGATCATTAAGGACTTAGGTATTATAGTAAGAGAGCCTTAAGGCTCATTTTAGAATCACCGTCAGCATCACCCTAGGCCAGTCTTACATGGGAAATTTTCAAAAAAAAAAAAAAAAATCTTGGCATCATCCAGAAATCCAGTTTCAGCTAGTCTAGTGTAAAACCCAGGCACTATTCCATATAAAATCATCAGGTAATCACAATATGCATCCGAGGTTACTCATGAGAGAGCTGAACTAGTCTCTCTATATTGAAGAAGATACTTTTAGGAATTGCTACACACAATACGGTGGGAAGGAGATGAAGAGAAATTTGAATCACTAAAATGGTTGAAGGACATTTAAGGGAAACTGAGAAGTTGAGATGCTTCTTGGCATATTCCACATAATCCTAGCATAAGCTGAAAATACCACAGGTAAAAAGTACACTTTCTACACTTTATATAATATCAGTGTGTGGCCTAGCTTTCTTTAAACATACTCAGAGCACTGAGCTAACAGTCAGGCAAAATCCTCTAACATATGGCATATTATAAAGTATTTAACACCTACAATTTGTTGACTATTAAAGATGAAAGGCAGAATGCTTTCTAGGCTAATCTTTCATATGACTGCATCAAGTCAAACATGGAGCTATCCTAAATCGGGCATTATTTGTAATCCAAATTGCTACAGTATTAGCATCTTACTTCTCTGAGTAGGTCTATTACAGAAAGAAGCTTCTGATGTGAACATCAACAGGCTTCTGAGAGGAAGGTCATGAGATGGGAGCCTAGTAGGGAGAACAGAACTAGAACCAGAGGTGTCTGCAAGCTGGTCTTTGAACAGGAGGAGGGATGGCATTTGTGATCCTTAGGACAGAGTTAAGAGCCACACAATGAGAGAAATGAAGTACCCATAAATGGGGTTTGTGATCATACTGTTCCTCGGTCCCAGGCCACCTGTCGGGCTTATCTCACCTAACCCTGACTCTGTTTTAGTATGTTAGCTATCAACCTACTTATATAATCAAAATTCAAGCTAACTGAGCCTAACCTCATCCCCTAAATTTTGATCAACTGCTAAAGTGAAGCTAAGTACAGCTTACTGACAGTCTTCCAGGTTCTTGATCACAAATGCCTCATTTCCACCTGTCCTTTTACTTATTTGAAAAACAGGAGAAAATTTAATGGATTTAAAGCTAACAACAAAAGAAAGCAAAACCAGTTGTAACTGGGACCCAAGCATCTAATTTTGAAAACTCATTCTTTTACTGTCATGTGACGCTACGAATACTAAATTCGGTATCTAATAATCACGGCAAATAGATTACAAACCGCCTAAGGTATGAACTGTGAGAAGGAGGTGTTCGGCTGTGAGGAAACAAGGCAGAGAAGCGGTTTGACAAGTGTTCGTTTATTGATTGCTGGGAACACAGCCCATCAGAACACACAGCATGCACTGGGAGTGGACCCGATCAGCGTGCACGGTGGCCGTCCGTACACCTGCTGGAGCCTGCCAGGCCGCGCAGATGGGACCCACCCACGGATGTGACAGGCGGCTAAGATTCCAGGTGTAAATCCTTTTGGAGCGCATTTACTTTTTATTACTCAGAATTACATCAGAAGAGGGAAGCCCAGCCTGCACCCTACTCTTAAACTTCAGACTGAGGAGTTACTCGGAATCATTTAAATAACCCATCACCCAAATCATGTTAATGCAAATTTTAACCCAATTCCCCTTTATAAATTTTTCTCTATCAATTTATACCCCTCAGAATCAGAAGCACTGTGTGGATTTAGAAAAGATTAATAGCAAATGTAAAGGACTATGTATTCAATTCCAGTATCTACAACTGTTGTACTATCCTAGATTTTTAAGTCATATGGCCAATTTCTCCTTTAGATGTTTGCTATAACATGTATATAATAAATTAAACAATTCCAGTGACATTTAAAAGGACAAAAATATAAAGTTGATGGAATATCAGACCATAATTAAAAACTATATAATCATATATGGTTTATTTAATACAGTGATTGTACCCTACAGTACAATAAAATGTCTTCCCAACTAAAGAGTGACATGCCATGTATTTCCTCAAAATTTTGAAACGAGTATTTTTATTAAAGGGACATCAATGTTGCTTGATGTTCGAGTCACACCTACTGCTTTTTATGGTAATGGGAAGAAAAAACATGAAGACAGAAAAAAGCTACTACACCCAACAGGAAGTCAAGGGATGATTTTGGATTTTTGTTCTTTTGCTGAGGCAGTCTTATCTTCTCATGAATATTTTCCCTTCCTTCATGCTCCAGGGGCACTTGGTTATGGCCTGCAGCGCTGGACGAATCGAGGGTACAAGCACACATCTCGGATGTGATACCTGTTCAGAATCCAACTTAGGAATCTTTCCAAGCCCAAGCCATAGCCTCCATGAGGACATGTACCATATTTTCTCTGTTAAATAAATGAGAAGAAAGAGAAAGAATGTATGCTTACTTTAAAACTGTAACCAATCATGTTTAAATTACTACAATGAGCTAACTTCCACAATGTAACAGTTAACTCACTGTAGTAATAATTCAAAGCCACATGCCTTCATAAACCATGCAGAGGATAGTTCAGTACAAAAATACATCAGGGATGTCGAGCCACCCTAAAAGGAAGAGATGATTTCCACCTTTCAAACTAATTACCCTGATTTATCAGAGGAGAATGAAGAATAGTATTAGATATTGGTAGGACCTAATACTGTACTTAAAGACAAGGTAAGGTAGCTCAGCAGTTAAGAGTACTAGCTGTTTTCCCAGAGGGACTGGGTTCAAATTCCAGCACCCACATGGTAGCTCACTACTAACTGTAATGGCAGCTCCAGGAGAACTGAAGTCTTCTCCTGGCCTCGGGGGCACTGCATGTGAAGCATACATGTGCACAAAACACCCACACACATCAAAAAACCAAAAACAACCTGCAGCGGATAAAGAACTTTAGTAATGAAACTGACTTATAACTTGGATAAAGACAAAAATGGCAATAACCTGCCGGGCAGTGATGGCACACACCTTTGATCCCAGCACTCGGGAGGCAGAACCAAGTGGATCTCTCTGAGTTCAAGGCCAGCCTGGTCTACAGAGTAAGATGCAGGACAGGCACCAAAACTACACAGAGAAACCCTGTCTCAAAAAACAAAACAAAACAAAACAAAACAAAAAAAACCAAACAAACAAAAAAAAACCAAACAAACAAGCAAACAAACAAACAAACAAACAAGAAAAAGCCACCCACCCACCCACCCAATATCCAAACACTACAAAGCAAACACAGCTTGCCTGAATACCCACAGACTACCTGGGATTCTGGCCTCCAACGCAATACAATACAATACACTTCAATGTATGCAAAAAGTATCCCAGTGAAAAAACTTGAAGAAGTTTAAACAACAGTTCTTACCTGATCTGTGTACCAGTAATAAGGAGCAGGGTCGATTCCTTCCCTTTTATAGCCTTCCAGAATTTCTTCACTATCCCAAATGCGCATGGAACCACCCACAATCTCACCAACGTTGGGCATCAACACGTCCACCTTTAAATAGTAAGTCCGGAAGCAAATAAAAACCATCACAGTTACTGCCAATCTATCAGACATGATTGCAAGGCTTTAAGGAAAACTACAATTAAGCTCCTAACTCGAAAGGAAGCCCCGTGACTATGCAAAATTCAAGTATTACTCCAATTCTTTATCAGAAATGTCAACCCTGAGCAGGGAGGTAAACCTTTTTTTAACTTTAATTACTGTTATTCTAGATTTATGAAATACTTGCCATGAGCTATATATATATCTCATCCCAAATGACAGTTCCCACCCGGTCCCTTAAAAGAACAAATTTTCTAATACTCATGGAATCATAAACTGACAGATTCAGTCAGTCGAGGATCCTCAGGACATCGCTGCATATAGAAGGACTTGATCTCCACAGGAAAGCGGCACAGCAGGATTGGTTCATTAATGGTGTCTGTCATCAGTCTCTCAGGAGCTTCGGGAATATCCTGAGGTTAAAGCAGATTTCATTAACATTTAAAACTGCAAACAGAAAGTAGTTCTTCAGCCTTGCTGTGCTCCTACTGCACAGGGGAGAACGAACAGAGACCTAAAACCCTCAGACATGCATACAGGAACAATTTCTTTTCAAAAGGAGTAAAACCTACCATGGCCATCAAGTGAACTGTAGGAAGATCTTCTTCTTTGAACACAGCCCAGGAAAGGTGCTGAGTGCTGCTAGCAAATGACCCCACCACCCAGACATCTCTCAGCGTGACAAGATGCTGCTCGGTTGGGCTAGAGAGATGGCCCAGAGGTTAAGAGCACTGGAAAGGTCCAGAGTTTAATTCCCATCAACCACATGGTGGCTCCCTACCATCTATAATGAGATCTGGTGCCCTCTTCTGGCATGAAGGAATACATACAGGCAGAACACCGTACATATAATAAATAAGTAAGTAAGTAAAAAGGTACTGCTCGGTATCTTGGTCAGTGGCCAGATCCAAGCTGTCAAGTGAGTATGGCCCACTCAGTCCCCAGAGCAGAAGACCATCAGTGAATGCTCCAGGCCACCACTGATCTGCAGAGTACTGATGACACGCATCTCACAAAAATCACTTATTCAATGGTACAAACAGTCATAAAATAAACAACCGACATCAAGTGTCGGTGCTACCTACTACACCTGCAACAACAGTCAAGAAGTATTAGACGGTGATACCCCAAGTGAAGCACTCTCTTTCCCAAACATCCTTTAGGAAACCATATTCAAACCAAGACGGAAAACTCCTGTCCCAGTGAAAACTGATTTGAGAGCTGAAACGGGACTGGGCTATCACTGGCTCTGGTCCCTGAAGCCCTGTGCCCTCATGTATGTGAGACAAGGATGCATGGGGGAACAACCTGATCTCTCGGCCTGCCTCTGCCTCCCACACTGGGGGTTCTGTGTCAGATGAATACACGCCTGTAAACGATTCCCTAGCTCTAGAGCCCTCGTGCTATGGGATGGCAGAAACACAGGATGTACACTGGCATGCACCGAGGGCTTCCTGTGCCACGGGCCCTGCCCACTTCATCTGGTAGAAGAGGATGTCACTTCAAGGTAGACATGAGGAACGGCTGGGTCACTAGCCTTCAGTCACACAGCAGGCTGAGAGAGAAGCCCACCTGGGGGACTGGGACATCTGTCTGGGCTCTACAGCTGGTGACTACTGTTCCACGCAAACACATTAAGTACTGGGGAAAATAAAGTACTTCAAACTCAAGTTCAAAATTACTCTATCCCTCATAAACTGAATTTACAAGACACCAAGAGCGATGTGTGGAGCCCTGTTTGTTTTCAACATAAATTCCTTCTTAACCCAAAGCCAAACTGCTGAGTTGTAGGTACACACATCTCACCTGTAAACATACACACACACACACACACACACACACACACACACACACACACACACACACACACACACACACCAGTGTGCTAGGAATAGTGAAATGCACAGGTCTGAATCAGTTATAACTACACTCCCAATGCATGCTCGGCTCCTAGCCAGGAGGCTCGAGAAAGAGTTGGCCAAGGAACGATCACGTAAGAGGAAAAGGATGCTGTGTGAAAGAAGGAACGCTAGTGTTTTAGAACTGCACAAAAAGGACAGTATTCTACAGCTCACTATAGCATGAATCCAGACACTCTTAAGAGGTAGTCTCTGCTGTTACTGCTGACCTGAGGACCAGTCGAGGCACCCAGCATCAAGGAGCACCATCAACAACCTGCTTAAGCACACAACGCCCTCTGAAGCAACATGAAAGGACTACATACGTCTCCAAATTCATAGAGCATTCCGTCTTCTTTCTTTACGTCATGCTCCCTCAGCCACTCGATAGCATCTGAATAGTTCATCCGTCTGAAAGGCCGTTTAGGGGGTTTAAAGTTCTAGAGTAAATAGGAGAAACAAAACTGTGTATAAAGGAAAGCACCCAGACTAAAATGTCTATTAAGAAACAAAAAGGGGGGCTGGAGAGATGGCTCCAGTGGTTAAAATATGGGCTGCTCTTCCAGAGGACCGGATGTGATTCCTAGCACCCACAAGGCAGCTCACGACCACCTGTGACTCTAGTTCCAGGAGTAACATCCTCATCTGGCTTCCAGATGCACTGCATGCATGTGGTGCTCAGATGTACAAGCAGGCAAAACACCCATGCACATAAAATAAAACAAACGTGCAAGCAGGGGATGGGGGTCGACCCTGGAGACAGCTCAGCAGGTGAAGCCTTTGCCAGGTGAGCTTGACTGATAACCAGGGTCTGACCCATGGAACCAAGGAAAAGGTGGAAGCAGAGAACCAACTCCACAGAGCTGTTCTCTGTCTTCCACATCCTGTCATGGTACGAGCAGGCCCACACACATCATAAACACATACAGAATAATAAATTCTTTAAAAAAGAGAAAACAGAGCCAGGCGGTGGTGGAGCACGCCTTTAATCCCAGTACTTGGGAGGCAGAGCCAGGTGGATCTCTGTGAGTCCAAGGCCAGCCTGGTCTACAGAGAGAGATCCAGGACAGGCTCCAAAACTACACAGAGAAACCCTGTCTTGAAACCCCCCCCAATCCCCCCCCCCAAAAAAAGTCCTACAGATCATTAATATGAAAGAGAGGAAGAAATACTTACTGACCGCCTCCTCTATAAGCCAAAATACAGTTATTGGCAATTACCAATATTAAGTTTAAGTTTTCAAAACATTATCTATTATTTCAGCTCAGCAAACCTACACAAACTGAGAGTGATTCTGTCCTCTATCAAGACTGGAATCCTCTCATTTCGAGAACACACTGCACCCACCGGGTTGAGGTCATACACGAGGCTTGCCACTGGTGACTTCAAGACTCTGTCCACCACGTCACACACGAGGTCCTCTAAGCGGTTCAGGAGGTCCTCGAAGGTCAGGAAGGGACACTCGGCTTCCACGTGAGTGAATCTGAAGAAGAGACGCAGCTGAGCACTGCTCTTCTTTTAGATGACGTTCTCTCAAGCTAAGGTCTGGACCTGGGGGACTGTCCAGAAAGGAACCAATGCTCTGCTCACGCAACCCTCACTGAGTGGTCAAGGAGAAATCAGAACGGACTTTGGCTGTGGCTCAAGGAGCCAGCTGCCTTTCCTTGCTTCTTAGGCAGGGTCTTATAGCCCAGGCTGGCCTTGAACTTCTGATTCTCTTGCCTCCACCTCCCGACTGGGATTACTGACATGTAACCATGCCCACTACTTTTACATGGTGCTGTGTACAGAACCTAGAGCCTTATGTATGCTAAGCATTCACTCTATCAGCTGAGCTTTATCCCCAGCCCGAAGGGCCGCTTAGGGAGGACAGTTTCGTACTCAGCCAGGTGCCTCCGTGTTCTGGACTGTTCGGCCCTGTACGACTGGGCAATACAGAACACATCCCCCAGGGCCGGAAGGCAGGTCTCCAGGTACAGCTGGGAAGACTGGGTCAGAAAGGCTTCTTCCCCAAAGTAGTCGAGCTTGAAGAGTGTGGCCCCCCCTTCCACCTGCGTCTGCACCAGCGTCGGCGTGGTAACCTGCGAGGGGGAGAGGGAGCAAACAGGTCTGCCGTGGCCGTCCCTCCTCCACACAGCACGGGGAATCACCCGCAAAAGGCGACCTGTAACGGGCACTTACCTCACAGTACCCCCTGTCGAAGAAGTGATCCCGGAAGCACCTGGTGATCACACAGCGTGCTTTCAAGATCTTGGACATGTTCTCTCCTCGGATCATCATGTGGCGGTTGTTGAGCTGGACATCTACATCAGACTCCTCGTTGATCAGGTTGTCAGCCCCTCCAGCTGGGGCCAGCCCCACCAGTTCCCAGAAGTCACAGCTCAGTTCATGGCCTCCCGGAGCCTGTGGTTTTAAAAGGCAGAGGGGACAAGCAGAGGAAGTGAGGACAGACACTAAACTAACAGTACTGAAGGTCTTCTGCCCAAGTTTTCAGTAAGGTGTTGATTTAAGAACATCATTAGTAGTTTCAGCCTCCAAAATTAGAGACCCAGTAATTCAATGTTAAAATTTTATACCTACTACTTCTTTCCATGTAAACACACACACACACACACACACACACACACACACACACACACACGCGCACACACACACGCACTCACACACTTTATAAACAAGAAGACACATACTAAGAATTAAATCATCTCCATCAAATTCCATGACCTAGAGTAATCACTTACAACTATTAGCATCATGGTTTATTTTCCTAGCATTTGCTCAAACAGTTAGTCAACACACTCATTCATATTCCAAAACTTCAATGGGGAGCTTAAGAGCTAGTTCAGCAGCTAAGAGTGCACACTGCCCTTCCAGAGGACCCGAGTCCAGTTCCCAGCACCTACGGAGTGGCTCCCGACCACCCTTAACTCCAGCTGCAGAGGGTCTGACACATCTGGCTTCCGAGGGAGTCTGCACTCGTGTGCACACAGCACACACCAACACACACATATACATCACTGACGTAATTAAAAAAAAAAAAAGTCTTAAATTTAAATGGCAAAGTTTTACTAAAAGCCGCTTATCTATTTGTCTACTTGGAAAAAGATAATCAAAATTTCCCCTACTGACTCCACGACAGTAATTCCTCCTAAAAGCCTCAGCTCACGGAACATGTAATTATCTTGTTGCCAGACACTGGACAGCAAGGAACACCATGACAACCACTCCATTTGCAATCACATCAAGGACAGCTCGGCGAACTTCACTCAGACACTCCTTTTTATTACAGGGCAGGCTTTCCATCAACTCTGAGGCCAGGAGTATTTGCTCCCTCTTGTGGTTAATATGCTGCATTTGTAGGTTTATTTCCTAGGCAACAATTTCGACCGTTGTTATTCGGATTGTAATTACCGACAGGTAACTGTCAGTAGAATGGGTTATCTGCCCTTAGCTAGAGCACAAATACACCCTTGTGTTCATTTTTTTCCTCTTTCTTTCTACTTTCTTTTTTAAAACAAACTACCAATTCCTGTTCAAAGGGTTTCAGTTTAGACGAGTGTTTTCTGAAATTCTGAGTGCTCAAGCTTTTAGTTTTTATTCCCACCTCACTGAAGTTATCCCCATACCCACAGCAAAGTGGCTCCACAACTAACCAGGAAGATCAGTAAGGAATGAAGTTGAAAAGCTAAGTTCCTTTTTTGTTTTTTTGTTTTTTTGAGGCAGGGTCTCACTATGTAGCTCTGGCTGTCCTGGAATTCACTATGTAGAATACACTGACTTCAAATTCACAGAAATCTGCCTGTGTGTGCTGAAATTAAAAAAGATGCGGGCCACCACATTATTTTGATTTGTGAGTCCTGCTCCCTCTCAAGTCACACCGATGTTTACTTGCTAGTGCAGCAGCAAGGGTAGGTGTTCAGGTCAGCTCAGTACCTCAGAGGTGAGTAAGCTGCTAGTGATCGCGAGACCAGATTTGTCACACACACACACACACACACACACACACACACACACACCAGCCAGTTCAGCCCCATCCCAATCTACTGAATGCATCCTTTAGCCTTGATGTACTTAGTAGTGGGATGTCACAGCAAGAAAACTGTCACCAAAAGTAGCTTCTCTATCGTGGGACTCCCCAACCTCCAGAACTACAAGAAAATTTTCTTTTTTTTTTTTTCATAATTTCCCAGTCCACGAGACTCTGTTATAGCTTCAAAAAGCAGACTAAGACGAAAATGTTAGCATACATATTCTACTGGAAAAGGACACTACAGTACTTCACACTTGTGTATTTATATGCCAAACACCAAAGGCGCCAATAAAGACCCTGGGGAACAAACTAGTAAATAAACACCCATTGCTCACTCCCTGAGTTTGCCTCACTCACCTGCTTGCCCTTGGGAGTTAGGTTTAAGGTTCCATACACTGCCACACTGCTCTCCGTGGACAACACCACTCCATTGTAACACTGGCACTGTAAAGATGTCAAAGGTCACACTAGGCTACTTACGCTGATATTCAATAGTCTAATAAAGTTAAGGGAATTATTCACAAACAAGTGATTTGTTCAAATATTTGTAAAGTCAGAGAGAGAGAGAGAGAGAGAGAGAGAGAGAACGAGAGTGAGAGAGTGAGAGAGAGAGAGAGAGAGAGAACGAGAGTGAGAGAGTGAGAGAGAGAGAGAGAGAGAGAACGAGAGTGAGAGAGTGAGAGAGAGAGAGAGAGAGAGAGAGAGAGAGAGAGAGCGAGCGCGCGAGCGCACAAGCACTGTTTTTGGAGGAGGCAGAAGTATCAATGTACCCATGCACCACATAATGCTTCTAAGAGCAATGGAGCGGTACCTGTTCCCTATTAGGTAACTCATATTACCTACCGATATCACAGCAAAGTGCACCCTGACAGTGCTCAATGAGATAGCTTACTGATGTATTTCTTAGACTGTGGTGCTATCATTCAGTAACATATGGCTATATAAAAACATATTTAAGTCCCTTTCTATGACTACAGAAGACACTGGTCCCATTCCATATCCACACAGTTCACCTGACTTACATGGACAGAGACCCTCTACTCTATGATGACCAGCACATGCCGAAGTCATCAGGAGAAAAGTGATGGGCAATCTGACAACCGTGGGACAAGGCTGCTTACACCTAAAGCTTTAATCACAAAGACAAGTGAGCATCAGGTGCCCCTTGACATACCCAGAATAAAGCGCTGCACATGAAGTAGTCACGTGAGGGACCAAAAAAAAATTAAAAAATAAAAAAATTCAAACACCATCAGCCCCACCTTCCACTGTAAGACAGCGTAGCCGGAAGCACATTAGTGACACCACGGCAGGAATTAACCAACCAAGCTCGTAATGGCAGACGCCCCAGAATTTCTGGGTTTTCCTCCCACAAATAAACTGGGAGCAGAAAGAAAGAAAATGAGCGACAAGGGGTCACTGCTAAGAATATGACATCCAGGGAAAAAGCCAGGACCCACCATAAACTGGTGGTCACTCAGGCCAGGCCACAGACTCTCTACACTGTTCTGTTTTCTTATTTCAGAAAGTTTTCATGACGAAAGCCTTCTCTCTAGCTCTGCTAAAGTGTAATCAGAATTCTTTACATTTATGATACACGATGGTTTTGACATGGGTATCCACAGTTGATACAGTAAAAGTTTAAAGTATGTATATAGATCCTAACATTCTCAAACTTACACTAATGGACCCTATTCAACACAATCTTTCAGTCATATGTAAGATAAAAACTTACCAAGTCATCTGACAAGACACACTGAAGATAGCCCGTACCATCTCGCAACACCAGAAACATCAAATTCTTTCCTAGAAATGAGAGACAAAAATTCAGCCCTGGTACCTCATAAGACCCCCACATAAAAGCAGCCCCAAGGTCAGCCATCGAAGTTCAGGCCTCTCCATGCCCTCTTCCTTTGACACCCCGCCCCCCAAGCCTGGTCTCTGTGCACTTTATGTTCTAACCATACATGATCCTCAAGATCCACACACTATTGTGGGACAGTAAGTCAGTCCAGAAAAAAGGTCAGGATGAAGTCAATTATAAAAATCAAAACTAAGATGCTGGGCTGAGGAGACAGTACATGGTTCAAGTGCTTGCCTTATAAGTGTGAGGAGATTTCAGATCCCAGAGCCCATGTAAATACCATGCCAGGTGGGTGTGGTACTTCTTCCCCTGTGATCCCAGCCTCCTTAGAAGAGAGAGGGGGTCCCCAGAGCAAGCTGGTTAGCTAGACCAGCTGCATCGGTGAGCTCTGGTTTGAGTGAGAGTCCCTGCCTCAAACACACATGGTGGAAGAGAGATCCTCAATAGTTTTAGATATCAATCTCAGGCCTCCACATACATGTCCATACATATGTGTGCCACACACATTCAAACATGCATTCACACACAATACATGTGGGGTGGGAGGAGTAGGGAACCAATTAGTAGACTAACCTAAAAAATACGATACAGATACATACACACAAATCTGTGAACACATTTCAGATCAGGAAGGATCTGTCCCTCCTTACAACACAAACCTTGTTTCTCATTAAATAATTAAAATTCAATTTGAGGATGATGTACTTATTATACATCTCTGGCCACTGTGATTACTAACAGTTCAAATAATATCTAAATCTTCAAACTTTCATAGTCATATTACATGGGAACAAATCTAGGCTATAAATTATTATATTCAAAAAGACAGGTTACCCAAAATCCAAACAAACCCGGAGCAAAGTTTTTATGTCGTTCTTCACCTAAGACCAGGTTTATTTAAGACTGAAAAGAGGGAGAGAAAAACCAGCCCACTCACCTTGCCTACGTAACCTGTGGACCCAGCCGAACACCTTCACTCTTTGGCCTCTATATCCTTCTAAAGCACAAATCTTTACCTGTCGGATTTAAATGACAACTATCTGAACTGTGTCGTTTATCACATAGCAACATTTTCACTAATATTACATAAGTCCACAGATTGTAGTAAAGTGCTGAAAACCATCACTGCTGGGTGTGCTGGTAGACACATTTAATCCCAGTACTTGTAAGGCAAAGCCAGGTGGATCTTTATGAATTCTAGGCCAGCAAGGGATACATAGGAAGACCTTTTGTCGGGAAAAAACAAAAAACAAAAAACAACCCAACAACAAAAAATCCAAACCAACTAACCAAACAAACAAAAAAATACCCTCTACCACAACAATTAATAAAAATAAAAACCCAAAACCAAAACCAAAAAAAAAAAAAAAAAAAAACACAAATACAAAATTGTGGGCTGTCATTCTACTGCGTGTTTAAAATCAAATACCTTACTATGCCGGATTAAAAAAAAAAAAAAAAGCCCTTTTCTATTAGTGTAAAATTGACAATGAGAGATACCTAAAACTGTTTCAGAAACTATTAAAGGAAATCAGTTAATAAATGAATTCAGTATGTCACAAGAGATGTGCCTGTCCCCCACAGCAACAACAATCTCAGCCTTTCAAGTCCCTCTGCACACTCAACACACCAGGAAACTAAGAGAGAGAGGAAAATGCAAAGAGCAACTGGGTGGTGCGTGGAAGTAGTAGCTGGTGACAGACACTTAGCCAGCGAGAACAATAACGGAGCCAAGCCAACTCACTCCTGGGTCAGCCATCTGTGTGGGTTCCAGAAAAAAAGCAGGGGCAACTTTCTTTCAAAGAATCATAAATGCTTCTTATGTATTTGTAAAACTTACAAAAATCACAGATTTCAATCTTTCCACTTTTGGGTGAGGAAACTGATACCACAGAAGGCAAAATCAATTGCCTCAAACTACCCAGCAAAGCCAGGTGGTACTCCACATCTGATGCCCATCAGTCAGAGCAGAATCTACTCATCACACAATTTCTAATTTCGGCAACAAAATGAACTTGCAATAGCCAACCTCAGCACTCAGAACACTGTGTCTCTATTCCCCCCAAAAGAAAGACAAAACATTAGAACAAAAGATGAATATGCCTTGCAAACACAGAAACATCTCGGACACAGCCACACCCACAGCACCAGAAATGACAGACACTTACACATGCCGGCTCTGGCAGGCTCGGGTCATTTTTTATGATAATTTTCTTTGCTTCCTCCAGGTTCTTTTCTCTTCGTAAGTTATCTTCTGCCTGATTTTAAAAACAATGCAATTAGTAAACATAGTTTTGGGTGTAGTAATTATAAAAATGTGCACAGTGGCAAATTCATTAGTCACCTCTTTCTTCTCCCGAGAATCATTTTTCATCTGTTCCCTGTGCCACATCTTTTTAATGTTCTTCATCTGTGACTTAGAAATGACATCCCACCGCTAGAGAGGGACAGAGCATAAAGAAAGATAGGCATCATCTTCAACACCTCTATGTGCACAGAAAAACTTATCATTCACAAAACATGATCCCAAAAGGTGTTGGCACACCCTACCTCGTTTTCCTTTTGTGAATCCACATAAATGGTGGGAAACGGCTCTTTTCCAACGGTCATCAAAGCCTTGGGGAGAGGGAGAGAGAGAAAAGATTTCTTTAATATTATATGATGCTTAGTAACCAAAACCACACCTGGATTATGAATCTGAACATGACCAGGAGCCTAGAAGAAAGCATCAGGACCCAAGAGGCAACAGGAAGGAGGACTGGCTGAACCTCCTTCAGAAGGAGCGGGCTCCAAGAACACCCAGGTCACACTACAGAAAACCCCAGCCAGTTCACACACACAGTAAACGGCCTCCCGTGAGAGCAGGGTCAACCGGACACAGGGACAAACACAGCCATGCCAGCAAGAGGCAGCAGAGAGCAAAAACCCCTTTGCAAACGATATCTGAAAGGCTAGTGACCTGTAAAATATCAGAGGAGGGACCTAAGACAGGCAGGTCTGAAACTCTGTCAACAAAATACCAACCAAGTTACATAGAAGGCTAAGCTCCATTTAATTTGAAAAATTCTTAGGAAGCTATATATTCTTTTCTCACCAATATTGGTATATCAGTCATTACTGTATTTCACTTGTGTTTTAAGTTAACATGAAAAATGAATTTAAAAAAAAATGCTTGTTATGTTTTTATTAATTTAGTGTGTATGTGTGTGTGTGTGTGGGGGGGTGGTGATGGTCAGAAGACAATTAGGAGAATCAGCTCCCTCTTTCCAACATGTGGGTCCCAGGGACTGAACCTAGGCTGTCAAGTTTGGCAGAATCACCTTTACCCACTGAGCCATCTCACTGGCCCCCCAAAACTAATTTTTAACAGGGTCTCTAGCTCAGACCAGTCTTGACCTTGCTGCGAAGCTGAGGGTGACCTTGAACTCCTGATCCTCCTGCCTTTACTCTCCAAGTGCTGGAATTATAAGCTCAAGGCAAAGAGGCGTATCTTAGGAACCTCAAGCACTGTCTGAAGAATTTCCAGTGACTACATCAAACAGGAGAAGAAACGTCTTCTCTCTGGCGATAAAATCTCAAGTTTATAAAACCTGACCTCGGGGATCCTACCAAGCATCTAGTCTTGGCCTGTTTAGCCCCCATTAGGTCTCTTGCACGGTCCTGCTCCAGCTGCTTTCTGAGTCACATGTCCTCAACTGTCTGGTCTCATTCTTCAGCTAAAGGCTAGGGGCCATAAAGTTACAAAAGGACAGTCACTGGGTGTATAAACAGCTAGGCCTAGGAGGCAACATTAACAACAGTCATTCAAGATTAGTTAAGACTCGCCCCCGTGCATACTAAATGACAACATTCCCCACATACATAAAAGGAACAAAAGGAGGAATGCTCAAATGCCTGGAAAATCTCCACCCATTCCCAGGAAAGACACACCGAGCACTCCGTAACTCCTTCATCCTCCTCCCTCACATTCTAAACCATCCAATCCCCAAGACCCGAGGAGCTAGCTTGCGAGTTTATCTCCCACTTCTACTATTCATCACCCTTTTTTCTTTCACTGTTCCCAAACCAGGGGCAACAGAAACCTTAACCTTCTGGTGTGACTTAGGCCACCCTGCTGCCTGCTACAGAGCAGGGAGGGATGTGCGAAGCTTCTAGAGACATCAAGAGCTTCACAGAGAATTATCACAGGATTATAGTCTCGTACCACATCGATGATGGCCTGCAGGGTCAACCATGGCCCCATCAGATCATAATGGGAAGGATTACTGTGGCTACCTACATTTTTTTTTTTTGTAAGGACTCTCTACCTCTCATTAACACACAGTTGCATCTGCAGAGCCCTCGGAATTCGCTTCTTTCCTGACTGTGTACACTGATACTCACTTTTTTATGTCAGGATGAAAAGAGCCTATCATGCCTTGTAACAGAAGGGCATACCCTGGAACTGCAACATTCCTCTTCAGAGGTCACCTAAAGTATTCTCAGTTTGGGAAAGTCACAGGAGACGTCTCAATTGAAAAAGACTTCCCTCTTAAAAGTTAAAAAACAAGACCCTGGTATGACATATTAAAGTATGACCTGGCCTGGCCTAAAGAGAAAACGCTTCCAGGTTAAGAGGATTTGATGACTGATATTATCAGACATCTATAAAAACAAGAGATGGCCAGATACAGATGCATAAAAAGAGGCGTGTCAGGGTCTTGCTCTTCCAAAGAGGAAACATCTAACCTCCCCCCTTAGAGGGTAGCTGAATTCCAGCATTCTGGCTCAACAGGTCTGTCAGTGAATAAATAGCATTGTGGAGACACTTTGGACCACACCTGAACCTGATGGAATCAGTTGTGGGTTGAAGAACTCCCGAGACATGTGTAACAGTCCACTTAGAATGAGCTAACCTCACAGGATGCTCCTAGGCCCCGAAATAACAGTACATCGTGGCATTTTTGTCTTCAACTTTCAGGTTCACGAGTCTGCTTTGAGAAGTGGTCCATGGGTGGGTTGCTGATATGCCAAGTCTTTTGAGTCTCAAGGTCAAAATGATCTCTGTACCATGATAAATAAATACATCAAGAGATCTCTCTTTAGACTCAACCAGGCACGAGCTCGGTGTGATTCAGAGGTAACTTTTACTGTTACAAGAGCTGAAAAACAGACAATCTGACGAATCAGAGAGAAAAAGTCCAGAGATGAACACCTTGTGGAGAAAAGGAAAGCACCGGCTTTAAATGTTCAAAAAGAAGTTTGGGCTTTGATCTAACACTATTAAATCAACCTGTGTGTACACACCCTCTGCTTTCCCTTTTGGGAGATTCTTTTCAAATGCTAGCATCTGAAATAAAACTACTGGGCTGGGGAGATGGCTCAGTGGGTAAAGGTGACAGCCACTAGGCATGACGACCTGGGTTTGAGTTTGGTGCCCAGCATTCACACGGGGAGAAGGACAGAACAAATAGCTCAAGTCATCTTGGGATTCCATGTCTATGCAGAGGCACACAAATACTGCGCCGCCCCCCGCCCCCAACAAAGGTAGTATTTTCTTTTTAAAGGATGAAAGAAATGAAATGAAATTCTTGACGCCATTCATCACAACAGCCATTACTAAAAGTGGAGCAGTTACCCTAATGAGGTTACCTTCAGGCCTGTTTTAAATGGTTTCTCCTTGGTTCCATCTCCCGTTGCATCGTTTCCTTCTCGATCCGAGACATAAAGCTCTGCTGTTTTTTAAAAGACGGAAAGTTATTCACCAGTCACCACTAACTCTCAGTCACTTGACAATGCGGCTGCTTTATCCATTTTCTATCTTTGGAAACAGAAAAAGCATCTGATCTGTAAAAATTCCCACAGTCCAAAAGAAACCAAGGTATTATTTTCCCGATCTCCCTTTTAATACTATCCCACTTCCTAACACAATGAATTACAAATCTGACTTTTCTAAGTGAACTTTTTCATCGTTTTAATCTGTTAGCCCTTATCTTTACTTGACCGTACAAACAATAAAGCCAGAGTTTTGAAATTCATCCTATTTTGATTAGATGCTGCACCTGAAAAGCCAGAGTGACCTGGGGAGAATTTATTTCACCTTCCTGTGCTTATTTCTTTATCTATAAAACAAGGAAACCAATAGACATCTTACAGGGCTGTGCGTACTGAGAATGAAAGAGCACAAGATGTGAATCAGGCATCCCAGTGCACAGACAGCAAATGAAAACGTCGTCCCCTCTGCTTTCCAAAACAAACTCATAACTCCGCAGAGGGCCTCACAACTGCTAAGTCCAGGTGTGACATCGCCCCGGTCTCTAAAACCTTTAATGTTTACTGCTGCAAATCTCAGCAGGAAAAAAAAAATGAAGCTGTGCGAAAAAATAATTAAAGGTCTTAAATCTTTCCCAGAAGATCAACTGGAGAAACTGCCTATTTGGAGGTTTCACTTGGTCGCGGAACGCCTTGCAGAGCCCCAGTCTCGGCGGAATCACGAGGTTTGGCAGTGGAGCAGGGCCAGAGAGGCGGTGGCCGAGGGACCCACAGGGCTGAATCAGACCCGGCCCTGGGCCACCGAGGCCGGTGCCCAGGTGGCCCAGGTCTGAGGGTCTGGTGCGAAGGGCCAGAAACCCACAAATATCTGGGGGTGCAGCCACGCTGCGCCAAGCACCAAAGGGAGCTGGGGAACCCAGCCGGAACATTTATTTCCGTACCGGACCACAAGCCGAGCCTCACTCACCTAGTACCATCCCTGCGGTCGCCCTGATCACCTCCGAGGACATCGACTCTGCACCACCACCGCCACCTGGTCACCCCAACGTGCACCGAAGGCTTCCTTGACTGAGGCGTTGCATCATACCACCGAGAGCAGCCGTCGCGGATATGAGTCAGCGGAACCTCGGGCACCCATTGGCTGCCGGAGGTGGGCAGGCGACTCAGAGGCCGCCATGTTTGGTCAGGGAGCAGAACACTTCCGGTTCGAGGACGCCGGGCGGGGTGCGGCGTTCTCGGGGCTCCGGAGGCGGAACTGGGTCTCCCAGGGTTGGGTAGAGTACGGTTGAGGTCAAGCTGCCTGCGTTCCTGGCTTTGCGCCCAGCTGTGCGCATTGCAGGGTGTTTCAACCACTATGGAAAAAGGATTTGGGTTGGGTCTTTTTTTTGTTTTGTTTTATTTTTTTAGATTTATTTTCTTTTATGTGTATGAGTGTTTTGCCGGCATGTATGTACGTGCACCAGGTGCGTCCCTTGTAAAAGGAAAGTCATCGCATATCCCTTGGAACCGGAGTTATGGATGATTATTAGCTGAGAAACCAACCCAGGTCCTTAGTAAGAGCAATGAGTGCGCTTAATCGCTGAGCCCCCTAAAATATACTTTTTAAAAAAGAAGAAGAAAATTGATGTGATGAGCTGGCCATCTACCTGCTTCCCCAATAGAACAACAGTTTATATATAGTATTAATTGCATTAGTTGATGTACTAATCCACAGATGATTTAAAATATGCAAGAAGATTTATGTAGTTTTATTGCAGACACTGTGCTATTTGATATAAGGCGTCCTCTAGTTCATTATTTGCAGGGGGCGTGTTAACAATCTCCCTGAGATACCGGGGGACGACCGGCGGTGGAACTTCTAGGTCACCAGTCGGATTGTGGGTATCGTGTCTGCAGGATCGGTTTAGCGCTGGAGTTCGGGAAGCGCTTGGTTAACTCCCCTAGACAGTCTCATTTAATCAGATCTTCCAGAAGCTGACATTTCCTTGATGCATGGCTGAGAGTCACTTCCAGGAACAGGCTGGAATTTGCCAGCGCCCTTTATCGACGGGATTGTGTAATTAGTAGCATTGTTCAGCTTGTGGCCAGTTTAAGGGCGCTCTGTTCTTCTGGTCACCATGTTCCCGCTCTGTTCTCCGGATTGTTCTGTTATCTCTACCGGGTCCATTTGGTTTGCCGTGCACGGTTAAAGGGTTTGTCTGTTTTTAACTTTCACCATAGTCACCCGTTTAGGTTCAGGGCATACAAATCTGATGTCGCCATGTTGACTCCGGGCAGCTTCCTTTCCTGGGTCCTGTCAAACCCACTGACGTCTTCCAGGAGGGTTCATGTGCATTCACTATTTTGCTCCACAATACAAATTTTGAAGCGAGAAGAGGGAAAAATTACTGTGATTTCTTCTTACCCGGTCCAAGCCTGAGAAGGGGTGTAGTGTATTGAAAATGTAAGTAATGTGTAAAATCTGTAACCGCAGACAACAGTGGAGATATCACTATTATTTTAAGGAACTGAAGATTCAACTTCCCTCTCGAATTGGAGAGTGAAATTTAAGCAGAAGTTAGTTAGAAGTTAGTTCCTGGAGACCTTTTTCTTCGGCGATCCCCAAGCTGCTTCAAGTTTGTGAGCCACTTGTCTTTGATCAGCCAGGAGCAATAAGAAATAAAATCACTTAAAAACTAATATCTTCACTAAGGAGGACGAATTTGAGCCATTGGGACCCCGAAGCCAGATACACTTGAAAATAACACAGCTCTTACAATTTTCTGGCTCTGTGACCTTGATCCACACCCCAACCTCTTGAATCTTGGATATTTCCCCTGTAAAATGATAAGAACACATCTCTCAAAAAGCAAAGATTAAAAATGACACAGCGGGCTGGAGAGATGGCTCAGAGGTTAAAAGCACTGGTTGCTCTTCCAGAGGTCCTGAGATCAATTCCCAGCAACCACATGGTGGCTCACAACCATCTGTAATGAGATCTGGTGCCCTCTTCTGTCTTGCATGCAGGCAGAACACTATGTACATAATAAATAAATAAATCTTAAAAAAAAAAAAGCTGGGTGATGGTGGCACACGCCTTTAATCCCAGCACTCAGGAGGCAGAAGCAGGCGGATCTCTGTGAGTTGGAGGCCAGCCTGGTCTACAGAACTAGTTCAGGACAGGCTCCAAAGCTACAGAGAAACCCTGTCTCGAAAAACAAAACAAAACAAAAGACCGAGCATACAAACATGCCTACTATCTGTTTGACACCCACACTAATCTGAATTAGGAAGTGACATTTGGTACTCTTTCGTTCCCTGAGCCTGAGTGAATTAAACCTTCAACCTAATGTCTGAGGGTTCTGGTGGACTTCTCGTTCTCCTCACCATCCCTCAACCTCCCCACCAAAAGCTACAGAGAAACCCTGTCTCAAAAAACCAACCAACCAAACAAACAAACAAACAAACAAACCCAGTTTGTCAAAGAGGCTCCTGTTTTCTTCCCGGGGCCTTCAGTCATGATGGAGGACAGTGAGGAGGGAGAGTATTGTCCCAGTCATGTGGGTATGAGGGAAAGCCCCACATTGTGTCCACATGGCCCAACCCTATCCTCAGGGTTCAGTAAAGACCAGCCATAATTTGCAAGGTGGCAGAGCACAGCATTTGCACCCACCACAGTCATTTTTGCATCAGGCCCGTGTGCGTGCGTGCGTGCGTGCGTGCGTGCGTGCGTGCGTGCGTGCGTGTGTGTGTGTGTGTGTGCAGGGGCATGTGGTTCAATCTCAAGAAAGAGTAGTCACACAGATTATACTGGAAGGGCCTGTGGCCTGTTTGCATTTGTGCATGTGTGCATGTGTGCATGTGATAATGGCTGGGAAGCTGTCTGAGCATGTGGATTCCAGCTGCAGCTCTCCTGGTTGTAGTTACCGGTCCTTTCTACTTGGTGGGTTCCGGACCAGTGAGAGATCCTGTCTTTAAAAAAGAAAAAAAAAAAAAAGCAACGTCTGAGTAACAGCAACCCAGGCTGTCCTCTGGCCTCCACAAACACATGTACCTCCCCATGTATGAACATGTACAAACACACATGAAAGAAAAAAAAAGAAAGAGAGAAGATGGCAGGGAGGGAGGGAGGAAGGTAAAGGGACGGATGGAAGGGAATCTTTAATGTGAACAGAAATAAATACCTCATGATAAGTCATGATGATAGATTAAAAAAAACAGTGGGAAGTGGGGATATGAGCAACATGAAAAAACAAATATGTATAAAATGTCAAAGTGAAACCCATTATTTGTATATCAACTAAATTTAAAGAGATAACCTTTTAAAGATATGGGGGCAGGGAGGCTCGATGGTTAAGAGCACTGACTGTATTACAGAGGACCCGGGCTGGTGGCGCACAACAATCTGTAACTCCAGTTGCAGAGGATCAGACAGTCTTCTTCTGGCCTCCACGGGCAACCACACACACACAGATGATACATAGCAATACATGCAGGTAAAACACTTATACACATAAAAATGAACAAATCTTCAAATAAAACAACCCTGGGGCACTGTGCTGAACTCAAGGTAGGTTCCTTACTCTGGAAGATCAGCCTGTGGTGTGGTATTGTGTTCCCCAAAACATTGTGTACCCTAATAAATTTATTTGGGGTCAGAGAACAGACAGCCACTAGATACAAAGGCTAGAAAATGGTGGCACTCACACCTTTAATCCTAGCACTCCAGAGGTAGAAATCCCTCTGGATCTCTGTGAGTTCAAGGCCACATTGGAAACAGCCAGGCATGGTGACACACGCCTTTAATCCCAGAAAGCGAGCCTTTAATCCCAGGGAGTGGTGGTAGAAAGCAGAAAGGTATATAAGGTGTGAGAACTAGAAACTAGAAGCATTTGGCTGGTTAAGCTTTCAGGCTTCTAGCAGCAGTTCAGCTGAGAGCAATTGGGATAAGGACACAGAAGCATCCAGTCTGAGGAAATAAGACCAGTTGAGAAGTTGGCCAGGTGAGGTGGGCTGTGGTTTGTTTTGTATCTCTGATCTTCCAGAATTCACCCCAATAACTGGCCACAGGTTTGATTTTATTAATAAGAACTTTTAAGATTCATGCTACACCTGTGGTCTCCTGTTGGAAAGGTGATTAATCCTGATGCTTTCCAATCACAGGAATCATTATGGAAAGTTGCTGTAAGCCCTGGAAGGTCTGTTTGTTTCTTTTCATGAGGGGATTAAAGACACTGCATCCTTGTACAGCTAAGGTGAGAAGAGTCCATGGTCTAACATTGCTCATCAGGAATCAATTCTCCCAGGGGAGAAAAATCAGCCTCTAGCTTAGAGGTCAATTTGCCCATCAAGAGTCATCTGCAGTTTCATTACCAAACAGTGTTGCCCCGCCAAACTGCCTAATGATAACTTGTCTATGAAAATAGGATGGGGGGCAGGTTCTGGGGATCCCCACTTATGTACAGCTTCTTTGTTTCAGTTTGTTTGACCAATATAAACACTCTATGCCCAGTGAATACTTTTTAATAACGTAAAGAACTGTTTATTTTTGGCTTTTCAAGGCAGGGTTTCTCTTTGTAGTCCTGGCTGTCCTAGAATTTGCTCTGTAGACTAGGCTGTCCTGGAACTCAGAGATCCTCCCTTCTCTGCCTCCTGAGTGCTGGTACTAAAGGCATGTGCCACCACCACCTGGCATACAAAGAACTATTTCTAAAATTAGAGCGTTAGTTTCCATTTCTGGAGAATTCACGACAAAATTTGAGTGCTGTAGGATAATGCTCTTGTACACTGTAAAGATTTGTCACTCGAATTGGTTTAATAAAATGCCGATTGGCCAGTAGCCAGGCAGGAAGTGTAGGCAGGGAGAGCAGACTAGGAGAATGCTGGGAAGAGGAAGGGTAGAGTTAGGAGTTGCCAGCCAGATGAAAGGAAGCAAGATGAGTATGTCGAACCGAGAAAATGTACCAAGCCACATGGCTAAACATAGACAAGAATTATGGCTTAATTTAAGTGTAAGAGCTAGTCAGTAATAAGCCTGAGCTAATGGCCGAGCAGTTATAGTTAATATAAGCTGCTCTATGGTGATTTGGGAAGTGGCTGTTGGGTATTTGGAAGTTGTTGGTAGAACACAAAGTTCCGCCAATATTTGAGTACTACAAACATTTTAAACAAACATGCACCCAGAAGGACTCTTGAAATTTCACCAGATTTTCCAAGACTGGACTAATTTTTAGGGTGGTTTGTTTGTTTGTTTGTTTGTTTGTTTGTTTGTTTGTTTGTTTGGCTTGCAGAGAAAATGCTTTCATGGAACCAAGATGCTGGAATCAAGATACCCTGTGCACAGCTGCCACAGAGAACAGTGGAGGTAGCCAAGAAGAAATTGCATTTTGGTGTTGGTGACCAAGAAAGAAGATAGTCTTTGCCCCCTTCAAATCCTGATAACTTAAACTACCAGACCAGTCACTTCAAGATGCAGTCTTGGTTAGTGGACCAGGAGGTGAATATTTGAGTCTGATAGATGCTTTGGGCCAGTGGGATAAACGTAGGGCCCTCGAAATCCTGAAGCTTCAGGACCAACCATTTACGTAGCTATAAGCCCAAGTTTGAGCATCACCTGCAACTCTCCAATGGGTTGGAACTCATGCTCTTCCTGCCTTAGCATCCTGACTGCCTTTAGGATTACAGGCTTGTACCACCACACCCAGTTTACCCCAAAGAGCTGATCTATAAGGAAGGATTTACTTTGGCTTGTAGTTTCACTTAGACTTGTCACTTTGGGCCTGTGGTGACATAATAATGATGAGACTATGTAGTAGAACAGAACCCATTTATAGTGACTGGGAAGAAAACATGAGAGGCATATGGGGTCCTCACTTTCCTTCACGGCCATTTTCTTAGTGACCTAACTTCCTCCCAGTGTTTTCCACCTCCTAAAGATGGCAGTACCTCAGAAGAGTGCCACAGGCTGGGGACCAAGTGTTAGAGACATTTCAGATCCCGCCAGTAACACCTTCCAACTTCATTTTTCTTTCTTGCAAGTCTTTGTGTTTCCAGATGAGATTTAGAATCAGCATGAACTTTTTAGGAAATCTATGGGATTTGGGTTGGGATTTACATTGCTTCTGTCCATTAGGCCCACCCCACCTGCTTTCACTTGAAAGGAAGCCAGCTGGCACAGTTCTATGCCTGGTCCTTCTACCTTCACAATGAGTCATGTAGATCATTCATAGCCCCCCCCTCTGGTTTCCATTCTAGTGTCATCAGAAGACACCTAACTTCATTTAACCAGTTCCCACTTGTTGCTTTCTAGCTTCCCCAATGTTTTTGTCAGAAACACTGAAGTAGTGCTGTAGTCATACATGTAGTTTCCCCTATGGGCAGAAATATCTGCACGATGAAGTTGAGAAGTGTGATGACTAGATCAAAGGGTAACAGCCTTGAGATTTTAATGGCTATTTCCAAATTGCCCATATCAGAGTTTCATCAGTTCATAGTTCTGTCAATAATAAAACAGAAGGTTTGTTTTGCACACAGCCTCAACAGTGGGTTACCAAGCCTTGCCAGACAGTTTCTCTTTTGTGAAGGTAAGGCATCTATTTATCATATCTATCTATCTATCTATCTATCTATCTATCTATCTATCTATCTATCTATATCTATACATCCATCCACCCATCCACCCATCCATCCATCCATCCACCCATCCATCCATCCATCCATCCACCCATCCATCCATCCATCCATCCATCCATCCATCCATCCATCCATCCATCCGCTCATATGGCCTAGGTTGGCCTTGACCTCTCTATGTAGTGAAGGATAACCTAGCAGTTTTAGTCCTGCTGCCTCTACTACAGGCATTTGCTACCACAATGGGATTTTTGTTTGGTTGTTGTTGGTTTTTGTTGTTATGTTTTTGAGACAAGGTCTCACTATGTAGCACGGGCTGGCCTAGAATTTGCTATGTAGATCAGGCTGACCTCAAACTCACAGATATCTGGTTGCCTCTGTTGAAATTGAAAGTGTGTGCTGTAGGCGGAGTTTCTTTGTGTCTTGGCAGTTGCTCCCAAATAACCACACAGAAACTTTTTATTAATTATAAATGCTCAGCCAATAGTTTAGGCTTGTTACTAGCGAACTCTTACAACTTAAATGAACCCATTTATATTAATCTACATTTTGCCACATGGCGTTACCTTTCATCTTGCACCTCCTGTTTCCTCTCTGTGTCTGGCTGGTGACTCCTATGACTCCACCCTTCTTCCTAGTGTCCCTAGTCTGGTTCTCCCACACAACCATATCCTGTCCAGCTATTGGCCAGTCAGCTTCTTTATTAAACCAATCACAGTCACATATATCCACATGGTGTAAAGGGATATTTAATTCCAAGGCTAGGAGCTCAGGGCTTCATGCAAGCGAGGCAAGCATTCTACCAACTGAGATATAATCCCAGCTCATATTATCATTTAAATTTATTACAGGCAAAGTTTAATTCGAAAACATTTCATTATCCTCAAGAACCTCCTGTAGCCATTTTGGTGGTTAATTGTATTCTGTCTTCACTAGGCTGTGGTGCCTGCTTGGTCAAACAAGTCTAGACATTGCTTTGAAGGTGTATACAGACATTTAGATCTTCTATTGCGGTCCACCAAGAGTAAAGAATTCTGCTTGCAGCTTTCAGATTCAGGATTGCAATGTCAGGCTCCTGCCAAAATTTCAGTATGCAGCCTGCTGGCACTAAGCATGTATAGGCCACCACTATTGTATAAGCTAATTCCTTAAAATGTCTTGCTTTCTAGGCTGTGGCTATTGCACACATCAACTAACAGCAGCTGTGGTTAACTGTACAAGATCAGGCCAATCAAAAGTTCAGCACGGATGGGGGAGGGCCCCCAAGACCCTATCCCTGTGGGAGGAGCTACTGGAAATTGATGGCTGCTGCAGGAGGGAGAGTCGCTGTCCTTTGGGGATTTGGCTGTTGGTAGGATGCTCATGCCCCAGTGGATGGCTCTATTTCCATGCACTGTGTGGTATATGGGTAGCACTGATTAGACTCCGGGAGTTATTGATAACAATAATAATAAAAAGAAAGACATGAGGTTGGAAGGGAGATAGGGTTGAGGCATTAGAGGGAGGTGGAGGGTGATAGTGGTGGATGGATATGATCCAAATACATTGTATACATGTATGGATTTTTCAAAGAACAAAAATATTATTTATAAAAAAGCTTTGTTGACCACCCCCCTCTCTCACACACACGTGTTCTCTGCTCCCCCACTTCCACCCAGCCTGACAGTGGCTTCCTCTATTTAAGGTGTATCATAGTTCACCCTTGTTATAGCATGGATCAGTATGTCATTCCTTTTGTGGCCAAATTGTACATATATATATATATATATATATATATATATATATATATATATATCATATCTATCGATTCCTCCACTGCTGATGCAGTGTCTGATGCTGATGTTGTTTCTACCTCTAGGCTGCTAAGAACATTGGTTTGTGTTTGCTTGAGTGCCTGTTTCTAGTGCAGTCAAGGATGTATCTCAGAGCGGACTTGCTGAGTCAAACTGTCTTCCCCAGCGATTATACCACTTTCCATGTCCCCCAGAAGGATGGAGATCTCAGATTCTCCGTTTTCTCTTAGCATCATGACTATGCTGCTGAGTGTGAAGTGGGATTTCATTTTGATTATTCATCTATTCGGGGTAGGATTTCCCCAATTCATGTTGGCTTCAAATTCACCTTGCTGCTGAGAGTGATCCTTCTGCTCATGCCTGCCTTCATTTTGGTTTTTACTTTTGAGTGGCTTAACCAGGAACATCTTTCCATACGCTTATCAACCATTTACACAGACACTCGAAGTAACTGCTCTAGAAGATAATTTTCCCTTTTTATCCGTATGGGTGCTTTCCCTGCAAGGATGTCTATGTACCACTTCTATGCCTAGTGCCTTGGGAAGCCAGAAAAGGGATTCAGATCCCCTGGAGTTGGAGCTACAGACGGCTGCGAGCTGTCATGTGGGTGCTGGGATTCAAACCAGGGTCCCCTGGAAGAGCATCCAGTGCTCTTAATCACTGAGCCATAGCCCTAGCTCCCTAGAAAATTATTCTGCCGTGCTTTGTTTTAGGAATTCCAACTTCCGCCTCCCCCAGAGATTTACTTCAATGTCTGGACAGGCTTTTTTGTTTTGCCACTGCATCAAACATTTTATTGCTCGCATAACTTGCTAGCAAATTCCGACAGGCGGTTTAGAAGCCGTTTTGCAGTGTTCTAAAGCTTCGTGCCCATCACAGGAAGGCAGTGCCTCTCGAAACATATTTAGATTCCATTAGGGTCCATTTTGTCATCACATTGCCAACTCTCAGGGGTCCTTTTCTCTCCATCAAATGTCATTCCACAGCTGCTCTGCTGTAGGACGTGACTAAGTAGTACCACTAGGGGGTGTTGTTGGGTAGAAAATTTTCCAACCAACTCTCTTGTGGCTTTGCTAGCCTTCAGTTTCTCAAGCAGCTCAGAAATCTTCTCTGAGGAAGCTAATACCTGCCCCTCTCCTCTCACCCCACACACCCACAGCCTGACACTCTCTCATCACCCACTGATAATTGTGCCTCCCAAAGAAGTCCTCACCCAGAGAATCTCCTCCCGGATGGCATAACCACACTTTGCTGGTTGAGACACATCATCATGTCTTCCTTTCAGGTCCTACCCCCTGCCCTCTACCCAGGTCATCGCACTTAATCCTCGCCCCAGCTGACACACAGCTCTCCCCCTTTAGCTTCCTCACTCATTCCCACTTGCCCATGTTTCCGTCAGCTATCTGGCGTGAACTTCCAGAATAGCAGCTCACTTCTCCTTTCTATTATTCTCCTTCCAAGGAGTTGAGGCAAAGTGGTCTGGAAGAGCCTTTGACTATCAAAGCCATTCCCTCTTCCTTGAAAGTCTAATCACCTTCCTCAGCCACATCCTCTAGCATTTTGCACCATCTCTAACATTCCTCACTGCCAGTGAAGCCCTAAATTCCACAGGACTAGAATTATCTGTCACGTACTCCACACTTAAAAGCGAAGCAAAGCAAAACAAACCAAAGCCAAAAAATAGGGGCCAGGGATGTAATTCAACAAAGTGCTTTTCCAGGGTCCACAAAGCCTCATGCCCAACAATGAAGGAATGCAGACATGGTGGCACATGCTGGTAGCATCCGCATTGAGAGGTGGTCACAGGAGGCTGGAAGTTCAAGGTCACCCTCGACTCTACAGGGCATTCAAGCAGCCTGGGGTTTATGAAAGCCTATCTTACAAAGGCAATAAAACACAAAATTTAGGGGTTAAAGAGATAGCCATGAAGAACACTTGCTTTTCTTCCAGAGGATCTGAGTTAGGTTTCCAGCATCCACTGCAGGTAGCTCCAGCGCCAGGAGATCTGATACTTTTTTTTTCTGGCCTCTGCAGGCACCCGTACATCCATGGCATACACACACCACCACCACCACCACCACCACCACCAACAACAACAACAACAACAACAACAACCCAACTTGGAAAAAACATTTTACAGCTGGAAAGTGCAGCTCAGTGGAGAGTATTTGCCTAGCATACATGAGGCCCTTGGTTCAAACCCCAGCCCTGCAAATAAACAAACACAAAATACATACATAAGCATACATTTATAAAATCACACTTCCCAAATATTTTACTAAAGCATTTATTTTTTAAACAAAAATATACATTAAATCTCAGATTTACAGCATATAGAAATAATTTATGATTTGCATTTTAAAATTATTAATATTGCACCCAACATTGTAAGTCTTTGACACATATGCATCGTCAACCTTTCCCACCATTCAAAAAAAAAAAAAAAAAGAAAGTGAAACTTGAAACTGACAAAATTCACAAGCTAAATTTTCTGTTAAAAAAAGAGAAAAAACATACAATTCTTCTTATTTACAAGGTAAAGTTGTAAACTTTCAGAAATTTACCTCCATAGGATAGGCATACATTCTTTCATCATACCTAGACAATGCATTATAAAATTACAATTAAATTGTCCTATCCTGTGTACAGAAGATGAACTATACACATGATTTCCTCTTGGGAGTTCACAGACTGATATAAACATTTGCAAGGGGAAAAAAATAACCTACTGCAACCCATCTATATCTTGACTAGAGTAAGAAAACTGTTTTGTGAGACATAAAAATGAGAAGAGTCCATGAAAAAAAAAAGTTACCTTTTCAAGGATATTTTCCTTAATTACCCAATTTTTTTCAAAATAAAAAATACTGTTCTTTTGTCTTAGACATAAGACAGATATGCCAGCCTGAGGCTCCTAAAAGACTCGCATACAATACTTTGTAGGAAAGGGCATCCACAAACATTTTCTTTTTAACACACGACTCTGTAAAATAGTGCCAAATGTATCGTCAGTGCCCTCTCTGGCCTTTTGGTTTGGTTGTTTAAACTTATCTGTTTTGAACAGGAGACCTCCCCTTCACTTCCAGGAAACACAAAGGAAAAGTCGTCCCCGCCCCCCCCCCCCCCCCCAAGGCTCCCTTACCAGGTACATCCAATCTCCAGACATTGTGACAGGCAATTTGTACAAAGCTCTCACTAGAGAACCAAGCAATGGAATCATTCACGTGAATGCGTACACACAACCTCATAACGTTTTAAGGGAATTTACAGTTTTTGCGGTGGGCCACGTTCATAGTTACCCTTGGCTGGGTGTGGCCGCAGGCAGCAGTTTGAATACACTTTGTAGACTCGGTACAATGTTGCTCTCGCCTCTTCTGTGTGGTAGTAGGACTTTCCCACCAGTTAACAGTCAAGCCCCAAGTGTGTCTGCCCCCTAATGTATCCAGTGGCTCATAAGAGCTAAAGTGGTGTCTTCTAGAGGAATCCACAACTAAATTTTCAGTAGGCAATTTCCTGTTCTTTTCCAAATAGTTAATTTTAATTGGTCCATAATTGGGCATATTTATGGGACACCATGCGGTATTTCTTCCTTTTGGTACTGAGATGGGACCTAGGGCCCTGGCTCTACCACCAAGCCACAAGGCAGCCCGCCATGGGGTATGTGTATGCCGTACAACGTGGACATCAGGGTTTGTCCATTTCTTCAAACAGTATCACTTCTTTGCGTTGAAAACATTCCAATCCCTTTCATCTAGCATCTCAGAAATATATATTCCATTATCATTATCCGTTGTCCTCTACTGAGCAACCAAGGCCACAACTGTTTTATCTAAATGGAACTTACTTAATTCTAGTTGATACCGTCTTTGGCTTTTAAAAGTCAATTTTGGAAAATTAAAGTAGGGAGTCAAACCACTTGGTACGGCAGAGAAATGCTAAAACATGAAATAGTAAAATTATGTAGTGAGTTACTCAACCCTGTAGTAAATCAAAGCCAGAACAAAACTTTGTACTTAAGCATTCAATCAAGGAAACTTGTTTCAAATTTTATAACTTGGTATAAAGCAACATGAAGCCAATCACCAGCTCTGAAAATGTCACCAAACCACTTTGTGTCAGGTGATAAACACAACGAATCTTTTCTTACTACACTCATACATTAAACAACAGACTTTTTTTTTTTAAAAAAAAAAAAACAAAAAACAAAGTGACAAGCGGCGGGAAGTGCATTTTAAAAAAATCCATGTTTGAGGCCACAGATAGGACAGCGTCGTTGTAATTTTATAGTGCCGTAGTATCCTTGCAGCTGAAACGGAGACTTCTCTCAATTCTGTTGTCCTCGATTGAGCCTGGATTAAGACGTTCCCTTTGAACCTCAGCAGACATAGTCGGCTGAATAAAATAGGTGGTCGCATGGCTTTGCTGATGCTTAACAGCCCAGCCCTAGAAGTTTGTTATCAAGGTTATTGTCCTCTGTGACAAGTTCAGTTTGTTTTTGTTTGTTTTTAAAAAAAGGTCCTGAGTCTTTCATTAAAAAAAAAAAAAAAAAAAAAAAAAAAAGACATCTCCCCCAGCGCTCAGCTCTCCACGGTGCGTCTGTACTCAGCAGTGCCTTCTGCGATGATGGCATCCAGGGGCGAGCGCTTCTTGCGGATGCTGCGGCCGGAGGAGATGAGGTCCGCATAGCCCCTCTGGTGCGAGAAGGCATAGGCTGAGCGCCTGGAAGATGCCCCCCTCCGGAACACGTTCTGCGGCCGTTTCCACTGCTCTTCAGCCTTCAATCGCTTCCGATGCTTCTGGATCTGGGTAAAGGAAACCGTGAAAAGAAAGGTCTGAGATACAGAGGATGCCTGGCCAACAGGAACTGGACAGAAGCTAGTTCCAGCTGAGAGGCTGCACACCCCTATGCACGTACAAACATCTGACTTCTTACATCCTGCAGGTGGAAACTGGAAAACTATGGCCAGGCATGGTGGCCCATGAATTCAATTCTTGTATTCAAAAGATGGAGGTGGCCAGTCAGCAGTGGCGCACGACTTTAATCCCAGTAGAACCATGAGTTCGAGGCCAGCCTGGTCTGCAGAGTGAGATCCATGACAGGCACCAAAACTACACAGAGAAACCTTGTCTTGAAAAACCAAAAAGAAAGAAAGAAAGGAAGAAGGGAGGGAGGGAGGGAGGGAGAAAAGAAAGAAAGAAAGAATGAAAGAGAGAGAGAGAGAGAAAGAAAGAAAGAAAGAAAGAAAGAAAGAAAGAAAGAAAGAAAGAAAGAAAGAAAGAAAGAAAGAAAAGAAAGAAAGAAAGAGAGAAAGGTGTCTTGGAGGTCAGGCTGGTCTATATTGCAAGTTCCAGGAAAATCAAATCCCTCACTTTTCCTGAAGTTAGTTTCGGTCAACTTGACACAATCTAGAGTCATTTGCGAAGAAATGTTAATTAGGAAAATGTCTCTATCAGATTGGCCCGTAAGCAAATCCATGGGGCATTTTCTTGATTAATGGTTGATATGGGAGGGCCCGGCCCACTGAGAGTTCCACCTCTGAGCAAACGATCCTGGGTAGTGACAGGAAGCAGGCGGAGCAAGCCATGGGGAACAAGCCAGGGAGCAGCACTGTTTCCGCTTTAGTTTCTGATTCCGGGTTCCTGCTTGAGCTCCTGCCCTGACTTCCCACAGTGATAGACTGACCTACGCAGGAGCTGTCAGCTGAAATAAACCTGTTCTTCCCAAGGGGCTTTCAGTCATGGTGTTCATCAGAACAACAGAAAACAGTAGAATAGCAGCACTCTTTGTGAGTCCCGGGCAGACTGGTATGTGCTGAAGATAAACTCTCTACAGGTTTCTCCTGCATGTTAGTGCATTCTCTCTCTCTCTCTCTCTCTCTCTCTCTCTCTCTCTCTCTCTCTCTCTCTGAGTGTGTGCATACACATGGCTATGGAGGCTAGAGATGAATGTCTGGTGTCTTCCTCAATCATTTCCACTTTAATTTTTGAAGTAGGGTTTCTCAAGGAACCAATCCTGGAGCTCATAGATTCGGCTACCCTAGTAGGTCAGTAAGTCCCAGGAATCCTCCTGTCTCTACCTCCCCAGTTCCAGCATTACAGGTGCAGGGTGCCAAGGTGAAGTTGTTTATGTGTGTGCTGTAACCCGAACTCAAGTCCTCATGCTCGCTTGCCCTGTAAGCACTTTACCAACGGGCCCCAAGCCCCAATCTCCTCTCTTGTTTCCTGATCCCTGTCAACTGTCAGTGTTCTCCTGGGCACTAAAGGGAGCTTGCCCAGCATCCACATCTCGCCTTTCTACAGGCCGCTGATTTATACAGATAGGTAATCTTCCCCCTATAGTAACAACCTTCTTAACACACAAAGCTTCTTTCCTGACTGGGTATTAGTTCAACAAAGCATGCAGTCTAATTCTGACAAATGAGACCTGAGAAAGGTGTGTGTTGCAATTCCTAGGGTCCTGAAGGAAAGGATGGAAGCCTCCTCTTTCCCTCTGTGATGTCAGGACAGCCATGGCCATCTTCTAGCACAAAATGAAACTGATACTGAAGACATTCTCCTCAGGAGAATGATGGAAAAGCAACATTAAATACCTCAACCAACCTGCCCTGAAGTCTGCTAGTCATTTCGCAAGGGGAGATGACACATTGTTTTTGGGACATTGATTGTATTATAGGAGAGAATATTTTGCTTTAAATAATGGGGGGGGGGGACCCAACCCATTTGCACAGCAAAAGGTTAAGATAATTGTAAAACAGAAGGGACACAACACGCTATGCTGTATGGACAAATGCTGGAAGGTTCCCTGTCCTTTCAGATGGAATTCAAGAGAAATGGTAAAACAATGGAATTCTGATCAGACTTCGCACAAACTGAGAAACCTGCAGGAAAGGCAGTATTGGGAAATGCTTCGGTTCCTGGAAGGGACACTCAGGTAGGAGAGGAGGTCTGTATCTTTACGTACCTTGTCACTTTCTGATGGCCAAATGGTCATTGACAAGAAACGGATGGCAACGACAGGCAACAAGCACACCGCCACCGTCAGGATGATGGTCAACCAAATATATGGCTGTCTCAGGGCATTGGAAGCCGTACCTGGAAAGAACATGACGGTGAGTGACGCACAGAGGCACTCGTATCCTAAGGGCACAGTTTGCCTTCGATACAGTCGAGCAGACGATCTAGGCTCACACTTTATAACCAGATTTACTTCCACAAACTGCTCCAGAAATGGCCAGTTTTCTGTTTTCATTTTTGAGACAGCTTCTGCCCCTGGGGCCCTCAGAGGGCCAAGACAGCAGGTATGATCTACCACACCCAATCATGAATGCACAGGGTTTTTTTTTTTTTTTTTTTTTTTTTTTTTTTAAGCCAAGACCCAGCAAAGCCAAATAAAAGGGTCAGTTGTTTGCTACAAGAAGATACACAAGAAGAAAATGGGGGAAGATGCTTTTAGTAATGCTGCACCAATAAACAATGGAAAATTGGAGCTGGGATGTAGCTCACAGGTAGAGCATGTGCCGAGCAAGAACCAGACTCGGGGATCGTTCGGCAGTAGAGACTTCCAAAAAAAAAAAAAAAATTAAAATAAACAAAGCAGTTTCTAGCTTCTAGTTCTGTCTGGAAACTCCACACATTTGTCCCAAATATTGGCAGCCCACAGTGTTTTACATCGGCCATGCCGTTTAGTTTACTCTGAGAGGTGGGAGCTGCCGTATGAGCGACATCAGGAAACTGAGTTGAGAACTCAGTAAGTCTGCCCCCCAAAAAAACACAACTAGTCATGGTGGCCCGAAGATCAAAACCCATTCTGTGACTGGAGCCATGCTTTCTCCATAGAGAATTGGTGGTTTGCTGTCTAGTCTTTTGCATCAGAAGTAGCAATTTGGCTTTATAAACAGATGATCATATACATTTCCCCAGCAGCAAATACCTAGAGCCCAATTGATCACAATACTTTCTGTATTTACATGAGTTTATAAAATTAATTTTTAAAATGCAAACTCTTTTATTTTCTAAAATTGGCACACAAGGTATTGGATATCATTACAGCGTTTTTTTGACACAAAGTGTGCTTTAGTGGTCTCCCTCCCCCTTACCTCCCCACTGCTCTTCTTAATCTCCCACCAGAACCCCCCCCCCCTCCCCGCCCCGGTATCTTTGGCACTTTTATATCCCATGTCCGTCTGTCCATCTTCCACCCTCTTTGTTATCGAGTCTTACCTTCTCATTCTCCTTTCCAGTTTTAAAAGTTTTACTCATATTTATGCACATGTATACAAACAGTCTTCGTTTTTAAACTACTAACTATAAATCAGATTTAGAAATACTTTACATGGGAATATTCTAAGTAAACATTAAAAGAGTAAGAAAAAACAAAACAAAATCATGAAAACTAGTCAGGTGGTGGCGGCACAATTTTGATTATATTCAAACTCCTCTACCTCTTTCCAGATCAATCCCCCCAACTTCTTATTATTATTTTTTTAAATAACCCACTAAGTCTGCTTTGTACTACCCATATACTCAAGAGTCGGGCATTTACTAGAGCATGGCAGATCTACCAGGGGTGACGCCATTAACAAAACCAACTCTCTCCCACTCAGAAGCCATCAGCTGTCACCTGTGAAAGGCAGAGGCTCTGCTCATGAACCCCTTCCCACTCCATGCTGAAATACCGACTAGCTTGATCTTGGGCAGGTAACCAGGGCTATGGTGAGTTCAGGAGTCCAGCAGTCCTGTTAGATCTAAAAGACACAGTTTTCCTCCCTGACCTCTGGCTCTTTTATATATATATATATATATATATATATATATATATATATATATATATATATATATATATATATTCTTATGTATATGGGTGATTTGCCTGCCTGTGCACTATGGGCATGTCTGGTGCCTCCTTTGGAAGTCAGAAGAGGACATCGGGTTCCCTGGAATTAGAATTACAGATGGTTGTGAGTCACCATGTGGGTACTGGGAATTGTACTCAGGTCCTCTGGAAGAGCAGTCAGTGCTCTTAACTGCTGAGCCATTTCCCCAGCCCCAACTTCCGGAGCCTAAGCTGTATGTTTTATATAGTTATGATCATTAGTCTCCTCACTTTTGTTTATCATTCATTGAACTGTTGTTCTGCATACATATTTTGAAAGATGGACCCAACTTTTGAGTTCTAGATTTCCATGGTATTATTACTATTTGGTCCTTTGATTAGTTAATTTAATATTCTCTTCAACCTATTTCTAGCCCTCCCCCATTTAAAAAATGATTAAAACTGTCCTAGTAATGTAGTTTTTGTACAAGGAATCTTAAAGTATAAATAACTGGTTAAAATGCATGAAGAGTTTTTATAATTCATGGTGCATTTTCAGATAGCATTTTGGAAAGATAAAACTACATTGCATTTCTTTCAGCAATACACAGGCACTCAAATTTTCATAACTATCAATATTAGGTATTGTGGGGGGGAGGAAAGGCTTTACGTGGCTGCTGCCTCCTCCTCCTTCCACCTCTTCTTTTAAAGGCAGAATCTTGCTGTGTAGCACAGCTGGCCTGAAGCTCACTATACAGACCAGACCAGCCTTGAACTTGGAGCACTCTTCCCCTTCCTCACGAGGTGGGTTAAATGCACATGCCACCATTTCTAGCAACTTCATCTTTGGTTTAATTTTTTTATTATTTTTTAAAAATTATGTTTTATTTATTATTTTTATTGGATATAATTTGAATTTCATTTTACTTTTTTAATTGAAAATAGATTTTTTTCATATAATTTATTCTGATTAAGGTTTCCCCTCCCCCAACTCCTCCCAGATCCTCCCTACCTCCCCACCCACTGAAATCCACACCATTTCTTTTCCCTCTCTCATTAGAATACAAATAGGCATCTAAAAATATTATAAAATAAAAACAAGCAAACCAGAATAGGTCAAAACAAACAGGGAAAAAAAAGAGTCCCAGAAAAAAAGCACAAGAAACGCATGTTCATATATACAGAAATTTCATGAAAACACAAAACTACAAAAAGGATCTGTAAGGTTAAAAAAGAAAAAAGCCCAGATAAAGCATTGTGATACAAAGAACCTCCAAAAATGCCATTGAATTCATTTAGTGTTGGCCACCTACTGCTGGGCAAAAATTATGTTTTTAAATTGTGTGTGTGTGTGTGTGTGTGTGTGTGTGTGTGTTGCTTTAAGAGGCCAGAAGAGGACATGGATCCTCTGGAAATGGAGTTACAGCAATTAGGAGGCACCCAATGTGGGGTGTTAGGAAGGAACTGATCTTGGGTTCTCTATAAGAGTAGTATGTGCTCTTAACCTCTGAGCCATCTTTCCAGCCCTGCCTTTTCATCTTTAAAGAAGCTTAGTTGATTTTTATGTTTATTTTGTGTGTGTGAGTGTGTGTATGTAAATGTATGTATGAGTGTGTGTGTGAGAGCATGTGTGTGTGTGACTGTGAGTGTGTGAGTGTATGTGTGAGTGTGTGAGCATATGTATGTGTATGTATGAGTATGTGTGACTATGTGAGTGTGTGAGCATGTGCATAAATGTCAATGTGAACACAGTCCGCAGGTGGAGGTCAGAGGACCACTTGTTTTAGTAGTTCATTCTCTCTTTCCACCATGTGAGCCCCACAGACTGCCACAGGCTTGGCGGCAGGCACTGTTATTAATCTGCCGATTCATCTCGATGGCCCAAGCCTTTTAATCTTCATGCTATCGATTGAACAGATACACAGTTATGTCTTAATATGACTTTAGCTTGCTTAGACCCTTCCAAACAGCTACTTCCATCCAATTCCTGTTAGAATATTAATTTTTACTAGCAAAAAAATCGATGCCTTATGTATTTTTGTACTTACCCGATAGTTATGTCAGAAAGTAAGCTGATGTCATTGATCTACACTTACTTTTGGAATCTGAGAAATACCAACCTGTGAACTGAAATGCGGATGGAAAGAGAACATGTATCCCCGCACTATGGAAATCAAACATGATGCCAAAGTACAGCGCAATGCTTCCAAAAATTGAAAAAGCATTCACAAAAGTCCAGTAAGAAGTATCCAAGCCAATCTGTCGGGAAACCAGAGAAAAACAGAGCACTCATTTGGGGAATGTAGCAGGAAAAGAAAGGATCCAAGAATTCTGAAAACGGAACTTGGCGATTTGGGTCTGATTTGGTTTGAACAGCCAACAACCCGAAACCAAACCATCCTTGGCTCAAGCAAGAAAGAGGAACTATTCGAAGATGAGAGAGAGAAAGAACAGTCTTATTTTTTAAAGTGGCAGAGGCTAGGTACAGGTAACAACAGATATAGGATGTAGGCAAGGAAAGCCACATACCTGGAAATTGACGGTTATTACTAGGGCTGAGGCCACTGTGACGGCAAAGGACTGGTAGTCCGAAGGTGCCTCTCCATCCTGTCCCACCGTTTGTAGGTAAGCGCCAAGTGGTATGAAGAAGAGGACCATGGATGTCAAGACCCCATGCAGCAAACTGACAAAGAATCTCTTATAGTTGAATAGCAAGTCCCTCTGTCCCACTACATACAACCCAGGGAATCGGAGACTCAGTTTGTCACTCACGTCCTTAAAGAGAAAACAAAATCAGAATGATGTGCTGTCTATGAGGTCAAAGATGTTGGTGTGTCACAGTTTGTATCTCGTATCTCACACACAGCTGCCACTTGCCCTTGTGTTTTAGGAAGGCAAGCAGGGATCCAGATCAGTATTTCTGTCAACCATGCAGCTTTAGCTTACCGGTATTTGATGTTTCCAGAGAGTAGCTATGGGGAATTCATCCCGGTACTAGCAAAGGCAATCAATTAATAATGTCAAAAAATGTGTGGAGAATAGTTTTTAGCCTCCTGAGATAATGTATTTGTATTATTACAAAATCTAAAGGAAGAAAATTCACATAGAAACTGGTAAATTAACCCTTAATTACCCCCATTTATTTATTATTAATTATCCATTTTCTAAGAATTGCTTGTCAGATAAAATGTGATTTAGGAATTAAATACATCAACTTTGGAAAGTGTTAAAATTTACTTTTTAAATCAATAAGTTATCAATAAAAAAAAAAACCCTGCTGGATTCTCAGGTGTCTGAACAGCCAGATGTCTGAAAGAAACATATAAGCACTCTTGCCTACAACAAGCTCCAGAAATTCTTTTCTTAGCAGACCATAAAGCAGTTATTGTTGCTTGACAGGTGTGCTAGGGTTTACTCAGGATGAGTAAAGCTAGAAGAATGCATTGATGTGTTTGCTGGAATCTCCCTGGCAGTGGATGGATCCATCCAGAGCACCCCAGCCTGTGGCTCCTACCTGGTCAAGCAGCCCCATGAGGAGCACGGGCAGACTGGAGTACAGCACATTGTACAGGGTGATAAACCAGTCCTCATACGCCGTCTGCAAAAGGAAAATAGAGGCTCTGTGTCATGCACAAAGACAGACTGCAGGTCTGCTTTCTCCAAGTGGGGACCCCATCCTGAAGAGAAAGTACCCCTCAGCTACCCCTGTATAAAACACGAGTTTGTCTGTGCAGTGGGTAGCACCACAGACCTTTCCATGGCAACAATCCCCTCCACTCCACTCCTTAAATGTGTGCATGAAAACACTACAAGAAGGTTTTGCTAAAAGACTCTATCCTGATGGGTAATGCTAGAAAAGTCAGTGTTCATTAAAAACAAGATTTTATATTTTGTGTTATGTGTGTGCATCTGTGTATGGGTATGTGCACATGAGTGTAAGTACCCACAATTGCCAGAAGAGGGCTTTGAGTCCTCTGGGATGAGAGCTACAGGTAAGTGCGAACCACCTGACAATGGGTACTGGGAACCAAATTCTGGTCCTCTGTAGGAACAGCATGTCCTCTTCACCTTGAGACATCTCTCCAGCCGTCATCATCAGTATTGAAATCCCTTATGAGTGCATTAGAATTCGGAAACTCAGTTGGAATATTTAAAACTGTTTAATACTTAAAAAAGAATATGAGAACTAGTTCAGGAGGGCTGGCAAGGTGGCTCAGCAGGCAAAGGGCCTGCCACAAAAGCCTGGTGACCTGGGTTCGATCCCTGGCACCCAGGTAAAGATGGAAGAGGAGAACTGACCCTACAAAGTTGTTTATCTGACCTCTACATATGCACTGTGGCATGTACACACGCGCACACACACAGACACACATACAATCAACCAATTAGTAAAATGCTTAAAAGAACTAGCATTTTATTCATGTAAAAGTTCTACTGAACAAATAGTTTTAAAGGAATAATGTTCCATTACCTGTGCCGAGTAGCCATTGAAGAAGGAGTACCAGAAATGAACTAAAGTAAATGCAAAGTTCTTGTAAAAGAAGTATCGGAGGAACTTGCACATCCTTATGTAAGACCACCGGCCATGGACCAGCAGCAACCTCTGTAGATATCTGAACTGAGCAAAAGAATAGTCACTGGACATGACAGCTTGCATTCCTTCTTGTCCACTTATTCCAACACCAATGTGGGCAGCTATGGGGCAGAGGGAAAAGAAGCGGGGGAGGGTCAGACACTGCTTCTAAGTCCAAGCCTTGAGCAACTCAAGACTTTCCACAGCAAAACAAAAACAAAAGCTCTTGCCCATCCCGCCCACCCCATACTTGTCAGAGGGACAGGTATGCTAGGCCAAGCACAGATGGGACTCCATAAATACTTGTGATAGGATCTCAGGTGGGTGGTGAATTCCATTTGGATTATCTACCCAATACATCAGCCATCTCTTACACCTACAGGGTGAGCCCCAGGCACCCTTATGGGCCACAGATGAGTCAGCTGCATGTCATTTATGGTAGATACTGCAAAACGAGCCCCGTCAACCTCCATTCTTCCTTTGTTGTAAGTAGAGAAGGCAGGAGAACAACCTGGCATGCTTTCCCAGACTACTGTAGTTGGTCTCATTGGGGCCCACTGTTTAGATCCACTCATGACTAGGAAACTGAGGTGACCTGGAGTCTAGATTTTCCTCCCCCTTTTTGATATTTCTGTAGCAGAGTTCATATCCACTTTCAGCTGCCCAGATACTGATAGGCAACCACAAAGGCTTCTCAATTGAGAAGCTCTTTAGAGGGATCTAAAAGGTAGAAGCTCCTCTAGTGAGTGGTCCAGAGGCTAGAGATTCAGCCTAGAAACTTCTTCAGTCCATTAAAAGCTTTTGAAGGCACCTATAGCTCTTAACAAGCTAGCTGAGAGAAAACTTAGATTTGGACCAGTCCATCTCTCCTTTTGGGATCCTGGAATTAGCATGGAAGTGTGCTAGTGTCTAGAATTTTATCATGTAAATTATCTTAGTGTGGAATGGATTTCTTTTTTTCTGAAGGTCTCTGAGAGCATAAGAAAGACAGACAGACAGGCAGGCAGGCAGGCAGGCAGACAGACCAACAGGCATTGGGTTCCTCATGTAATTTTAGGTCCTGAAATTTAGACATTAGTTCAATGTCTTTCTGAAGCCTGGCTTCTTAGCCACAGTGAGACATCTTTACATTTTTTGTTTGCGTGTTTGTTTTAATTGATTTTGTTTTGAGCTTTTGTATCATGTAGCTCATATGCTTGTCTCCAACTCACTATGTAGCTGAGGATGGCTTTGAACTCCCAATCCACCTGCCTGGTGGAGTTCTGCTCTCCCATGTCTGGTTTATGTGGTGCTGTGGATGTCACCCATGGCTTTGGGGACAATAGGCAAGGACTCTATAAACTGACCTACATTCTCAACCCCTTTATATATTTTTAAATTAATTTTTTTCTTAAGCCAGCTTTATCTTCTAACATTCCTAATTAAATTAATTTTAACTGAAATCATTTTTTAAAGGCCCACTGTGGCTTTAAGACACACACACACACACACACACACACACACACACACACACACACACACACATGCACATACACACATGCGCACGCACCCATGCACACATGCATGCACTGCGGAGGAAAATATTTCCAAAACTTTGTTAATCCATCTAAATAGTCATTAAATACAATTTCAAGTTAGATAATCTGGAATTTTGTCCAGGTCATAAAAATTAACATAAACAACGACAGTGAGGTCTCTTAGAGAAAATATGTTGGAGAACACAGCCATCACTCCGACTTCAAGAAGTGACGTCACACTCCACAGTTTCCAAATAGAAAGAAGCTTCAAAAATCCAGCCCTAATTTTGAGGCCAAAGTATGTAAAATTTAAAATATAACTATAGGAAGTTAGTTGTCCAGGCCTATGTTTTTAATTATACTTTGTAGCTCTAACAGAAGGGAGTGGAGGAGAGGGGATGGAAGGGGAGGTGAGGGAAGGGAAGGGGAAGGGAGGAAGAATAAGTGATCCCATTTAGTGATTCACAACCCTTTTCAAAACACATAAATAGTGCTTACAAGAGTTGTGGCTGCCAAGCTGCTCTCCTACCAAACCATGGCCTCTTTCCTCTCTGAACTGGCAACTGAGAGAAATGTTGAGATTCCCAGCGGTCTGCCCAGACCTGCGGAAGAGGCACTCTGTCTTAGGCCCCAGTCTGCAGTCTTTGAACTTTTCCATGGAGCAGTGTGTGAAACCGAACCTTGTCACAGCTCACAGGGTAACTGAGGCTGAACAAACTCTAAGGAAACACTGTTTTCCTCTAAAATCTAAAACACAACCTAGTACTCTTGTTTTGCTAAAAGATGATGTTGTCAAATTGCCTTCTAAATAATTGTCTTCATTCCCATAGATTGGTGCTGCTCTCAACCTTGGTCTCTCTATCACACACACACACACACACACACACACACACACACACACACGCCCCACACATACACATGCACACATGCGTGCACACACACACTAAATAAGTAAATGAAATTTTTAAAATAAAAGTTTAAAATAACTTCAGAAAAATGGGCTCACATGATGTTTATCTGTTCCCTTGTTTTGCCCTCTCGAAAGCAGATGGCCAACCCAGGAAGGAAACTTTGGAAGGCTCCATCATTAATAAAATGACAAGTCTGTAAGGCCTCTAACCTTCCAGGACATCGAGAGGTCTACACTGTACCTGAAAAAACTCACATTTGAGTTATATTCCTTTGACAAGGTAGTTACAGTCACATCAGGGTACGTGATGGGGAAAATAATCCAGAGCTGGCCACAGAGGAAGGAGCGATCTAACTCAGAGCAGGCAGTGGCATCTGTGTGGTAGGCTGGGCACAGAGCAGATAGCGGAGGGGGATGAAATTGGCAGTGGGAACAGATAGGCGTGTTGATAAAAAGCAAGAAGACATACGTCATCTAGATGGCTCCTGCTGAAGAAGACAGGGTTGGAAGGCTCTTAGCACATACCAAGGAGGAAAAGAGAAGACTCTGAGGAAAGAAAGAGATGGTTTGTGAGTCATAAAACAGGCTGGATTAAAATCTGGCCGTATGTAAAGCGCTGCAGTTCCCCAGCACAACAGGTCATACGTGTGTGTGTGTGTGTGTGTGTGTGTGTGTGTGTGTGTGTGTATGTGTGTGTGTGTGTGTGTAGTCACGTCATAATTCACCTTAACCGCAACAAGGCGATATCACAGAGTTAGAGGACAGAGAAGATACCTTTCTTGTTTCAGATGAGAAAATGGGTCTGAGATGAAGCCCCAGCTGACGCGGGAGTTTGGTAGCAAGAAGAGAAGCCGCAGGTCAAGACAGCTGGGGTGCTTTCATAACATTATAGAACCTGAAAGTCCGTAATTTGAAAATCTAAAGTGCTCCAGTGTGTGAAGACAGGTGACCAGCACTCAAAAAGTGAAATCCATGCAATCTCTCCCCAAATGGAATATCTCCAAAACCTGAAACACTTTGGCTAGAAGATAATCCACCTATGTTACCTAACAGTACGATAGGCAGAAAAAAAAAAGACCAGGAATGGACACACGGGTGAGGACCAGAGGTCTGGTCCGCATGCTCTAACATCTGTGTAAACATGTCTCTACATGACAGTCCTTCAGTGGTGAGTAGCTAGGATCCTCCAACTGGAGAAAAGATCATGGACTGTGCTAGGGAGCGCAAGACCATGAGATTGTGGTAGAATGTTTTCTTCAGGGCTTAGGTAAGAAAGAATAATATCCTCAAAAATGAATACCAGAGTTGGCAGTTCATGCTGAGTGCAGCAAAATCTCTTGCAAAATTTATTACATATCAAGGGTTTTTATTGCATTAAAAAAAATCAACTTTATTTTCAGGGCTCCTTAGTTTTTAATCAGGATAGAAACAACAGTTAAAAATATTAAGTTTTTTGATAAGCCCTTAAAAACACAGGAAAGGAGCCATCCTGAGGGGGGGAAAAACCCACATTGCACATAAAAGAAACTATAATTTTCCCAGCTACAGCTCATCTCCTCCTTGATGTACCATGAGTCCCACATCTGCTGGACATACTGCAGGCTTCCTGAGGGTAAGTCAAGGCAGGGCATGACTAAATGCCTTCAGGGTTATGTGCCTTATGATGCCTCAGCCATGGGACCTGAAGACACAGCCCCCTCCTGTTCCTACCACATCTGTCCAGCAGGGTGGGGTGCCACAGGCCACTCACGCACAACTCACTTTTGATCATGTTCACGTCATTGGCCCCGTCTCCAATGGCCAGCGTGATGGCCTTCTTGTACCTCTTCACCAGATCGACCACCATGGCCTTCTGCTTGGGGGTCACGCGGCAGCAGATGACGGCGCTGCACTCACAGGCCAGGTCCACAAAGTTCTTCTGTCTCTGCTCCTTCTTCTCTTCCAGCCTTCTCTTACTCTGGGTCCGCATCCGCCTCTCTTCCTCCGTCCTTGGGAACTTCAGCTTTAGGATGTTACCTCGCTTGGTCTTTTTCTCTAGAAGGATCTCATTCTGTGACATCGGAGGAAGAGAACATCATCGATCACTTTAGTTTTTACACCAAGAGGACCGCTCCCAAGACTCGAGTCATGGGAAGCAAAGTTCAAGTGTTTTTAACATTGATTATTTAGCTTCTGATTAAAAAAAAAAAAAAGACTTACAATAAGCATATAGAAAATATGCGTTCTTTAAGAGAAAGGCGGAAATGACCCACTTGTCAAAATACCTGGATAATCAATTTCACCATTTTGCCCTAATCCCTTCCAGATATCCTCTAACATCAAGGCTCAAACTTAGAAAAATCGCACTTGTTTTTATAGGCTAAGAGACTTTTAGATTGACAGGCAGTTAGTATGCAAAGCCATCAAGAATGGTCCCAGGGGACTTGTTTGAGTGACAGGCAAGAACTCACTACTGATACACACCAACCAAGAGCCAGTGATGATTAAGGCACGGTTTTCTCCAGGTGGAAAAAAAGGTTCATACACAGGGGGTACAAATTTCGAAGAGACGCCACTTCTGTTTCTCTGATTCTCCATCCTCGTGTGAAGAAGAGAACTATGGGAAAATAAAATGAAGTATATAAAACATACAACCATAAAAGGCACTAGATTGTAATTTATTTTATTTTAATTTTTGAGACAGGGTCTCACTATGTATCCCTGATAGGCCAGGAGCTCACTATGTAGACCAGCTGGCCTTGAACTCACCAATCCCCTGCCTCTGCCTCCCAAATGCTGGGATTAAAGGCATGTGCCACCACACCTGGCTCTAGACTTTAATTTTGACATCACTTTAAAAAAAGTCATGTTACAAAAGTACTCAGCATAGCACTTATCACATTGTTGAGTGTGCAGCTCAGTAGTGTTCGTTCAGCTAGTCACATGTAGTGGAGCCAATCTGTCTTGGGAAGCTCGCTTGTTTTGTGACTGGCTCAATGTCACCGATGTCTTCAAGGTCATCAGTACTAGAGCCTGTGCTATACTTCCTTTCCTTGTGAAAGGTGAGTGACATTCCACTGTATGGATATGTTGATTTTTTTGTTTATCCAATTCATACCTTAATGGACACGTGGGTTGCTTCTGCCTCTTGGCTATTGTGAACAGTGCTCTATATACATGTGGTTGGGCATATATTTTTTTTTTTCAAAATCCTGCTTTCCATTCTTCTGAGTAGGTACCCAGGGTAGGGCTACTGAACAATACGAACATTCTATTTTGAATGCTCTCAAGGAAGGCCCATAATGTGGCCATGTGTTTTTCACTCCATCAACACACACCAGGGTTCCGATCCCTCAGAGCCTCCCCAGAACTTAGCAGTCACATACATTTCATCCCACTGACACACACAGAGTCTTGATCCTCCTAGCCTCACCGGAATTTGTTATTTTTTTTTTTTTCTTTCTTTTCTGGTCATCCAAAAAGAAGTCATATTCTGTGACTTTGACGTGCATGCTCCTGACACTTCATGATGCTGATCGCTTCTGTATGGCCCTTAGCCCCAGTGCCTCCGCTGTGAAGAAATGTCTAAGTGTTGGCTCCTCGACCATGGGGGCGCCATGTCCTTGGTACTTGACCATTTGTCAAAGACCCAAATAATGATGCGGGTAACAAAAGCAAGAGAAGGGACGCAGTCTTGATGTGAATTCCCCCATCTACTGTGTGACAGAAACAAAGCTGATTTCCACATACTCAAAATTATATCTGTTTTTCAAAATTCTCAGTGCTTGATTTTTTTTTAAGATTTATTTTTATATTTAGTTATGAAAAGTATGTGTCTGTGTGAACGTTTGCCACATATATGTGGGTGCCTGAGCTGCCTGACATGGGTGCTGGGAGCCGAACTTGGGTCCTGGGCGAGAGCAGGATGTACTCTTAACTGCTGAGCCACCGCTCCAGCCTTCTTATTGCTTTAAAGCAAAACATTATTATAAGGCTTCCATCTGATGGGAAAGTGAGCCATGGTATTTTAGAGTGGAAGAGGCCAATCTCCTCCCCGTGTTACAAATCAGAAAATGAAGGCAGAAGGGGACGATGTGATTTTTACTTTCAGGGAATCCATGGGAAATCTAGTATAAGGATTCAGATCTCCACACCCAGCCTGAGGCTTTCTTCATCCAACACACACCACCATCCTTCTTCGTTTTCAGAAGCAGGTTTCTCTTGGCACTATTGGGATCTTGAACCAGATAGTTCTCCCTCCTGTGTGGCCACTTATTATAGAATATATGATTTCTATAAGGTTTAACGTGTCCTTGGATTTTGCTCACTAGAATCTGATAGGACCTTCTTCCCCTGTGACACTCATCAATGATGTTTTCAGACGATACCGCTGATGCCTGAAAGGTGAAAATCAATCCTAATTCGAACCACTGCTCCCAGGCCAGTGAGATCGCTCAGTGGGCCAAGATGTCGGCTGCACAAGCCTGAAATTCTTCCCCTAGAACCCACGTAACCGTGGGAGGAGAGAACTGACTCCACAAAGTTGTCCTCTGACCTCCACATATGTGCCACGGCATGCACAATAAAACAAACAAACAAACAAATAAAACGTAGAAGCACTGTCAAGAGGACTGGGTATTTATTAACTTCCTTCCACATCATTTTAATTCTCACTTTCAACCTCAAAAATGAGTGAGTATATAGGTCATTAAAAGATTGGAGCAGAACATGAAACTATTTGATAGGAGCCATCATTTCAAAGAACCATCTAGAAAGCCATCTAGAAAGATGGCTCATCTCTCTATAAATGGAAAGCTGGCTGAGAGAATGTTCATAAAATCTGATGTTTGTATAAACTCCTTGTTTAGTTTGGCTTAGGCCCAATCTGACACTTTCAAAAGAGAGATCGGAAAATTAAGTCCCCTCCGCCCCATGTATAAAAAGTAAATAAAACCATATGGTACTTAACCAAATTGCTTGCAATTAAAAACTACTTAAGTAAACACACTTATTGGTATTTAAAAAAACTTGCCAATTCAAAGAGGCATGGTTTATGTGCTTTTATTGAAGCAGGAGTGATTTATATCACAAAGCTACTAGCTTTGTGTAACAGCAGATTGCCTAATGCACTGGGGTGGCTTGCAGAGTTGACTGCATTAGGAAGGCCCATCAACTCCATCCTGTGCTAGGACACACAACAGATGTGTATTAACAGCTTAATTTGACTTTGTGCCATTAGACAAGACTGTGATTAAAAAAAAAAAACTTGAGGAATCAACGGAACGATTAAGCTAGCAGTAAACGCATCACAGGAAGTGTATAACTTGTAACTAGACTGCGCCTTTACATCACACGTTTCCAGGTCTGCCACAACTGATTAGGGGCCAATGAATGGCCCAGCCCAAGCCAAGGCTTGAAACACCAAGTGTGCTCTCTTTAGAGATTGCCAATATATGACCTATCTACACGATATAATGCACTAACACTTTCATTCTGGGACAATTTTTATTTTCTCTTTTATGTCTGTTTCAAAAGATGAAGTCCCTAGGAAAGGATATAAACATAATTCATATTAATTTGCTGGCAATGGGGCTCGGGAGGTGGGTCAGTGAGTAGTGACTGCCATATGGGAATGAAGACCTGAGTTTGGATGCCCAGTACCCATGCAGAAGACTGGGTATGACTGTCTCACTTTTTTCCAGTAGACAAATAAGGACATTTTTCTAAAGAATAAAGAAAAATGGCTCCTTGCAGTTCTTGGGCCCCTCTAAGACTGAAATATGTATAAAATGAGCTGAACTATGGTAACATGGGATTATCTATTTCATTTGAACATGAAAAAGAGACTCAAGTACATAGAGTCTAGCTCTAATTTCTCCCTATTTTCTGCCTTCTGCATCTAGTCTTGACTTGGTTTGAAAAGAAATCAACCAACAAAAAAACTCAAGCTACTATATGCTCTCACACTGCAGGCCCAGTACTTACTTATTTCTTCTCATAGTGGTACTTACTCTACATCCTCCCATAGCAGGTACTTACTTTATGTCTGCCCACAGTGGGTACTCACTTTACATCTGTCCATAGTGAGTACTTACTTTACATCCTTCCATAGTGAGTACTTACTTTACATCTTTCCACAGTGAGTACTTGTTTTACATCCTTCTATAGTGAGTAGTTACTTTATGTCTGCCCACAGTGGGTACTTAGTTTATATCCTTCCATAGTGAGTACTTACTTTACATCCTCCCATAGCGGGTACTTACTTTATGTGTGCCCACAGTGAGTACTTACTTTATGTCCTCACCATAGCAGATAGTAGTGTCTTCTGTCAGAAGTTCACAGGCAAAACCTATGTTTTCTGCCGTTTCTACAACAGATTAAAATGAAGCCAGGTGTTATTTCTACTTGTCTAAACCATGTTGAGTATCCCTTATCTGAAATGCTTGGGACAAGAAATGTTTGAGATTTGGGACTTTGGAGTGTGGATACACATACACACACACACACACACACACACACACACACACACACACACACACACACACGATATCCGGAGGATGGAATGTAAGTCTAAACATGAAGTCACTTGTATTCCAGATGAACCTTACACACAGCCTGAGGGCAACTTTATATAAATCACTTACACAACTTTATACAAATCACATGTGTTTTGACCATGACCTGTGTATCATAAGGTCAGGTGACATCATATCAGGGCTTAAAGAGTTTTGGATTTTAAGCATTTGAGGTATTCCTTGATGGCATTTTTAATTCATGATCCTAACCACATTCAACCAAATATGCTGTTTTTCTGTAGTAATATATAGAAACCACACAAAAAATAATTTTTTTTCTCTGTAATGAAATAAGTTGGAGTCAAAGTCTAGTTTGAGATACTCTTAATAATCAAGTGTACTGTGTCATCAACCCAGAAGTTGGTTGTATAATGAATCAATGTCCATTAAAATACTAAACATTCAGCTCCTGTGGCTTCATCATGAGGCTAAGGGTTGGGCAAGGATGACGGATTCCGTGAACTCCCACATGGGGCTGCTGCTAAAGACACCCTGTCCTTCTTTCCATTAGCATCCATGTGGTGTTTGTCAAAGGCCAGGGTTGTGCTTCTCTTGGGAGAGTGCTGGAGCAAGAGACAGTAATTTCCCGAGGAAGACTTGGAGGATAAAGCATTGACACTGAACAATGACTCACCCCGCTCTAAGTTTAAACGCCAAACAATTTCCTAGCACATAAAATATTTGTCATAATTCTCGAGACGTGAGATAGGCGGGGAAACCAACGCTGCTGTGGCAACATTTTGCATTGTTTTAGTCTATGTTCAACAAATGGAAGAGTGCTGGAGAGAAAGCAGGGACGGGGCATGGCCTCCTGGGATAGCAGCTCATTTCTGGCTGGAGGGACAAGACAAAACTGGGCTTAAATTCTAAGAAGCAAGCTCTGCTGCTGAGAGAGGTCAGGGAAGGAGATGGCCTGTGTGGGCTGGACCTGGAGGAGGGGTTTTAAAAGGAGGGAGCACCTCCATTCCCACAGGACGGGAAGTCTACGAAGGTCATCTTAGGCTAAGGAATAGCAGCTATTAATATTGTGACTTAACCGACAACCCCCTACATGATGGATTACCCTTTTTGTCTCCTGTAAGTACCCAGATCTTAATGTCAGCTTTTGCAAGTTTTGAAATGGTTTCTGGAACTCCGTCCTGTAGCTTGTCTTCAATAGCTGTGGCTCCCAAGAGCTGGAATAGATATTTAAAAAACAGCATATCAAAAGTGTCTTTAGAGGCAGTTTGACTATGCTAAAGAAGGAGCACAATCATGTAAAGAGGACTAGGGCTCTGATGGTGATGGCTGGTACCACTATCAAAGGCTGGGGGCGGGGTTGCACAAATGATGTAAGACAAAACATTAAAAAAATGTGTTTCCTTAGGGTTTAATTTACCAAGGCAGAAAGAGCAATTACAGATGCTGGGCGTGGAGCCTCACCCTGAAAAATCTAGCACAAAAGAGGCAGAGGTAGAAGGCACACTCATAAGTTAGAGGCTAGCCTGGGCTACACACTGAGTTCTCTCTCAAAACAGAAAAGTGCAAACACAAAAAGATGTTAAAGACCCACTTTCATTGTGTTTGGGGCCGTGCAAATATAAGCCTCTTTCTTAAGCTAAAGGCAGTACTACCCTTTGGTTGATTATTTCCCATTAATATAAATTCAAGAAAACCATGTATGACTTTCAAAACATTTTAATTGTTTTGATATAATTTAAATTAAATTGCTTTAGTAATTCTCCCAACAAAGTCACTAAATGCTAGGTGCTTTTTCCATTTTAATAGGAAATGAAATGTCTTTACTGCTATAACTTCAAGGCCAAGCTGAACCACACAGTGAGTGCTAGGCCAGTGTAGTAGAAGCCTACACTACACCCCCACCCGAAAGGAAGAAAGACAGACAGAAAGGAAGGAAGGAAGGAAGGAAGGAAGGAAGGAAGGAAGGAAGGAAGGAAGGAAGGAAGGAAGGAAGGAAAAGAAAAGAAAAGAAAAGGAAAGAAAAAAATGGTGTTTTCTCTTTTGGTTTTTGTTCTGTGATATCAAATTTTATTGTTTGCTGAACAAGAAAAATTTAAATGATGTAGCTATTTGTACCAACTGCACCCATCAAAGAATTCTCTCTAAACCATTATATCAATGATGCAATAAAACACACATTTTAATTTGTTCAGAATGTCAAAGAGAAAGTTATTAACGCTGAACTCACAATCAAGTCCTTCTCAATCTCTTCATACACTTTATCCAAAGCTTCATCCCGGTTGGTTGAGGCCACGCTGGCAGCCATAAACTTTTTATTCCATTCTGCAAATTCTTTTTCTTCAATTTCCTTGTAGCACAGGCACAGGGTTCTGAGAGTTTCACTAGCAAAGACCTGTTTTATTTACAAGATAAAATCCACCCATGCAAAGAATAGTTACCTTTCAGAAGATTGATTTTTAAAATTACATTCGTACTTACATTTATACTGTGTGTGTGTGTGTGTGTGTGTGTGTGTGTGTGTGTGGTGTGTGTGTATGTGGTGTATGTGAGTGTGTGTGTGGTATGTGTGTGGTGTGTGTGTGTGTATGTGGTATGTGTGTTTGTGTGATGTGTGTATATTTGGTATGTGTGTGTATGTGGTGTGTATGTATGTGTGTGGTGTATGTGTTTATAGTATGCGTGTGTATGTGGTGTGTGTGGTGTGTACGTGTGTGTGGTGTGTTTATAGTGTGTGTGAATGTGGTGTGTGTGTGTGTGTGTGTGTGTGTGTGTGTGTGTGGCAGCTACGGACTAAGTAGGCTACAACAAAGGCATCCGAGCTCAGTGACCCAACACTTCCCTCCATTACCCTAACATATGGAAATGCTCTTTTTCCTTCCCTCTATACCTAGAATTTGATAAAACTCTTGGTGACCACAGAGATATTAAGCCTACACCTCAAGGTGCTGGTTGCTTGCTCAAGCTCCCTAGAAACCATTAATAATGAGCCATGATTCCCTTCTATTGGCCCTGAAGACCCAGATGCTAAGAAAGGATGTTACCATCATCATCTGGGGCATCAGCAGCAGGAGCAGGACTGCCGCCCATCATGTTCCTACTTTGGTGTTCCCAGCCCATGACAGCGAAGCAAGGGAGGGTTAACTATGAGCAAGCAGAGCTCTCATGTGGCTGGAGAGACAGTCCAGAAGGCAAGAGGGGAATCTCCAGCAGCAAGAGCCAAAGTGAGACTTACATCCAGGGCATCCTGTGTTTCCTGCTTCGTAGGATTCATCCGATGGAGCCGTTCATAAATTACGGTGTCAGCGCCTTTACAGTACAGCCTGATACTCCCTTCTGGGGTTCTCACTGGCAGCAAGAGGAAGAAAGGCAACATAAAGTGAGGTTGGTTTCTTAATATATATATTTTAAAAAACCTACATTTATCACGTGAATTGAAGTGTTGCCCTCAACAAAGATGGCCAGCGGCTACCCGCATTGAATGCAGCAGTGAAATATGAAAACATTTGTTCATGGTCAGCTCAGTTTTCTGTGTCGTTTTAACAAGTATTCATAGGCTCCATACTACATGCCATGTCTTCCATAGAATTTTCATTGTCCACACTAACTGATAGGAATCTTCCTTACCTGTCTTCAGGCTCGTACCATTTACTGCCTCTAACAAGGCTCCTGTAACCACTTTCTTAATATTGTCCAACCTGTATAGCAATATAAGCACAGAATATGCTCCATTGCTAACTACATTTTAAGTTCTCTGCAGTAGGTGCCAGGCTTGAGTACCAGTCCATATCGGTTGGGCACCCGGAAAGCACTGAGTAAACCCTAACTCCCCACGTTAAAAACTCAGCATCACAGTGAGAAAGTTTATGGCCACATTGAAGCCAAGCAACAGTTAACATCACCATCTGTGAGATAAAACACCAGGTGCCTTTGAAGGGTGGCCCTTTGAGAAGGGCACAGTGTCACTACATAGGTCTTTCTTGCCAACAGTGTGTAACCAGGATATAAACATTAAGGGTCAGTAGACAAACCCAGAATAGGGACATTCTATAGTAAAATTGGCTATAAAAGGATGAAGAATTGTTTTATTTTTAAATTCAGAATCATGATTCTCTAATTCAGTGTTTGATCTCTGAGCCCAAAACTCATACAAATGGAAGGAGGAAGATGGAGACAAAGAGGAGCAGACTAAATCATGAGCGAGTTCCTGGTAAGATCTGAAAATGTCTGCAGGTCAGTGCCGTAGAGGGCAGGTGGTAATGTTGTATCACTATGCAAGTTTCTAACTCTGATCACTCACATACATCTAAGGTTCTTGTTGGGAGGGGATAGCTCTAATGTGTATACAGGAAAGGAATATTGGACCTGTAATTTACTTTCAAGTAGTTCAGAAGACAATAACCTGTATTGATCATGAAACCGTAGACAATGTTTTTTTTTTTTTTTTTTTTTTTTTGGTTTTCCGAGACAGGGTTTCTCTTGTGTAGCTTTGCGCCTTTCCTGGATCTCACTTGGTAGCCCAGGCTGGCCTCGAACTCACAGAGATCCGCCTGCCTCTGCCTCCCGAGTGCTGGGATTAAAGGCGTGCGCCACCACTGCCCGGCTAACCGTAGACAATGTTAAAAAAAAGAAAAAAAAAAAAAAAAAAAAACAGTGGATATTAGAGAAAACACAAAAGTTCCCCCAACCATCCTTGTAATTTTCCCGTAGGTTGGAAATTATTTCAAATGACTTAGAGAAAGAAATTCAACTCTCGAAGGAGACCCTCATCTTCACCAGGTGGCCTGTTGAGAGCCTAGACTAGAGGTAAGGTTGGGACTTATGGACACAGCCAGCCTTTCCTGCTGAGGCCTCCCTTCCTGGCCTCAGGCAGAGAAGTGTTGGGAGGGGACCCAAAATTAAAGGAGACCAGGTCGGGGCAGCGTTGTTGGGTGTACTTCTGCCACGACAGACTACAGCATGATGCCTACGGCTAGAGAATGTCGAAAGTATTTGCAGGATTCAGGAAGGTCACAGTGAGTGCTGGCAGAGTGAAGAACAGAGAAGAAGAACCAGTTTCAGGAAATCCAGACAGTGGTCCATCCATCCTCATTTACTCAAGCATCACTAATAAGATGGAGGAAAGGCACATAGCGCTGAAGGAGTCATAGAGACCCACCAATGATAGACATCCGCTTCCGGTCACTGTTGAAGTCCAAAATGGCGAGCACACTGTAGGTCCTTTCTGTGCCCAGTTCACTGACGGTGATAGTGTTCTGCGTCCTGGCGAGGAAGGCAAAGCCAAAGTTCCTGGCGGCGTTTACCAAGGCGCCTTCATCAGGAGAGGCCGCCTGGTAATTGATCTGGCCTGAGAAGGGAAGCAAGAGAGAAATGCCAGAAGAGCCGTGGACTAGGCCTGAGCGTCATGCCTGAGCACTGTACTGAGGGGCCTCTGCACGGCCCGGCACATCGTATAGAAAAAGGTTACACAGAAATCAAGACGTCATAAACCTTAAATTTCCTTCAAAATGGAAAGTGGTCATAGAAATGGCAAATAAAACTGTTCTAAAATGGGTGTGTGAGGAGAGGATTGTCAGAATTCCACTGTCTAGAGGAGAACACTGCTAACATTTCACTGTCCTCTCAGGACTCTACAATGTGACTGCAATTCTAACACACTGGGTGGATATTTACGATCTAATTATTTATTTATTTATTTACTTATTTATTTATTGGTTTTTCGAGACAGGGTTTCTCTGTGTAGCTTTGTGTCTTTCCTGGATCTTGCTTTGTAGACCAGGCTGGCCTTGAACTCACAAAGATCCACCTGCCTCTGCCTTCCAAGTGCTGGGATTAAAAGCGTGCACCACCACCGCCTAGCTTTCTATTTTTTTTTTTTAGGGTCATGTTTTGAGGCTGTTGGCATATCTTTAAAGATTCTTCACAAATACTATTTTACTGAGTATAAAACTGTTATTCTCTTGTCTCATGGGCATTTGGTTTCTTTCCAAAATTTCTGGCCCACAAAAAATAAAACTGTTGCAATCACTGAGTGTGCATGTAAATAGCATGTGCATGTTTTATAAACCTGGGTGTTCACTGTAAGGACCCATTTACTGAGCTGTACAATGTATATATGTCTGTCCTATGTTAGACTTAAAAGCATTTCCACAGCCAGACGAAGTTTTCAGAACAAGGCACTTAGTTTTCCAATCAGAATGCCGAGCACAGGTGTGCTGACAGCATCTCTCCCTTCAGCCACTGTGTTCCTCAGGCTGCTTCAGTTCACGCCAGCCTCCCTCCTCAGCCTCCAGAGCAGCTGGAACTACAGACACTACTGTGCCTGCTTATGCCAGTACTAATCGCTTTCCAATTAGTAATTAAAGATGGCATTATAGCCTATTTTCCTATTGCCCATCCGGAAAGCCTTGCACTCGAAGTCACCCGAGTGCTCACTACATCCAAGCACTCTATAAAGACCCAAATGCCAGGACTGGGTGCTAGGTAAGCAGCCCCGAGGACAAAGCACCTCCCTTCAACATTTTAACTTAGCTGGAACATAAACATCTGCCATAATATTGACAGAGGAAGGGGACAAAATAATGAAAGGGCGAAGTCTCCATGGTTTGGACAATCCTCACTGCCGCCCAAACCTTGATGGTTGGATTGCCAGAGGAAAAGTGTTCCAGTCGTGGAATCACAGACTTGGCAACTAACGGAGAAGGGAAGAACACCTGAGGCCCCATCCAATGCTCCTTTTCCATCTGCAGGAGAACTGTAGAGGAACAAACACCCCTCCGGAGGAAACTTACTTCAACTGCCCCTCTAGAGGCAACCCAAAAGCTTTTCCTAACAGACTCATCTGTGGATTAGAAAGTGTCACAACCAAAACAAAAGCATGGGGCTGGAGAGATGGCTCCAGCCACTTCTTGTTCTTCCCGAGGACCTGAGTTCAGATCCCAGCACCCACATCAGGTGGCTCACAGCATTTTAACACCAGTTCTGGAGGATCCAATGCCCTCTTCGGACCTCTGTGGGTGCCGTATTTACTTACTTTCTCTCTCTCTCTCTCTCTCTCTCTCTCTCTCTCTCTCTCTCTCTCTCTCTCTCTCTTCCTTCCCTACCTTTCTCAACTAAAAATTACACACACACACACACACACACACACACACACACACACACACACACACACACACACGCACTCATCATCTCACATCTCTCATGGTCTCCATTTTTCTAGCTGCTTCTGATTGACAACACCACCACAGACCTTTCCGCCACCGGCCTCAGAAACGCCTCCCACCCTCTCACCACTTCAAATCCTTAAAGGGGATGCCTCCGGCTTTGTGATGCCTTTCTCGTTCTTTGTGAGCATCTCACAATAGTAGAACACCCCCATCCTGACCCCAGAGTTCCCATAGCATCACATCCAGGGATGCTAATGTCTCCTGTGAGCACCAGATTAAAGAGTACCAGGGGAGACAGGCTCCAGGGCATTTTTGAACTCTGCTCTCCGGCCTGCCGCCTCTGTGGGAACAGTCTCTATGACTTCAAGGTTCCCATCCCAGCGGCACCGCTCACTCCCTTCTAGTCATTCTTTAAGCACTAACCTGCACTTTGAAGGGATGCTGGAGATTTAACAGTAGGTCCTGATCAACCGACTTTAAAAAAGAGATTATTACCAGGGATGCAGCTCAGTGCTGGAGTACCTGCCTAACATACGCTAGGCTTGATCCTCCACACTGTAGCGAAAGAAGAAAGAAACGAACAACTCCCAACCAAAACAAACAAACAAAAAACCCAGAGCATCCAGGTGTTCTGCAGCTAACTACGTGACCTTAGAAAGGATGCAGTTTGTTTGGGAAGAGAGAGCCTGGAGTTTCATTTAAGGCGAGTTCTTCAACATGGCTTTGAAAATGAACCAATTCACAAGGACTGAGAGCCAAGAGCAACCCCAGCTGTAAGCTCACAGAGAAATGGGGACCTCGGACCTGTAACTACGAGGAACTGAATCTTGCTTGGCCCAGTCCCATGAGCTTGGAAGAAGACACTGAGCGCCACGGGAGAACATGGCCCCATTGTGATCATAGTGAGATGCTGAGCAGAGAAGCCAGTCATGTGACATAAAATGTGTGACCTCAAGAATTAGGAGATAAGAAGCAGATGTTTCAAGCTGCCTTTGCTGCAACAACTGATTACAGAGAAACGGAAAACTCATGGAAGTATCACCACCCAGCATGTCTTCTGAAGACGGCAAATGTCCAGGGCTGTGCATATAAAAAGAGTTCTTCCTCTTCATACAATGATAATTTTAAAAAGTCAGTCTCCATTATTCTGTGGTGCTGGGAATCAAACCCAAGGCCTTGCACATGTCAAGCAAGTCACTCTCACTGGTTTATATTCCTACCCTCCGTTATCCTCATAAAAGAGAGACAGAAGAAGGTAGCCAAAGACACAGCCATATGGTGAAGGACTACACTGAACTGACCCCTGCTGGATGACCTCAGGATGCTTTCTACGTCTGAATCTGTTTATCACAAAATTTGGAGGTATGGTCCCTAAGATCCCTTCCAAAGGACCCTCTCATGGTTCTCTCGTGGATCAAAATCCAATTTCTTCTCTAACATCCTGCACCTCAAAATACTACTTGTCTTGGTTCTTAGTGGCTTTTATTTGTCATTTGCTGGACATAGACAACTCCTTGGTATGTTCAACCCTCCAACTCAGCTGACTGTGGAGCAAATAGCTGCAGGATTACGCTGGAGGAAACTTTGAACATCCACCCTTCTTCCAGTGTGTTGAGGAAAATGGTGGCGGGATGGGAACTAAACAAGGACTGACTTATCTCTGGCACACACTCCAAAGGCTTTGCCTGTCAGTCCAGGGAGGACAAGGAAACAGACTGTACAATTAATTAGTGTACATTTGTCTAAGGGCCCAGTTAACTCCCGAAGTATCACCACGCATTTGAAGAGGAATCCTACCAAAGAATCACGACCTAAGAGAACAAGGGTGCCTCAAAAGATCCTACATTAGTCTTGTTAGGAAAGTCGGATTTGCTTGGTTAATCAGACTCTGAACCCCGCTTTGGCAACTTTCTTCCCTCCTGCTATCCCTCACTCTGCCACAGACAGCCCCTCCCCCAGACCCCTCCGGTCTGAACTGTGCTATTCTGCGTTCCCGAACTATTCATTTCAGCCTTGGAGAATGGGTTTCTTTGAAATTTGCTGAGAGATGTTTTTACACCTATGCCTTCTCAGGAGTGTTTGATATCACGGCATGTGACGCATCAATGCTGGGACTCCATCAGGAGGCACTTTCCTGTTCTGTAGGGACTGGGGTAAAAAGAGCATGGAATGAGGTGGAGGAGTGACGTGCGGGCGGACGCTGCATTGGAGCCACACCCAAAACATTCCTCTCACACTTTCCACAGTCCATTTGTCTACCTAGAGAACTAGAGAGTTTATGTCCACACACGGTCCAATAACTAGCTTTTGTGGACACTGGACAGATTTCCTCTGACAAAGCAGGCACAGACTGCATTTAGAATTCTGCAAAAGAACCCAAACTCCTTGGCGGCTCACTCATGAATTCTCATTAATTTTGCTCCATCAAATGAGAAAGGCACCATAAGGAGGAGGCCCAGGCTTTCGCTGACCTAATTCAAGTTCAAAATATTTTAATCTAGAGAACAAAAGCAGACATATGAAAGAAATTAGTAGAAAATAATAAGTTTAGCATCCATTCATGATACAGATCTAAGGCCTGATTATACATTCCCAATGAACATTTGTTCAATGAAAGGATTTAGGTTATTTTATTCAATAGCCAACCATTTAAAAACCATTTATTATTATTATTATTATTATTATTATTATTATTATTATTATATTGTATGTGCTGTGTATGTATGTGTTGTGCATGATACAGTACACATACGGAGGTCAGAGAAGAACTTGTGAGAGTTCTCTCCTACCATGTGGGTCCTGGGGATCAAACCCAGGCCATCAGGCTTGGCAGCAAGGGCCTTTCCCTGCTCAGTCATTTCACCAGATCACCAACCATATCTTCTAACAGAGTTTCATTTACAAAGTGATAACCCATTCTGAGCTATAATTAAATCAATTACTTTGAGAAGTAAGACATTTTTCTGGAGCTGTGAGAAGCATTTGTCTAGCACACAAGTACTTTTCAAGCCCAATCCCACCCCAAAATGAAATGAAATAAAATAATTAAAAAAACAATAATAAGGTGTTTTATGCTTTGTTACTTTACACCGTCTAGTGTCAGGGCTCACAAATGGCCATTGCTTGAGTGTGTGTGACAGACTCGGCATTTGTTACACTTGAGTCACAAGATGAGTCACCTGCCAACTCCAAGACTAGCCTCCAGTGTCTGAGACACCAGAGGAACACTCACCATCAATTCTGTCCACCATGACCGTATGGCAGATAGAAAGCAAGAAGAAGAACTGCCGGACTTCTGGCTCCTTCCCTGACTGGATTTGCTCGATCAGATAATGGTCATAGAATGCAAGCTTTCCATCAGCAAATGTATTCCAGCTAAAATCCACTAGCTGAGAGAAATGGAGAGAGAGAAAAAATGCAATTGATGAAAAACATATCTATTCGGGCCAGCAGGATGGCCCACGAGGTAAAAGCACTTGCTACAAAGCCCTACAACCTGAGTTTGATACGGATACCTGGGATCCTCAGATTAGAAGGAAGGAATCAATTCCTCCTGCAAGCTGCTCGCTAACTGCCACACGTGCACTGTGGCAGCACACATGTGCACATGCTTATACACACATACACACAGAAGTGTTTTAAAAATCTGTATCAATCATTGATATTACCTTTTCTTTGTAGCTAAGTTTTTCATTACGTCAAAATCACCTTGAGATTTTAGCACATTCCTTTTTTATTTATATTATTATTTTTATTATTATCTTTGTCTGAGTGTTTTGCCTACATGTACGTATGTGGACCATGTGCATGCCTGGTGCCCATAGAGGCCAGAAGAGGGTTTGAAGGCATCTGATCCTTTGGAACTGGAGTTGCCCATGGTTGTGAACTGCTGTGTGCGTGCTGGAACTAAACCCGGGTCCTCTGAAAAGAGCATCAACTGCTCTTACCTGCTAAAACACCCACTTTCTTGTCTTAAGCCTTAGGAAGCTTTTGCTTAAAACAAAAGTCACACTACAGGGGGCTGAATTGTGTCTCTGTCTCAGGTATGCTGGCACCCCAATCTACGGTGCCTGTCAATTTCTTTATTTGGAAACGTGGTTTGCAAATATAACCAAGTAAAGTTGAGGTCACATGGTTTAGGATGGAAGGACAGGTGTCCTTGTAAGAGACAAATACAGACAGAGCCAAACACATGAGGAGAAAGAACTCCACATGACAAGAGAGGCAGAGACTATAGCCTGCTGCCTACAAGCCAGGATCACTGGAAACTACCGGAGGCTAGGGAGAAACCATGAAGGAGCCTCCTCTAGAACTTTTGGAGGGACCAACATCTGGATTCCAGTCTCCAGAACTGTGGGGAGATAAGTTCTGCTCCTTCATGCCCCCGTCTGCAGTCATTCAATCCAGCAGCCCAAGGTAGCAAATATATGACAGACAGCTGCCCTGTGTGGACCACTCACCTCTATTTTGCTATGGCTGTGTTGAGAAGCATCCCGATGGTCTCCTAGGAAACAAACAGCGCAAAACAAGTTGAGTCTGTGTGTGCACGGCCCCTCTTCCTACCTGGATTTGCCATCATCCTTGATTTGGGATGGTTCTAGGGTAAAGAATCATTTTTCAGAGTTGTAAAAAAAAAATGAAAAATAGAATATTAGGCCCTCAATGGCTTATACCTATAAGCCAAGTACTTGATAGGCTAAAATAGGAAAATTGCCATGAGTTAAGGCTAGCCTGGGCAAATATAAACTAACTAACTAAATACATAAATATTATTTACGTATTATTATTTATGTATTATTATTATACATAAACATTCTAAGAATATTTGGTAGAAACCATTATGTGGCCTGGAAAGGTTAAAGTATTTGCTGTCTGGCTCTACATGGAGAAAGGTGCCCAAAATACAGGTGCCTGTTCCACTCTACTCCTTTGGGACCAGAAGAGTGTCCTTTGACATGCTTTAGTCTGCCATCGCCATGGTGACAAATCCCTCAAGCCCATAGTGTCCCGTCTTCCTCAAGGCTGGGTAAACTTATAGACACTACACATTTTTTTTTTTTCTAAAGGGGGAAAATGTGCATGTGTGTATTTCTTGAAAAAAATTAAAAGTTAAAAAAAACCCTATATTTTAAAGGCAACATTAATTTCAATACTATTCATGTGTGTGGAGAATGTTTCAGAAAAATAGGCTTGTAGTGGGTAGCCATTCCAGCTTGGATCTGGAAGTTCCAACCCCCATTGAGACTCTGGCAACTGTCACGCCTACGAGGCAGGGCGAGGGGAGGCGCCTGGGGACCCGAGAACTGGATGGGCCAGTGCTCTCTCGGTGCACTCTCTCTGTGCCGGGACGCTGAACGGTGAAAGGTGGACTGTACAGAGCTCCGGAGAACACCGCTGGATTGCAATACACCTTCCCCAGACCCTGCGACCTACCCATTACTTAATTTGTGAGTTACGCCATTAAATAAATATCCTTTTAACTACGTGGAGTGGCCAAAATAATTTCTCCAATATAGGCTGAAAGTCAACTATAAACTATTGTAATCATTTTTTGCTGTACAGCTTGGTGACAAGGTGCATTTACCTTGTGTAGCTATCCCCACTATCTACCTACCTCTAGATGTCTTAATCTTGCTAACTGAACGCTCTAGCATTGCACACTAACTTAACAATACTCTCCTTTGTCCTGGCGACTTTGACTATTCTAAGTACAATCATACAGCACTTGCTTTTGTAAGCTTCTATTACTTAGGTTGATGTCCTGAGGGCTCATTCATGTTGTAGCACATTTTGTTCATCTCTTCATTCGTTGATAGACAAGTGGGCTATTCCTAGCCTTTGCCAAATGTGAATAAAGTTATTATGAACATGAGTAAACATGTATCTCCTTGGGTATCTCCTTTTCAAATCTTTTGAGCACAATACATTCCTAGACACAGAATTGCTAGACCATGTGGCAATTCAGCTTTTAATTGCTTGAAGGCTGTTTATTTCTAACTATTGATTTCGCTCTCTCTCTCTCTCTCTCTCTCTCTCTCTCTATATATATATATATATATATATATATATATATATATACTCAATAGTGCCCATAATATTTCTTTGTCAATTGGACTCCACACAGGGAGGACACAAACAACCATAGGAACGTAGACTCTGCTCCAGATAGCACCCAGGGAATGCTGTTTCTACTCCTATTCAACAGCCAACTATGCCTATTATTTCAGATGCAAAACATAACTGATCCTAGTAAGTGAAAGAATGTCTCTGGGGTCGCTCTGCAGAAAGACGTTGTGCTCCGACGTCCCCCCCCTCCACACGCCTCACACTCACCATAGATTTGCCCGTTAATGCAGCACTTTTTGAAGGTCATGATATTTTGCGTGAGTGTCCCCGTCTTATCAGAGAAGATATAATGGATCTGCCCCAGCTGCTCATTCAGTGTGGTGGTCCTCGCCTTTGCAGGGGTGTCCTTCTCAGCATAGTACATCTGCAGGTCCCAGTTGATGAAATGACTCTGTCCCAAACGGATGACTTCCACGCTAGGAGGACAGAAGAAGGCTTCAATGGTGTGCAGAGAGGGCATTGGCTGGGGATAGAGACTGCCTTCCCTGTGCACATGGGTGCAAGTTGCTTATCTACTGCTTTGGTTTCTAAGTCAGCGTCCACTCCTGTGATGGCTGATCATTCCTTAAAAACAGATTTTATTTTTAATTATGTCTATGTGTGTGTGGTGTGTGGTGTGGTGTGGTGTGGTGTGTGGTGTGTGTGTGTGTGTGTGTGTGTGTGTGTGTGTGTGTGTGTGTGTGTGTCTTTGTATGGGTATGTGCATATGAGAGCAAGTGCTCTCAAGGACAGACACAGGTGTCCAGTCTTCCTGGAGCTGAAGTTACAGAAGACTGTGAGTCACCCAATTCAGGGGCTGGGAACCAAATTTGGAGCATTATGTTCTCTTAACTGCTAAGCCATCTCACCAGCCCCGTGGTGGTTAATCTCGATTGCCCATTTGACAGGATTTTATAATTCCCTAGGAGACACACTTCAAATTGTGTCCATGAGAGTGTTCCTAAGACAGGTTTACCTGAGGTGGGATGGCCCCATATGATGGGCTGGGGTCTCCTAAGTGAACAAAAAGGAGAAAGCGAACTGGATATCAGCATCCCTCTCTGTTTCCTGAGTGCATACAATGTGACCCGCTGCCTCACACTCCTACCACCATGCTTTCCCCAGCATGACAGACCGTGTACCCTCTAACCCGGAACCCAAAGAAATCCTTCCTTCTTTAAGCTTCTTTCTATCAGATATACTGTTAGACCAATGAGAATAGCAACTGTTATTACCACCTTCCCCCACCGCCCTTAGAGTGAAACCTAATCTTCAACATGATAGTACTAAGGTAGGGCTCTTCTGTGACGGTTAGGTCCTAATGATGAAGAGCTCACAAATGGCACTTGCATCTATATTAAAGAAGCCTGAGGGAGCTCGTTTGCCCCCCCCCCTTTGCCATGAGATAACATAAGAAGGGGCCACCTGTGATACAAGTATGGGTTCTCACCACTTAGCAAGGACTCTGCCCTTTCTCATCGACTCCCCAGCCTCCTGAACTATGAAGAATCAAGTTCTGGTCTGTTAAAGTCACCCAGCTTAAAAGCCACTCTCTGCTCCCCTGACCAAACCTATCCCTCTCCAGCTCCAGGGTCAGTGGTGTCCACTCATGACACCTCATCAGCGTCATTTCCTACTCACTCTTGGGCACTTCAGTCATAGCTAAGGAACTCTGCACTCAGAACACACGGTCCAGTGGGAACAGTCACAGTGACATTATGGCCAGAACCTGGGATACAGTCATCCCACTCTCTTCCTCACTGCCCCTCATACCTAGGAACAATTGGGATGGCCAAGTTCACCTGTACAAAGAGAATTAAGATCCACAAGGTGACATACCATCATGTATCCAATGAGTCAAGTCTTTTGGCCATTAGTGCCTTAGTTGCTTACCACACTGGGGAAAAGCATATATGCTTTCTAAATTCTTAGAAATGACACAATGTCCAAAAGGAGATATCCTAAGAGAATCATGTTGATTTTAAAACTCAGATGTAAGGCTGTTTGTGCACCCGGCAACTGCTCCATTGGTGACACATGGCTGTACAAGTTCTGTAGGTGGGAATAAGTCCCTTAGAAGTGGCAGTCCTACTTGGTGCTCAACACTGAGAACAAAGCAGATGAACCCCCTGCAGACAAACTAAAATAATCCAGCAAATGTAAACCCTCAAGGGCTGCACATTCTATGTAGAAAAATCAAAGCAGGGAACAGGGGATAAAGACCGATAAGAAGAAGATGTGAGCATTTAGATCAGGTGAGGTAGAGGCCAGGGAGACAAGGTAATGCATGAGCCAAGGCCTGAAGGAAATGAAAGGGTGCAGGTAGAGTCAGGTGTGGTAGGACATGCATGTAGTCCCAGGACTTGGGTGGCAGAGGCAGAGGGTTACCACAAGGTCAAGGCCAGCCTGTTCTGAATAATGAGCTGCAGACCAGGAATACAAAGAAAGACCCCATCCCAACAACACACAGACAATGGGGACATCGCTCCATTGGTAAAGTGTTTGCTATACAAACTTGAGTACCCAAGTCTGATTCCTCAGCTCCCACATAAAAAGAAGAATACAGCAATTTAAGCCTACAGTCCATCACTGGGAGGAGGCAGGGGGAATCTCCAGTGCTTCCCCATCAGTCAGTCTAGCCCAGCTGGTGAACTTCAGGTTCAGTGAGAGATCCTGTCTTAGAAAGCACTGTGAAGGGCAATGCATGGTATGCGGGTGTGCCTGCTCATGAATGTGCATCTGAAGGTCAGAGGTCAACATCAAGGGTCTTTCTCTATGGCTCTCCACCTTATAATTTGAGATTGTGTCTCTCACTGAACCTGGAGCTCACCATTTTTGGCAAGACTTGCTGGGCAGTGAGCCTCAAGGATCTGCCTGTCTCCATGTACCCTACCACCACGTCCGTCCCTGAAGCACTGAGGTTACAGGACACACACCAGCATGTCCAGCTCTCTTGTGGGTGCTGAGGATCCAAACTCATCTTCTTGCTTTTGCAATGAGCACTTTACCCACCAAGCCATGCATCTCCTTAGCACTGCCATCTTGGTTCGCCATCTTGGTTTCTGTTAAAGTGGCCACTGAACAGACAGGCAGCCCAAGGATTTACTTCCTACTCAGAGAATACCAGTAACTACCATGTCATAAAATAAAAATAAAAAACAAATGCACATGTAATAACATTTTAAATTAAGTAAAAACTTCCAGTGACACGAGTGTGAGAGATCCCCGGTGCCTCTGGGTTCTTGGTCACTGGGGTAATAACTGACTGGTTGATTACAGGCACAGTCCCAAAGGTCCCAAATCCAACTGGTCAATAACCGTGAACTTTGATTTGAGAGGAAGAAGAAAGAGAAGAAGGGGGGATGATTATAGAGCAGACAGCTCTGACCTTGACCTTTATTGGGGTTGGCACTGCACAGGAAAACAGCATTTTAGAGAGGCTGAAGGAAAGCAGGGGACCCCTTTCCTACCAAGAGGAAGCAACAGGAAGCAGGAGCCTGACGGATGAGTCAAGCTGGAGCAACCGTAGTAAAGAAGGTTCTGTTGAGAGAACAGAGGCTCTGGAAAAGGAAGAACGTGCCACGGCATCCTGAATCTCCACTTTCTCCCAGACTCTTGGTGAACCCTGTGCTTTGGAACCCACTGGGAAGGGCTCACCAAGCAAATAACTGTCACCTTTGGCCGTGGAACATCACTGGCCTTATCTGCACAGGGGACAAGGTAAAGTGCCTGGCACAGAGGAGATACTCAAAGTTCACACGCCCTTCTCCTACCTCGCTCTCAGTTCCAAAATGAAACTTATTTTCTTCTTCCTTTTGACCTTTGAAACAGTGATTGCTAAACATGAAGGTGCTTCACTAGGAAAACGTACTGCACTCTTGCCTGGAAGCAGGAGGCCAAGGGGAGGCCAGGCTTACCTGACATAGAGAGAGATGGGTACCATGGTGTTCAGCACAATGATGTAGCCCCAGAAATTCAGGAAACCCCGGTAGGAGGGTGTGGCATTTTCTCCATCATAGAGGTACCAGGAATAATTGCCAACTTGTGCTTCCCAGTAAGCGTGGCCAATGGCAAGGCCGGCAGAAACCAGGATGAGTACAATGAAGATCTAGAAGACATGCAAAATGAAGCAGGATTTCCAACTCCATACCTTTCAAAGATTCTAATAACATTATTTAGCACTTTATATACATATGACCTTTTAATGGACTGTAAAAACATTACTCTTAAAAAAAAAACAGGACTGTAAGGATGCTTTAAAAGTACATAAGGAGCCAGGCGGTGGTGGTACATGCCTTTAATCCCAGCACTCGTGAGGCAGAGTCAGGCGGATCTCTGTGAGTTCGAGGCCAGCCTGGGCTACCAAGTGAGTTCCAGGAAGGGTGAAAAGCTACGCAGAGAAACCCTGTCTAGAAAAACAAAAACAAACAAACAAAAAAAAATCCATAAGGTTGTGACTGACTGCTTTATATTTACAAGGCTAAGTTTTCTTCACAAAATCATCTTTCAAAAGAGGAGCTAATGCCTTATCCTTAAAGTCGTTTATATTACAGGGCAGCCTCAAACAGTGCATATCGTTTGGGAAGATACCCTAGCATGAAGCAACTTCAAAGAACACTGTGTTGAGAAAATCATAGAAAATACTGGATGGAAATTGTTTTGTTTCAATTTTTTTGAGAAAGGGTCTCATATAGTCCATGTACCCCTTGACCTCTCTATATACTTGGGGATGACTATAGCCATTCTGATCTACCTGCCTCTACTTCTAGGAATAAAGGCATGTGCCATTATACTCTGTTTATGAGGTGGGAGGAATCCAACCCAGGGCTTCATTCATGCTAGGCAAATCCTCTACCACCTGAGCTATATTGCTTGCCCTGTTTTGTTTTCTGAGATAGGTCTTACTGTGTAACCCAGGCAGGCTCTGAACTCTCAAGCTTGTTTTAGTAGCCAAATGCTATGAATATAGGGATGGGCCACCATCTCCTTCTATTTTGTTTGTTTGTTTGTTTGCTTTTAAGAAAGGTGAGCAAATGTCCCCCATATTTGGGTATTCATATAGGTTCGATGCTATAGGAGCTGTGTGACATTGTCAATGCAATGATTTGAAGGATGAACTATCTCCTAGGCTCATGTATTTAAACACTTGGCCCCCAGTTGGAAGTACTGTTTGAGAAGGTGGTGAAAGCTTTACGAGGTGGAGCCTTGCTGGAGGAAAAATATCACTGAGGGGTGGGCCTTGAGGTTCTAGAGCTTGGTTCCACTTCCTGTTCCCTGTCTCTGGTTCCTGACTGTCGGGCCAACCTTACTCCTCTTTGGTTAAGTGATGTCTTCCCATGGGACAGACTTTATTTCCTGGGAACCAGAGCCAATAAAACCCCCTTTCCCTCTAAGTTGCTTTTGGTCATGGCATTTTTCATAGCAACAGAAAGGTAACTAACACAGCTCACAAGATTATCTGAGGTACAACAGGTACCATGTGATGGAGTTGAGAAGCGTATGTTTTGGGAACAAAAATTCAAGCCAGCCTCCCTGTCTCAATTTCTTTTTTCAATTTTCCTAGCAATATTTATGTATTCACAGGAGTAATAAAACTTCCAGGGAAAACGTAAAGTTCTGAACACAGACTCTCAAAGTACCTCCTTGAAATGAATGGTCCCAGAAGAGAGAGAACGATCTGTGAGTGCTCTCATTGTGATGGTTACAATGGCACTGGATACAAATATTCCAAGTCCAACTAATGTTTTTATGAAACTGGGGGTGGGAGGGTTGGTCTTTCGATTGTTTTATTACTTCTTGTGGCTGTAAGTATGTACACACTTGAACAAACTGTAACTACACATTCTGAAGCATTTATGCATTCAGGTTGAGCTAAGTATTGGAAATGCAATTCTCAGTGTGTGCAGAATAGAGTTAACCATGCAGGCCCAAGCCCACTCTCCTTGGGAGGTGGCTTCCAAGATCGGTCTCTGGCTGGCATATGGAAACTAAGGTTTGGGGAGGATTTCCCAGCTCCTTATGTCTGATTCTGCTATAACAGTGGTTCTCAACCTTCCGAATGCTGCAACCTTTTAATACAGTTCCTTGTGTTGTGGTGACCCCCAACCATACAATTATTCTCTTTGCTACTTCCTAACTGTAACTTTGCTATGGTTATGAATCATATCATAGATATCTGATATGCAACCCCTGTGAAATGATCATATGACCTCCCCAAAGGGGTCTTGACCCCATAGGTTGAGAACCACTGCCCTATAAGAACAGATCAGTGTGCCTGTTTGGGCAGACAACACCATTTATGCTGACCACCTGTATTCCTACAGGAAGTCTGGAATTTGAAGCATGGTGGGCAAGTGGAGCCTACACACCTGGCCCCCAGTTAAAAGAGTCTCTAAGAAGCGTCATTGGAGACAACAGGGCACACACACAGCCACACACTGTTGCTGAGGGAACTGAGTGCCTATCTGGTGTGATTCAATGTGGGGTCTAGACAAATTTCCTCTAGATTTCGTCTCATGAGCCTTCTGCTCATCTTGTTTTGTAACCTTGGGCTGCAGCAAGACACAGGTGTGAGCACCCGTATATCCAAACCCCATGCATCCGCCTAATCTTGAGCTTGGGTATGGCTTTGAAGACCCTCAACAAGCCTTATTTTTGGCCTTGCCTTAGGTTGGTGGGTGTGCAAACTCATATGTATATGAGAGCACATGAGCTCATGTGTACACACACACACACACAGACACATCTGCGTTTATGATAACTACTACTATGAAAACTAACAGCAATAAAATCCACTTTACAGTTCCTAGAATTTTAACACTCCTGGCTAATAGAGGGGAGATATTTTAAAGAGAAATGTCTGTGCCCACCCCTTTGGCTATCAGTCTATTGAGACAATGGTCCCCAAGTAAATGGAATTTTCCCAGGAATCTAATGCTGAGCAAAGGAAAAGGCTAAAGCGCTGGCCAGCCAGAGGATTGGAACTGGAGTTCAAACAATGATGGGTCAGTGATGGGTGGGACCCCAACCTAACCAAGGCTGCTTCCTTTTGGACACTTCCTTCCCTCTAGTTGAGATTAAACCTCATGCCATGATCCTGACAACAGGCTTGGAATTCTTGTCCCAGTGTGGCCACGCCGAGGAAATCTCCTTTCTCTGTTTCTGACTAGTACTTGCCTGTTTCATTGACCTAGTGAGGTTGGGTGGCCAAGCCCAGCTTGTTGGGGATGCCAGGACCTGGGCTCTGACCCTAACAACTTGGTAAGGGCCCCATGGTAGTGTCCCCGGTTCTTAACTAGTCAATAACCAATCAAGAAAACACCTGGGGGCAGCCTCTGATTTTTTTTCTCCCCGATGGGGCTGTCCTGCTTGAAGTATGAAATTTCTCAGAAAAGGCATGGGACTCCCTTTAACATCCATCCTACTAGGCTTGGTGTATCCAGGCCTCTTTGCATTCCATCTAAAGTTGTAAGATTGCCGTGCATTAGAAAAACATACATCAAAATTATTGCAAAAGACAGTAGTCTCATCTAATCTCTCATCTACTAGAATGAAAAATAAATACCGTGTACACCATGTAGTTCATCAAGTAATCAATTTTCGTTCTTTTAAATCTGGTTTTCCCACTATTCTTCATTATCTTAGTGTCAGCCCCTAAAAATAGAAAATTCAATGTGATGAATAGTTGGAAAGTTCAACTAACAAGCATGTCAATAAAATTACTCTTTCTGTGATTTTTGATAGACAAAGAACAGAAAAGCACTTCCCACCCCTCATTCTCTACAAACACGTCCGAGTCATGGTTAAGCTATACAGTCCTAGTTAGCTAGATTATCAGTCCTCCTGCTTCAGCCTCCTGAGGGCTGGGATGTCAAGCCTGGACAGCTCAGATCTTACTTAAAATCGCAAGAACAAGAAGCACATTCGAGAAGTACCTGCAAAAATGACCAAGCCATGGCAGACATCGGTGTTCCTGATCACACAGCCACGTAACAGGATTTTATCAGCATCCAAAGGAAAGCTCCGTTTCCTCCAAAACAGCGTTCCCGTGAACTTGTCTAGCCGGTTGTTGGGTTCTTCACATTCGATGAAACCTTTTTCAAATGGTGTGATTCACAACATCAGTCAAATACAAAAGACCCGGGGCTTTCCCAATGGACACCAAATAAAACAACTAGAATTTAAAACAAGTAAGGTAGTTCTGTACAAACCATCAAATGCTGCCAAGTTCTCTTCTTTTTGGAGATACTGGTCTGTGATTTCAAGGGCCATTTTGAACTTCAAATTGGTTTCTCTACAGGGAAGGGGAAGCAGGTAAAATTTAAGGAACACCATTTGGAGCTCAAAAGAACAAAAAAAAAATTCCATAAACTAACATCAGGCCTTCCTGGGAGTAGGTGAAGCTTGACTGTTAGCTTGTTCTTTTTTCAAACTCTAATTGTAAGTTTAGATGGGACCATCTGATGCTAGAGCAAGATTACAAACCTAAAGTGTGCCACCATGCCACGAAGTACCCACAGCCTTCTCTTCAAATGAACTTCTCACCCCCAACCTGGTCTACAACGTGCTGCCACACTACAACGGTATGCATACCAACCCAGTGCAGACACCCTGCTCAGCACCTCCTGTCCATGTACTTTCTGGAGCAGGCAATTGGAAGTGTTTCTGAAAGGCAGCTCTAGCTAGCAAAAGAGGCGGCAGGAATACACAGGCTGCCCAGACCACAAGGCTGCTCCAAGCACAGCACAAAGGAAGGCAAGTGTTAGCGCCCCATGGGGGCCAGGCAGGCACATCCACTTAGGAGAACCAGGCTGTGAGTCACACAAGAGTCTCCACTCATTAGGAAGCTGACTGGTGATCCTAGTTCCACCATTTGGTTATGACAAGGCATGACGGACGGGACTTTCTCTCTCTGGAAAACTTCAGAATTTTCCAGCATTTGGAGTAAGAGTGATGTCACTGGACAATCGACTGGCTGATCTACAGAGCCAGGGAAGGCTAGATGTCCAAACCTGTGACTCTAGACCCTCATAAAGCAGTGGGCCCATTTCTGGGCTATGAGAAACAAGGGTCACAAGGAACAGAGCCCTGACTGTCCCTTACTGTGTGACCTTAGCCAGGCTACTTCACCTCCCTGGGCCTCAGCTTCCTCATGGAGTAATAATTAAATAGTAGATTAAATATTTACATGCAATTAAGAACTCAATAAATCTACTGAAAATGGCTCAAAAACCAGCACTTTATTCTAAAACTGATAAGCGAATAAAAAATTGTCTATTGACAAAGAACCTAGTCTCATTTCTGAAGCTATAACAGAGTCCATGGTCGTCTGTGAGTCTGATCACTGCTTAGTCGTGATCTTGATGGGAGGCAGGGAACAGCCTTTATAGTGAACACTCCATTTTATAGAAAAAAGGAGTCAGTCCACTCTGGACAGTCAGACTGCCAACAAGTGGTTGAGGCAAAGGTCAAGTCTCGGGGTTTCCTCCCCAGAATATGCAATGCATGTTTCTTCCAAGCCACCTTTGATGTAGGTCCACCTAACACACACTCACCCATCGAGCTCAGCTGTTTCTACATAGCAGAGGCTGTTAGGTTCTGAGCTGGACAGCAGCAGAATGTCAGCCTGTCCAAAACAAAAGACACCTATCACGCAGGGTCCCCAGAGTGGAAGGAACATGGGTGGGGTAGGGGGTGGGTACACATGAGGAGAATAAGAGAAGCAGAAGTTGGTCACTTACGGGAATAAAATCATTCTTCTTCAAACGAAGGACGTCTCCGACTTGGATGTCTTTCCACTTGATGATTTTGAACCTAAACATCAAAAATAACGACAATTTGGGTTTTTAAGTTTCAGACCAAGAAATTATCGCTCTTCCTGGGAAAATGTGCAGATTACAGGAAAGTGCTTGCTACAAGTTCTCCCTTTCAATGACGTCACAAGAGTCACCGTACCCTGCTTGGGAGACAATGGCAAAGGGACTTTGCTGGGTTCTACCCTACCAACATAAGGAAGAACCCACCAGGGGGCACTTCCACATAGTGGGGACAGTGGCCACCCCTCTCACTTTATGCTCTGGGCTTGCTGCCCCTCCCTGGGTTGGTTTTTTTTTTTCTCCCCCTCTGTCACTCATCACTTGCTTAGTGCTTGTACAAGGACAGGAATGCATGAGTCCCCTACAGGCCACCAAGAATCCCCAATGGCCTTAAAACTGGACTCCTCTCATTCTTTAAATTCCACAGGATTTTTCCCTTTCTAAGGAATCCACATTCACAAAGCATCAAACTATAACACTCAGGCCCAAAGGCTTGCGCACGCACACAAAAGGTGTACTAAGTCATGGCTTCGGAAACCCCGGCTTACTATTTCATCTGAGGTCACGCAACCATGGGGGTTGGCAAATGTTTGGCAACAGTAACAGATTTATGAACACACAACAACTCAAAACCCCAAATCAAATGCTTAATGAGCCTGAGGTGTTTCTGGGAGTGCTTATCCAAGTTGTATCACAGGACTTCCCTGCAGCCACGGTTCTGTCTATAAACACTGGCCGGGATGCCTTGGCCCAGGTGTGAGAACAGTACTTGTTACAGAGTGTGGTGTTTGCATGGTACACACAGTGCTTTCTGTTCTCATAGAGACATAACTCTTTTTTTTTTTTTTTTTGAGACAGGGTTTTTCTATGTAGCCCTGGCTATCCTGGAACTCAATCTGTAGACCAGGCTGGCCTTGAACTCACAGGGATCTGCTTGTCTCTGCCTCCCTCCTGGGATTAAAGGTGTGCACCACCATGCCTGGCTGAGACATAACTCTTTAACTGTGGGAAACAAAGACTTTAATATTTCCTGTACATATTCCTCAGAAAGTTTGTGTTACATTGAGATACTTGATTTTAATAATTGCTGGAAGGGAATTGTTGAGAGCAAAATATGACAGATAATGATGAAAATGCCATAATGGAGTCCATTACTTCATATGATAGCCTAAAAAATAAATTAAAAATTTGCTGGTTTTGAGTTGCTTACTTTAATTTTGTTAAAAAAAAAAGTAAATTCTGGCTTGGGATTAGAATAAAATTTGCAACAATTTCTTCAATGGCTCTAAACTCACTCTGCCATTTGTACTGTGTATTTGTATGGAGCAGAGATGCCAGCATTGACAATTTACAGACCAGTAAATATTGACCAGTGCTCTGAAAAGTGCCAAAGCTGTTCTAAGTCCTGCAATGTCAAATGTTCAGCCAAGACTTAATTCTTCATATAAAAATACACAAGCACATTCATTCCATTGGTATGAAAATGCACTTTCACTCTTAATGAATGGCAAAGAATTATACTGGTAGCAAGGAATTGCTCTAAAATGATTTTTATAATTTATTATCAGACAATGATAGATTTATATCTATATTTTACATACCCACATACCTGAGGCTTCACTAAAAATTTCTCAGGCAAAAAAGGAGTCATGAGCAGCAAAAGTGTCGGATGTGTTCTGTTAGTGGCTGTGACAGCCTCGCAGGATCCAGCAAGCCATTTTCTGAGCACAGACATTTAATTACTATGCTGCCCTCTCATGTGCTCACAAACTACAGAAAACTTGAAATTTAAAATACATTTTAAGTATTTGCTAATATCAAGTTTCTTCAGTTCATAAGAATTGAAATCCCCAATGCCAGAACTTTTACAAATAATCTTGGCTTATCATTCAGTAAATGGAGCTTGGTGATAGAGTGCCGGTTTAGGATTGTATAAAGGTCCTGAGTTCAAGCTCCAGCACAAAAAAAAAAAAAAAAAATAATAATAATAATAATAATAAAATTAAAACATAAACAAAACATAAAGTGAAGGGAAATTTATACTTAATTTAATATTTCAATATTTCTTACATCATGATTTAGAAATGTATGTGTTAATCCCAACTTACAAAGGGACTTAGCAACTTTATGTCCCACTCTGGGAACATCAGAGGCCATTCTGTTGCGCTCTCTGAGTGATGTGACAGTTTTCCTGGAACGAAGCTTCTAGGTCCTACCTCACTGATGGCCCTAATTCTTACAGGTTCCACTGTTCAAGCTGCCAGAGCCATGGATCTGCTGGAGATGCTCCTCAGACAAGTTCAAGGCAAAGCCTGTGTGCGTGCGTGCGTGCGTGCGTATTTCTCAGGATGGTACCCAGGGCCTCGGGCATAGTAGGCAAGTGCTCTGCTCTGAGCTCCCTTCCTAGTCTCAGGGCTGCTCATTACCAACATCACTGATGCACACTAAACAGTGAGGTGGGATGGCAAAGAATCTTGCCCTCTCTTCACAATATTGACTCTAGGGGATTCCAGAGGTGACCTCCAGCCCAGAATCCATTTATGTACAAGAAGAAAGCCTGTGTCAACATTGACAACTTGGCGGCACCTATTCTGAACTAACTGCAGTGGATGTGTGGCTGTAAATTGGGTTCCTTTCCTAATTGTGGACACATTAAACAGTCTTTTGAGGTGGGCCTTCAATCCTATTTTTAGCACTTGACTTTGGACTCATTCCTTGAGGACCTTGCTCATAAAACAACTCACTCCTGCTCCCTCAGTTGGTTGACTTGGCCAGAGCTGACTGCATTCTCTGTTTCTTGAACAAGAGTTTATTGAATATTTTCTGCATAGGAGATGCAGGACATAGTCTGGACCAGGAGATGGGATACCTCCCCAAATAATTCTAATACAATTTATGTCATAAAAGAAATGAGCACTAAATGTTCTGAAAATGGAGAGGAGGGAGAAATCACTTTAGGTGGCAAACTAGGGAAGGTATGGGGACATCCTGTATGAGGAAATCCCTGAAGGGGACACATTTGGGATTGTCAAAGTAGAAGCAGCACATTAGAGGCAGCAGGCTGGTGGAAGTGCTAGATAGTCTGGGAGCACAAGCCCAATCAGCAACTACATATAATCCAATTTGGGTATAGCTACACCGCCCTGAAGGGGAGGTAACATCTCTCTTTATCAGAGATGACTCACTATTAAACTACTAATGTACTGGGCTGAAGAGATGCCTCAGTCAGTAAAGTGCTTACAATGAAGTCTTGAGGACCTGAGTTCGATCCCCATAGCCAGGGATGACAGTACGTGCTTGTAATTGCAGTGCTAGGGAGGTGGAGATAGGCAGATCCCGGGCTTGCTTGCCAGCCAGTCTAACTGAATTGGTGAGCCCCACAACCTTGAGAGACATGATTTCAAAAAGGGAGGCAGTAGCATCTGTGGGAAGATGCCCAGCATTGACTTCTGGCACCCTGTGTACATGCACTCATGTTCACACACACACACACACACACACACACACACACACACACACACACACACACACAGCTAATGTGCCATAGACTTCTAGGCTCTAATAGAATTATCTTTCAGTATGCCTCGAGACATATTTATGCATGAAATCTTTGTAGCTAAATTAAAAATGGATACCTGCCATCCTTAATGACTTCGCACGTTCTATTGTTTATTTCCTTGTCCATTTTGTGGCGAGCCTTGGGAAGGAAGATGAGGAAGTATTGTTTGAATCATCTCAAAATATAAAGCACCAATGACGAATGTTAGTAAGGTCAGAACAATGCGAAGAAGGTGGCTTGAGAAGTCCTTACCACATCATCTACCAGGTCTTTGACTGCTGTGATGCCCAGCACCAGAAGTAGCGGTACCAGTGTGGTATACCATGCCAGGGTAGAGATTTGAGGAATTGCCTAAAAGAAAAGGAAAAGTTTGCATACACAGGTTTCCCATGAAAACATACCTAACTTACAGGTAGTGGAGACCTGATTTTAAGTTTGCTAAGCCTAATGTCTATCATTGAACAAGTCTACATACAGGAACATGTCGAGGAAAGGACATTTAAGAACCATTCTTCTGGCTCTCTCTGGCTTCTGAACAGTCTGGCAGACAGTGGCCCCAGAAATTATCTCACTGTGGCTTTAACTAGGCATCAAAGGGAGACATCTAAACCATTGTGTAAAAATTCAAAGTAGGGTTGGGCGGTGGTGGTTGGACACCTTTTATTCTAGCACTCAGGAGGCTGAGGCAGGTGGATCTCTGTGAGCTTGAGGCCAGCCTGGTCTACAAAGTGAGTTCCAGAACAGCCAGGACTATTACACAGAGAAATCCTGTCTGGAAAAAAAAATCAAAGTAGGTGGCATGGGGGAGAGAGCAGCCCCTAATTCTGAGCAGCAACGTGTCCAGCCCGTTACTGTGGGTCCTTCAATGCAACAAAAGATGACAATAGATATGGCTGCTTCTGAAGGCAACTGATCAGGCAAAGCTCCCATCATGGTCCTTGCTGCTGGCTCAGGCAACAAAGCAATCTCCTCTGTTGGATCAAGATAGTCTCTCAGGTGCAAGGGATACGTCTTTAATAAAGATCTGTCAGAAACCTGCTGATCTTTGGTCCACATCTGGTTCTTGGATGTTAAGCTCCCGGGTTCAGCCCTGTTCAGCCCTACACATTCAGGCTTTCAGATTTTGGACAAGTTACTTTACTACACTAAGCCTTAGCTGTTTTCTGCAAGATGGAGTATGTGCTGGTGTTGACCTCACAGAGAGCAAGTAAGCAGGCAAACAGCCTGTCCGTGGCTGTGGCCTTAATGCAGATTGCTGTGTCTTAAGAAAAGTAAACGTGCTGCAGCTTTATCACGAGCATGTAAATCTGCCTTCTTCCTTCTAGAAGTCGATGAAGGTTAAGTAGCCCACTGACCACAGAGAAACCAAACATGACTCGAAGTGTACACCTGTACACTTGCCCATTGACACGCCCTTTCCCATCAAGTTATCAGGCTTTCTGACTGCCAACATCTGCTGAGTAGCCACTTCTTCCTCGTGTGTTTGCTCCGTCTATACTTTCTGCTCCACATACCCTACATCCCTCTCAGATGTACATCCGCTACATGTTAGCGCTTCATTAGTAAATCCCAGTTGTGTTTTCCCATCCAACCCTTGTGATAAAGGATCTGATAAAGCCAACCGACTAAGTTATCTTTATAACCCACATATCAGGTACTAAAGGTCGATTCTGAGCACTAACTAAAATGTGGAGAGCCCCTTGATTATAGTAACCGTTTCTATACAGATAAAAGTCTAATGCTCCAGATAAGAACTCCTTGGCTTAAAAAAAAAAAGTATTTTCTTTCTAACGTAAAACCAATTTACAAAAATAACTTAGAAGCTTTATGAACAATTTATCAATAAAAAGTCAATAGTATCCTTACGGAAAAACAGATGACTAAGTAAAAAGAAGATAAATATAAAACAAACAACAAAACCCAATTAATTTTAAGGTACAAATAATTTTATAAATATTTTAGTTTTATTTACTTTAGGGATACAGTTTATCACTCACATCAGTACAAAATCAGTTGTCTGAAAACAGAGTTAGACCATGTCTGTTGGTTCAGGACTGTTATCCTAGATACTTGGGAAGCTGAGGCAGGAAGATTACAAGTTCAAGGCCTGCCTGGGTGAGTAGATGAGACTCTGCCTCAAATTGAAAAAAGTGAAAAAGAGGGCTGAGGCTGTAGCCCAGGGGTAGAACATGTATGAGGCTCAAAGTTCAACCCCCATATCTGAAACAAAAATGCAAAATAGAATCAGAATAATATCTGCCTCATTTATTTTCTTAACTCACTGGGCTGGTTCTGCACATGAGGCACAGATCCCTTATGTAGAAAACCCTACTATAAATATAAAACACGTTAGAGATTGTTTATTTGCTGCACACCTACAGTGTAGTCACTGACAACAGATTCAAGGCATCAAAGGGCATTACCTGCAAGATAAGAAGGATCAGGAAATAGAAATTGGCTGCTCGCTTAAATTGTTCAAACAAATTCATGGGTAGAAAGGTAAGTCCGTTGTACTTGTATGTTTTAATTGCATTATTCTGTCGGGGGAAAAAAAGAATTATTCTAAATGGTACCATACAACAAGTACACCCACCTGCACAAATGACTATTTCCCACAGCCTGTCAAAGCCCAGGGTCATAATTTTCCAGCCAGAAGAATACTGAGATTTTCTTAAAGTATTTCATTCTAGCCAGGCTTGGGATGACTATAAGAGTCTAGATCACAAGACACAGACACCAGACTGTGACTTTATGGATCCTGCTGACACACTTCTTGAGCCATAAGACCTCTTAGAACTTGGGGCAAAGATTGATGTCAACATGAACAGAGCAAGAAAGTACCTTTTATTAAGGGAAGATGAAGGCCACTGTGTCCGAAAGAGCAAAAGCCATTTTGCAAGTTGATTGTGTCCTCCAAAATGTATACTAACCCCTAACTCTAATGCCTTTTAACAAGATCTTGTCTATGGGGTCCTGGCAGGTGAAATCCAGATGACTTCACAATGGATCAGGGTGAGTTCTAAGCTAAGGACTGGAGCCTTTATAGGAAGGTGGGGGAAATTGGATACAGAGACACAGGGAGAAGATAGAAGCAAGGATTGGAATGATATGTTTACAAGCCAAAGAATGGTAAGACTTGTGGGCAGGCACCAGATGTTGGGCCAGGCATGGATCTGGTCCCGAGATTCTCCATAAGGAACCTATCTTGTCAGCCTCTTGACTCTGGACTTCCAACTTCCCAAACTATTACAAAATAAAGTTCTGCTTCCTAAGCCACAAGCTGTGGTACTCTAACAGTCCGCAGGAGAAAAGAGAGTCTAAGAATAAGCACCTACACCCTTCTCTTTGGCTATCAAACTATTGAAACAGTGGTCCCCAAGAAATTGAAAATGTCTCAACACTCTAATGTTGGGAGAAAAAAAAGCCAGAGGAGGAATTTCTTTCCTGGAAAGAGATTTTTACATAGTTATGACAACTTGTCAGATCACCTGGTAGATCTGACTAGACCATCGCGATGATGGGTCAGTGATGGGTGGACAGCTTAGTTATGCATACTTCTCATGCTCTAGTTAACTTTAACCTCACAGAAGGGTCTGGAAGATGGAATTGGGAAGTCACTGATGGCTTTAATTGTTTCTCTTCTCAATGTGGCCACAATGAATAAATTCATTTCTCTGCTTTTCACTAATACTTGTCTGTATTAGTTAATACAGACAAGTTAATAACCCTGTCTTATAGGGTTATGGATTTTTATTCATACATATGAATGTTTTGACTGTATGTATATGTACCACATGCATGCCTGGTCCTTGCAGGGGCCAGAAGAGGGTGCCACACTCGTAGGAATTAGAGTTAGAGAGGGTTGTGAGCTGCCATGTGGGTGCTGGGAACCAATCCTGGGTCCTCTGCAAAAGCAAGTGCTCTTAACCACTGAACCATCTCTCTATATGTTTTTATCATGTTTTAAAGAAATAAGCATTTTTAGGTGAAAATCTCTTTGATATCTCTAAATCTATCCAAGGCAGAGTCAACTTGTTACTTTCCAAGAAAGGCTTCAGTGATGGTGTTTTATAATTTTCATAAAATATTTTACCAAGAACTCCGCCACTACACAGGGGATGTTTCCATTAATATAATTCTATTTTGTTTCAAGTCACACCTACCAACCTTCAGGGTAGTTAAATGTTAATAAAAATGACATTCTGTAGAATAGGGGAGGGTTATCAACAGCCCCAGGTTAGTAATTACCTAGGTGGAAGATACTGTTTGAAGTGGAGAAGCATGACTTGACTAGGCAAACTTGGGCTAGTATAAAAATAATTCTGTCAATAACTTACCGCATATTTGCTCTCCTTAATACAAAAGAACTTGGTGTTCATAAAATGAGGTTGTTCATGGAATTTCCGGTCATTTGCTTTGACTTGCCATGTGCAATCTTTAAAAGAGAAAGAGAGAAGAATTGTAAGTAGAGGGTCACTGGGAAGGAATCAAATTGAAGGGAGGTCTGTAGAGTAGGTCCTAATCTACTCTGTGTGTGTGTGTGTGTGTGTGTGTGTGTGTGTGTGTGTGTGTGTGTGTGTGATGGCTTCTTCACAGACGCCATTGGGATACCAGCAAGGAAGGAGAATGGTGGGAAGTCATCTGTGGAAGATGGAAATCTACCGTCACAGAGCTTTGGGGGACCTGTGATGGCCAATCTTCATTGTCAATTTGGGTTGACAATGAGGTCCAGAATCACACGGGAGACAGAGCTCATTGTGAGCCTGTGTGGAATTATCTTGATTACATTAACTGAGGTAGGAGACCCACCTTAACTGTGAGCACACCAGATGGGCTCAGGTCCTAACCTGAATAAGGAGGAGAAAGGGAGCCAAACACAGGTGTTCATCTCTAGCTGCCTCATGAATGAGTGTGGCTGCATCTTAAATGACAGCCTCAACCTCCTACTGCCAGGACTTCTCTGCATGATGGACTAAACTCCCTTTCCATTAAGTTCCCTTTGTTTAGGTATTTTATCACAACAGGAAAAGTAAACAAGACAGATCCCAACCTCACAATCCTTAGAAAGAATCAAACCTGCCAACAGCTTCATCTCAGCCTTTTCGACTAGGGGCCAATGAGAATGCATGTCAGATGTTTAAATTACTACTTACAGTCCTAGCAAGTTGCATTTTGACCAGTTAGTTGCTCATGGAACATTAATGTTCTAAAAGAGCAATCTACCTCTAGACGTGACCAAAACAAAAAATGCCAAAGATCTAGAAGTTCACAGCTATATTAAAATTTCAATTTTATTGACTTGGTTTCTAATATTTACATTTTGTAGAAATGTTTAGTGAATGAATAAATCACAAAGAAGAGTATTATCAATTAACCTCACTCATACTTTGGAGTCACAATCTTGGGTTGGTGTTGTGCATGCAAGTTCATTTCAGGCCGTTGCTATGTCTGAACTCCAAGAAACTTTAGAAAGTCCATAGTATCTCTGATGCTTAGGAGGGAGAACATTCTTTTCCAATAGCTGTCTCCCTAAACACCTATTTATTCCCACTATGCTATGATGCTAACTTGATTCTCCCTAGGGTGGATCCCTGAGGTCACTGACAGAGTGACAGCACAGTTTCCAACTCCGCTGAAACCTGTGCATATAGATATATCTTTGGGCACTAATCTCTCCAACTGAAGTGGCCAATTTTAATTGCCAGCTTGACACGCTCTAGAATCACCTGTGAAGAGAGTTTCGACGAGGACTGGATAGATCAGTTTGGTCTGTGGGTATGTTTATGGGGGGGGGGTTGTCTTTATTAGACTAATGTCCATTGTAGGTGGCAACATTCCCTGAATCTGAGTCCTGGACTGTATAAGAATAGAGAAAGGTATCTGAGTAAGGAGCATACACGTAACCATTCCTCTGTGCTCTTGGCTGTGGATGTGATCTGACCAGCTGTTTTAAGTTCCTGTCACCTTGAGTTCCTGCTATGATGGACTGTAACCTGGAATTGTGAGCAAATACAAGTCACATATTTGCTCTCCTTAATATGAAATAACTTCATGTTGATAAAATGAGGTTGGTTATGGAAGCTTCAATCATGTACTTTGACTTGCTATATGCAATCTTTAAAAGGGAAAGACAAAAAACAAAACAAAACAAAACAAAACCAGTATGGAGAAACCCAGGTCATTGTTTTGTGTCAGGGCATCTTGATTACAGCACAAAAGTGCAACTAGGCCACTGTTCTTCCCACCCTGTGGCCAGTGTCACCTCTAAGCCTGCTAGAGGCTCTTGGTGCCAAGTACGTCCCAATCTCCCCAAAGTTCTGTAGCTGTAGAACTCTACACCTTTGCTATAAATACAGGCATGTCCATGGGTGAGCACAGCTGGAATGGCCCAAATTCTGATGAGGTTCTTCATGGTAGCCTCATGAGATACATATATTTTCCCCTATAGCTCACGATATCTTTTCCACCTGCCTGGAGGGACGCACAGCTTCACAGGAAGCTAACGAATGGCAAGCTTCTTGGATAGTTGATATTTCTCATAGTCATAGCCAGAGTCAAGGCAGGGAGTCTGGGTCACTCTAAAGTTGTTGGAGGCTTGTGGCTGCCTCCTCCAGTGGCTTATTCATGCTCAGCATAGCCAATGGCTGGTTGGGCCAACAGCATGACTTCCAGCAGTAGACTTGAGGACCATGCTCTCCTTGAGGCCTCATTTGTACACTGGCCATGCCTACTCTTGTACCAGTATGGACAGCATTGGTCAGACACTGATGGCTGCATGATTATAGCCATCCCTCCAGGAGAGTGTCCCCTCTGGACATGTTGAACAAGCCAGTGCACTGCTCATTGACAGCTGTCATTTGGCTACTCTGTCTTTGAATATTGAACATCACAATCCTTAGGTAGAAGGTGTGAATGTAACTAGCCATCACATTCCAGGCAGAGTTACCCCAACCTAATCCCCATTTATATGGCAGCTTTTAATCTTTGAAACCCTCAGTGACATGTCCTTTATCAGTGCCACTCCCAAAGAACACAGTTTATTCTATCTTCTGTCTGCTGCCCTTTTGGACAGAACCACTCCATGGGTCTTCAAGTGATGGAGCTGACCCTGACCCTAGAGCAGAGATAAGAAAGACACTTTGAGACATACGAATGAACGTGTTCTCACGAGGCTAGACAGAAGTTAGACCTCCCTCCTTCACACTCACCCTACATTGTAGCCAAGCCAGTTCAGAGGGACAGCACTGACCATTGCTATTCTATCTACATTTTACTGTGGGTAAATGTCCTCCTCCCTGCCTAGACTGGTTCCCAGGGGAGCCTGGAGCATGCCAAGCTTGTCCTTGAGTTCCTTACAGGTCCTCCATGTGTTCCAAACACACTAGCACCAAAAGTATCTTCAGAATGAGTTGGAAATGCTAAATTCATAGTTCAGCTTGCTCCCTGTCTATATCAATTGGTGCCCTATTGCTGAAGGCCAGCCTTCAGTGAAAATTTAGGCTCAAGGGACCTTCCAACACAGAGGTGACTTCAGTTGGCCATGAGACTGCATCACCTGTGTTTTGTCTTGCTCCTCCACACTGGGCTCCTACTGCCCTCTATTACATCAGCTTTATAGATACCATGTTCCATTCTCTGTGTGTGATGGGCATGGTGCTTAGTGGTTAACATCTATATTTCACAGCTCGGGACATTGAGGCATTGGTAGGATCAGCAAGAGGACCAGTGGCATAAGACTCAGAATCTAGCTGATCTCTCTGAGCTTCCAGTAGAGCCTGCCCCCCATCTTGCTTTGCTGGCCAGGCCCTTCTTTTGGAACACAATCTCTATACCACTCTGCCAGCAAGAACCAACTTGGAAAGATCATTTATGAGACCACGGTCACCTTTCCTCTATTACCACAGCACACAGCCCTGCTTGATCTCCTAATACGAAGGCACAAATGTGTTGCTGGCATGAAAGCTCAAAACATGGATGTCATCAGTTAGGAGTTAGGCCAAAGGTGGCATCCCCCAGCCTTGGATTCTTCATCAACCTGCAGGGAGATGACCTTTCTTTGAGCGGCACACAAGTGGGTGGGTCCAGTTTTGATGAAATTAACAATGAGTGTGACATGCCATTTTTGGAAGGGGAAATAGAGACAGGAAAAATCTATGAGTAAGGGATCGCAAAACGCTCAACTGTGCAGCAATTGCAAAAATCAAAGTCGTATTTATGAAAATACTTCATCTTTTTCAGTGACTCGCTTTTCATCGTCCTACTCCTTGGGAAACACAGATACTAGTATAAGAGATCACGTACAGGCTGCCAGAGGATGCAAATAATGAACTTGATTACATTTTTGAAAATCACAATACCATTACTGAGCGTTGCCCTGTGTGGTTTGCCTGCCACTCATCAGGTAATCGTAAGTGCGGTGTTATGACAAGTGGAAATGTTCCTGGCATCTCCCAAGCTCAAGAGCAATTTCATCAAAAGGGAAAAATGGAAGTGGAAGTACAAAACAACCCATGAGCACTGCGATAAGATCTGCAGTCAGAACACTTCTTCCCCACTCAAGGGAGAGCACTGACGGAAAGTAGCAAAAAAAAGGGGGGGGGGCGCTTCTTAGGATAATCTTGAATCCATTCCATTTGTAGCAATTTGCAGATGTGTCTGCTTATTTTATTATTTTTTAAGGGATTTATTCATTTGTGTTGCATGTGTATTAGTCTTTGCCTGCATGTATGTATATGCACCACATGCATGCCTGGTGCCCACCAAAGCTAGAAGAGACATTGGCCTCCCTGGAATTGGAGTTGCAGACAGTTGTAAACTGCCGTGTGGATACTGGAGATTCAACCTGGGACCTCTGCAAGAAGCAGAGTGCTCTTCACTGTGAAGCCAACTCTCTAGCTCCGACTGCTTTATTCTCTTTTTTTGTTTTATTTTATTTTTTTGAGACAGAGTTTCATTGTATAGTTTTGGTGCCTGTCCTGGAACTCACTCTGTAGACCAGGCTGGCCTCGAACTCACAGAGATCCACCTGCCTCTGCCTCCTGAGTGCTGGGATTAAAGGCGTGTACTACCATCATCCGGTTTTACTGTTTTATTCTTTAAGACAGGGTCTTACGACATGGCCCAAGCTGGCCAGGAGCTCATTACCATCCTACCTCAGCCTCCTGAGTACTGGGGTACAGTTGTGTGTACCACACCCAGTGACACATGCTTTTAAGGTTTTGCTTGAGCTTACTGAAGACCTGACACATTCTAGGCACTGGTATTCCAGAGCACTGCTGAGAACCATTGCCCTACACTTATTGCAGGATGGGAAGAGAAGCTGACAGGGATCCCGGAGAAGAGAGAAAAGGTCAGTGTGAAGGACTGAACCCCAGTCTCAGAAACACCCAGGAGGGGTGTGTAAGAGGGGTGCACACCTTCAGTTGCAGCGGTTACCGGGGATGCTGGGACAGGAAGAGCAAAAGGTACAAGCCCAGGGCTGGAGAGACGGCTCAGTGATTAAGAAGACCTGAATTCAGTTCCCAGAGCTCAGATAATGGTTCACAATCATCCATAAATATTACTTCAGGGAATTCAAAGTGACCTTCTGATCTCTGTGGGCACCAGGTACACATGTGGTATGCATACACACATGCAGGCAGAACACCCATACGCATAAAATAAAATAAATAGATCTTTAAAAATAAAATAAAAAAAAAAGTTACACAGGCCAGCCTGGGCTATACAGTGATACCCTGTTAAAAAAGACAAGACAAAACCAAACCAAAAATGAGCCAACCAACCAAACAACCACAAGGCAAACCAGCAAAAGAGCCTAGGAGGAAAGAATAAGTCATCCTGAGAATGAGCTGCACAGAATGAGATTTCCCGCCTTCTCCTGCTGTGCCCGGTCCAGCCCCACCCAAGAAAGCAGCTTCCTTATCCCCTCCCTAGCCTGTCTTCATTTGTAAGCTGTAAACAAAGGACCATTTTTCTAACTCCCCAGAGAAGCAGTAAGGGTTGCCAGAGATTACCGTAGCCTCCTATTTTATATGTGTGATCAATATGTTGAGGGGCCTGGAGAAAATGCCCCATGTGTGTGTTTGTATCTGAAGTTTAGCTACAAAAGCTCCTCACCTCTCCTTCAGAAACCTGCCTGTAGTCAAGGCTCTTGGTTGGCCTGTATGGACAAGCCTATTGGTGTCTCTTTATCTTTGGAGATTTGAGCAGTATTACAACCAAAGACCATAAAAAGATCAGAAGATGGTTGTCTACGGTCAAATTTCAAATACTTACAGAAAACACTTGACATGCCTCTCTTCCAACACCCTTAATAAATAAATATTTATTTATGCTAACTTTTGCAAAAATTAATGTGACCATGAGCATTTAAAAAGATAGTCAGAGAGATGCTCAGAAATTGAAAGCGCTTCTTATTCTTGCAGAGAACCTGGGTTCAGTCCACAGCACCCACAGGTGGCTCACAAACATCTCTAACTCCAGTTCTAGGTGATCTAGTGACCTCTTCTGACTTTGTAGGCATTGCACAAACACGGTGCACACACGTACATGCAAGTTCATATACTCATACATATAAAACTAAGAAATCAGAGAACACTTACGAATGTGGTTTGAAATGTTGTGCTAATGTGCATGCCTTTAGGAAGGCTAGCAAAGCAATACTTGGAGGTGTTTGCCTTTGGGATACATTTTACTATACACTTACACCACAATAGTAAGTTTCGGTCAAAGAAAGCACCTTGTCCCATTTGCTAGAATAGGAATAATGACAAAGTAAAGAGGAGAAATTATAAACTTATCAGCAACTACATCAAAATACATCTATGTATGCTAGAAAGATGCTCAACCAGAGTTGCAGCAACAAACCAACCAGGCACATGTCTGGGATGCATGTAACATCAGCCACATGTGGATCAGTATCATGCCACGCTTTCCTAAAGGCTTGTGTCACTGATACATCTGAGCACAGCTACGTGATGTCCAGAGTGTTCCCACAGATGCCAAGTGCTTTGATGAGTGCCATCTGGCAGAGGGAGTGAGCACGGCCTTGTCCCCCATCCTCTCTGCTGTTTTGAATTCTCATTTCCAAAGCCACCAACAACCAAACGCCTGGATCAGTTACTGCAAGCTGTGACAGACACAGGAGACTAGAAACATCAAAATCTTAGAATCACAATATGAAGAGGAGAATCATCCCAGAGAAACACGGGTACAGGACACAGGCAGGCATGCCACATAAAAATAAAATGCAGACAGTTCTTTCACAGGAGAAAAGACCCTGGAGATAATCAAAGAGAAATGCAGTCCACAGAGGTACCATTCTTTACCTTCTAATTTTGGCAAGGAATAAAGAATCTAATGACACAGCGTTAAAAAGAGTAAAGAATTGGTCCTGTGGATAGCTTCTGTGGAGGGCAGTTTGACCATCTCTCAAAATCTGGTACGCAGTGTACTGTAGCGTACTCCAACTTCTAGGAGTCACCCTCTGTGCATGAACTACTCTTCAGGGGAAAGATGGAATGGTGCAGAGCTTCTGAATACAGCCAATTTTTCCAAGGATTAGGAAGAAGCCAAACGCTTTCTAGGAGCAGTTGGTTAAACATCCACATAATGAAAGACTAAGTTGAGAGTAAAAACAAAATAAAACAAATGAGGTGACTTCATATGGATGATAGGGAAATTCTCCACATCACATGGCCAACTGACAAAGGCAGAGGTCATCTATCATATTATGCTATGAGATGCACAGAAGCAATACATGGTATGACCATACACACACACATATCCCTGGGTACATAGAGCAACATGTGTGTAAGGGTTTGTGCATATCCATGTGTGCACTACATACCTCTGGAAGGATCTATGAGAAACTAGGAAGAGCAAATTTCTTTCCCAAAAAGGAAAATTCATGGCTAAGGAAGAGCCAGGGATGTGGGATTTATTTTCACTCCCTACCCATGCTAATGTGCATTCAATTTGCATATATTACCATTAAAATATGCATGTGATTCTATTCTCTCAATTTATGTAAAAGCAATATATAGGTTCTTTAATTTTTTTTTTTTTTTGAAACAGGATTTCTGTGTAGCTTTGTGCCTTTCCTGGAGCTTGCTCTGTAGACCAGGCTGGCCTCGAACTCACAGAGATCCGCCTGCCTCTGCCTCCTGAGTGCTGGGATTAAAGGTCTGCACCACCACCGCCCAGCAGGTTGTTTAATTTTTATAGTCATTATGCCACTCCATTTACTATTACGTATGCCTATGTACATGTAAATTCTAAAGGCAATGGGGTTATGGGTAAGGATCAATAAAAAGTGGAGTACTTGGGGCTAGAGTCGAAGGTCAGTGGTAGAGCGCTTACCTAGCGTGTGTGAGTCCCTAAGACTGGGGGTGGGAGGGGGAAGTACTAGAAAAGATGAAAATTTGGCATAGCCATGGAAATAAGCATAAATACATCTTTACAATGTTTTTGAATAAGAATACATACTGTATAGATCCATATAGATAAACGCAGAGTTTAAAAGCACGCGGAACTAAACGACAGCACTTAAAGACGTGGCTTCAGAGAGCAAAACAGCAAAGAGGAACGGACGCGTGGCTGTGAAAACAGGATCAAGGCCAGTGAGATGGCTCCGAGGACAAAGATGCCTGCTGCCAAGCATGGCCACCTGAGTTTGAGCCCGAGGCCCACACGGTGGAAGACAGGAACAGACCCCCACAAGTTGTCCTTGAACTGTCACATGTAGGCCTCGGCACACATGTGCTCTCACACACATACACACCCCCTCCTCTCTCACACACAAAATTAATCAATCAATCAATGTGATAAAAATTTTAAAGAAAAGGATGGAGTTTCCCTCTGAGCAGGGAGGGAGGGAAGAAATGTAAGCTCTCCTGGCGGTCAGCCGTACGCTCACGCTTGACATGGGGCACGGTGCCACATGTTCACGGAATAACTGGTTAGCCAGGTGCTTGTGTTCTCTGTGGTTTTCCAGAACTGGAAAACATACGAGAAGAAAGACACCCAAGTCCGATGTGCACCAGATGTGTTTGCTTGTGATCCCAGCATTCCAGAGGCAGAGGCGGAAGGATGGCGGCAGGTTTCAGTCCAGCCTGGTCTATCTATTTAGCAAGTTCAGGGTTAGCCAGGGCTACATAGTCACACCTTGTCTCAAAACAAAAACAAACAAAGACCAAAACTAAAAAACTCAAAAACAAAACAAAACCGAGCCTAAAAAGGAAGAAAGGCAGGCAGGCAGATAAACAGAAAGGGAAAGCAGAGACAGAAGAAAAGTAGCCTCGGCTTTGATGGCCAGAAGACACAGGCACAGGTGATGCAACTTACCCAAGTGTCAACAAGGCCACCAAGCCACATTCTTCTGAAGGGCCCTGACTGTGTGCCTAGGAGGGAGGAAAAGCGACCCAGGGTGGGAGATGGGGGAGTTGAGAGAAGACAGCCCTGTCCTCTCTATGCTGGAAGCCTCCAGCCTCACTCAGGTCTCTGAGCCCAACTATGGTCCTTCTGCTCCAGTGTGGGCCTCAAGGGGTGGAAGAGAAGATGCCCATCAGGTCACAGAATGATCCTCACCAAGGAAGGTATGGAACTCGTCTCCTCATTTTCCTAAACTAGGTTCACCTCTATCAACAACCACAGTCTCTGAAATTGTGGATGGATGAAGATCAGATTGGCTAGAGGAATGACCACAGCTGTAATTCTGGGAGCGAGGGTCCCAGACCACCAGCAGCCACACACGGGCACTTGTTAGAAATGTCAGCTCTTAGGCCCCACCCCAGAGCCATGGCAGTGGAGACTATAGTTGGAGCTCAGTGGTGTTTCTCACAAGCTATATATGTGAAATCTTCTGGACATACAAATTCAGAAACATCTGTGGATAAAGCTTAATCTCAACCTCCAAAAGCCCGATTGTCCAGCCAAAGTAGAGAACACAGTGATACCTAAATACCCAGACAATAAGATGAACATGTACTAAATGTAATGATGGATACTTGGTGGTGTGGGAAGTCTAGCCCAGCCAGGGTGTGGTAGGAACACATTTTGGAACTATTGACTATTCTGTGTCTGGTTTGTCTTTTGTCTTTTGAGGTGGGGTCTTTCCATGTTGGCTAAGCTAACTTTGAATTCATCATCCTTCCTTTTGAGCCTCTGGACTATGTGAGCCACCACCTAGGCTTATGATTCTTAGAAGCTCATAATTATGCCAGTAAAGGAAGAGGAAAAAGGTCCAAGGGTATTTGAGGGAAACAGGATGTTATTAGCAAGAACCGACAGCTGGAAAAGCCTGGCCTCAGCCCACATATGAAAATCTGGGCACTGCCGGACCACAGGGTGACCCAGGGAGGGACCAGCGAGGACCCAGCAGATGGTGAGGCCTGGAACTCCGTGGCAAGACCACAGACATCTAGCAGAGGGCTTTAGAGGGGAAACTGACAGGGTCCAGTTGAACTTGACATCAGTCACACAAGCACTAAGATGTACTTGAAGGGAATAAGACTAGAGTCAGAAGACCAGGGCCATCATTAAAAGTAGCATGAACAAGGACCGCCAAGAGCTAGGGTCTTGGAAATAGAGGAAATAGCTTCAAGATCTATCTTGCTCTTTGTGCAGTAAAGCTAGAAAGAATAAAAAATAAGGACAAACTAGACGCAGAGGCCTGAGCAGCACACAGCCTTGGAAAGGCAGGAAAGTCGCCCAACACAAAACCCTACACTTAAACATTTAAGCATTATGCAGTTCAGTGTGTGTGTGTGTGTGTATGTGTGTGTTTGTGTGCATGTGCATGTGTGTGTATGTGTGCGTGTGCATGTGTGTGTGTGTGTGTGCGCGCGCGCGCGTGCGCGCGCGCATGCGTGCGCGCGCGCGCGCGCGCGCATGCGTGCGCACACGTGATTTAAAAAAAAACAACTAGACTGTGCAGTTCTGGGGCATGACCTTTTGTGACAATGTTGTCTATGGCCACACTGCCCTGATCACCACCAGATCTTCTATGATTTCAGAAGCTAAGCAGGGCCCGGCATGGTTAGTACTTGAGTAGGAGATGACAGCGTTATACCTGGGGCCAGGGAGCTGTCTCAGCAGGTAAAGGTCCTTGCCACCAAGCCTGATGGCATGAGTTTTATCCCAGGGCTCACAGATGGAAGGAGGAAACCAGTTCCCACAAGCCGTCCTCCGACAGTGTGTGCGCGCCCACCCCACACGCTCACACACATTAATAAACCCAGACACACAAACAGACAAAATTATTTTAAAGAAAAGCACATGACTGATAGAGTGTGGGGAGATGTAGCTAGAGTTTTCCTGCCTTGCCCACAGTTAGGACAAATCTCTGATATTGTATATAGTCATTGTACTTTTGTATATAGTTTTTCTCATGTTAGTTATAACCTTTTGCTTTTTTTTCTTTTTATTAAAATAGAAAAGGGGAAATATGGTGGTATTTTATTTGTACCGAAATGTGATTTTTAATTGTATGTTAATAAATAAAGTTGCCCGGGGGTCAGAGCTATTAGAGCCATAGCAAGAGCATGGTGGTGGTGGCGCACACCTTTAATCCCAGTGCTTGATAGAAGAGCTAGGTAGATCTTTGTGTGTTCAGGGATACAGTCAGCATTGGAGACATACGCCTTTAAGACCTGGAGGGCGGTACTTACAGGCAGTGACAAGGCAGTCACGTGTTTGGGTTTACAACCAATGAGAAGGCAGAACAGAAAGACTATATTAAAGACAAACACACAGGAAGTAGCTCTTTTTCGGAGAGGTAGGAGCACCGCAGGCAAGGTAAGGTTTTAGCTCTGAGCTCTGACCTCTTGGCTTTCTCTTTTACATTGGTTCTGTTTCTTATTTAATAAGATGGTTGGTTACATCTACAGGGAGATGGGTCTAGCTGGGCTTGTGTCTGTCATGTTGGTTTACCCATGATCAGAGAAAGAAAGTCAAGTAGATAGTATGAAATTCATACACGTGAATATGTAAAGAATAAAAAAAAAATACATCTAATTTGGTGGAGTTTCCTCAGATCTCCAGGTTTCCATGGGCCAGCTTTATCTGTATTTGTGATCCAAGTAAAAATTAATTAAGGTCCCCTACACTCCTGCAACTTTAGTTACCAATCCCTCATGCAGGTGTTCCTGTCAGCAGCTGTCCAGCTGTGCCTGTTTCATGAACATTACATCCATTCTAAATTTCTGCCAAGAGCAGAGATATATCTTCTCTGTGAGCTAATGTTCTTGACTAGTAAGCTTTCCACCTTAAATACTGCTCATCAATTGACTACTAAATATTCCACCTTAAATATCGTCCACCCAGTAATTAAACATTTCGCCATAAATACTGTCTGCTAAATGGTTATTTTGGACTAGAACAGCATTCTGAACAAAGTTACAAGTCAGAAGAAAGTTTTAGTGAAATACAGTTTATGGCTATTATTTTTTCAGACAGGTCTCATTATTGATGCCTGGCTGGTCTGGAATTCACTATATAGACTCTGCTGGCTGTGAAGTTACAGAGATCAAGGGCTGAGATAAAGGTGTGAGCCACCACCATGCCTGGCCTATAACTTTATACTTCTGAAAATAGAAGACCAAACCAACCAGACAGAGTGGCTGGCTGCAACGTGATGAATGAGGCTGCCAGCTGTGGGTAAGACCAAACCACACCAAGTGCCAGGAGATGGGGTTAGTGGGGAGGCCATGTGCGGTCCAGTACTTCTCTATGATAAGAGGAGCGGCAGGGAGAGGAAGGGGTGTGACCACAGAGAGGCAGCCACAGAAGGGAGCCTCTGCTTATCTTGCCCTATTATTTTCAGCCTGAGAAGCTCCCAAGGCCTTCAAGGGTGGCATGTACACTAGCCAAACATGGCTGCCTCATTCCCCATCACTCAGGCTCCAAGGATTCCATTCAGTGCCTGGAACCCTAGCTCCTCTTAGTCCTTCATTCTTTAAGAATCACTGCTGCCTCATTCTGGAGCATTCTAGAGCCAGTCACCTGCCACAGTCTGGAGCATGCTGGAGCCAGTCACCTGCCTCATTCTGGAGCATGCTGGATTAAGTCACCTGCCTCATTCTGGAGCATGCTGGATTAAGTCACCTGCCTCATTCTGGAGCATGCAGGGAGCCAGTCACCTGCCTCATTCTGGAGCATGCTGGAGTCAGTCACCTGCCTCATGCTGGAGCATGCTGGAGCCAGTCACCTGCCTCATTCTGGAGCATGCTGAAGCCAGTCACCTGCCTCATTCTGGAGCATGCTGGAGCCAGTCACCTGCCTCATTCTGGAGCATGCTGGAGCCAGTCACCTGCCTCATTCTGGAGCATGCTGGAGCCAGTCACCTGCCTCATTCTGGAGCATGCTGGATTAAGTCACCTGCCTCATTCTGGAGCATGCTGGATTAAGTCACCTGCCTCATTCTGGAGCATGCTGGATTAAGTCACCTGCCTCATTCTGGAGCATGCTGGATTAAGTCACCTGCCTCATTCTGGAGCATGCAGGGAGCCAGTCACCTGCCTCATTCTGGAGCATGCTGGAGTCAGTCACCTGCCTCATGCTGGAGCATGCTGGAGCCAGTCACCTGCCTCATTCTGGAGCATGCTGAAGCCAGTCACCTGCCTCATTCTGGAGCATGCTGGAGCCAGTCACCTGCCTCATTCTGGAGCATGCTGGAGCCAGTCACCTGCCTCATTCTGGAGCATGCTGGAGCCAGTCACCTGCCTCATTCTGGAGCATGCTGGAGCCAGTCACCTGCCTCATTCTGGAGCATGCTAGAGCCAGTCACCTGCCTCATTCAGGTGAGCTCATCTCCAGGAAGCCTTTGGTACACAGAGATTTCTCTGGTAGAGCTCAGTTTGACCCCTATGCTGATCCATACTGATGCACTCACAAACTACCTTTTTCACATGCCAGTATAGGGCAGAGGTCTAGAACTAGGTCAGACTAGAAAGATGGGACCCCAGGCCATAACAACACAACCCTGATTGGCTAGCAGATATCTACTATCTCCAACCAGTCATCTCAGGTTTTGAATTTTCCCAGGATAGGTGCTGAAAAGGAGAGGAAGCGAGTGTGTATTTTTCCTGTGGCACCACAGGCTGGATTTCAGTTCCTCCATGTACCATTATCAGGACTTCCCTTCCTACCACACTCCCTGCATGTGATCTCCATGTGAGCACTCTTCTCCCCTGACCAACTCCTCATCTTTCAGATGACATGTGGGTATCATGAGGAAGCAAGTCCACAGGATCCACCAGGGACAGATTCCCTGCTACAGGTCAATCCACTACATAAATGACACTTTGAGTCTCCCTAAGGACTTTAGTGTTATGCCTGTTATTGTGTGTGTGTGTGTGTGTGTGTGTGTGTGTGTGTGTGTGTTGGTGGCCTTTTCATGGAAGTCTATGTGAAAGCAAAAGCCTCAGAATGGCAGAGGCAGAGAGGACCCCAAATAACATTTCCTATATGAGGAAGTGATCTCTAGGAAAGCTGGAATTTATCCAGCCATCTATCCATCCCTTGTTCATGGATTTGGGCGTGTGTGGGGAGGGAGGGTGTTATTCATAAGTGGCCCTGTAGCTTTAGTCTGGGAAACCAGGAGAAGTCAAACACCCTGAAGGAAAGAGGAAGGGTCAAGATGAAGATCTGATAATAGAAAACTGGGCAGGAGCTGAGGGTGAGGGGAAGGTAGTTTGGATTTAAAGAGAGGTAAAGAAAGGTGACAGTGACTTCCAGGAGGTGACGATGACTGATATTTATTGGGCACTTACGCCTAAAACGTAAGTCCTTCACATTTATTTCTGATTTAATTTTCACAATCACCATAGAGAACTGGTCCTGACATGTAACCTACTTTACAGATAAGGGCCCTAAAGCACACGGAGACCAAGTCCTTTCCTTGAGGCCAGACAGTTAGAAAAGAGTGAAGTCACCTAGGGCTACACAGCTGGAGTCTGGGGTCTTCCCTCTCAACCACACGCTTGGCCTTCTCGGGGACACACACTGGGGCCTATTACATATTACATAAGCATCTTTTATTTGTGTTTTAAAAATCACTTTATCTATTTGTGTGTGTGTGTGTGTGTGTGTGTGTGTGTGTGTGTGTGTGTGTGTACACGTGTGTGTGTATTCATGTGCCACAGCATGTCAGAGGACAAGTGAGGGGGTCCATTTTTACTCTTGTCACAAGTGGGTTTTGGCAAATACCTTAACCTGCTGAACTGACCCTTATGATGTGGGTGGAGAGGTTTAGTTTGTCACAGGCGTTTACAGTCCTGAACGGCAACATGCAGAGAATGGAAAGGGGGAGGGGCAGAAGGAGGAAGATGAGGGTTTTCTGAGGGGCGGGTGGTGTTAGAAAGCTCTGCAGGTGGGAAGATGATGCTTGGGACCAAGCTCAGTGGGCCTGGTGACCTTTAAGAAAGCATTATCTGTAGCGGCAGGGAGCCCACAGAGGGGAAGAACCCAGTGGGATGGGAGGGGGTGAGAGCTGACAGTGTATAACCACTGTCAGCTTGGCCTTGAGAACTGGAGCCCGGGGCATCCCATGCAGAAGGTGGAGTTTAGGTCGGCATGCGGCCTGGGGCACAGATGCTGTGTGGCTGGGGCAGCCCTCAGCTGGAAGGCAAGCCAGCATTTACTAATTAAGTCAGCTATAAAGGAGGCAGGAGGCGGTGTTCACACCCTATTCCTAGACTCAGAAAGCCTAAATTTGCATCAACCCAGAAATTCTCTCCAGAGCATCTTCTTTCCCAAGTGCCTCTCTCTGAGGCACTTCCAGAAGGGAAAGAATTATTACACAAGGAGTCCGTCTGGGGACATCACGACCACTAAGCTGGTCAGCTAAAACCCAGCATCCCACAGCCAAGGAATGGTAGAAATCTCTGGCTCCACAAAGTTAAGTTGTTTTCCGCTTTTGCTAACGAAAAAGCCGAAACCTCGGAGGGAATAAGAGTTCCCATCTTTCCAGTATCAGAGGCAACCAAGGCCTGGGGTCCTGACTCTCTGTCCCCCAGAATCTGGTGTCCTCATGCGTTCACCAGCAAGCATCCACCGGCTGCTGTCTACGCTTGCCCAAGGTGAGCAAGAGTGAACCTCAGTGAGCTTATCTCCCCTCCTGGCACGTTCTAGCAGCCGTTAGCACTTGTCCCCCATTTCTGCAGCGCCCAAGAATGGCTCTTCAAAGAAAAGGAGCTTTCAATGGGTCTCTTAAAACCCTTGTTTAACATGAGTTTAACACGAAGGCTTGGGCCAGCTGCGGCATTCTCCTGATTCCAAACAAGAAAGCAGACTGTGTGCCCATGATGTCATTAAAGAAATAACCTTGGCTCCTGCACACTGAGGGGCTGGTCCACTGGAGTCGGGCTGTGGTGCCACCCGGCTCCCTGGAGGGTCAAGTTTACTCATGTGTCCTTCAGAACTGAATTGTTTGTGGTAAATAACCCATGATGTACAATGTCAAGGAAGACGGATGGGAGATTAAAAACAAAACCACAACAGAAAAGGAAGGTCAGAGTTACATTAATGTGACTGAGAAAATGCCCTAGAATTAAAAAGGGGGGGGGGAGCAGAGACGAGGAAGGGAAGAGGGGGAGCTGGCCAGTTGTAGGGATGCAGGGCAGCCATGAGATGGCCACCAAGAGGCCTGGCATCTACTGAATGTCCCTTTGTGCTTACAAAGGGCAGACAGGTTTTACAGTTCACAGGTAAAGTCATTTGAAAGAAGTTTTGAAAAATGAGAACCAATAAAATCCCCCTAGGAATATAAACCAGACTATGAAAAACCAAGAACCAAAGAGATGGCTCGGTAAGGTAAAGGCAACTGAGCAAGTCTGGCCATCTGAGTTCGAACCCCTGGACCCATGTGGGAGAATGAGAGAACTGACTACCACAAGTTATTCTCTGACCTCCACACGTATGCTGTGGCATGAATATACATCATATCACATCATATCACACACACACACACACACACACACACTACACACACACACACACACACACACATACACACCACACATACACACACACACCACATGCACACAAATATACATACCCCACGTACACACACCATACCAATACACACACTCAACACACACACACACACACACACACACACACACACACACACACACACACACCATGTGGACACACATATACACATACCCACATGCACACATACCACACCAATACACACACATACCACACACCACACACACATATACTACACACACATACACACATACCACACACATACGCACGTGCACACATACGCTGAATGTTAAAACAATTTTTATTTTTAGAAGACCAAGCTCCATCAATGCCCATAGAATAAGGAAAGGAATCTGTGAAAAAGATTATCCGTCATCAAATGATCAGGAAAGGGCTCTAACCACCTCAGAGAACAGGCTGAGTTGGAAAAAACCAGAGGAGACGTTTGTAGCCCTGATGTGCTTTCCCAACATTTCTGTGGGCATCCAACCCTTCCCTGGACCATTTATCTGACTGTGTGGCCCCAGGCACAAACTGCAAGCCTTTGCCCTTCACCCTACAGATACCAAACTCCTGCCAACTCCCAAGATATCTATCTACACACCACAGACTCCGAGACTAGGATACCAGGCTAGGCAGTAGGGGAAGGAATGAGGAAGAAGCATGTTTTTATTCACACGGGGCAATCAGCTAGAACTCCCTATGAACTTGTCCGGCTACTTCAGCTTTGTCCCCATTCCACCAGTTCCAGTTTGGACCTGTTGAAACAAGAGGCCACCTTCCTGTTTGGGTCAATGTGATTTCATCTTAATTTCAGTCGGGATTCTGAGTTTCAGACTTTCTACTTGGGGCAGCAAGCCCATTGTGCTTGGGTGTAAAATGACGGGGAGATCCCACAGATCCAACCCGTTTAAGTGATGTGAACGCGCGAGAGCTGGTAACCCACAGGAGCAGATGGCCTCCCTGGGTCTCAGAGGCTGTGGTAGGAGAGGCCTCTTTCAATCCCTTTGTACACACAGACATGGACACACACACACACACACACACACACACTCATGCACACACGCGCGCGCGCACACACACACACTCCCCCCGAGACTGTACTCCACCACAGTTGGTGAGTAGGGGATGGAGAGTGACCCAGTCTCACTAGAATTAGGAAGAAATACCAATATAGAAGTGGGGGATCACAGACTCACCCCTTTATTTTCTTTGATTGGGACACAGGATCTTGGTATGTAGGCCAGGCTGGCCTGGGACTGACTGGCTTTGGATTTGTGATTCTCCTACCTCAGCCTCTTGAGTTCCGGGATTACAGATATGTGCGGCTACCCTGGCATTTGTTACTTTCTACATGTGAGAACTACTGGGGGTGGAGGGGGGCTTAAATAGGTACAGACCACAAAAAAGCAGAGTAGGGGCCAGAGGAGAAAACAAGGGCTTGTGGGAAACCTGGAGGATGAAATGGGCAGGACTTCAGGGGAAGCAGAGGTTCTTGGGCTGAGCTGGGGGACCATCTGGAAGGCTGGAAGTCACAGTGAGGCACACTCAGCCATGAAAAACTGTTCCTCCTGCTAGCATCTGGGCAGCCAGAGAGGAAAAAAAAATTAATCTGAATCCCGGAGAAGTCTGGGTTCCAAAGACCCAGTTTTTTTCAGGAGCAGACAAGCCACAAAAGAAGATCACATTTGCTTTTTAAGGATGGGGCAAGCAGCAGGAACCAATAAAGCCACAGGACAAAGTATAAGGATGAAAGTAAGCCACATTCTGCAGCCCCAAGTGACCACTGTCCACAGCCACTTTACAGACAGAGTAGAGCAGTTGCCATAAGGACTGTGTGGCCTGCCAAGCCTGAAATGTTTCCTGTCTGTCCTTCCATGTGAAAAGCTCCCCATGTGTCTGAAGCTGGCCTGATTCAGGCAAGGGGCATACTGCAGACTGGCCCCTCCTGGCAAGTAGAGACCCATTAAAAAATTCCTTATGATACCAACACACATTGCTTACAGGACATGGAGAAGTCAGGTTGGGACTGAACAGGAAGCTTCCTCCCTGCTGGCTAGCTCTCTTAATACTAGAAGGTGCTCTGAAGGCTGCTGGGTAGGGAAAGCCATCCATAGTCTTACTCAGCTGTGAACTCTGAACTGCAGTAATGGCCAGCGTGGCAAGATGGGACCAAGAGCGTAATAGTGGTGTGAATGTTGTGCTGGTAACCAACCACTTTCTGCTCGAAATTAAGGCCCAACTCCACAGACGGAAATGTGTGTCTAGAACTGCAAATTGAACCAAGAACCAATGGTTAAAGAGTTTACAGTCTACAGGGGTGAACTTATTATTATTATTATTATTATTATTATTATTATTATTTTCCCAAATGGACACAGTGATGAAACTGTTTTCTAAATCTGTATCTCTTTACCCATTGTTTAGTGCAGCTCCCTCAGCTCATTAGAGACGTTTCATGCAATGGATGGCAGTTAGTGCGGAAATTTACAACTGGTCCAAACGCAGTTGTAGTGGGCAGCTGTTCCAGCTCTGACCTTGAAGCACTGCCCCTAGTGAAGTAGCAGGTAACTGCCACACCTGCCCATGACCTGCCCCTGGGGCGTGGCCGAGACTGGAGCCCTCAAGACCTGAGATGCATACATGCCAGCTCTCTTGGCTCCTCGTGATCCTGGATGCTGGATTGCAGACCAAGTCAGAGTTCTCCAGAGAGCCATGCTGGACTGCACCCTGAAATAAACCTCTTTTGACTACCAGATAAACTACATGAAATTGCCTCATTAATTGCTGTTAAATGCAGTGAAGAGTGCTCATCCACAAATGTGACATCCATATCACATTCCTCCCCAAAGCTCAGGGATCACCAAGGAAGAGATGGTAGAAAGATTGGAAAAGCCAGAGGTTGGAGAGGACCAGAGCAGAAAGAATCTTCTAGATTTGACAGGACCAAGGTGCTCATTAACTCCCAGCAGCTGTGGCTGCTGGCGCAGGGTCAATCCAGTCCAAATTCAAGCAAGGAATGGGAGTGGATTTAGAAGCTCCTGCCCTTAACTGAGGAGCTACAAACAACTGATGACTTCTGGGGGATAGAGAGTCAGTTTTCTTTAAGTGTGATTCCTGGTAGATCGACCAACCATGCATGTGCCAGTGGATGGTATGTGGATATCACAAGTTGGAGTCACAGGGTTATTAAATTGAAGAAAAAGAAGATACAAAACTGAGGGGGTAGAACTGGGAGGAACTAAAAGAAGGAACTGGGGGTAAATATAATTAAAATGCATTGTATAAAATTCTCAAAGAATTAATAAAAACAAACAAGCAAACACAATCAACGTAAATTCTTTCTGGAGGGCCAAAGTAACTGAAGAGAAGGTATAGGGACTTCAAGGTCCCTTAAAAGTGACAGGAAGCAATAGAAAGAATAAGTTGATGAGGACTATAAGAGGCTCAGAGTTGTGTCCTGATCCCCCAAAATGTACAGTTGATGACATATTCCAACACCACTCCTCCAAAAGGTCCTTGACTCTGAGAGCTCTTTGGGAAGCTGCCCTCACTGTGTGATCCCCTTGACCTCTGATGCGCAGAGGAAAAACAAAAAAGCGTTTCAAAGAGTGGTACCCACAGGCTGAAGAATCACCAAAGCACAATTATTCCAGCACAGTGTAAAAACAGCACGTGGATAATTGCTCCTGTGGATCTATTTGTGGGCCATGAGCCAACACACATTGACACATTAGTGTATGGTGTGTGATCCACGAGTGTGCGTGGGCAGGTGTGCAGAGGCCAGGGGAAGACGTCAGGTGTCTTACTCTATCACTCTCTGCCTTATTTCCTTGAGACAAGGTCTCTTACTGAACCTGGAGCGAGGCTGGCAGCCAGCAAGCCCCCTGCTCCTCTGTCCGACATTGAACTAGGGTGACAGGCATGTGAGTGGCCATACCCTGCTTTTTATGAGGGTGCTGTGGATTTGAACTCAAGTCCTCAGGTTTATGCAGCAAAGTGCTTTTACCCACTGAGCCATCTCCCCAGCCTCAGGTATAAATTCTTAATGGACCCACATCGGTTCCTACACACATGTGTATCACGTATCCATCCACTGGTTATTACTGACTTTATGCTGTCAAGGCATATCTTTTAAATAAAGGCAAATCTTTTAAATAAAAAAATGTATTTATTATTATGATCGGCATGTATACTTTTTAGATTCCTGAATGTAGTAGCAAGCCGATTCTTCCTACACACAATTCCACTTTAAAATATGTGCACTAGCCAAACCTTCTAATTTCGAGACAGAACTTGTCAGATATGTTCTCCTAGCCTTACCACATAGGGAATGATGGGTCTTGCTCAGTCCCATCCTAGGAGGGCATCAAAGAAGAAAGATATCCTCCTGGACCACACAAAATGGACCAGTCAACTTTGGTACATTTCCCATGACACATAAAGCATCCACACAGATATAGCATCAGCAGGCCCTTCACCCAGTCACCTTTCCGGAATGTCTCCCGCTTGTCCTCTGCTTCTCTGTTCATACGGTTTTGTTCCGGTTCAAGTGCAGGCCCCTGATCATCGAGTTCATCTTCAGTTTCATCATCACTGTAGGGAACCACTTCATCGTTGGGCTGGGAGTCCTCATCAAACGTTGTTTCGGAGTCTCTTTCTGAGGTCATTCTGATGGCAGATTGGAACTACCTGAAGAGAAAGGGAAGAGGCAAGAGTGAATGGTGACTTTCCTAGTTGGGCTGTATCTTGCTACATCCTGTCCTAAGACCCATTTTCCAGAACACCTCCTCACCGACATGCCAATTATCCACAAAAAATGATCTGAAAGTTTAACTTGATATGCAATGAGAACAAACACATTATCAGTAAAGTGCTGGACAAGGACTAAGACACAAAGGAGGCGAAGGACATGACTCAGTTTATAAAAGCAAGAGCAAGGGGACCTAAGGAGGACATCCACTGTCACTTCTGGTCCCCTCGCACGTACATGTACCTGCACCTACACATGTACCCACATATCATACATACAAAGAAAAAATGTAACCGTAAGACTCAATCTCTCTTAATCCTTCTTTATATCTGGAAGGCCACACAAACCTTAAAGTAATATTTCAAATTGTTCACCTCTACTCAGTGTAATAAATTTAGGGGGGTCATAATGTTAAAATAAAAATGAAATAGGCTAATCAGTAATGAAGAATGATTCATGTAGCAAGAATAAGTGCTCTCTGATTTAAAAAAAAAGGCTTTATAGTACCAAGAATCACACATTTATTTGCATTATATTAATATGTATTCATGGAATTTTATGTCTTACTTTAGATTGTTGGAAGAGCTGGAACACCACTGCCTCAAGAGGACTATTTCCTGAATGCTGCTACTTTAAGCCTTTAATCAGTGGCACACTTTAAATATAACCTCGGACCAAGTTTTCAGGGAACAAACACTTCTTCAATCTCCTACCCATCTACCACCACCCACTTTCTCTACCTAGAATCTGTTTGTGGGTATATCATTGCATAAAGTGACTACACCAGGAACAAGGACACCCTGGGCTTTATTTACATTGGGAAAATATTGACACAAATTCCTCAGGTTACTTGAAGACAGTCATACAACCTGACATTTACCTATGTATTACTCTGTCACGTACTTAGCATTGTGAGCAGAAGCAGCCCACATTCACTTAGCATTAACTATACACCAGACCCTGGACTACGGGTTCTGGAAACACTGCTCCTTTGAAAGTTTCATAGCACCTTGATGAAAGTGTTTTGCTAGTTCTCTGTGGAGAAGAAACCAAAATCCTGAACGTTAAAAACCTTGGGTCTAAAACAATTGCTTTCCAAGAACTATCTCTTAGACTCTACCTCTGTGGTATAGCTTATTATGTACTTTTTTTTTCTGTTTTTCTGAGACAGGGTTTCTCTGTGTGCCCCTAGCTGTCCTGGAACTCACTCTGTAGACCAGGCTGGCCTTGAACTCGGAGAGATCTGCCTGCCTTTGTCTCCCAACCGCTGGGATTAAAGGCATGGCCACCACCAGCCAGCTGCTTATTATGTACTTTAATTGGGTACAAATTGTTTGCAGAGGAACGCTTTATATGAGTGCATGTTTTACACAGAGCCCAGCATCTTAGATACCTAGACTAGTATTTACACCAACAGGTTTAAAAAATTTCAAATTTTACCTGGAGATTTTTGTCTAGTGTGCCTTAAAACAATAAAAATTGGAAGCAAGCCTGTGTCTGTCTAAAGAGTGTCAATTATACAAATAAATCAGGGTCCTTCTTCTGTGGAATAGTGTACATCAATATAGACCGTGACAAGCAGAAAAAGCTTTGAGTGATGTCACAATGCACTGTGGGGGAAAGGTGAGCTATAAGTCCATAGATGCAGAATAGTTATTCACACAAATGTCAACACCTGGCATGCACCATTGTAAGTATGAAGGTTGGGGCTGGAGAGAAGGCTCAGTGGTTAAGAGCCCTGGCTTCCCTTCCAGAGGATCCAAGTTCGGTTCCTAGAACCTACATCGGGTAACTCACAGCTGTCTGTTACTCCAGCCCCAGGGAATCAGATGCCCTCTTCTGCCCTCCAAGGGCACCCTCAAGCATGTCTTCATATACACATAGATAGCTAAAAATAAATCTGTAAGTGGATGATGCCTGCCAAGTGCTCAAGTTGGCAGAACACTTGTAGCAACAACTTCATAAACATTAGCTGGTACTGCTGTTAGTGATTATTTTCATCAGTAGATAAGTGTTATTGACAACAGCAAATAGAAGGGCCCATCTAGACTTCAAGCTCTTCCTGGCCTCAAATTATCTCTAAAATGTATCCCTCTCTCATTGGGAAGTAAAACTTGGAGACTACCATTTCCCTTAAAAATGGAGTCTGCTTGGTATGGTCAAGCACGGGCATGACCCTTTCCTCTCTGGGTCCACTCAGCATGATTTCTTCCTTCTTTGGTACACATGTCAATGGCCAGCGGACACACCAGCTCTTGGTTTGGGTTGGTTTTGATGTTTATTGTGGGGTTCGTGTTTCTTCTTTTTAGATTTCTGTAGGTTTATCAATGCCTGGGATGTTACTTATACTTTAATTAACCCTTATTTGGTTTTACAATACAGTAGCATCTATGCTTTAGTTAGTATAGAGCATAATATGCTCTCTGTTCTGGGTGAGCTAACCACTCCTGTATCCATTACTAATCAACGTGTACATGGCAATGCTTGAAGTGGAAACATTTGTTATATCTCACCACCTAAAAATGTTTCTAGATGGTGTTTTCCCACTTTTTAGTATTTTATACACTCCCTGAAGGAGGGTTTGGTCCTGACTGACATTCAGCAGCTAAACTTCAGTCCCCTCCACGGTAAGATGGGATAACAGCATCCACTTCACAGGGCTGCTCAGTTTCTTCACCAAACACACCTTCCCTGCCTCAGTGCCTTTGATCATGTTCTTCCTGCTGCTGAAATGCTCTCCCCTTGGTCTAAGCATGAGCGGTTCTCACTCTTCAGACTGTAACACCCAAGTCCCCATCTGCTGATGACACAGAACAGGTGAGTACCTGTCCACCTCTGCTGCTACCATTACCATTTGTTTCCTGCCTGGCATTTTCACAGTTTTGAACACAGGAACCTGACTAGACCACAGTCTACAGGAACCCAGAGCCACGTATCTGGCATTCAAAGATCTGGAGACAAAGAGTGCTTTGAGAAGTTCTTGCTATCAACATCCTTGGCTATTACCCCCTGCCCCCAGTTCATACCTACTACCTGGTATCAGATTCCAACAATACTGGATGAAGGCTCAAAGTTTGAAGTTCAGTAAAGAGGAAAACAAATCAACAAAACAGCCAAGTTCACAAGCCCAGCAAGATGGAGCTCTTTCAGAGACCGGTTCCCTCAAGACCTTAGCATGCATAGTAAATACAGCAGTGTGTCTAGTAAGGTTCTGAAGACACTGCATGGAAGGACCAACCTTTCGTGCTCATCATAATATCCCAGGCCAGGTTCGCTGTGTGCTACAGAGGATGCAAATTGGCTCTGTCCTTATAGGGCTAGTAGTCTAGACAGCAGTTGGTAAATTATAGCCCAGGGGCTCGGGTTGGCACATTGCCTGTTTTCTTCAAGTCCTATTAAAACATCTTTGCTCATTCATCTAGATAGTATTGTGTATGGCTACATCAGTACTACAGGAGGCGTGCAAACTACAGTATTCACTATGGAGACGATGAGGACTCGAATCCTAAAGTATTTACTCTCTGGCCCTTTATAGAAAAAGTCTGCTGACCCTGAAACTGTAATGAAAGCAAGTAAGGTCAATAAAACAACTGGTCAACACTGAATGTCCAAAGCCAAATAGAATTCACAATGAACTGGGTAAACAGCACACACTTTGGGAATGTGAAATAAACTACCAGGTGAAGTGGTGGGAAAGGTCCCTTAATAACAAGAGTTGCCATTTTGATTTAGGGGGTATTATTTCCCTCACTATTTCACAGGTGTGTAAACCAGAAAAGATGTACAGCAGACAGCCAACAGGATGGCACACTAGCATCTCCCCTTGAAGTGAGGATGCTGTGGTTGTGAACCTTCCTACATATCCACGACCAAATAAGACTATGAGGCGGTATTTTTATTAACAAGCATTGGTGTGTGTGTGTGTGTGTGTGTGTGTGTGTGTGTGTGTGTGTGCGCGCGCGCGCGCACTTGGGCTCACATATAGAGGCCAGAGGACAACTTCAGGAGTCAGTTCTCTCCTTCTATCACGTGACTTCTAGGGATAGAACTCATCTTGTCCGCTTTGATGACAAGCACTCTTATCCAATGAGCCCATCTGGTTAGCTCTCAAGATGGCATTTCCCCCCTTAATCTGTATATTACAATTATGGACTAAAAGGAAAAACCAAGCTTGATGTGGTGACACACACCTGTCATCTCAGCATCTGTGAGGTAGAGACAGAGGCTCAAGAGTTCAAGGCCAAGGAGGTGACTTAGTTGACACAGGACTTGCCAAGCAAGTTCCAGGACTTGAGTGCAGATCCCCAGTACACATGTTAAAATCCAGCCCGATACAACAGCGAGCTCCTAGAGTCCCAGTGCTGGAGAGGCAGACACAAACAGACACCTGGGGCTCACTCGTTAAGCCAGTCTAGACAAATTAATTAGTTCTGGGTTCACCGAGAGGCTCTGTCCCGCAAAAGGAGATAGAGAGCAAAAGAACACACACGTGAACATGTGCACACAAAAGAACACACACGTGAACATGTGCACACAGAAAGAGTTCAAGGCCAATTTGGGCTGCTACACAGTGCGTGAGGCTAATCTACACCATGTGGAACTCAGTTTAAAAAGCAAACAAAAAGGCTGAAGATGTTTAGATAGAGTGCTTGCCTAACAAGCAAGACCACATACATGGGTGTGACGGCACACAACTCTAAGCACTAAGGAGGAGAGGGCAAGGGGATCAATAATTCAGGGGCAGCTTCAGCTACAGTAGTGAGGGCCAGCCTGTGCCTTATGGGACCCTGTCTCAAACACACACACACACACACACACACACACACACACACACACACACACACACACACGGGAAGAATGGAAACAGCAAATAGACACAATTTATACTTTGTTTTTTAACTCATCAATAGCTGTAGCATTCAAGGGATTTTCTGGCCACCTATCCTTGGAAACTACCCTCAGCTTAGCTGTAAGGAGCCATTAAATCATTTACAGTCTTTTGGGTAGGCTTCCCATTGCTACGTCAATACATCACTGCTTAAGATGCACACTGTATGCACCTTAAAAAAGGAAGGTTGTTTGATGTCAGCATTGTAATAAATCCTATGATATTATAAAATCAATGTTGCTGCACATTGAAAAAAGTTAATCTTCCTGACTAGTAATGCACACTGACTTAATTAAGATCAAATCTACCTAAATCCTCTTCCTGCTCCTTGGAATTCTTATTCCAGATACCAACAGGACAGGCAGAGATGTGGCAAAAAGTCACCATCTCAAGGGACTGAATGGTTAGAACAGTGGTAGAGTGTTTAAATCCTGATGCACTGGTTCCCACAGAATGAAGGATACCCAACTGGCATGACAGGATATGGCATGTCCACTTTCAAAAGGCAAGGCTCAGTGTGAGATGTCCTGGATCTCCAGTAGGCCATCTGGAAATAGCTGAGTGTCGGGGAATGGAGACAGATGCTGTGGACCACACCACAGTGAAAATATTCCTGGGCCAACTACTGATCTTCAGGTTTATGCCGTAGCCCTCCCAGCCCACCACCATGCTCCACCCCATGCCAGGATGGGGGCTAGGCTCAGTGGTACATAGCTATAATCCCAGCACTTAAGGCTAAGGCTAGCACAGATTTGAGGCTAGCCTGAGCTAAACTGTGAGGACTTTTTCAAGAAAAAAAGGAAGAACAGAAAGAAGAAGGGAACAGAGGGAAGAAGACAGAGGGGCAGGGAGGGAAGGAAGGAGCATGGGCCTGGATTCAGACTTCAGCTCCAATATTCACCAGTTTGTAACTCAGTGCATAATTTAACATTTTGGAAGGTCACATTTCCCGTAGAAAAGGGGAGCGGACAATGTTGTCTTTCAAATGCAGTAAGAGTTAATGTAGACAACTAATGCTTGTGAAACCCCAGGGGATGTGAATGCTAAATTCCATTCCCTGCTTTTCCTTGTTCTTGAAGGATAAAGACTTCCAAGACAAAACCCAAATCTACCACAAAAGGCTCAGTCTCTTAGTACCATGTGGCTTCCTGAGAAAGGGACCTTAGTATGTCTGGTGGTACAGGCCTACCAGATGCTGTGGTTTAGATAGGGTTTTCATTTCCCCAAGGACGCATGTGTGGGAAAGCCTGGGACCATTAAGAGTCTGCGTCTAGCAGGAGCACTGGGTCCTCATATAGAACTAAAGTTAGCTCTCTGAAGAGGATTGTTGGGAAGGCCTGAGTCTGGGCCACCCAGCCTCTCTCTGGCTTCCTACTTGAGATACGAACATTGACATCACATGAGTCATCAACATTGTGATCCACCATGAACTCATGTGGCCACTGGGGAGCCTCCAGCAGAACCTGCACCTTGCCATTTGGACTTTTAGCCTCAAGAACTGTGTACTGTTAATCCCAGCACTCGGGAGGCAGAGCCAGGCGGATCTCTGTGAGTTCGAGGCCAGCCTGGGCTACCAAGTGAGCTCCAGGAAAGGCGCAAAGCTACACAGAGAAACCCTGTCTCGAAAAACCAAAAAAAAAAAAAAAAAAAAAAAAAAAAAAAAAAACTGTGTACTGAATAAACCTGTCTACCTTATAAATTAGCCCGACTCAAAGCATTTCATCATTGTAATAGAAAGTTGACTGTGAACAGGTTTCTGTTTACCCTTAATGCTCAGGACTTTCTTTGGGGGTTTCTGTCTCCCTTATCTTCTTCATGTGGGAAGTGCCCCCAAGATGAACTTGCCTTCCTCAGGGACAACCTTCTTCCTCTCACCTGGAATGGCCCTTGCTGGTTATTTGACTCTGTACTTGCCTACAGACCTGCTGTGGTGGTTTGATTGAGAATGGCCCCCATAGGCTCATACGGTTTAATATGTGGTCCCCAGTTGGTAGAACTGTTTGGGACGAATTAAGAGGTGTGACCTTGTTGGAGGAGGTATGTCACTGGAAGCACATCACCAGGGGTGGATGCCATTCCCTGTGTCTTTTTCCTCCTCTCTACCTCCTACTTGTAGAACAAGGTCTGAGCTCTCAGCTCTTCCCGCCACCATGCCTTGTTCCACCGTCAAGGACTCTGACCTTCTAAAACCGTAAGCCCAAATGAAACACTTTCTTCTGTAAGTGGCCATGGTGTCTCATCACAGCAATAGAAAAGTAACTAAGACACCTGCAGAAAACAAAAAGAGAGGCAGGGATTGGGGGTCGGGAGCTGGGGGAGGGGGGAGGGGGGAGGGGGTCGAAACTGAGCCGCTACACTGATACCATGACTTGTTTTCCAGATCTTCCACGTGTCTCTGTGAATTATCCAGCCATTGAGATCACAAAGCCCAGAAGGCAGGAGGGCTAAACAACAGGATTTCTATAGTCACCCCTCTAATAGCCCAGCTCGCAAGCACTTGACAACTCGACACCGGTGGTGGTGTGAATAAATGGATGAAATCACTACTGTTTACAGGGGAGGAGGGGTCGAAGGGCAGAAAAGAGAACCAAGGTAGGAGAGATCAGTATTGTGCCTTCATGACGAACATCCCCTGCCCCCCGAGTTGACTTAATAAAAACAGGAATTGCTGATGCTGTCACGGGCATCTAGATTTAAATAGGGGGAAAAACAAGCACAAACCAAAGTCAAGTTTCACCAGCACTAGACAAGATGGGCTGTGCGCATTCATAATAGTGATGGGAACCTAGATGCAGGGAAGGCTCATGGCCCCACTCGAGTAAATCACTGTTGTAGAACTCGATTCGTGTCCAGGGAGACCCAAGCTCAGACAGGAAGACTCAGAATATTCACTTTTTTACTTACTCTCAGTTGTCTTTCTCATAGATTAATAAATAAAGCTTTCAGAAAGAAAAAGGTCTCTTTTTTTCTTGTTTTAAAACAGGGGGAATAGTTGCAACAGTCCTACTCCACAGCTCTAGCTGGCCTGAAACTCACTGTGTAGCCCAGGGTTGACTTCACTTGGTTACCAAAGATAATGGTGCTGACAGCTTAACATAACATTCATCATGATATATAAGCATACACTTTGTATTTTTGTGTCCTACGCCACGTGTTCTTTGTCATATGTTCTATTCTAAAGAGGATGGATTTTATCTCAAAACACACAGCCTAAGATGGTCTCCAATGACCCTACCTGCTGGTGCCCACACCTGTACAATCCCTTCTCTCTGACTGGGAGATGGACATGGTGCCTTGCCTCCAAACAATAGGATATAGCAACGGGAGATGGAAAGTCATGATTATTATCGGGTTAGCAAACCAGTGCCATCCTTCTTGCCATGTAGCTTTTTACCCTTCCTGGCTTTGATGGAGCAGCCGCCCTATGGAGATGCTCAGGAGCAAGAAATGAAGTAGGCATCACCAACAGCCAGCAAGTACTGGAATCCCCAAGAAATGAAGTTAGCCAACAGCCATGTGAACTTGTAGCCATGCCCTTCCATAGTCTTGCCTTCGAGTGAGACCCTAGGTCAAGATGGCGCCTTCACTGCAGTCTTGTGAGACACCTTGAATCAGAGGATTCAGCTAAGCTCTACCAGACACCTGTCCATAACCTGGGAGATGGTTGACCTGTGTTTGCTTAAATGGCCACATTTGGGAGTAAAGTGTCACGCAGCCATGAAAACACAGGCTATTAAATCTTGACAGTCATAGCTCCCCAATAGGGTGCCTAGTTGGTCAACATTATTCCTGAGTCATTCCCAAGAAGAGTCTTGGGTTAGTTTCACTCTGTCATAGTGATAAAACACTCTGACCAAATGTGGCTTCAGCAGAAGAAGGGATTCATTTGGCTCACAGTTCCAAGTCACAGTCCATTATTTCAGGGAAGTCAAGAAAGGAACTTAAAGTATCATATCACATGCAGAGCAGGGAGAAGAAATATCTGGATCTTTGCCTACTTGCTTTCATTTAGTATTCTCCTGTTCTATAGACCTCAAGGCCACCTTCATACAGAAAGGCATTACCCACATCAATTAACAACCAAGACAACCCCCGTAGACATGTGCACAGGCTGACTTGATCTAGACAATTCAAATGAACCTCTCTTTTCACGTGATTCTAGGCTGTGGCAAGTTGCCATTTAAAACTAACCATCAGCCAAGCATGGTAGTGCATGACTTTAATCCCAGAACCCGAGAGGCAGGCAGATCTCTGAGTTTGAGGCTATTCTGGTCTACAGAGAGAGAGTTCCAAGATAGCCAATGCCACACAGAGAAACCCTGTCTTGAAAAACCAAAGAAAATTAATTAATTAACTAATTAATTAATTAAACAGCATCACAAGCCTTCATCAACAGGGAAGTAGAAACCTCTTTTTATCTCAGTGAGCCAGGACACATATTATACTCTGTTTGGAATATGTCTAACATTCTTGAAAGTAGACACGGACAAGCCTATTGACAGACATAATTAGACAAGGAATCACATGTGGCAACGGTAATAAAATAGATCTAAGATAGAGATTAAAATTAAACTTTATGCTATTAGGAAAACAATCTGACTACAGTTACCAGCACACACAGGATTGCATTTATTTTCTTTCCAAGCCAAAGCCCAGGAACCTAGAAGCCAAAAGGGCTAACATAAAACAAAGGCACCATGACATCACCACTGTGGAGACAATTCAGCCACGATCCTCACTCACGATAAAAAGGCTTCTCTGTGCTGGAGCTCCAACTCCATTGCTCAGAAGCCCACCCCTGATCTGATTCAATTTCCTACTCTCACCCTGAGTCACAGCTGTGGAAAAAAATGGGTGTGGAAATCCTGCACACTCAGGCCTTTCACAGAAGACAGGTTGTCTTCACTCCCTGGGTGTAGTGGGAGGAGTCTTTGTCCAGCTCTGTCATTGGTTCCCCTCCATACCCTTAAGACTGACGATTCCTTCTTGGGTAGCCTCTGACAGTTCGCCAAGTGTCATCCCACATGCGTCGACTCCCGTAGCTGTGTTGGAAATAGTCTGAGGCACGTTGCTAGGCATGAGCACTGTTATTCTACCAATGAGATAAGGGCAGTGCCGAGGAACTTGCCAAAGGTTACTGAGCTCCTAGTGGAAAGGCCATCTGGACTTCAGTCCTCTCCCCACAGACCTGACTTGTGCAGCACAGGGTGACACAGTGAGCAGAGGAGTGACTGCAATTCAAGCTCTGCCCGGGAAGGACTGGAGCTTCCCTACCACTCGAGGACTCCAAGCCTCAACGTTAGTCAGCTTTCCGTTACTATGATGAAACGCCTGAGAGAATTAACTGAGGAAGAAGAAAGGTTTGCTTCCATCCACAGTGATCAGCTTGTTTCTTTTGGACCCGTGGTGAGCGGAACGTTGTGGTGACAACACAGGGTAGAGGAGGTTCATTTACATCATGGCAGCCAGGAAGTGAGAGAGACAAACAGGAAGAAAATGTGGTCCTGCCCGGAGGTGGCGGCGGTGCACGCCTTTGATCCCAGCACTCGGGAGGCAGAGCCAGGTGGATCTCTGTGAGTTTGAGGCCAGCCTGGTCTAAAAAGCGAGATCCAGTACAGGCACCAAAGCTACACAGAGAAACCCTGTCAAGAGAGAGGGAGAGAGAGAGGGAGAGGGAGAGGGAGAGGGAGAGGGAGAGGGAGAGGGAGAGGGAGAGGGAGAGGGAGAGGGAGAGGGAGAGAGAGAGAGAGAGAGAGAGAGAGAGAGAGAGAGAGAGAGAGAGAGAGAGAGAATGTGGTCCCAATATCCCTTTCAGGACATGTTCACAAGGGCCTATCTTCCTTCTACAGGGTCCCACCTCCTAAAGTTTCAACCAATTCTCAATACTGCCACAGGCTAGGGAACCAAGCCTTCCACATACCAGCCCTTGAGAGAAATTCAAGAGCCAAACTACAGCCCTACACAGAGCATCATGAGACACAAGGAAGGCCTAGGCAAAAGAAATGAAGGACATAACAAAAACGCACCGGACTTTCCAACCTGCAGCAGGCATGTCCCGGGCTATTGGGCTAGAAGAGTTAAAATGCTTTCCCTTTTACATGCTGTATGCTGACGGCTCCTTCCTCAGTATTTGAGCTGGACATGGGAGTCACAGAAGTGCTGAGGAACTCGGTAGGAAGGAGGGGCAGGGAGATTTTTTAGGAATGAGGATGAACCAGCACAGAAAGGCAGAGGCAGGAAAGTACAGTGGAAAGGCCAGGTATCCGCCTTGGGCGAGAGCCAGAGGAGGTTCAGAGGTTGGCTGGAATCACCTCCCATGTGGCCTTGAGGATGCCTCCCTTCGGGACGGGCTGCCAAGGGCGGGAATTCGATCCTCCTCCCATCACCCATCTGCTAGGGCTGGCTGAGGGTGGGGAAGGCAGGCGCGGCCAGGGCGCGTGTTCAAGTCACAGGTCCTGGTCCCAGATTTTTCGTCTGTAACAGTTAATAATTATTACTAATGACCTGCGCAGCAGAGATCAGCCGAAACATTCAGTGTGGGAAGCTGACTCTGTAACAAAAGGGAACAAGGCCCAAGCTAGGGTGGTGGCAGCTAGAAAAAAAAAATGTGTTTAAAAATCAAGACAGGGTGGGGCCGCCATTCCTTTGTCTGGGAAACTAAGGAGGAAAAGAATACAAAAGACTAGACCTGCTTCCCAGAAGGCAATGGTGTCAAACTTCTCCCAAATGTTTATTTTGGAGACTCAGCCTCAATCCAGGATGCACTTTTATGATAAATGATAAAAAGTTATCTGGAGAAAAGCCCTGCGATTTTTGCATTTTGACTTTGTCCTTCTGACTAGGCACAACGGTTTCATTTTTTTAAAATGTGTTACTAGTGCCACTGAAATTAGGTTCTAAAATTATATTCCTGTTTCAATAATAGAAAGTCCAAGGGAGGTTCTAATTGGCAGCTACAGGGAAGGGAGAAAGACCTCTGGGGGGAAACGGAGCCGTGGAGTTTGCTAAACTGTGATGTTGTGATGTTGGAAGTCACTGAGCTTCGAGTACAATAGAAAGATGTAATCATTGGCATGGATTTCCAAGCATAAGCTGTAACACTTTCCATCTGCACAGAGAGCGTTTACACTCCCCATCCAGGTTCAACAGGAACAGCTTGTTTCAATAAAAGGGCAGACGTGGTATGTAAACAGGAATAACAAACAGACAAGGAAAGATTCTTCTCGCTAGTTATGACAGGAAGGCAAGCTAATGACCACAAGGGACACTGTTTTATGCTGAATATTTAACAATGGCGTCTAGTGCTGGCTCAGGTAAAAATGAAAACTCTCTCTCTCTCTCTCTCTCTCTCTCTCTCTCTCTCTCTCTCTCTCTCTTTCTCTCTCTCACACACCAGGCTATTCACAATGAAATCTGCGCCTCCCCCATGTAAAACAATACAACTCTCTTTTATCAAGAACCCTAAAGATGTATTTGCACCAAGAATGTCACTCAGAGACACTTCTAACAGTTCGACCAAAGAACTCAACTCGTGTGAAGTATTTATTGTCGGTGGAAAAGCAGGAAGAGAAGCAAGTCGCTTGGAAGTGGCATAGGTTATGAGCCCAGATGCTCATGGACAGCAGAGGCGCTGGATCCCTCTGCAGATGGAGTTACAGTCTTTTGTGAGCCACCTAACATGGGTGCTGGGAACAAAACTCAGGTCCTCTCCAAGAGCAGTACACACTCAACTCCTACTCCCTGTAGTTTGCTTTTTGTACTAGCGTATATTAATTATACATAATAATGAGTTCACTATGACATTTTTCATGTTTGTGTATAATATAATTGGGTCATATTGACCTCCCATTACCCTCTCTTGTCCCCTTCCTCTTCCCAGCCAGCCTCTCTTCTATTGTCACATCTTTTTATGTGTGTGACTCAGTTTACCTGGAGTTGCTTACATGGGCATAGGTGATAGGTTATTCATAGGGGCGCTGCCAACTGACCAGTGGCTACACCACTGAAGAGAATCTTTCCTCCTCTCTCTGAAAACATTAATTACTAACAGCTCCTTGGGAAAGGACAGGTGCTTAGACACTTATTATTTTAAAATAGTCATTAACAATTACAGCAGTTGAAATACAGGCAATGCTTACTGGCATTAAATTTGGGGTGGGGGTGGGGAGGTAAAGCCCAAAGTTGTGTTGTATGACTGTATCTTTTTGAATAATACATGTGTGGTGGGAAACTAGGTGACTTCTCCAGGGTCACATAGTGAGATTTCAAATAGGTCTGTTTGTCCCCTAAACCCTCATAGTCCACCATAGTGTTTGTGACAGTCTGAATATAATTGGCCCTCATAAATCCATAGGGAGGGGCATTATTAGGAGGTGTGACTCTGTCGGGAGTAGGTGAGGCCTTGTTGGAGGAAGTGTGTCACTGTGAGAGGGTAGCTTAGCTCAAGCTTCACTCAACATGACACTGAGACCACTTCCGGTTGCCTGTGGGTCAAGATGTAGGACCCTCAGCTTCTTCTCCAGCACCACGTCTGCCTGCATGCCGCCATGTCCCACCATAATGAGAGTGGACTAAACCTCTGAAAATGTAAGAGAGCCACCTCAATTCAATGTTTTTCCTTCATAAGAAGGGCCATGGTCATGGTGTCTCTTCATGGCAATAGAAACCCTAACTAGGCCAGTGCTTTTCTAGACAAGAACAAAGTCCTCCCAGAGTATTAGGATCATATGCTCACCCAACTCTCGTAGCATCATCCTCTTTGCAAACAAATACTGAAGTAGAAACAGTAGTAGAGGAGGTTAACAACAGCATCTAGAGATGGCCTCTGTGTTCAGATCACGGCTGGCTTGCAGGTCGGGGAGGGAGAAAAGAGACTTTGTGCTCTGTACTGCACCTTCCTGGTGCATTCGTGAGCATCGGAGTCTCCCTCCAAGGATCACAAGCTATAGAAATCCAATCTGTACCAGCTCTTCCTCCCCGAGACCTTGCTGGTCCAATGAGGAACCTAAACCATTGACCTCCACTCAATGTGCTGTGTTGGACCCCCAGAGCTGGGGGGGAGGGGTGCTCATCAGCCAGCCAGCCTAGTCGACTCAGTAAATAACAAGAGCAAGTAAGAATCTCTGTTGCAGGGGGCTGGAGAGATGGCTCAGAGGTTAAGAGAACTGACTGCTCTTCCAGAAGTCCTGAGTTCAATTCCCAGCAACCACATGGTGGCTCACAACCATCTGTAATGAGATCTGGTGCCCTCTTCTGGCCTGAAGGGATACATGCTGTATACATAATAAATAAATAAATCTTAAAAAAAAAAAAAAAAAGAATCTCTGTTGCAAAAATTGGGAGTGGGGAATGATGGATGGCTCAGTGGGTCAAGGTACTAGCCTTCAGCTCAGATAGTCTGCGTTCCATTCCCAGGACCTGCATGGTACAGAGAAAGACAGCTACAGATTGTCCTCTAATCTCCACACACACATAATGGTACTTGCGTACCCTCTACACACACACATACACACACGCACACGCACACGCACACACACACACACACACAAATAAATAAATGTAATACAATTATTTTTACAAGGTAGATGGAGCCTGAGGGATAACATCTGAGGTTGTTCACTGCCCACCTTCTTTCTCTCTCACATACACAGAGTTACCATTTTTTTTCTTAGTGATCCCACCCAACTTTCTTTAGTGTCTCACATCCAAACTGAAGATACAGATACACATAGAATGTAAATGACCGCTAACCATCAACACGGCAAGCACAATCGCGAACATCCTTGAGGCCTCTCTGAGATGCCCATGGGGCCCTGTCTGTGAACCTCATTTCTCTCTTCGTTCAAAAGTTAGCACCTTCAGAAATTCCAGATCCCAGACAGCTAAGGGATGAGGGCCACATCTGATAGACATTGCCATCTCATCTGCTGTACCTGGCTCCGTTTCGATTACAATTGCATCTCCAACAGCAGGATCCACGCCTTAGCTTCTGCACCTGATCCCACTGCAAACGCAGAGTTGGCTCTTTGTGTGTCTCTTAGCAAGACTTTGATTTGAAAGGGCTACCGAGCCTCCTACCCATTCTAACCGGGCTTTTAGGTTTGGAGCAACTAACAGGAATGTTTCTAAATGTCTCCTGTGCATCTGACAGACTGAAGGGGTTTGGTAATGCTCCCAAGAGAGGGCTTCCCAAGCTCTCGAGATTCTCCTGTGATGGAGCATTGAGCATTTTCACAGGGCTGACTGCACAGTCTATGCGTCAGGCTCCGCACTGTGCTTGACATGAATTATCTTATTTAGTTTAGAAGGGATCCGAATTAGTGTCTCCATTTTACAGATAAGAAACTAACATTACAAGAGGGCCAAGTCTTTGCTCAAGGACATACAGTTGATCGTGGTATGCAGTTCCTTGTCAGAGCCTATGATTTTAATCACTACATTTGCCGCCTTAATTGTACCTAATGATACCACTTTGGAGTAAGCTATATAAAATGTAATTAATCCAGTTTATAGCTTGGAAGACAAGCGACCCAGAGACACACAGTCGTATATGTGTTAGGGGTAGAAGTGCTTCCCAATGACCCTGACACTTATTTCTCCCCTCAAGGGTTTACCTGTTGAACTGAGGAAGAAGGGAGACTATAAAGGGGGTGTCAGGTGTTCCCTAGGCATGTGCACAATTCCCTGGAGAATTCTCTCCACTAGGCTCAGTTACAGCTTGGGTTCAACCATGTGTAAGGTTCTTCAAACGAGAAAATTGCTAAAGTGAACACCAGAGTCCATAGCCTGAGCACACAAGACCCTGCCACAAAAACTAAAACAGACCAAGAAAGAAGAAAAAGAAAGAAGGTTGTAACAGATGTAATCAGGTAAAGATGAGGTCATCAAGATGGGATGTGATCCAAGATGGCAGAGATGGACAGAGAGACACAGAGTAAACTTGTGAAGACTAGAATGATGTACCACAAGCCAACAGAATCATTAGGGGTGTACCAATGCCCCAGCCTTGAGAACCGAGACAGTACATTTTCATTGCTGAGGGTGCTCAGTTGCCTGCTTCTCAGAGGCCCTCGAAAACACACACACAGCCCCAGTGTGTCACTTCCAATTTCAAGAAGCTTTAAAAATGCCCCAGTTCCAGCTAGCAGAGGATGTGACAGCTACAGGTTTGTCAGTCTGGGTCTCTGGATTGGGAGTCCACTTTCCCCCACGGCTGTGTACACAGATGGAAATGCTCCCAGCTCGTCTAATGCTACAACAAGATCTAAACAACGATGCTCTCTTCTCTGTCTTTTAACGAACTGATGCCGAAACACGTTTCCCCCCCTTAGATGTGTTATTTGTAGGAAATAGCGGAAAAAGTAATATTTAGTGAGAATAATGACCGGTTACTCAAATCCAGACGACAAATGCAGGGACTTGCACAGGCACGAATTCTGATTTGCATTTTCAGAGAAAATATGTACCCATAAAACTAGCCAATATTTGTTAAAATGGCTTCCAAATATTTGGAGATCTCAAAGACTTGCCAATTGAATCAGTTTCTATCCCACCTCTTAAACACACACACACACACACACACACACACACACACACACACACACACACACACACACAAAACATGGTCATAGCAAAAAAAATGCAAGTTTATTCTAGAATTTTCTTCTACTGTGGTAGTTCTTCCCATCAATCAATATCTACTTCCCCTTTAAATTTCTGTGTGCTGCTTTGGGGAGGCAATTATATGGGGTGAAGAGGGCTTGGCTTTGATGTATCAGTGACCAACCTCCACTCAGAGGTATATAGAGAATATATAGTTTTTTAAACTCTGAAGTAATCTGTAAATCATGTATAATATGTTTGACTTTAGTTTTTATTCTTTCATACTCCCCTGTCTCCACAGACAGACCCAGCACTCAGCTGGGTTAAAAATGAATATGACTTTCTTGAACGCAACTGAAACAACAAAGAAGAGTCATTGGTGGGGCAAGCAGATTTGAGACAGGGTTTCTCTGTGTAATTCTGATTATCCTGGAACTTGCTCTGCAGACCAGGCTGGCCTCAAACTCAGATTCACCTGGTCCTGCCTCCAGAGTGCTGGAATTAGAGGCCACCACTGCCTAGCTGAAATGTTATTTCTTTAACCCTCTTATTATCCTAAAATGATTCAGAACGCTGATCCTACTATTACTAATGCCATTACATAAGCCTTTATAATAGTATATAGTGTGAAACTGACTTAAAATACTGCTTCCCCCCACCCAATGAATCTGATTCTGGTGAAAGCATGCAATAGAATTCTAAACGGAGTCAGGAAACTCAGCCTTTCTTTTATTTAGGAGACATGGCTCATTATCATTGTCTGTAGATGGGGAGGAGTTGGGTTCTGGCAGGATTGTCTGGAGGTCTGTGTTCTCCTGCCAACACAAGGTCTGTCCACCTGTAGTGGGTAGCTGTCCCAGCTCTGACCTCGAAGCACTGCCCCTAGTGTGACAACAAGTAACTGCCACACCTGCCTATGACCTGCCCCTGGGGCATGGCCAAGAGGAGACCCCTTAAGACCCAAGATGCATACGTGCTTGCTCTCTTGACACCTCGTGATCCTGGATGCTGGACTGCAGAGTTCTCCAGAGACCCACGCTGGACTGCACCTCACCCTCCCAGATCCTGTAACTGACCCCTTATTGGCTGTAAGTTACCCCTGAAATAAACCTATTTTAATCACCAGATAAACTATGTGGAATTGCCTCATTAATTGCTGTTATATCCACCTACCTCCACTCTGATGTGTAAATCCCCAGTCATCCATAAAAAAAAAAAATCGCCGGTGGTGATGGCGCACGCTGGTAGGATTTGCTGAAGGAGGCAGAGGCAGGAGGATCACGAGTTCGAGGCCAGCCTGGGCAATAAAGTAAGAATAATTAAAAAAAAAATCAGTGCCAGGGAGCTGGACAGATGGGCTCAGAGGTTAAGAGCACTTGTTCTTGCAAAGGACATGGGTATGATTCCCAGCACCCATGTGGCAGTTCACAATTATCCATAATTCCAGTTCCAGAGAATCTAAGGTCCTCTTCTGACCTCCAAGAAAACCAGGCAGCATATGGTGCACAGACATGCATGTGAGCATAACATTCATACACATGAAATAAATAAGTCTTTTGAAAAATATCTTTTAAAAGTCAGTACCAGGAAAATATGCTTAACAAGGAGAAACTCCAATTAGTCTGAACTTGATATTTCTATATATTAATCCCCTTGATTGCACAGAGTCCTTTTTTGAAAGCAAGGAAGAAAATGGAATTAGTACAAGAACAGAAAGAAAAGAGTTGGTTGTGTGGTGCACACCTACAGCTCTGTACTCCAAAAGTGAATGCAGGAGGATCAAGAATTCCAGGCCAGCCTTGGCTCTATACAGAAAGTTTAAAGCCATTCTATATGACAAGCTACATGAGACCTGGACTCAAAGAATAAAAAAAAAGATAAACAGAAGAATCTCAAAAATAATTAAAGGGTTTAAGTATTCCATGTAGCAGGACACAGGAGCCAGAAATAAATCCAAGGTGACTGCATACTATGTAAATCAAGGAAATAGCTGGAAAAGCCCTCCAGTGTCTCATGGATTTGAACTTTACTTCATATATACATATTTAATTAAAATATTTTCAAAGAATGCTTTAAAAGCACATAAATAGATTGTGGCCTAAACTTCAAATGCCTTCAAATACTGTAGTTGTTACTCCTACTTTCTGGGTATATTCATCAGTGAACAGCTGATCTACTCAAGACCCAAAGCTGGTGTTTGGGATACAAAGAAGGCCACCTCATAGTTCTCCTCCACTAGAGTCTGTATAGTAAGACCATCCTGGCTGACACCTCACCCCATGCGCAGAGCCTTTCTTTATGCATCTTAAAGAGCTGTCCATAATGACTTTCTAGCTTAGTTTTATAGACTATACCATACCTGAAGAGAACAAAGGTGTAGTGGATCCATGTAGCTCACTGGGCACATATACACATGTATCTCTGTATCATGTGAGGATCTAAATATTCTGAAGGCTACTAACAAGTTTGAAAGTTACTTATCTATCTAGCTCAAATACAATTATTCTGAAGTCAGAATCAAAGAGTCTCAGAAAATGGCTATCATTGGTCAAGTGGGAGTCTGTGGAACTTGGGTATTGTCTAAAAGCTACAGATTGCCCATTTCTGTTATGCTCCATTATGGAAACTAATAGCTTCACATTTGCTTAAAAAACTTGGAGAGCATGGCTTCTGCTACCCTCTGAACACCAACTGGCACTCTCAAAGGGCAACAAGGATCTTCAGTTCATTTTCTGGATCCTCAGATTTCCATGTAATGACTTGTCATTTGCATGCCAACAGCTCTCTGCCTGGTCAATTCTTGGCTTTCTTTTTTTTTTTAATTATAAATGCTCAGCCAGTAGCTCAGGCTTATTACTAACTAGCTGTTACAACTTAAATTAACCCATTTATATTAACCTACATTCTGCCATGTGGCATTACCTCTTTTATCTTGCACCTCCTGTTTCCTTTCTGTGTCTCTCTGGCAACTCCTCTTGCCCTGCCCAATTTTACTATGTTAAAGTTAAAACCTTCCTTTTTATTTAGACAAGAAGGGGGAAATGCTGTCAAATGATCCTTCTGTACACTGTGTAAATTATGCTGTGATTGGTTTAATAAAGAAGCTGACTGGCCAATAGCTGGACAGGATAAGGTTAGGTGGGAAAATTCTTTTCTTTCTTGTACTGTGGTTGTCATAGCCTGAAACTAAGAGCCATGTGTACCCCACTATTCTTCCCAATAGAGCATCTAGACATGGGCAGATTATTTGGAGACAGGTGAAGAGCTAGGCAGGAGCTACAAATCTCTGCTCATCTGCTTAATTACCTGCAGGACTTAGGGCAAAATGTCCTTATTTAAACCTCCAGCTGCTCATTTATGAGACGTGGTGCTTGCTCTGTGGGGTCCTTAGGAAACTCAATCTTGACCCCATGGGAAATTAACAAAATAAATAGAACCTGAGACTCGGATATCTGCTGTGGGAGGAATCAAGTGATGAATATAATCAAAGAAGAAGTAAGACATGATACCAGAGAGTTCATAACATTTTCTCTTTCAGTAGACCTTAGTTTATTGTGAACTATTTATTGTAAGCTTAGACTATTTGGTAGTTTTCAAGCAAAATGGGGTCAGAAAATTGAATAGTAGCCTTTATATTGTACTTCCCTCCTATCAAAGCCCTTGATCTAGTTGACATCACTGAAAGGCAATGGTTTGATTGACATTTGATTCTCTGCAATGTCTCTACTCTGTTGAGCCAAAGATATCAATAAAGAACTTTTGAGTTTAAAATTCAGTGGTATATCCTGTTCTTGGAGCTCTTGACATAAAGAGAAAACCAAACAACCAGGTCTTGAGCTCTACCCAAACCCTGTCATCATGCTATGAGCCCGTGAGAGCTTTCTGAAAATCGTGGTCATCTAAGTCTCTATACATGTCCTATACAAATCAACCTCCAGGCTACAAAAGAGTAAAGCACCCAGAAGACTCTAGTTAAAACAGACCGAACAGGGTCACTCTTGCATCATTGAGGGGGAAGTTGCAGCTAGTGACCCAGTTACTGAAGCTGGATTTTTGCTTTCCTCAAAGTCTGCTTAGCAAGCGACCTTTCACAGTTACATCAAGGACTGAAAAAGTGAAACACACCGAATTTCAAAACCAGATTAAACAGAAAGAGGCATTGACTCTGTTTGCTTTGGGGGAGGGGAGAAAGTGGATAGAGGCACAATATGGATGAACAGAGTTGGCCATGGCGATGGATAAGGGAGGGCAGATACTGCTGTTTTTAATTTTCTCCGTGTCTGAGGTCTTCCTGCATTTAAGCACTGAAACACACCATTTTCAGCAGACATGAACCTATCAATGGCACGTGTGTATTTCTCATGACACAAGCTTAGAAAGTGCCGCATGTTTTGTGTAGCCACAGACTTACCTTGAGAAATTGGGTATTAAATAATAGAGCTGTTCATAAAGAACTAAAAAAAGGCTCTCTCCTTTTTTTTTTTTTTTTTTTTAAGTAAGCTACATCCGAACATTTCACAAAGTGTAAACATCACAGGAAGCAGCAGTGTTTGCAAACCAGGGTTACTTGAGCCATGTGGTTCCCAGGAAGCACATTCGCACTTTGAGCCAGCTGGAACCTTCTGTGTGGCCTTGATGTTGTATGCAGTTCATTTTCTGTTGACCATTCACTGCAGCTCACACACGGCTCCCACTTTTTATCACATGAAACTCCACCCCAAAACGCGACATATAAATGATCACTGGACCAGACCGGGGCTGAGAAGGGGCTCTGTGGATGTCTCAAGGTCACACGGTGGCCTGTGTTATGAGTCTGAATCTGGAGTCAAGTCCAAGCTCTTTCATTGCCCAGGGTCAGCATAAGAGCTCCTGAGCAAAGAAACATGAGCCCCAGAAAGCTGTGAGGTCCCAGGAGAACTGGCATTGCTATCCTCCAAAACGAGCAAATCATAATGTCCCCCCCTCGCCCCGGAACCCTCTCTGTCTCTCTGTCCTCTTTGACAGGCTCACTCATTAGCCCAGGCTGGGCTGTTATCCTGGATGCCTCTGCCTCTGCTTCCTGAGCACTAGAATTACATGTGTGCACCATCAGACCCAGCACAATACACCTGCCTCTTGCTGTTGAAAGGGTGAAGAGAGAGGGAATGATCTGATGCACGTGAAGCTCATGGGACAGAGCTCTATTCAGAGAGAGGTGCAGTTAATATCAGCTCTTGCTGTTCTTACACGGGAGGAGTGGACACCAGGAGAGGCAAACCCATGGCCAATTGACACCTTAGAATGGCTAGGTTACTCCAGCCCGCACTGGGCTCAAATGGCCCTGTGCCTGTTGAATCATTAATAGCCAAGGGAATGCCTCACTGGTAGCCTGCGTGCTCCGGCTGCAGGAAAGTGTCACCCTAGTAGTGAGAGAGACATTAAATATTTCAGGCGAGCAGCTGCTCAGAACAAAGCTGCCTTCGGCAGATCCATTACTGTCTCCCTTAGATCTCTGCAATGTGTCAGAAGACCTAGACTCAAGAAACTTAACGCATAACACCAGCAATGCATCTTAAGAGTATCTTCGCATAATAAACTCGTGTTCAGAAAGACAAAGTATTATTTTTTTTCAGCACTAGAAACTGGCTTTACATGTGACACCTCTGCCATGATATACTGTATGGACCTTGCCAGCGTGAGACACACTACACCGGCCAGACAAAAATAGTCCTTGGTTGTTTATCAACAAAGTGTAATTGTAAATAGGAGAACGCAGTGCTGAATTTGTTTATAAATTCATGCAGCACATTCCTATAAGGCCTGCCTTGCACAACTGTCTTTGGCCAGCATCCATTTATAGATTAAAATTCATATAGTCTATAATCACGTTCACATTTGGGGAGTAAAGACTTTTATAAAGAAACTGGACTGTCCAGGTTTTTTATCCAGCTGAGAAAAAAAAAAGTCTTTGATATCATATCCCATGATTTGGCAACTTCACATCCATGACTTAATCGAGCTCATTTTTTATTATCTGTATGTTTAATGATTGTTTAATTCATTATCTGCTGCTCTCAAGCCAGGGACCCTCCCTGGTCAGGTGTTCGCCCCACCTGTTTACACAGGCCAGCTCCCAAAGGGAAGTTGAACTCCTAGCTCCTTAGAAGGCCGGCAGAGGTAAACATCTAAACTACTTGCACACCATAGTGAATCCTGCCTTTTCCAAGATCTCCGGAGTCACAACAGCACTGTTTGAATCGTACCTATCTCCAGCTATGATGGAACAAAAGGCACTTCCGGGGACAGACAGCCACATGGGACTCACAGGTGCCCAGAGGCTGTCTCTGCCTCACACAGAGGCCTTGCATTCGAGTGTGCGTGTATACACGGGCGTGCACATACACACATCACCCGGCAGGTGAACAAAACCTGCAGCTGCATACTGTAATCTCACCAAAGTGTTTCTTATCTAAGTTTTAGCTTCAGTTAAAAATCTTGTCAAAGAGAGCAAGGCAGGTCTGTATAAATATGACTAAAATGTAGACATGTACGACATGAAAAACTTATTTTCAAAAGTAACGTGGGAGTAGGGCGCCGAGGCTGGAGTGATGGCATAGAGGTTAAGAACACTTGCTGCTCTTCCAGGGGACCTGGGTTAGAGTCCCAGCCTCTACATGGTAGCTCACAACCATCTCTAACTCCATTTTCAGGATATCTAGTGCCCCTTTTTTTTGGATCTGCATGAATGTGTACAGACATGCATGCAAACAAAGCACCCATACAGATAAAATACAGTATGTGTAAATATAAAATAGGGGGTGGAGCAAGATGGCTCAGTGTATAAAAGTAATCGCTGCCAAGTCTGGTGACCTTATTCAATTCCCAAGACCCACATGGTGAAAGGAGAAAACCAACTCCCTCAGATTGTCCTCTGATTCCCACATACCCAAACTGCACGCAAAAACATGCATAATCAATCAGTGTAATTTTAGAAGCCTTGTAAAAATAAATAATATGGGAACTTAATTACCATTAACTAATGTTTTGAAATATACACACATATGGATGCATCAGTCACATTTCAGAAATGATATGAATTCCACAGAAATATAGCCACCCTAATGCCATCAGTCCTAAAACACAGTCTGCTCAGTTTGAAAACGAGAATCCAGATGTCAAAATGTTCTTAAATTGGGAACTTGGGCATCACTCACTCATGGCAGCCATCCCTGGAAGCTAAGGCAGGCTGTACTGGAGAGACCACGAGCTTCTGCAGCCAGCCTGAATTTTCCTCAGTCCTGTCAGGGATCTAAATTTAGGAAGCCCAGACAAGCACCATTACTGTTCCCAACTGAAAGACAAAGAACCAGGCTTCTAGGGAGTTAAAAACAATGCCTTGATGTCATACAACCAGTAGGTAGCAGCTAGAATTGCAGTTGAGCTCTGTTTCGCCCCCAAATTGGTGATGTTGGTCCCCACACTTTGTGGCTTACTTGTCCTCTACTAGTGAGAGAACACACACACACACACACACACACACACACACACACACACACACACACACACAGGTAATTTTCAAAGTCTGTCTGCAAGAGAGAAAGTGCCTTCTAGATCACTGTAGCGAACACAGGGTATGTCGAGTTAGTATGTGGGTAGTAACTACAAATAGCCACAAGTTCTCGCAAAGGTAAGAGAACAGGAAGAACTATGTAACCAGACCATTTCCATATTAGAAGTTCTGAGAGGGAAAAAAAAGGATCATTCTCTTAGATTCACCTGCTGTTAATATTTTCCTATTTGTTTCATACTTGTATGCATGTGAAATATATGCATATACCCATACATATTACACACACACATATACACACAGAAACACAGGCCCCATTCTGGCTGCCCTGTCCTGTGTGATCTACCCAACACACGCATTTGCACATTCCTCCCCTGGACCACCTGAGGTTTAAGATACATGGTTAAGTCAAGTCACACCCTTCTATGCCTAAATACTTCCAGGTAGTCTCTTCCATTCTTTTATATAAGCATGGTATAGTTACCAACTTTAGCCAATTCAACATGGTGTGATAACATTAATAAGACCTCTACTTTGTCTTGTACCCAATAATGCCATCTGTACTGCTAATTTCCTTTAGTACAAGATCCATTCTATAATCGGGAATTTCTTCAATTGGCTACAATGCTTCATCTTTAATTTTTTTTACAACTTACACAAATATTTAATTTCACATTCACTTCAACACAGTAGCTTTACTGTTTCATCTTTAATTTTTTTTTACAACTTACACAAATATTTAATTTTACATTCACTTGAATACAGTAGCTTCATACTCTTTTTCTTTTTCTTTTCCATTGCACTGGGGATCAAACCCAGGGTGTTCATTATACTAGACAATAAATATACCAAAGTCACCGAGGTCACTGAGCCACACCCAAGCCCTTTCTTCATTTTTTAATTTTTTAAATTGTATTTACTTATTTTTATTTATGTGTGCACATGGAGGTCAGAGGAAAGCTTGCAGAAGTCAGCTTTCTCCTCCCACCACGTGGGTTCCAGGGATCAGGCTCGGGTCATCAGGCTTGGTGGCAAGCATCTTTACCCACTGAGCCATCCGTCTGGCCCCACATGCTTCCTTAATTTTTTTTTAAAAAAATCATTTTATTTGTGTGTATGTGTGTGTGTGTGCCCATATGTGCAGGAGCCCATAGAAGCCAGAAGGGGGGAATAGGGGGCACTGGGACCCCCAGAGCTGGAATCATGGGTGGTTGTGAGTCACCTGACATGGGTACTGAACTCTTGTCCTCTCCAAGAGCAGTACATGCTCTTAACAACCGAGCCCTCTCTCTGCCTCCCGAATTGCCTATGACATGTGGCATCCATCGGTGACTCTCTCCTGAGCCAGTCTTTATTACCAAGGCTACAGAGGATGACGACCCAACCCAGACACCCTTCCACATTCATCAGCTTGGACCACACACTGGAAGCATAATCCCCTTCTTCCCATGTATTTATTCAGCTCTTGTTCATCACTATGAAAGTACACGTTCCCACTTTTTCTTATGGTTTATAATCCCTTATGGCCCATGGGTGTTCCAACCAACCCAGGTTTGGTCAGTAAGAGTTCCTTTAAGGTGTGCCCTATAACAGATTGTCAACATTCTTTGAGAATGATTTCTATACTTTGGGACACTAATGAGATTTTCCAGCCTCAAGTTATGCCCCCAGCCCTGTGTTCTGTTCTTGATCTAGGTGTGCTTGGTTCTTTAAAGAGGAAAATGATAATAGAAGACAGGATCTCAGTGACAGATGTGCCTACTGTTAGTGGCAGTCTGTCTAGTTAGGGTCTCTACTGCTGCGACGAAACACCATGACCAAAAAGCAAGTTGGCTTACACTTTCACATTTCTGTTCATCACTGAAGGGAGTCAGGACAGGAGCTGATGCAGAGGCCATGGAGGGGTGCTGCTTACTGGCTTGTTTCCCATGGCTTGCTCAGTCTGCTTTCTTACAGAACCCGGGACCATCAGCCCAGGGATGGCACCACCTACCATGGGCTGGGCCCTCCCCAATGGATCACTAATTGAGGAAATGCCTTACATCTGGATCTCTTGGAGGCATTTCCTCAACTGAGGCCCCTTCCTCTCTGATGACTCTAGCCTGTGTCAAGTTGACACACAAAACCAACCAGTACAAAGTACATTCCTTCTTCATTCTGTGGTGAGCAGAGTTAAGTACTATATGCAGATATACAGATGTGCTGTGTATGAACATATAATATTTGGCATGCTTTTATACATGCATATTTACAGAAATGAGTTCACAACTGTACTTAAATTCCAACTGATCTCTACAACATCCTCTTATCCCTCTCGTACTTTGTGTCTTATTCAGTGAGATCCTTGTCTCTCCCAAACCATCCTCAGCTGGTCAGTGCTAAAATGGATCTAATTTTCATTCAAATTGCTTTACCAATATTACTATGTAACATACTAAAACAGTTGGTATTTCTTTGTAATTCTCCCTTGTCACTTGAACTAGCTATTTTTCTCACCACTGTGACTAAACACTCATCCTGGCTAGTTTTTATGTCAACTCATATAAGCTAGGGTCATCTGGGAAGAGGAAATCTCAACTGAGAAAATGTCTCAACAGACTGGCCTGTTGGAAACCTGTGGAGACATTTTTGTGACTGATGTTCAATGTGGTAGAGGCCAGCTGACTGTGGGTAGTCCTACCCCTGGGTTATATAAGAAAGCAGGCTGAGCAAGCCATGAGGAAGAGCCAATAGGCAGCATTCCTACGTGGCCTCTGTTTCAGGTCCTGCCTGCAGGCTCCTGCTTGAGTTAATCACTGTGATTTCTCTTCCTGATGGACTGTAGGCTGTAAGATGAAATAAACTCTCTGCTTTCTTCCCAAATTGCTTTAGGTCATGGCAGTTATCACAGCACTAGAAACCTAACTAGAACACCACCCCACAGAGGCAAACTGAAGGGGAAAGCTTACTCAGGCCCATGGGTTAGGGAATAGGGTCCATCACAGCTAGGAACACACAGCGCCTGGCGTGACTAGAGACACATGGCAGCAGGACTCACGTATAGCATGTTACATCTTCGTGGACTGGGCAGAACTTGGGTCCAAACAGGATCAGGTTCCAACAACCAAGGTCAATCCCTAGCAGCCTCCAGCAGTCAGCTAGGACCTATGTATAGCAGCCTCCAGCAGTCAGCTAGGACCTATGTCTCCACAGGTCCCATGACTTCCCCCAAACAGTGCCACTGACTGACAAACAGGTTCATTTACTTCCTTTTGCTTTTAGTTTTGGGGTCTCCCCTTTCTATTCTCATTGATTTAGGCCATCTTTTGTTGTTGTTGTTGTTGTTTGTTTGTTTGTTTGTTTCGGACAGGGTTTTTCTGTGTAGTTTTGGTGCCTGTCCTGGAACTCACTCTGTAGCCCAGGCTGGCCTCGAATTCACAGAGATCCACCTGGCTCTGCTTCCCAAGTGCTGGGATTAAAGGTGTGCACCACCGCCGCCTGGCAGATTTAGGCCATCTTTTAAATGTGGAACAATAATGCTCTCCATGAAACCAAAGATGTGCAAAGAAAAGGACCTAGAAAAGCGGTCCTTGTCATCCTACCTCTGGATCCCACCTGTTCTGTGTGGAGGCTAACGGCCCTGTTCATCCTTCCCATGTTTTATATGAAGGCCAGCAGAGATGTGGGTTTTTTCTTATGTCTCCTTCACAAATACAGATCATACACACTCTCTACACTTCCCTTTTCTCAGTTAACTTCTGGAAATCACTAGATGCCATTGTTTAGAGAACTGTTTATAAGAAGAAAGTGTCTATGTCTGTAGATATCATTTTCTTTAGACACAGTCTATCTTTGAATCTCTGCCCAGCTTGGCACACTCAATCATCCTGCCTTGCCCTCCAGAGTGCTCAGATTAGAAGCATGCACCACCATGCCATTTCAGAAATGCTTTTTAAATGAATCTATAAATCCCACCATATTTTCCTCCCATCCTTTCTCTGTTCTCCAAGAAATAAGTCCTCACCTACACTTCCATATGATTCAAGTACAGCTTTCCCTCAAGGGTTCAAGTTAGCCAAGACTGATAGTATATTACTAAGAATTTACTAACCAGGGCCCTTCCCCAGGAAACATTTCTATCAGAGGTAGTGAACATTTTATGATATGATATGCAATAACATCAGCTAGGTAAATATTCACATTCAGGGAATAGAGTAAAAGGATCATTCAGTGAACTTTTACCCCCTGACAGATAATTGGCAAGCCATATCAAGTGGTCATAAAAGGAACCAGGCAGGGAAAAAGCCATCTAGATGACTCAGAATCATCTACCTGTCCTGCTGGTAACTCGCTCCCAGCCCTGCCCTGCCCTTTACAATCCAGCCACAGTTCAGGGTCATTTGCTCCCATTCTCCCACACTTCCCAACACAGAGGAGAGATGCCAGGAGGTCCTCTCAATTTGCCACCAGCACCCAAGTTCAAAGGTGCTAGCAAAGGGCAAACATTCCAAACCCCTTAACACCAACAAGAAGGGGGGGATGTTGTGATACTAGGTTTTTCTTAATCTCTCCCATACACAAAGTTCCCAGGGAAATAAACAGCTAAAATTTATCTACCCAGCCCACTGAGTGATTCATATATATATATGAGATTGGGTCTCCTTGTGTAGCCCACGGTAGCTTCAAAGTTGTCATCCTCCTGCCTCTACTCCTCAAGTGCAGGGATTACAGATGTGTACCACCACCACATGTGGTTCCAGAGTGGTTTTATTCAGCCCCAGCCACAGTGGGAGAAAGCTGAATGATGAATTCAGGAATAATGATACCATGATTAACCAAGTCTTTTCATCAACATCATCACCCCGGAGTAACACAGAGACAGAGGCGAGGCCAGAGTGGCTTCTGTCTCCATGACTGTTGGTTAAGTTTGCATCTAAAACCCCCCCAGAGGCATGTGGTAAAGGCTCCGCTGTCGGCTGGTGGGCATTTGGGAAATGACTGGCTCCCGAGGACTCTGATGCGTTCATATCCTGATGGCATCCTTTTGAAGGTGGTGGCTTACTTCTTTGCTCCTCTCCCCTCTTCCCTCCTCCCTTCTCTCTCCTCCCCCTTCTTCCCTCTCTCATCCTCCCTCTCTCCCTCCGTTTCTCCTTCCTTTCCTCTTCCTCCATCCCCCGTGACATCAGTAGCTGTAGATGGCCTGTTTTGATCCGCTGTATGCTCTTCCCTGTGATCTGTGGCCTTGTCTCAGGCCCAAATTAGTGGAGGCAAGTGAGCAGAAGTAAATGGTTCCTCCTTGAGTGTTTTGTAACCTGAGCGATGGAAAACCGACCAACACATTTTCGGAGGACAGGCAGAGGAAAAGCCCCGATCCCAGGTCCTTGCCTGGCAGCAGGGGCTGTTAGCTCCAACAATGTCTGAGGAGACTCCTCCCATGAACAGTCTGTCACCACCCTTCCCTTCCCTTTCGACTTCCCTAAACGGAACACTGGTCTCCATTGAGGGGAAGCCAGTGGCTTCCACAAAAGCCAGCCCGGAGGCATGCCCATCTGGACTTTGCTCCCATGCAGCTCACTGTGCCGCAGCAGCGTGTGACAGGAAAATACAGCTACCCGATCCCCTCCTCTTTGTTCACCAAGGGGAACAAAATGGTGAAATCCAAACTCAGGAGGTCCAAAAACTGTGTCTAGAAAAGGAACATGGGCCCCAACGAAACAGAAATAATCCACATTCTCCAAGTCATTACTTGGATTCAAACTCTAGAAAGAACAGTTAAAAGGGCCCCTTTGAAATGACACCCCAGGAACACCATTACTGAACACCTTTGCTGAAAGTACACGGAGTCACAGAATATTGTCACCTCCACTCGCAGGCGATATTCCAAAGAGGATTTCTCAAAGTAAGAGGGGCAAAGGACTAGGACCCGGGCATGGCAGCATACCTAACACTGAGTTTGAGGCCACCAGGTCCACACAGGGAGACCTTGGAGAGAGGAGAGGGAGGGAGGGAAGGGTGGGAGGAGGCATATCCCTGAAGGAACAGCAATAGTCTAGCATGTCTCCTGACCCAGGCCACACTCCTGGCTGTGCTCCGGTTATCACAGTCTCTGAGGGCTCTTGACCCAACCGGTGGTTCCAAAGGGTGACCACACAAGGTCACAGTGGACTGCGGAGCCTGGGCCTCTCTGAGCATGGCCTGGGGCAGGGCGCTTCTGTTTCCATGTGTCTCCAAAGGACGCCTGAGGCCCCTTCCGGCACCCAATTACCCAAATTCAATTCTACGAGGCTCTCACCTCCCCCTCCCTCCCTCCCTCCCTCTCTTCCTCCCTCCCTCCCTCCCTCCCTCCCTCCCTCCCTCCCTTCCCCCTCCCTATTTTCTTTCTTTTTCTATCCTTTTAAAAGTCAATAGGCCAGGTTTTTTGTTGGTTAGTTTGCTTGTTTTTTTGTAGTTTCAGTTTACAAAAAAAACTTAAGAAGTACAGAGGATTCCCCTGTGTCTTAACTAGGGTTTCTGTTGCTATGATGAAACACTACAACCAAAAGCAAGTTGGGGGAGACAGGGTTTGTCTGGCTTTATACTTCCACATTGTAGTACATCACCGAAGGAAGTCAAGACAGGAACCCAAACAGGGCCGGAACCTGGAGGCAGGAGCTGATGCAGAGGCCGTGGAGGGGTACCGCTTACTGGCTTGCTCAGCCTGCTTTCTTATTAAAGCCAGGACCACCAGCCCAGGGATGGCATCACCCACAATGGACTGGGCCCTTCCCCATCACTCACCAGTTAAGAAAATGTCCTACAGATAGATTTTTATGGGAACATTTTCTCAGTTGAGGTTCCCTCCTTTCAGGTAACTCTAGCTTCGGTCAAGTTGACATAAACGTAGCCACCACCTCCTATAAGCCTGTGCGCCCCCCCCCCCCCCCCCAGTGTTCCCTATCAATGGCAGCCCGAGTTACTATAATTACTAGAGCTGATGGGTCGATTATTAACTAAAGCCCGTGGTTGACAGTGGGTTTTGCCAGTGATGTTATACGTTCTGCAGATTGACAAATCTGTAGTGACTGTGCATGTTCCCACTAAGGAACACAGAGCACAGAGGGGTGGGGTGTCCAGAAAGACTGTAGGAGTGAGGAGAAGGCTATTTATGCCAACTGATCCTAAAGTGAGCATAAGCCAGAACTGCTCACACTGAGCAACAGTAAGATGGCCAAATATCAAAGACAGGAAAACACGCTCTTTTCCCCCTATTCTGATTTTCCCTGTGAACACATAAATACGCTTTCTCTGTTATTTAAACTTCCAAACTCGTAAGTATTCCCTGATGATGTAATGTTCTTCCAGAACACAATGAGTCACAGATTCTGTGGCTTTGTAGCCTCACATAGTACTTTTTTTTAGTATAGTTAAAAGATGGAAGCCAGATGTCGACAGAGATTACAACTCATTATCTAGAAATAATGAACACCTCAGGTTCCATTAAAATAAGGGGTTCATGAAATGAGACTGACTGAGAAAAAGGGAGCTTCCTGAACGCACATGTCTGCAGCTTCCTAGCTATTGCCATGGCCTACATTCCAAAAATGGGATCATTTCCAAAACTCTCTTGAGATAGAGCTCCACTTCTACAAGTTATATCAGAGCTAGTGGCAACATTTGAACAGTCACATTTTTACATGCATTTTATACACACTTTCAATTTTGTTAGAATCAAATGAAATCAACAAAATAAATACTACTATTGGCTTTGTTTCTTCCAGTATGATGGTGTACTGTGTAATAGGTACTCACTATACAGATTTTCAGTAAGCAAAGAAATGTTTTGAAGAGGATTTGGAGACCTTTATCTTCCTCTGACATTACCCTTGAATGAAGTTTTATCTTCCAAGCATCTAGTTGTCAAAAAATGGAAGCTACATGCTGGTGAGGATCTAGAAAAGTTGGAGTCCTTGCTCACTGCTGATGGGAATCTGAAACAGTATGGACATTTTGTGTGGAAAACCAGTGAGAGTTCCAGGGAAAAATTAAGCATAGACTTGTCACATCATCTCTCAGCCCCACTTGGAGGGAGGCATTCACCCTCAAACCTGGAGCAGGGATCAGAGCAGACACTCGTTCAGCCACGTTCTGAGCAGCATTGTTCACGATCGCCAAACAACAGAGACAACCAAAGGTCTACCTGATGACTCGATAGGAAAGTGTAGGGTAGATGCCACGAGATACTGTTCTGTCTCAAAAAAGCCATCTCCTAAGCAGGCTATAACACAGGTAACCAAAGACACTATAGGAAGCCAAACAAGCCAGCCACAAAAGGGCAGATATGGCAGAGTCCACCTCCATGAGGATCCAGAGCAGACGAACTCGGAGACAGAAAGTGGAATGACCACTGATGAGGAAGGACTAAGGACGGGACAGAGAAGCTGCTCCCGGGATACGGAGTTTCATATTAGAGGAAACAAAAAAAATGTTCTATGATGGTGACAGCTGTACAACAGTGAGAACACACTTGATACCACTGAACCACACACTTCGAGCTATTTAAATGGGGGCCAGAGAGAAGGCTGAGCCCTGAAGAGCACTGGCTCCCCTTCTCGAGGACCGGGGTTCAATCCTCAGCACCAACATGGCAGCCCACAGCCATCTGTTCCAGGGGATCCAGCACTTCTGGTCTCTTTGGGCACTGGACACATGCGGTACACAGACATGCATGCCAGCAAAACACCCTACACCTAAAATAAAAATTTAAATGAATTGAGTTTATATTATGCATATATTACCACATGATGATTTTAGTTATTTGTTTGCAGGTATCTGTACAATTTTATTTAGTTAGTTTTTGAGACAAGAGTCTCACTATGTGTCCCTGGTTGGCCTGGAACTTGCTATGTGGACCTGGCTGGCATTTGTTTTTACGACACAGTTTCACTGTGGATTCCAGGCTATCCTAGAACTTATTATTTCCAGGTTCAGCCAAGGTTGCAGGCCTCTATCACCACACTGGCTCAAAGGCATTTTTAAAGTTAGTTGTTTTTGCCATTTCTAGAGAAAAGAGACGAGATTAACATTGATTTTAGCATTAAAAAAAATATCCAGATCAGAGAGGCTGCTTAAAAAAGTAACAGATTTTCTGCCTACATGTGTCCCTGAGCATCTGTTCCCCGAGTCCAGGCTGCATGTGTCTGGCTAGGGATAGGGCAGCAGACAGGAATCATAACCCCCTACCTTCATGGCTTAGGGGCAGGCAAGGTCAATGGTTCTCAAACATTTATGTACCTCAGAACCCACTGGAAGGCTTTTAAATGTAAATTACTGGACCCTTTCCCTTAGTAGTTTGGATTCAGAAGTTCAGGGATGAGCCTGGGAATGTCAACGTCTGGCAAGTCCTTGTGTAATGTAGATGTTATTGCCCCCAAACCACCCTTTGGGACGTTCCTGTGGGCTGGAAGGATGGCCCAGCTGGTAAAGGCTAGGCTCACAATGAAAACTATAAGAGAAGTTCTGATGTATCGGGAAATGTGAGTACAGGAAGAAGAGCTCATAGCCATGACAGGGATTCATTTGGAGATGTATCCCAGCCCAGAACCCATCTGTCCCCAGCAGAGGTGTCATGGGGACTGAGATCTGAATTGAGATGAGTATGTGGGAGGGAGCCTGGTGGAGGAAGAGACAGGCATTTCAGACATCGGGCACAGTGCTTGCAAAGGTCTAGAAAGAAGACCACACAGCCCTTGTTCTGGGAGCTGAGTCTTTCCAAGTCAGGGGAGCTTAAGGGTGATGGGGAACACGTTATGACTGAGGAAAGAGACAGGTGAAGCAGGTCATGAAGGGCTTTAAGGAGATTAGACTTCACCCAAGGACAAAGGGGAGCCAGGCTCCATCAGCCTGTAATGCCAATAAAACACTGAAGGACTGAAGCTAGGCTATCCTTGGGAAAGCCCAGGTCCTGAGGGGCTTAGGAAGGTGACATGCTCGCCTGATTCTAGAATGAGGTAAATGTAAGCTCTGGGTTTCCATCAGCTCCCCTGCGGCTTGAGCTGTGCACTCTTCTAGGCAAGGTCTGTGGTACACTGTCCAACGCAGTAGCCACTAGCCCCGTGGGGCTGTGTTAACATAATCAGCAGAGACTCAGTTAAAAGCCAGTTTCTCAGCCGCATTTGGCACATTTCAAGGGCTTAGCAGCCATGTGTGGCTAGCGGCTACACACAGGACACTTTACCACCTAAGTCCTTCTGGATAGTTCTGGTTCAGGGAGCGGTGGTTACAGGGATGGAACCAAGGCTCCTCCGGCATTTTGGGTTTAGTGTATGAAAGCTGAAAGCAATATGCTTTCACATACTACATAGACATAATACAACACACACTCCTACATTTACAAGAAAAAAGTCTAAAGTCCTCATTTTCTCTCTCTCTCTCTCTCTCTCTCTCTCTCTCTCTCTCTCCCTCTCTCTCTCTAAATATCTTCATCTATCTTTTAGAAGGAAAGACACCTTTTCAAGCCACTAATAAAAATCCTAGAATCTTACTTTTTCTGCAAAACTATCCCCAAATCCTAAAAATAGCTGCCTGCATGAATTGAGAGAGGAAAAACATATGTCAGATTAAAATTCTAAAAGACTGTGTTTATTGTCCATGTGTTAGCTAAGCTTTTAAAGCTTTCTCTACTGTGCATTTAACTTGCCCGGGTTAGTGTGCAGGGCTGACATTACATTAGCTAATCCTTACCCCCAAGTTCTAAATATAAAGGGCAAGAAATGGTAGCATGCCAAGCCGGGAACAGGCCCTTTGCCAAGGACACAAGTGGACATTGATGCAAGAAGGAAATGAGTTATGTGGAACACACACCCAAGAGGAAAGTTTCGCCGTGGGCTTACCACAAGCAGCTATCATTCTGACCAGTTCCAAGGCCCAAGGAGCAAAAGTGGGTGACGGTTCCTACAGATAACTACTCAGACATGGGTTTACCATCCCAATCCCTCAGGGAGGTAAGGAAGGGAGGGTCCTAATAGAGAGAGCCTGCTCTTCACCCTTCCTGAAGAATCCAGTGGGTAGACTCCCAGAAAGTAGCATGGGCTGGCTGTCCTCCACAGGCTGTGTGCTCCGGTCCTGATGCTGAAGGACAGGGGGCTTTGGGAGGTATAGACAGAGGCAGGCCGGAAACAGCTTCCTAATTCAAAAGTCTCTGGACTAGGCAGATTAAGGAAGGGGAAGGAAAGTTCAACAAGAAAGAAGATCCAGTGTCTGCATTGGGCAACCCCTAGCCCCCATCCCCACGACCAATGAGCAGGGCCTGACCACGCCACGCCCCTCCCCCACAGCCTTGTGTCCTGGCTGCTTCTAGACTCCTCCCTCCTCGGTGCCTATCTCTTCCTGAGTCCGCCCTGCCAGGACCTCAGCATCTAATCAGTTCTCCCCATCACGGCTGTGCACAAGCTGCATCCCAACAAGCAGAACACGGCGAGACAACTGGCAGGAGCAGCTTAGCATCTTGCCATGACTAGAGATGTGGGCTTCAACTTCTTAGCCGCAGGAGGGAGGGGCCGAGTGACGGCTGCAACCGACAAGACAATTAACGCGGGAAATCTCGGATCACAGCAAAATGGAGCTGTTTCTGGTGGAGACAAACATAAATGAATAAAGCTATTTCTGATGGGGATGAGACGCCTACTTTACAAGTTAGGCAGCCTTCCCTCCCTCATTCAGGGTTTTTTTATTAAGCTCCACACTGGCTAGCTGGCACTCAGGAATGATGCAGCGTATTATTACCGCCCAATCCCCCCCCCTCCTACTGCCTTCTAGACGTGCGGATCCTTTAGCTCCGCCCTCTTTTTAATTCTCAAATGACAGGACCTGACCAAATTTCCCTTAGGCAAGCTTCCAAAAGACAGGCAGAAGAGCTGTTTTTAGACAAGTGTAATTCAAAAGCCAATTGCCATTTCCTGGCTGATAAGTGATGAGCTTCCTCAGGGCTGAGATACATTCAGTCCATATAAGGAGGCACTGTGCTCCTGGGAGAGCCTCAGATCCAAATCTTACTGTGACCCCGATCTACCAAACTGATGAGCTGCTCAGAATGCACTCAATTTTCAAAGAAAAGAACAGTAACAAAAATAGCAGGGTCAGTGGCCTCCACCTTTAGTTCCAGCACTCAGGAGGCAGAAGCAGGTGGATCTCTGTAGTTTAAGGTCAGTCTGGTCTATACAGTGAGTTCCAGGACAGCAGAGTCTCATGAACAAAACAGTAACAACAAAAGAATATTAACAAACAAGATAAACAAGTTCCAGTAGGTTCATAGGCATGCTTAGCAGTGTGGTTGGGACACGGAGGAAATGAATAAACAATACCCATATTCCTAATGGCAGGCATCACAGCTTGAAGCCAAGAAGCTCAGGAGAAACCTCTAGAAAGAAACCAGAATTCTATCCCAATACAGAGGCACAGCAGCCTGACCTTACAGTCAGTCAGTTCTCACTGCAAAGGTCATGGCAGCAGCAGTAATAGGAGCTGAGCACTGTGGCACATGCCTATTACCCCAGCATATGAGGAACTGAGGCAGGAGGATCACAAGTTAGCCGTCAGCCTGGGCTACAGGGGGGAAGCCCTATCTCAAAAGACAAACAAACAAACAAAAGTCCAATCCTCAGCACCACAGGACATTTGGCAAGCACACAGTGTGACATGGATTTACTTGAACCTACCTACTGGGTACTTACGCTCCTCTAAAGTGATGCAAAATCCAAAAACAAACCCCAAACCAAAGCCTTCCCAAGCCTAGCTCAAGCTCCTTACATCAGAACTCTAATAAAGAAGCCTCTCAGAGGCAAACGTCCAGCGTTCCTCTACTACCCGCAAATCAATGTGATAAGCAAGTGGTCATCATGTGAGAAGTTTGCAGAGACATAGAAAGGAGGAAGACTGTACAGTCTATAAATGATATGTAAGTGTCTAGAGATAACTACAGAGAGATAAATCTATATAGGACAAGCTATAAGTAGTATATAAATTATACATAAATATATAAAGATATATATATGAAAGGTAAATTATATAAAGTATGTCTAAAGTAAAGATAAATATATAAAAGATAAATTATACATTTAAAGTACCCGTATTTAAAAAATTTTTTAAAGTCTCTATAGCTAAATATGTAAAGATAAATGGAATGTGAGCCAAATCCTCATACACCTGGAGTCTATGTGGGAAGAGTGGCCAATACGCACCCTGTCTAGAAAGAATGTAGAAGAGAGTTCGGGCAGACACACCCTAGGAGCACAGGGTGGACAACATGGGCTTGCTCTCAGAGTGGCTGAAGTGTAATTAATTGGTGGGTAAAGATGATGAGTGTGGGAAGAGGGGGCTGGAAAGTGAGCCAGCCAAGGCTAGGAAGGTGTTAAAGGCTAGAAGCACTTATAACTTGGGTGTGGAAGCAATTGGGTGCCATGAGAGTCTTCCCCTGATTGGGACAAATGTTTTCTGCCTATTAGATAGGTCATCAGCTGCTAGTGAGCAACATGGCTTTGGCCTTTATGGATCTTAAATCCTTAACACTAAGGGAAGACCTGTACCTAGTTCAAGGATATTTTATTTATTTATTTATTTATTTATTTATTTATTTATTTATTTATTTATTTATTTATTTATTTATTTTTGTGTGTCTGTATGAATGAATGAATGGGTGCTTGCGTGTATGTGTGTGTGTGTGTGTGTGTGTGTGTGTGTGTGTGTGTGTGTGTGTGTATGCATTTGTGTGTATGTGTACATGTGCCCTCAGAGTCCAGAGGAAGGTGTTGGATAGCCCCTGAACTGGAGTTACAGGCAGTTGTGAGCCTTCCAATGTAGGTTCTAGGAAACCAAAAATGGACTCTGGTCCTCTGCAAGAGCGGGGAAACACCCTTAACCACTAAGCCATCTCTCTAACCCCAAGGAAATATTTATTTATGCTGTGATTAAGAAGTAACAGGAAAAACGAGGACCCAAAGCACGAGGAAAGAATCTTAGAAGATCCCCTGAGACAAGCAAGTCACATGTGGATGTCTGAAGCCTTCATAGAGGTGAGAGAGGCAGGGCATGAGGATGACTAGGAATTCTCTGTGCAAAGAGCCTGAGGCCATCCAAATTGGCACTCTCCTAATCAGATACGCATTTTGAAAATGATCACCCTGAACAGCCACTCCAGGCGAGGAGTGTTAATCTGTGGCTAAAAACAAGACTGAAAGTTCCCCTTACCCTCTGCAGGTAGGATGCAGCGAGAGAGCAACAGGGCATGGCAGGCAGACACTCCACAAAGCAACACCTTTGCCAGATCATTCCATGGAGCAGGAGACCCCTGTTTCTAGAGTTAAGGGAGCGTTCTCCAGCTGAATATTGTGAGTTCTGAGACGTTCCCCTCTCCCTGAGTGAGTCTTGGGTGTCCCCATTCTATGTACACAGGGCATTTTGTTAGAGGAGAGTGGTTCCTGCTGTGCCCACATTGCCAAAGGAAGATCATTTTAAAACTACTTCCTCCATTCAGTAGGAGGCAACACTATCCTTCCACGTGCTCCAGACAGACATTCAGAGCTGTGTGCGCTTCCTCCCACCCTTCTCCTGCCCGCTAGCTCTGCCTTCCGATGGTTCCAGAATTTAAGCCTAACGCTGTCTTGCTCCCCACCTGGGTAACGCTCAGGTGTCTCACATGGCATCAAGGTAGCCTTTTACTCTCTTGTCTCTGCCCTCACCATCTGTAGTCCCACTTCAGCACGGAAGGCACGGGACTCTTCCAGGATGTGATGCGATGGGATAGGCCCCTGCCCAAAGCCCTGCCATAGTTCCATTTCTCTCGAGGACAGCCTCGAGTCTACCCGCTCTTCCCCACTCATCCCCTTCACCCACACTCTCACGGATCCCACCACAAGTTCCTCCTGCTTGGTTTGAGAAGCCTCTGGCTTGTTGGTTTCTTGGGGCTCTGTAACACCAGTCCCTGAACCCACTTTCCCCGGTGACCACAGGGGGCTCAACGTCTCCCAATCCCATAACCTTAATATAAACAACACTTTTAAGGAACCCTATCTTGCTTATCCCTTCCGTACATTAATCTCTATTTATTTATTTATGATTTTTCGAGACAGGGTTTCTCTGTGTAGCTTTGGAGCCTATCCTGGAACTCACTTTGTAGACCAGGCTGGCCTTGAAGTCACAGAGATCCACCTGCCTCTGCCTCCCGAGTGCTGGGATTAAAGGTGTACGCCACCACTGCCACCACTGCCACCACCACGCAGCTATTCATCTCCTTTTTTTTCTTTCTTTTCTTTTTTTTTTTTAAGTTATTCTCTCTTGCCTCCATCCTCATGCATGTTTTAGAGAAATGGATGTATGGATATAGAGGCCAGAGGTCAACAAGTGGCTTAATTGCTTTCCAACTTAATTTTGGAGGCAAGGTTTCTCCTTGAGCCTAGGGCTGACTCAGCCAGACTGATTGGCCAGCAAGTCCCAGGGACCCTCCTGTCCCCGCCGCCATAGCACTGGGATTCTAGGGCTGTGATGCCATGGCTTCTGGGAACCTAACACAGGCGCTCCTGCTTACACAGCAACCATGTCACTACAGCATCACTTCCCGCCCTCTACCAAACTTCACATGCCTTGATGATCTGTCTCTCCCCCTGCAGGATGCACACTGTTGCAGGTTAAGACTTGGCTCCTCTCTACCCTTCAGATGCATACCCAGGCCAGACACAGCAAACATCAGAATATTTGCCCACTGGCTGAAAGGTCACCTTATTAAGGCCTCCCCTAGCAACCAGAATCAAGTCACCAGTCCTGGCCTCTTTGCTATCTCTCACATTATTCTTCCCACAGCACCTATCATTAATATTTGGGTAATTTACCTCCTGTGGTGTTGGGATTGAACCCAGGGCCTTGTGTGTACTGGGCAAGTGCTCTACCACTGAGCTACACCTCCTACAGTGTGTTTCTGCTATCTGTCCACATGAAACTGAACATTAGCTGTTGTATGTATCCAGAATGCCTAGCGATGACTAAAGGGCAGGTACTCAAATAGTTGGAAAGGGAGAGGAAGTGGGGGGGGTACAGGGGGGGAGGAAAAAGGGAAGGAGTAGGAAGGAGGGGGAATAGAAAGAGGAGGAAGGAAAGAAGGGGTGAGGAAGGGAAGGGAGAGAAAAATTCTTACTCTATATTAACAGGATTATACATGAGTATCCCCAAAATAGAAACGAATGCACACGATTATCTGGTTCTATAATAAGAGTCTGTCAGGCACGGAGCAATTAAGCAATCACTGCAGACATGTCCACTCCTATGATGCTGCAACCGAATCAGAGCGGTAGACAGGCCCTGGAATGCCATCAAAGGGAGCGTGAGTCACTGAAAACCAGCGGTTGTTATTATTCGCAGGCTGCTTTCTTCTAGAGTTTTCTGAACAATAAGGAAAAGGGATTGGTTGAGCTTACTTCATTCTATCAAACCAGGTGAGTATACCCAAAGGTTCGATTCAACCGAGAGATGATACCGAACACTGGGAAACAAAACTATCATTGGTAATCACCAAGGGCCACCCAGGTACGCCTTCCCTCCAGCGTGGCTGGGGCGGCACACCACCCACAATTATAAAGGTAATGATTTCCATAAAGATACCACCTCAGTTCTTCTGTTACTTTCTCCTTGGGCATTTATTAGTTTTTATACACCACATGGCGAAGCTCTGCCATTCTTGAGTCATTTTAATAATCAGGCTTAATTATCTTCCCTTTGTAGAAAGTAAAGGAAGCCGAAAGAGAAAGGTGTGGCGTGGGTCTCTGGGCCAGTCAGAGAGAGGCCAAGTCCTGATTCGGCAGCCCAGGGTATGCCAACATGATTGACACCAGAAACCCTTCCTTCCCTCTTTATCTTCTCGTTCTCTGCTAATCAGAGTCACTGTAGGTCTTTACAGGTGACCAGGAGAGAGTCACAAGAAAACCAATACAACGGGGGGCTTGGGTTGTGGTTCAGAGCTTGAATCCTTGCCTAGCATGAGCAAGGCCCTAGGACACCACCCCGTGTAATATAAAAGTAAGCAATTTTTCATTAATACTGAGGGCTCTCTGCCTTTTGTTTTTGGAGGTAGGGTCTCTCATGTAGACCAGGTTGGCCTCAAACTCTATAGAGCTAAGGATGGCCTTGAACGCCTGATCTTTTTGCAGAAGTTGCTCAAAAGTAGGGCCCAAAACAGTGGGGAAACAACTTCCCTGACTCCACTCCAGCCCTGTGAGGCTACATGTTACCTGCTTTTCTGTGGACGGTTTCCCAGCTGTTTCCTCCATATACCTCCTTATGGTGTAGTGAGAGCAGAATCTAATATGAGAAACTACCTAGACTTCAGTCTGTTCCGTAGCTTCCAGACTCCAGAAAGGGGTAAAAGTGACCATCATGGTCCACTCTCATTTCCTTGGGGAGCATCTAGACAGATTTAGAGATGTAAAGACTGCCTTTAGAAGTTTAACCTACAGACCTGAGATGGCTGTGGACCTTGGGCAAAGGAGCTGGGTAGGCAGGGTGAGAAGGATGATAAAGCGACATCATTTCATTTCCCACTTCTGGCCTATAAAGGGTGTACCATTCCATGTATTGCTTATCCTAAACATTAGGCTAGATGAGGTGCCATGCACCTATAATTCTAGCACTCGGAAGGCTGAAGCAGGAAGATAAATTCAGGCTAGCCTTGGCTGGACAGCAAGACATAGACAGACAGACAGTGATAGATAAAACTTATGCAAACAAAAACAAATAACACGAGATTAAAAACTGAAGGTCAGAAACTATTTTTGTTGGAACCCTTTATCAGGAAATAACAAGGGGCCACAGTGTTGCATCTTAGCTGAGAGTGATAATTGGCATCTGAAGAGCTTGTAGCCAGTCAGGGAATTCTCCAAAGGTGGGGGACCCTTCAGTTTTCCTGTTAATCTTTGACCTGAAATTAGTTATCGATGGCTGACTAACAAAAATCCCCCTAACTGAGAAATTCATATGTCAGTTTCAGGAACAGACACAGAAAGCTGGGCGTAGCCCAGAGTACAGTCAAGGTACTGTCTGGGTGGCAGTCACATGAAGTCAATCAGGGAGGCTCCAATTACAAGCTCATCCTCTGGGCTGCCGTCAGGATTCAGTTCCTCATGGACACCTGGCTGGAGGCCACTCCAGGTCTCTGCCACGTCATCCCTCCCATCTGGCAGATCCAATATGGGAGCTGGCTTCTCTCAAAGAATGCCAGGGGATTTGAGGAAGAGAAATGGCTTCCTTTCTATAGCCTATCTTCAGAGGAACTGCTAACGCATAAGAGAGACATTTCAGGGGCAAACTCCTCTATCAATGTCCCTTCCCTTATATTTGGCTAAAAGGTTGTGCAAGCTGAGCATGCCCTCATCACATATCTGTATACATGTGCTCCATGACTTCTAACTAAATGTGCTCTCTGTCATATTCCTTAACTGGGCATCTTGGGAAAGGGCCAACCCCTATATGAATATGTATGGGGTCCCTGAGTGAAATCCCTCACTTCCTCTATTGAGGGAGAATCCCTGTGTTCTCTTGCCTATTGGAGGCAATAGATATTTCTCTTCTCTTTGATGTCACAGCTGTGCTTATTGTGACTTGTATTCATCCAGCTGTAAATCAATTGTATTAGATTACAGTGTGACTCCTCCACTCTGGCCATAGTCTCTTCATGAGACTGGCTCACTGGGTCTAACCTCCACTCATTACCCAGGAACACAAGAAACCACAGAAGCATGAGCCAGTAGACTCTTTATCAGAATCCAAATTTGGTCAAGGAGGCTTCAGGGAACAAGCCTGAGAGGTCTGGGAGTAAAACAAAACCCAGAGAAATTACACAAGGATCCTCAGACGCTTTAGTGGGGCCCAAATATGGTCAAAAGGAGTCTGAGAAGGCTTTTCTGGAACAACTCTAAGAAGTCTAGCAGGGAGAAGAAAACCACAGAGAAATCACGTCAACCAAACTGGTTTCCGGAAGTGCAGAAACTCACCGACTGGGAGGTTGCTGAGAGGCAGAGTTAAATCTAGGCTCGATTGTGAAATTTGGAATTAGCAGTAGCTAGGGCCTCGTGTTCACTTTTTAAATCTCAGCCATGTTGGACACAGCGTTACTATTTCCTGTTGTGGTAACGGATAATAAACCTCAATTTGTATAATAAAAGGAAATATTTGAGTGTAATGTTAAACTTTTTCTCCTGAATCTACTATAAATATTGGCATCAGAAGCCAAATAAAGCAACTAACTAAAACCCTTGCTTATGGTTCTCATAACATAGTGATCATTATAAATCTTAAATTTCACAAGCTTAGGGCTGGAGAAGAGGGTTCTCAGTGGGTTAAAGGCACTGAGGAGAAAACAGAATTCTAGTTATCCGACTTCCACACGCATGTGTATTTGCTTATACTTCCTTCGTCCCCCAGACACACACGCCAAATAGATAAATACAGTTGAGATTTCACAAATTTGTCTGTAAATGTAAATTTGTTTTGGTAGATGTCAATAAGCATAGAGAAATTTTTTTAAAGCTGAAGTTGGAAAAGCCAGACTCAAGATAATTTTTAAATCTATTACGCGCTAGTGTAAGCCCTTGAAAATGCTAAAATAGATTCAACATGTGGAAGTTCTTACTGCAAATGCAGCCAAAGGTTTTATAGGACGGGCTGGATTTGACAAAAGACACAGTGTGGCTGGCTCCCAGCTCCCTCTGCACAGCTGTGAAGAATATCCTGTTGTATGTTTACATATATTCATGCTTCGGGAATTTAACAAAGCTGTGATGGGCTGGCTTCCGCTGCAGAGCCGGTGGGAGAAGAAAAAAAAAAAAAAAAAAAAAAAAAAAAAAAAAAAAAAAACGGGAGCTTCTGGGAAGATGTAGGGAGGGGAAATCACAATGACTTGGCAAAGGGGGATTCTGGAGTTTGCCAGTTCTCCTCAAAGCCAGAGGGATTTTGTATCAACTCCAAGAAATATGATTGCTTGATCTTTACTGTTCACAGCTCTCAGAATCTTTTAATTGGCTTTAGCCAGAAGGGATTATCTGGTAGAAATAATATTGTACATCGTATGGAGGAATTTGTGTTTATCTTACGGATGGATTCATCCAAACAGAGGAAAGAAGTGGGTCTAGATTTCTTCCTCGAGTTCATTTCCCAGCCTACCCAGGCTCCCTTGCACCCTAAGTGATTAGGAAATGACTTCCAAGTGGTCAAGAGTCCAGTCTCAGCAGCCACATCCCTGATTTTACATCATTGATACCGATGAGAACTTTTTTCTCTCAGCGATGTCCCTGACCTGTAGCACTATGGCCTGGGAGATAGATGCTGGCTGCCTAAAGGATGATTGGGGTCAGCCAGCTATTTACAGGCCATAAAAACAGGGAATGAAGACACAACCACAGCTGGACAGATATGAATAATCTCTGAGAACATCAGAAGGCAGGCCTCTGAGTACAGCCACCTGCTTGAAGTCACCTGGGAAACCTCAGGAAGAAAAGACACAGGGTATGGAAACTTCTGCTTCTATCTGTCTATCTGTCTATCTGTCTATCTATCCATCCATCCATCCATCCATCCACCCATCCATCCATCTATCTATCTATGAATCATCTATCTACCTACCTACCTATCAGTTTGTTCTTGGTTTTCTGAGACAATAATTTTCATAGAGCCCAAGCTGGCTTCAAACTCACTATGTGGCCAAAGTTGGCTTTGAATTCCTGGTCCTCCTGCCTCCCTCTACCTCCCAAGTACTCAGATTATACACATGAGACATGACTATGCTCAGTGACTTCAATTTTATTTTGCTTATTTTAAAATTATTTATTTATTTACTGTGTGCATGTGCGTCTCTCTGTGTGTATGTGTGTGGGTGTACCTGTGACAATGGACACATGAGGACAACTTGAGGGAATTGGTTCTTTCCTTCTACCATGTACACCCAGGGGATCGAACCCAGGTCTTCAGCAAGCGCTTTTAGCCACTGAGTCATCTCACTCGCCCAATTTCCTCCATTTTAAAAGCTCCTAAGGTGACTTCAAAGGAGAATGGACAGGACTTGACTCCTGGCTTGCTTAGTTGAGTGAGTTATTATGTGAAGTTTTGGACTCGCCGACAAGTGGTAAACTCTATTTATTCGTGAGACTGGATTGCGGTCCATTTGGTCTGTACCACCACATAGTTAAAACCATCCAGCAGCAGTAGAGCAGAAGAGGGATGCGCACAGCGTGGGAGGGGACTCCTTTCACTGAAGTGCCCAGCGAAGAGTATAAGGAAACAACACTTGGGCCAGAAGCCTGTGGGAAGGAGCCGTGCTGAGGAAGCCGGTTTCAGGGGATAAAACAAACACGTGAAAGCCCTGGTACAGGAAACGATTTGTCACGCTCCAAACACTGAAGCTGCAGAGGATAAAGACGCAACTAGGAAGCGGGGAGGGATGGGAGTAGGCTGGGTAAGCACAGGAGAGGAGGTGGCTATCTCCATCCTATAATACTGAAAGGTTTTCCTCTAGGTGTAGAAAAGTCCTGGGATCTGAATGTTTCAGTTGGAGGAGTGGGGTGAAATGTGTGTGTCAGTTAGGATGCTATTGCAGCAATCCCAAGGGGGAAAGGGACTGGCTTGAATGGAGTAGGTACCAGTGGACAAAGAGGTAATTGATTGGCGTCGAGACCATTTGGACATAGACGCTGCAAAAGACATTGGGCTGCAAAGAGTTAGGGATAGTTTAGAATAATTCAAGTCCAGGTTTCTGGCGTAAGCATCAACTAGAGAGCCATTGTCTTCCAAAATTGTCAGAGTCCAATTCTCCATAGGCTAGGCTTGGGATGTCAGGGGGGGTGATGGTTCACCGACAGTATTACCTTGATGGGATTAAGAAACACCATGGAAACACACCTCTGGGCATGAATGCTGTGGTGTTTCCAGAAGATTTCACTAGGAAAGGAAGATCAACCCTGAACATGGGATGTGCCATTTCATGGGGCGGGGTCCAAGTGTAAAAGCAAGTGAATACTGGCATTTCTCTAGCTCTCTCTCTGCTTCCTGGCTGTAGATACAATGTTATAGCTACCACACAGTCCTGCACCATGCCTTCCCCGGCATGATGGTAAAATTAGAGCAAAACACCACCTTCCTCCTTAAGGTGCCTCTTGACAGGTCCAAAGGGGCCAGGGATAGGAGCAAGAGGTATCTGGGACTGCACCCTAGGGACCGCAATACTAGAAGAGAATTCCTATCTATGGGTCAGAATAAGAATTCTCAACCCAACACCACTGCAATTTTGAATAGGGTACTTCAGTGTTGGGGGCGTGGCATGGGGAGTCCATACACTATAGAACGTTTATCAGTATCTCTGGCCTCTACTAATAGAGTCTACTCACATTCCCTGAGTTGTGATGGCCTGACACATTCCTTGAGGGCAAAATTTGCTCAGATGAGGTTGGAGACATGATACCAGCAATCCTTGATAAACCTCAGTCTAAAAGGATTTACAGCAAAATAAAGATAATGTATATAAATTGCTCCAATGTTCTTATGAACAAGCACATAAAATTGATGGACTGAAGTCAGATCAAGCACTGAGCTTCACTTTGCCCCATCCCATTAGAGTTAGACTGGCCCCAAGATAACTGTTTGATCTTAAAACTCTTTGTCCCTTGTCTTCTGACAGTACGACGCTCACAACGGTGAGGGACAGAGGTGTCTTCTTCATCCCTGCTTGCTAATGTGTCCTAGTTCAGAATTACAGACCGATCCAAGAATTTCCAAATACTACTTGTCAAGAGATCCATAACCCAGACCAGCACATCAAAAGGATCCAGTTTCCCAGAATGGGAACCAACTTTTGGAAAGAGAGAAAGGAAGGGAGACCTTGCCAAGTTGTGGCATTTGCGAAGCACAGCCATTGGAGTGACAGGCGGTTCTGGGCCAACCAAGGTAGGTGCCAGAAACTGAACTCGGGTCCTCTGAAGAGCTGCACGCTCACCACTGAGCTATGTTCCCCTCCCCTACGAAAGACATTTTCATAAGCAAATATTTTGCTGCTTCGATGTCAACTCTGCCACAAGGACTGGCCTGAAGATTTTGGATGAGTAGGACTCTGGGATCACATCCAGACACAGCAAGAACACATTTGTTAAAAACCTTTTCTTCTGTCACCTTGAGCAGGTGAGTAGCAGGAAAGATGTGGCTGTAACTGTGTGTCAATGGGAGCAGCCCAATACCTTTAAACTATTCACTCCAAGTCTTAACTTACAGAAATGTTATGGATTTTTGCCAGTGCTGTTTAGCTGGGTTGTTTTATTTTATTTTATTTTGCTGTTGTTGAGACAAGGTCTCACTTATGTAGCCCCAGCTGATCTGGTACTTATTACGTCAGGCAGCCTCAAACTCATAGCGATTGTCCTGTCTCAAGCTCTGGAGTGCTGGGACCATAAGTATGCACCACAGCCAGTTTTATGTTCTGTATCTTGCCACAATTTACAAAAAGAGACAGAGAACAGGTCCAAGAGGGTCTCCTGGAGGAGGCTGTCCTTGAAAGAGGAGAAGGCCACAGTCAGGGTAAAGAATGTTCCAGTCAACCAGGACAGCATGTGCCAAGACCCTGCTGGGGAGGAACTTAGGGCTGTGTTCTGGGATCTGTGAAAAGTGAGAATAGAATTGGGATAAAGGGGCACGGGTCTGGGAAACGTGGATAGAGCCGGCTAAGCCAAGACGTAAAAGAGCTGACAGGCGCCATTAACAGATTTTTAAGTAGTGGTACATGACTTGATTTCTGTCTTCAGCTGATAAGCCAGACCACGATGCTGAGAACGGACAGGGATGGAAACAGGACCGGAAGTGGGGAGGCCAGTTAGGATGCTACCACAGGGTCAGAGCTCCTGGAGGCTTGGACCAGGAAAGCAGGGTGGGGTGAGAAGTGGAGGGTAAGAGCTGTCTCTTCTCAATAGACTCTTGGTCTTAGTGACAGGTTAGATCTGAGGACCTAAAAGATGTTTCTGATGACTGACTTCTGACTCAAACGGCTCATGACAGTGTTGCTTAGGCAGGCAAGTGGGTTTAAAAGATAGAGAATCTTACTTTGGGCCTGTTCAGTTTGCTCTCCTGGGACACAAGAACATGGCCAAGGTTACACTTTGATGGGGCCACAAGCGGAGGCTGGAGATACATTTTTGGGAAACATCAAATTTGGTTTGAGTGCTCCAAGGATACACCAAGAAAACCCATGAAAGCACTCCCTGACACTGTGGTGCCCCCTGACACTGTGGTGCCCCTGACACTGTGGTGCCCCTGAGACTGTGGTGCTCCCTGAGACTGTGATGCTCCCTGAGACTGTGGTGCTCCTGACACTGTGGTGCCCCCTGACACTGTGGTGCTCCCTGACACTGTGGTGCCCCCTGACACTGTGGTGCCCCCTGACACTGTGGTGCTCCCTGAGACTGTGGTGCCCCCTGACACTGTGGTGCTCCCTGAGACTGTGGTGCTCCCTGACACTGTGGTGCTCCTGACACTGTGGTGCCCCCTGACACTGTGGTGCTCCCTGACACTGTGGTGCCCCCTGACACTGTGGTGCTCCCTGAGACTGTGGTGCCCCTGAGACTGTGGTGCTCCCTGACACTGTGGTGCCCCTGACACTGTGGTGCCCCTGACACTGTGGTGCCCCTGACACTGTGGTGCTCCCTGACACTGTGGTGCCCCTGACACTGTGGTGCCCCTGAGACTGTGGTGCTCCCTGACACTGTGGTGCTCCCTGACACTGTGGTGCCCCCTGACACTGTGATGCCCCCTGACACTGTGGTGCCCCCTGACACTGTGGTGCTCCCTGACACTGTGGTGCCCCTGAGACTGTGGTGCTCCCTGACACTGTGGTGCTCCCTGACACTGTGGTGCCCCCTGAGACTGTGGTGCCCCCTGACACTGTGATGCCCCCTGACACTGTGGTGCTCCCTGACACTGTGGTGCCCCCTGACACTGTGGTGCTCCCTGAGACTGTGGTGCTCCCTGACACTGTGATGCCCCCTGACACTGTGGTGCTCCCTGACACTGTGGTGCTCCCTGAGACTGTGGTGCTCCCTGACACTGTGATGCCCCCTGACACTGTGGTGCTCCCTGACACTGTGATGCCCCTGACACTGTGGTGCTCCCTGACACTGTGGTGCTCCCTGAGACTGTGGTGCTCCCTGACACTGTGATGCCCCCTGACACTGTGGTGCTCCCTGACACTGTGGTGCTCCCTGACACTGTGATGACCCCTGACACTGTGGTGCTCCCTGACACTGTGGTCTCCCTGAGACTGTGGTGCCCCCTGACACTGTGGTGCTCCCTGACACTGTGGTGCTCCCTGACACTGTGATGCCCCCTGAGACTGTGGTGCTCCCTGAGACTGTGGTGCTCCTTGACATTGTGGTGCTCCCTGAGACTGTGGTGCTCCTTGACATTGTGGTGCTCCCTGAGACTGTGGTGCTCCCTGAGACTGTGGTGCTCCCTGACACTGTGATGCTCCCTGAGACTGTGATGCCCCCTGAGACTGTGGTGCTCCCTGACACTGTGGTGCCCCTGACACTGTGGTGCTCCCTGACACTGTGGTGCCCCCTGACACTGTGGTGCTCCCTGACATTGTGGTGCTCCCTGACATTGTGGTGCTCCCTGAGACTGTGGCAATCCTTGACACTGCCATCAGCCTTGGACACTGGACTGATACTTGTGAAATACACACATAATTTTTGAGCAACGAAGTGTGCAAAGTGAAGAAAAATGCACAAGTCTTGTCTTTGGACAGAGCTGAGGACAAGTGAAGGCTGAGTTGCCAGACATGTCTCAAATTAGTTCTCATCTGCAAGACTCTTCCTTCTACACGGATTCCTCTCTCCTGAGGCAAGGGCTACTGTTACTACAGATTATAACTCCAATATCAACCTGTTTCATACCTCCTTCGTTCAAAAATTTGTTTTGAAATAAGGCCTCACTCTGAGAGGCAGACTAACCTCCAACTTGGGGCAATTCTCCTGCCTCTGCCTCTAGAGTGCTGGGATTACCGGTGTGCACCATCTCAGCATTTTGTTTATAGTTACTCTTCTTTCCCGATCCCAGTGGCCCTGTGAGTTCCACAGCCAAGGAACACCATGCTTGCCTTGTTCATGAGCTGACACAAGGCTTGGCGTACGGGGTAGGGTGGGTCAGGGGTAGATGGCTGGAAGGAACGGCCCTTCTTGTAGCATTGGTGTTCTTGGACGACTTGTGGGTCAACTTCTTGCCAATGTTTCCTGTGCCCCATCCCCTTTTCTGAACACATTCCTTTCTCACCAACCTGGGAACACACACTGGTGGTAAACACAGGTTCTCTGAACAAGGCCAGATGGACATATTTCTGAGGAGTTGACTTTAGACTCTAACCAGCCATCTGAGCACAGCTCATTGAGTATGAGGCCTTTAGAAACTCACACTTCTTCTGCAGCTCAGGCTCAGCCACAGAAGTTATTTTTGCCCCATCCTCTTCTGCTACACACTTACCTACACACACACACACACACACACACACACACACACACACATACACACACACACACACACACACATACATACACACACACACACACACACTGATCTGCCCAGAAATCCTATCCTATTGCCTTTCAATCTATCAAGTTAAAACTTATATCTACATCCATATATCTACACCTCATTAATCCCATTCTCTCTCTCTCTCTCTCTCTTTCTCTCTCTCTCTCTCTCTCTCTCTCTCTCTCTCTCTCTCTCTCTCTCTCTGACATCTAATCATTATGGCTTCTGTCACACCCTGCGGACATAGCCCTGTTGCCTGGTTTCTTGGCTTAGGACCTTCCACCCTGGTCTGGTCTATAAAGAGCAACCTGACTGACCCAGGTCAGATCACACCCCTTCAGTGAGTGACATCCTGCACTGATCCTCTATCTCATACAAGCCAAAGCCAAAGCCCTTACAAAGCCTGGCAGGCCCTGCAAAGTCTTCCTCTAGCCCTCAACTGTCACCTTCACATTGCTAGTTTGTTTTCTCATCTTTGTTTCTTTTAATAGGCTTCTGCTTATAGTGCAGACCCGCTTAAAAGTCATAGCCTCTCGCCTCAGTCAAATGCAGGCACATAGGCGAGTGAGGAGTTACAGGTGGACATAGCTCCTCCATCTGGCTCATCACTTCCTCTCTCCCTCTCTACTCACTCATTCACTCCCACAGTACTGTTTTTTTTTTTTTTTTTATCAGACAAGCCAGGCACTCCTTCTTTAAGATCTCTGCCCTGCTCTAGATGACCCCTGCCCCCTGCCTCAGACACTCTCTAGGTCCTCCTCTCCCTTCTCCCTTCAAGTCTTTGCTCATGGGTCACCTTCTCGGTAAGGGCACTCCACTTTCAATGGTAACTCATGTCCTTGCCAGCCTTTTCTCCTGTTATCGCCATGCAGGTATCTTGGTGTGCAATATATAATCACCCTATTTGTTATGTATACTTAACAACTACCGTCTGTCGCCTCTTGAATTTGAGTTCCTGAAGGACACGTTTCTCTGCTAATTCACTGACACATGCCAAGGCTTGGCACACAGACCTGTGGGGTGCTGGACTCGCCCACTGATTCTGTGAGCTCTCAATATGGGCTCTAAACTTCGTACACGTCCAAGAGGCTTCTCTGGGGGATGACACAGGAGACAGAAAGCTCCAATCACAGAACTTCAGCTACTGAAGTCAAGACGCAAGAAATGGGACTAATTTGTCCCTAAAGCTTAGCCAAACTCATCCTGTCTCAATGCCCTGGTCTCGATGATCTTAAAGACCCATGCCATGTTAGATGCACATAGCTCACTATAAAGTGGCTTGACAGTCTCATACTAGAATTTTCACATTTCCCTCTTTCTGAGTGTTCATTTGTTTGGTTTCCTTGAGACAGGCTCCCTTGTAGCCTGGGATAGGTAGCTGAAGCTAACCTTGAACTTGATCTTCTTGCCTCCTCCCTCAATGCTAGGATTACAGGCACACACAACACAGAGATAAATTCTCTAACCCCACTCTCACCTTTATGCTAAGGACTGAACCCAAGGCCTCGTATGTGCTAGGCAAGTGCCCTTCCACTGAGCAGCATACACATACCCCTTTCCCCCCCCTTTTTTTTTTTTAGGAAAGACTTGCTATATAGCTCAGGTTGGTCTGAAACTTGTGATTCTCCTCTTCTCTCAGCCTCTCGAATGCTGGGATTATAGGCACTCTGGACCATGCCTGACCCATCTGAACATCTTCTTAGGGTCAGTAGATGAGCAGTTGGTGACCTGTCATACTTTACAATACAAATGACCCTTTGCCTTAGAGCTATTACTGAAGGCTGCCTGTTCTGCCCAAAGGTAGAAAACAATCTGACACTTGAATATTCAATTAAAAGATTTTTTTTTAATCGAGTGATTTTTTAAAAAATCTTGTTTCAATTGGTGAAGGAAGCTAGGATTCTTTTCTCCACCCAGAATGTCATGTCTAACAGGCAATTTCGGTCATGGTGCCACAGAACCTGAGCCCGGACACCCAGGATGGCATAGAGTACAGTCAACCACAGCGCCACAGCAGGCCATCTGGGAGACAATAGCAAATGACCTTCCCTTAGAAAGGGCAGCTGTAGATTTCAGGGAGAAGGGGGTGGTTGTTACCTTGCTTCTTTGATATCACCACCTGCACCCCAGGATATCCCCACAGTGGTCCTGGAGGGAAGCATGGCACTAGATATTACATGTCCTCAGCCTTACGTAGGAAGAAAGATTTTTACCAAGCAAGCACTCCAAACCCTACATGAATAAACAAGAACAGAAACAAACAAGCCCACAGCAACATTATTCACAAGTCAGAGGTGGAGACAATCCAAATACGACGGATTTGTCAAGTGGCTTGGGTGGGTAAACACACTGTGGAGACGGATAATGGAGTATTATTCCCCCTAACAGCAGAAGACAGCCATGCTGTGGACAAACCCGGAAGCCATGATGCTTAAAAAAAATAAGCCAGCCACAGAAGAATAAGTATGATTATACTGGACATCAGATGCCATAGACTAGTCAAGTTCAAGGTGACAGGAAATGGAATAGAGACAGGGCCCTGGGATAGGGAGACATGGGAAAGAGTTGTGTGAGACACTGAGCAACTTTATGGACTGATGTTGGTGTTTGCTACACAATAATAAGGATGCATTTAGTGCCACTGATCCACACTCCAAAGGTGCCTAACATGCCCACTGATCCACACTCTGAAGGTGGCTAACATGGCCACACTGGGTGTTTTGTACATTTAACCATTTTCTAAAATGTCCATGAAATCAGTTTTTGCACTATGAAGGAGATCACAAAGGTCTCTTTTTCTCCCAAAGTCATCCTGCTACCAAAAGCAGGAGGAGTTCATCTAATCCTGTCTCTGCAGCCTACCCCGCTGCCCCGTATGCATGATTTCCACGTAGAGCCACAAGTTCTAGAAGTTTGTTGTCAGCCGCTAGTTCAAGCCTTCAAAGACCCATGCACTCAGTTTCCAATGCAAAGACAAGGCCAGTGTTTCCCAGCAGGAAGTGGACAGCATCCATGCCATCTCACTGGGGAGTGACTATTTAAAGCACATGAGTGGTCTCAATATCCACCTTCTCATGGAGAATGGAGATGGAACACAGAGGTCTCAGTTCACTGGGTCCCAAGAGGGCAAAGTAAGATTACGTATACACCACACCACATCTGATCAAATAAATCACGTATCCAACTCTGGGCACACGTCCTCAAGAGCAAGGTAGACTGCCAGGGAGCATGTGGGGATCATATCTGGTGTCAGAGAATCTCTGTTTGGGATTTTCTAGCTCAACTCAGTGTGGGTGAAGATTAGAAAACTGACTTCAAACACAGCCTACCCTAAATCAAACAAACCTCGACTCTGGTGGAACAAAAGCCACTCGGTAAAGAAAGAAAGCCATAAAACAACAGTCCTGCAAATAGAGAGCCAGGCTACCAGGCAAAGGTCAGGCACTACACATACACAGTGCAGACGCTAACTCCTCAGCCGTGTTAGTAGGGAGGGAATAGCCTTCACCATTGACAGTATTTAGGGCACTCTTCCCCCAGGAGTCCAGTCCTTGGCCCAGCATGACACCTCTGCTATCTTGGCCAGGCCCAGCTCTCACACTTGAAAGGCTAGACTTGGAGATTGATGATAAACCATGCCCACAGAGCTGGAAGAGTTCCCGCACAGCCATCCAGATCTCAAACCTAAGACCAGTCTCTTCCCATATAGAGACAGTGTCCAGAGCAGGAGAGAGAACCTGATCGACCCACCCCCACTGCCAGATTGATCTATCTGTCTATCTATCTGTCTGTCTGTCTGCCTATCTATCTATCTATCTATCTATCTATCTATCTATCTATCTATCTATCTATCTAGTTGGTTGGTTTTTTGAGACAGGTTTCACTGTGTAGAACCTGGTCAACTCTTTTTTTTTTTTTTTGCAGATTTATTCATTTATTTATTTTTTGGTTGGTTGGTTAGTTGACTGGTTTTTCAAGACAGGGTTTCACTGTGTAGACCTGGCTGTCCTGGAACTCATTATTTTTATTTTTTATTTTTTTATTTTTTTTTGGTTTTTCAAGACAGGGTTTCTCTGTGTAGCTTTGCGCCTTTCCTGGGACTCACTTGGTAGCCCAGGCTGGCCTCGAACTCACAGAGATTCGCCTGCCTCTGCCTCCCGAGTGCTGGGATTAAAGGCGTGCGCCACCACCGCCCGGTCATTATTTTTATTTTGTGTATGTGTGTTTTTGCCTGTTTGTGCACCACGTGCATGCAGTACCCTTGGTGGCCAGAAAAGAGCATGGGACCACCTGAGTGAAGTTACAGAGGGTTGTGAACTGCCAAGTCCATGCTCTGAACCAAACTTGGGTCCCCTGCAAATACAGCAAGTGCTCTTAGCTGCCAATCCATCTCTCCAGCGCCTGACCAGATCTCTTATCACAGCAGAAAACCAAGTCAGGCCCTTAATAAACCTGACAATCTTCCCTAAAAAGGGGGGGTAATCCATTGGCACAATTGAACGTGAGGGAATGAATGAGGTTGCATCAAGTTTTCACTAGCAACACATACCCCGGCTCCACAAACCACGAGGTTCACACACTACTCAGTATTAAACTGGGAGTAAAGAGGAGGAAGGAGATGAGTGATAAGCAAAACCCAGGGGTACAGAAGGCATTCTAGTGTTCTGAGTGTCCCAAGAGCCTCTGCTGGGCAGGAGGAGGGAAGCACCCAGTTGAGGGCATCTGGAATCCCTGTGGCTGTCCCTGATTGAACTCATCCTCCTGAAAGGTTAGAGGTCAAATTAGCTCCCTAGTCATGGAAGCACTCCAGAACAATGACGAGGATTTGAAGCCTTAGAAACTTTCTTTCCATGTCCAGGTGCAGATGGGCACCTGTGCTTGCTAAACAAATGCTAACGTGTAAAATGAATCCTGTGTCCCTCCCCAGCCCAGGAGAAAGGCGATGGGTGGTAGAACACCACACCCAGAGCGCCAGCAACGCCACAGCTATGCCAATGACCACCCTTTCCTAAGCGCTCTGCTTTCCCAAGTGCTTCATTGGAAACTTGTTACATCACACCATTTACAGGTGAAGGGGCCCGGCTGCCGCCGTAAGCTCCCCGGGTTATGCAGCTGGGGAGCAATGGAGCAGTGTAGACACCAACCTGGGTCAGAGGCAGTAGACGCCAGCATCTCTGCTTTACAACTGCTTCCCAGACTCTTTCCTGGGACCAGTTATCAAAACAGTCCCCACTATTTGGGGCAGGTTGGGTGGTAATTTATTTAAAAGTGCAGTTCACTCAGAAGTGTCCGGAGGCTTACTAATCTGTGCCTAAGTGTGAGCTGATAAGTCCCCCTCGTTTCTAGGAATAAAAATGAGAAAGAAGGCATATGTACCACAATCATGTATATACACATAGGCATCTTTTATATAACCATCCTTCATAAAACTAGGGCCTTATTGACATGGAGAGCTACAAAAGGTCTTAGATTTGGCATTGTTTTTAGGTGGGCCCTGGGATGGGATTCAGGAATAAAACAGGTGATAGGCTGAAAAAGATGAACCGTTTGTGTATGTGTCTTAATTCAACCTTTCTGGGAAGCAAGCTAATTGTTACATTAAAAAAAAAAAAACTATCGGCCGGGCGGTGGTGGCGCACGCCTTTAATCCCAGCACTTGGGAGGCAGAGGCAGGCCGATCTCTGTGAGTTTGAGGCCAGCCTGGGCTACCAAGTGAGCTCCAGGAAAGGCGCAAAGCTACACAGAGAAACCCTGTCTTGAAAAACCAAAAAAAAAAAAAAAAAAAAAAAAACTATCAACAAACACTGGATCTAATAGATTGACATAAAAATGACTCTCTCTCTCTCTCTCTCTCTCAAGATATCTGAAGACCCCCCCCCCACACACACACACAAAGAAAACTTCCTAGGAGATAAATCTAGAAGCAGATATAGAGGCAAATTCTAAAAGCAAGTTCTTAAACCTTAAAGGTCCTCTTGGTAGGAGCCCGGGTCAGGAATGGACCCAGCCAAACTTATACTTGCCCCTAGAGAGCCAGTTCCTCTGTATCCGAAGGTCCAAAGGTTTCTTGAACCAACGGAAAATGAAAGAGCAAGGCCAACAGGAGAATTAAAAGCTCTCTGGAGTTATAAAGATCCCCTGTGGGCCATGAATATTGCTTCAGAAAAACTAACACAGAATTTAAACTAGCAAGATGACAAAATGTTAATATACCTAATGTGCCTCTTTACATGTTCAGACTCCAGTATCAAGTAATAATAGTGTGTAAATACCAAATACTCGCCCCGGTGTCGGCTTTTTAAAGCCATGCCAAAGACCGGGAGAAAAGCTCGGTGCTGAGTTTTTGGTTAGCTTATCCCCAGCTCTGCAAAAATTAAGAATTACATAATAAAATAAGCCAGGTGTGGGGGTACACTCATTTCAGCTCTTAGGAAGCCAAGGAGGGGGTGGGGATCAGGAATTCAAGGTCACTGTCAGCTACCAGTAAGCTTGAGGCCAACATAAACAAAGGAGACCCTGCCTGGAGATAACCATGGTAATAAAGACAGATAATGAAAAATAAAAACAGCATTCTTCTAATAAAGAAAATAAAACAACATTCGAACATCGACTTTTTGTAAAGGACACACATGTCCTCTCCCTCCTCGCCAATCATCCCCCCCCAAAAAAAAAAGTTAGTCTCTTTCCCCCTTAACAGATGATCAAACTGGCAATGCAATTAGCAACCGACCTGAAATCTGCTGGACTCTAAAAACCATGTATTTCCTGCTACCCTTCACTTTATAGCCAGGGAGAAGGGGAACAGGAAGGTGAGATCGAGGCCGCTCAGGTGTTGCTTTCCCTCAGCTCCAAGATCCCAACACCTGAAGAGAGGCTGACCCATGGAGCCAGCCCTGAACTTGACTTACACCCAAAGATTTACCATCTTCAACAGAAAAGGAAAATCCCGTCCCCCCAAGACCCCTCACTAGGAAGAGATAACAAGTAATCTTGGGTGTGAATTGTCCTTAAAGTAAAAATCAGAAGGAGAGGCTGAAGGTGGCGGGCACAGAGCTGGCACGGATGTCAGATGTGTTGGTTAGTATTAAGTAAGCCACCCGAGTGTGTTGGCCCCTCTTCAGGCCCTACCCAAAGAACCAGTGAAAATTATCCAAGTACAGCTGTTAGAAGATGATAAAAAGAAGACGACGGCGTTACGGACTCTCGCTCAGAAGAACAAGGAAGTCTCTACATAAAGAAAACCATTAGCAGCTTCAGAGGAGTAATTGTAGGCAGGTGCGACTGCTCCCCAGAAATTAATCAGCTAATAACCACTCATCATCCTTTGCACAGTCTATGCATTTATAATAGGGTTTAATAAGGTCTTAACAAAAGACGGAGTAATGAATGGCACTCGAGACCTAACACGAGGGTACTGCTTAGACGATGAAAACCAGAGAGCTTTGACCTCATGTTTTGTGTGGTTTTCCTCTTTGGATACGGACCTCTATTTACTGTCCATGGAGACCTTGAAACATCCATCATACATCCTTTAATAGGCTTTCTTCCTCGGGGCTGGGAGCCTTCCCCCCCCCACCCCACCCCCACCTCCGTGACCAAGGAGTGCATGGTGTCTTCCCATACTTCACTGGTGCTATCTGGTTTAATTTTCTAGGTGGTTAGGGGGAAGAATTTCGAAGGCAACACGACTAGGAAGGTAGGAGGGAATCTTTTCTTCACTCCAACAGAGCGGGCAATTTGCGCAGCGTAGGGGGACTCCACAGAGCTAGCCACCAGAGAAGGGCTAAAAGAAGAAGAAGAACGGCCTAAAGCATCGAGTGCAGGCCTAGGGGTCCAGTGAGGTTGCTGGGACTCAAACGGAGCCTTTGCTTTCCTGGGCTGCATCCTCCTGGAACCCTGGTGCTCTTCCCAGAGCGGTCTAGAGATCTACGTTCTAAGTCTCTAGGGGCAGAGACACTCAAGCCTACAACTCCCTCGGAGGAGCTGGCCAGCCATTTCTTTCACTTTGGGCTGAGAGAGTTAGCCAAGAGATGATTTAAAGTGCCGGCCCTGTTCCATGCCACATCTCCCGCCTCCTGCCGCGTTTTCCTTCAACAAGCGCCCAGAAGTGACAGCTCCAGGCGTCAAACTGGGGATTAGGGACAGCCAGCCGGCGGCAGTGCGTCGGAGCTAGTGAGCACGACCCCACAGTCACCCGGAAAACTGTTTTTCCCCACTCCTTCACCGATGCGCACAGAAAGAACTTTGGAGGCAATCTGTCTCACCCCCTCCATCCTTCCCAGCAGGTGCGCCGCGGCCAGAAACATTCCTCCCTAAGGTCATTTTCGGGCGCACTGGATCGCCTTTGCCCCAAACCTGTCAGTGGGAGAGCCCCAGAAGGGCGGTGGTCCTCGCGTGACAGCCAGCGACACTCTTCAAAGATCCCCAATCCGTTCTTGGTTTAACTCTGGGATCTTAACTCCAGACATGTGTGTCGCAAACCAATAAAAAAAAATATAACAAAATACCCAAACAGCTCCCGGGAGATTCCCCACCTCCCTACCCCCAACAGGTGAAAACCTTAAAGAACTGGGAATCATCGCTCAGCTTGTCCTTCGCCAGCCGTGGACCGTGGCGGGGGCACAGGCTTCCCGTACCCCCACCCCCGCCCCCCAAATACCACTTGTCCAGGCTCAGGGGCCCGAGGGCTCGGACAGCTGCTGCCACCGCATCGCGGATGCGTGGACTCCACCAGCCCGTGGACCACCAGAGGAGCCAGGGAACCCTGCCGGGCTGGTTGGATCCGGGAAGTCGGGGAGACACCAGCGCCTCGCCCCTCTTACCTAGTGCTCACTGGGCCCCGGCTGGGGCATCCGCGGGGTGCGCGCCGCTCCAAGGCTTGTGCGCACCTGGCCGCCTCCCGCCCGGCCCCAGCGCTGCGGCTGCGCTAGCGCTGCATGGCACACAGGGGCTGGCCGGGGGCCCCGGGAAGCCTGTCCAGTTGGCCGCGACTCCTCCGGCTCTCGTGGCTCGCCAAGGGCTCCCCGCCTTCCCCCGCCCCGCGTCAGTGCGCCCTTCCTCGGCGGCCGTCCTTTTCCCTCCGCTCTGCCCGACCGGACAAACTGGTTTCTCTGCTCCAGGGAGGAGCCTCTCGCCTCCCCCTGGCAGCGGCCGTGGCCGCGCGCGGCTTGGGGACCAAGCTGGAGCTGGGGCCGGGGGCGGGCCCCGCCGTCTGCCCTCCCTCGATCCCTCCCCCGGGCGGAGAGGGGCTGGGCAGCCCGGCCTGGGGTTGGCTTACGTAGCCCTGCTGTAGTGCGACGTCCTAGGGCCCCAGAGGCAGGTGGCCACCCCTGACCGTGACCGATCTTAGTCTATCCTGTGACCCTGCCTTTTCAGCCGCAGTTGGCTCCCCGGGTCACTCTCGCTCCCTGCTTCACTGTCGCGCACCCCACGAGCCTCGCGTCACTTTCCCGCCCACTGTGGGCTTGGCTGCAGGCCGGGGTCGGTGACCCGGCCAGCCTGGAAAGCTGGCGGGGTTAGTGAGAGCCGAAGACCTGAACTCGTTCGGTAAGAGGAGCCGCTCTCGCTCGGGGCCAAGTCACGTTTCAGGATCAGTCACCAAAGGCGGCGGAACAGACGGCGCTAGGGCTTGTAAGACTTCGAGAAACTAATTGCAGCAAGCACACGTTCTGCTGAGTCGCACAGGTTTAGGACCTTGGGACCAGAAGGAGCGATGGTGTAACTGGCTAACCGTGTTATGGTTGCAAGGATTCAGACCTGCGTGCAGCGTTGCTGGCGGCTGTTTGGTGCATGAATGGCACCTATGTGAGGTGCTGGTCCTTTAGGCTCTCGGAGCTTACCTAACTACCGAGTGGCTGGGGTCAGAAGGGGGACAAGCAGAAGTCTACGGAAGCATTTATTTAAAAGGTAGCTGGGGTAGGGCGTTTGCCTGCGTTGAACAGTTAACTCTCAGCATTCCCCTCCCATCCCTAAATCTAAACAACGCACCTCATAAAACCACCTTACAATTTCCTTTGCAACATAATTTCTGTAACGTAAGAACAGTAAACTAGCTTGTGTTTTTATTTAGTTTAAAAGCTTTAATCTTTCAGTCTCGTTGTAAATTACATCCTTTGGGCAATGTAACAAACAAAACAAACAAACAAAAAAAACCAACCATATACAGTCACGTGTATAGAGCATAGGGCAGACAACCTTGGAGGTCGCTGTTCACCTCTTCTTCCTCCTCTCCAGTGCTTAAATATGAAGCACGAACTACCTCTTACCTCTACTTAAAAGGCTCACTAACCTTGTTGGATTCATGGCTTTCATAGTCAAGGACCCAACTTTACCTAAGTGAGGGTCCCTAAAGGAGGAACTCTTCAAGTTGCTGATGGCGGTGTGGAGTTTCTCTGCTGCCACTGACAATCATGATAAGCTCTTTGGGAAAACAAAAACAACAACAACAAAAACAACTGAAAAGGACTCACAGGAAAGCTGGCTTTCAACCTAGATGAGACACTGAATGGAAGTCTGTTTTGTCTGGAAACCACCAGATGAGGGGGAACATGTTCAGAGTGTTGGTCCTCCTGGAAGCCGTTATGCCTTGGGGAGGAGGGTCTCGGGGAGCTGATGCTGCTGATGAAGGAGTCCTCGCCTTGAAATCCTGGCTTTCATCCTCTCTGACAGAACCATTTCAATGCATTTGGTCAACCACTGCGAGTGTCTCGAGCATGTAACAAGGATTAATTTTGAAATCTGCCTAGCTCCACTCCATTGCCCACAACAGCCTAAAGGGTTCCCTTAATCTCTTAGAGACTTGGACTTAGAAGAAAGTACACCCTTGGCTTCAACACAGAAACTAATTTCAGGCTGAGCCAACATGAAGTGGCTAGGCTTTATTAAAAATGGAACGAGGTGCTGGGTGGCAGTGGCGCACGCCTTTAATCCCAGCATTCGGGAGGCAGAGCCAGGCAGATCTCTGTGAGTTCGAGGCCAGCCTGGTCTACAGAGCGAGATCCAGGACAGGCACCAAAACTGCATGGAGACACCCTGTCTCGACAAACCAAATAAAATAAAATAAAAATGGAAAGAGGGTCTGGAGAGATGGCTGTGTTTAAAAGCACTGACTGCTTTCCAGAAAACCCTGGTTAGATTCCCAGCACCCAAATGGTGGCTCACAACTGTCCATAACTCCGGTTCCAAGGAATCTGATGCCATCTTCTGGCCTCATTGGCACTATACATACTTAGTGCACAGACATGCAAGCAGGCCAAAACACCCATACATGTAAAATAAAGGTTAACAAATTTTTAATGGAAAAAAAAAACCACGGAGAAAGTAATAAAACGCACCTGAGCATTGCTATGGGCTTCCCAATAAGCTGCAGTTAATTAAAGGGTATTTTAACACTGATCTTAAACATGGAAGCTTTAAAAAGAGAGCAAGAGAGATATCCAGAGAACAATAAAACATATCCAAGTGTGTGTATGGGCTTCTCAGTGAGAGTTACAATTAAGTTACAGCAGTGGCTCTATATGCCCTTTTGGTGGCCCTCCAGCTAAATCTCAAAGGATTGATATGAATACCGAATACATGCACCTTTCCCTGTCTTTTTAGTAAGTGAGGCTGTCTCTGGAGATGCCTTGGATGGGATTATTATATGATGAAGAAAACCTAGGAGCCACTGAGGTTGAACAAGGATTTAGAGCATGTTCTCTTTTATTAAAAAGTGTGCGTGCGTGCGTGCGTGCGTGTGTGTGTGTGTGTGTGTGTGTGTGTGTTTGGTTCCTAGAAACTTGTAAGTTCATAGCAGGAAAGGGAGGAAGGCTTAACTAGTTTACTTGCTGGAATCCTGGCTTTTCAGCTGGCCAGAGGCTCTTCAGCTAGATGCTGGGGTGAAGGTCCTTTCCTTTCCTTCTTCCTCATAATCTCTCCCTGTCTTCCCATCTTTGCTCAGACTCTGGTAGCACTGAACAAGTATGCTGTGTTGTTTAGAACCCTCACCCCGCAACCACGGCCTGCACTGAGCACACTGAAGGTGGTGGGGGGCAGGGTGATGAAGACAGAACGGTAAGGCTTTCCAATTCTTGCCTTGGTAAATCACACTTCTTCCTACCCTTTGTACATCACCATGTACCCGCAAGGGGACAGTGTCAGGAGAACCAGCTCGATTTGACCGAAAAAATCCCTTTCTAGAATAGTTCTTTTTTTTCTCCAAGGTAAAAATTTAGGGGTGAAAGATCATCTTAAAAGGAGACGAAACCACCTGAATTCACTCTACTAACCCCAGGAGGCATTTAAGTTCATGTATTCTCAACAACGGACAGGTATAGAGGCCACACTGAGCACAGTCAAGATGAACTCAGCTGGAAGGTGATTTCTACATAACCATGCTCCAGAATTTTATTTTTGGAGGGAGGGTATCGGTAGGGTGAAGGAGCCTGTACCCAGCATGTTAAGACAACATGCTTTAAGCATAGATACCTTCATGTGAACTTATCTTTGCAATGCCTAATGGCAGAAACATCAAACACCTGCCTATTTCCTTTAAATGGTATATTGAACAGCAGATACACGTTTCACATTCTTTTGTTTTTCTTTTTATACATTTGTATTTGTTGTGAGGGATGAGGCAGAGGACCACACACACCAAGCTTGCATGTGGAGGCCAGAGGACAACTTGCCGGAATCGGTTCTCTGTTTCCACCATGTGGGTCCCAGGGACTGAAGTCAGGTTGTCAGGATTGGCAGAGAGGGCTTTCAACCAGCTGAGACATCTCGCCAGCCACAGATGACATGTTCTGTTGTCTTCTCTGGCACAAATAAAGTTCTATTACTTCCTGAGTTATAAAGCTTTCTGCTGCCTTTCGAATTTCTTGGCTCCTCCCCATCTCCTCGTTCTTCTCAACAGAAAACTAGAAATTAGCTAACTAAATGTGTCTCAGTTATTTTGGTGGTCGTAGGGAGGCATAGAATGCATGAGATGAGAATATTAGGTCCGGGTGTGTAGCAGGAATCTTAGAAGATCTTATTAATAAAATCAAACCTGAGGTCAGTTATTGGGGTGAATGCTGGAAGGTCAGAGAAACAGAACAAGCCACAGCTACCTCACCTTGCCAGTTCCTCAGCTGATCCTGTTTCCTCAGACTGGAAGCTTCTGTGTCCTCATCCAGAATGAATCTCAGCTGAACTGCTGCTCAAAAGCCTGAAAGCTTAACCAGGCCAAATACTTCTAGTTTCTGGGCTTCACGCCTTATATATCTTTCCTTTCTGCCATCACTCCCTGGGATTAAAGGCTCGCTTTCCGGAATTAAAGGCGTGAGTCACCATGCTTGGCTGTATCCTTGAACAGATGGATTTCTACCTCTGGAATGTTAGGATTAAAGGCGTGTGCTACCACTGCCTGTCCTCTATGTTTAATATTGTGGCTGTCCTGTTCTCTGACCCCAGATAAGTTTATTAGCATGCACAATATTTTGGGGAACACAATATCACCACACGGGTGTGTTATTCAAATCTGCTTCTGAAAAGCTTCCCGTGGTCTGGCTTTCACAGAACCAGAAGGTGCTATGTAAGTGGCCGATCGAGGGGCACAACCGATAGTCCTGTTCAGCTGTGATGCCTGTGAACCACAACACTAACCAGCAAGAGATCTCAAGGTGAAACAGTGGTACTCATACATCTTGGTGGCAAACCAACAGCTGTCTCGACAGGAAGAAGACTATGCCTGTTTCTAGAAACCCAACCAGCTACCTGGGGCTAAGGAGGTCATGGATCTTAGAGGAGAACTTCCTAAATGACTTTTTACTAGACAAGCATAATGCTTGACTACATTCTAATACTTATCCTTATACCACAGGTAAGTGTGGCTCTCACCTTTCATCCAAGGAGCCTCTCTTTGCAGCAGATGGAGGCCATCACAGAAAACTACAACTGGCCATGAGGCAGATATAAGTGGTCCTAAGACAGGAATCAACGGATCATGGGGAACTCAGTCCCAATGAATAAACGACACAACTGTTACACCTAAAGTTCAGGAAACATTGCACAAGACGGGGAGGATCGAGTGTAAGAGCCAGGGGCCCAGGAAATCTGCCAGGTATGGTGATATTTAATCTGTGCACCCCAATAAAGTTTATCTGAAAATCAGAGGAATAAGCCAGCCACTATAGTAAACATAGAGGTCAGGCAATGGTAGCACATGCCTTTAATCCTATCACTCGGGAGGCAGAGATCCGTCTGGAGATCTGTGAGTTCAAGGCTACACTGGGAACAGAGCCAGGCATGGTGGTACATACTTTTAATCCCAGCACTAACCATAAAGGTCTGGAGGCCTGGACAGACAGACAGGAAATGACAGAGCTAGGCAGAAAGAGGAAGTGATGTAGGTGAGCGGGGAGAGGAAATGAGACGGCAGAACAGACATACAGGTGAGGGTATACAGGAAGTAGGTCTCTTTGGAAGCTGCGGAGTTGGTGAGGTGAGGTTAGCTGTGGCTTTTCCAATTCCTCTGATCTCTCAAGTTTTAACCCCTATATCTGGCTTTGGGTTTGTTTGGTTGGTTGGTTGGTTTAGTTTTTCGAGACAGGGTTTCTCTGTGTAGCTTTGCACCTTTCCTGGAACTCACTCTGTAGACCAGGATAGCTTCGAACTCACAGAGATCCGCCTGCCTCTGCCTCCCCAGTGCTGGGATTAAAGGTGTGCACCACCACCACCCAGCTGGCTTTTTTTTATTATTATTATTAATAAGGCCGTTTAGCACTTTGTCTTACAGCCAGGAGAACATGTCTCCTAGAAAGTCAGAGAAGCTACATCCAAGATACCTAAAAAATATGGCTGCCCAAACAAGACATAAACAATGACCAAACAGACATGCTCTTAAAGAGTGGAGAAATCTCTCGGGACCCCACCTGCAGACAAAGAACTATGAACAACTAATGACTGCTAAGAGAGGAAGAATTGGTCTCTTGCAGGGATGAGCACCCTACTGAGTTGTCCAATGCCTCAGGGGTGAGCCCCTTAATTGGCTACCTAATGCAAAATGGTCACCCCTGAATAATAAACACACAACACTAAACAGACTCAGCAGCTTATAGTTATCTACTTATGCATGTATACACGCATATGCATATACAACAATAATAATTTTTAAAAAAGAGGCCATCTGTTTGAGAGGAGAGGAAACGCTAGGGGAAGACACAGGTGGTGATGGAGGCAGGAAAGGCAAAGAGGGAGGTGATGAAATTATATTTAAGTTAAAGATAAAAACCAGTTAGTATTTAAAAATCGGCCTCCTTTGCTTTCATGTTCGTGATTGTGTGTGTAGTATTCGTCTATATTTCTTTCCCATAAGGGAGAGATTTTAAAAAATCGTGAGTGCCTATGTATATAGACACTTGATGAACGTTACACTGACCTAGTGTTGATAACATAACACTAGTTAAACTTAATTGGTATAATTAATTTACATAGCCAAGTAGCCGTTTTCAGGGCTGGAGGTGTGGCTCGGTGATAGAGCCCTTGCCTAATACATGTCATGCTCGGAGATCCACCTACCACAAAGCAAAGCAAAAAACTCCAGGCTGTCTTATGATCATGGTTATTACATGTTGACATGTTCTCTTACATTTATCTGTTTATCTGTGTGGTAGTGATGGTGGTGGTAGTGGTGTGTGTGTGTGTGTTGTGTGTATTTAGGCCATGGCATGCATGAGGAGGCCAGAGGACAATCGATGAGGAGTTTCTTCTTTCCTTCTACTGTGTAGGTCCCAGGGATTGAACTCAGGTCCTCAGACTTCATGGCAAGCACCTTCACCTGATGAGCCATCTTGCCTGTCCTGTTCCAGTGCTCTCATACAGTTTTGAGAAATCTGTCATCTTAGGGTCCATTTTCATCACTTCCCACCGATGAGTGAAAACACCTTTGTAAGTGGACGTTTTCCTGTCCCGACTACCCGGTTCCAAATAACCGACTGAGAGGCTAAATATTACTTATAAATGGTTGGACGATGGCTCTGACTTTTTACTAGCTAACTCTTACACTTAAATTAACCAATATTTCTTATTTACCCTCTGCCACATGGCTCACGACTTGTTACCTCATTTTCTACATGGCCTGCTCCCTCGGTGGCTAGCTAGCATCTCCCCTGACTCCTCCTTTCTTCCTCCCAGAGTTCTCTGGGTCTAGTTGTCCCACCTGTACTTGCTGCCTGGCTACCAGCCTGTATGGTGATATTTTATTTGTGCTGAAATGTGATTTTATTTGTATATTAATAAATAAAGTTGCCTGGGGGTCAGAGCTAATAGCAAGCCATTTAGCAGAAGTCTGGCAGTGGTAGCACGTGCCCTTAATCCCCAATCACGTAGATCTCTGTGTGTTCAAGGACACAGCCAGCTTGGAGACACACGCCTTTAATCTCAATACCAACCATAGAGACCTGGAGGTCTGTATAGACAAGCAGTGACAAGGAGGTCATGTGGTTGGGTTTACAACCAATGAGAAGGCAGAACATAAAGTCAATAAAAAATACAGACACACAGGAAATAGATCTCTTTTTCAGGGGAAGGACGGCAGGGGCAGGAGTGGTAAGAAGGTGGTCTTAGCTCTTGGCTACTGCTTGATCTCTGGGCTTTTAACTCTGCATTTGGCTCTGTGTTTCTTATTTAATAAGACCATTTAGAATTACATCTACAAGCCTGTCAGCTTTTTAACCAGTGAGAGTAATACATATTCACAGCACACCTTGATCTTTCCAACTCCATTCTTTATTATTGTTAGAATTCCCAGCCACTCCCCTGGCTACATGACCATGCATGCACTGTCCAGTAGCCAGGAAAGATGCCTAGTAACCCTAGGGCCTTATATCCTACCTAATCCATGTACTGCGTGGTCATGTAATCTATGTGCATAGGTATGTAAGCCCATTAGCTCATGTGCAGGGCGGTGTGTGTGGAGGAGACCTATAAAAGTAGGTTCCATCTATTCTTTCCTCTCTTCTTGCATGGTCATTCCATAGGCCTATGTACACCCCCTCTCTATTCCCTTAATAAACTCTTATAGTGGGTTTTGTTTTACTTCCTGGCTTATCTCGAACAGTAAACAGCACTGCTTAATAAACAACATTGTGCCACTTAACAATGCACCACTTAATAAATAACAATTATGCCTAGCCTTGAACTGAAGTCTTCCTCATGATAAACTGTTGGATTCTGAATAATACTTGCTATATTCCCCTCTGCTGGGAAGGGCATCCCATCATCCTTCACATCCCAGGTCTGAAATGGCTTCCTCTAGTGTCCCCTAGAGAGAAGTTCCAAAAGCACTTCACACATATCCTCCAGGGAAAGCCTCCCTTCCCACCCTGCACTGTACTGTGGGCCCCTTGAGATCCATGACAGGTCTTCCTCTTGTTTAGAGCATCAGTGTGGTATTCCGTGTGGTCATAGAGTTATTAATTCTCCTAGAATGAAGGAATGGTTGCTGTTGCTGTATAATATTTTTATCTTGCTAATGGTTTCTTTGTCTGCTGGTTTGGGATATTTTTCATTTACCAGATTGGCCTCTGGAATCAATTACCACCCACCACTATGTGAAGGCGTTTTTTGAGGTCTTACCTCATTCCATTTCCTGTTAGTTCACTGGTGATTTGCCCCCCTTCACTTCGTTCTAGATAGAACTGACGTTCCCAGTTTGGCTTTGTGTGACTAGAACTGGAGCACAAGGAAGACTTGCTGCTATCACTGGAGCAGTTCAGAGAAAGGCATCCAGAAGCTTCTGAAAGAAGCGTGTGCATGAGAACACGCCTTTTCTATTTTCCTAAACGCACAGTCTGATGACTGATTGGCTTTCCTATCTACAGAAAGGCAAAGGGTCTGGAGAGATGGCTCAGCAATCAAGATTCCTTACTGCTGCTCTTGATGAGGACCCCAATTCAGCTCCCAGCACCCACAAGTTGCCTCACAACTGCCTGTAATTCCAGTTCCAGGCAATCTCTCACCTTCTTCTGACTTCTGTGGGCACCAGGTACTCATATGATGGACACACATAGATGCAGGCAAGACACATATACACATAAAAACAAACAACTCTTTAGAAAAAACAGGAAGCCATTTTTTCACTTGTCACATTTAGGATTTTTTGTTTGTTTGATTAATTGATTGGTTTGGTTTTTAAGTTTAGTATTATTCTTAAGATAGCAAAAGAAATCAGGTTCAGTGGGACACACCTGCAAGCCCAGAACTCAGGAGTCAAAGGCAGAAAGGTCATGGCTAGTTCAAGGTTAGCCTTGTCTATGCAGGAGGTTCTTGGCCAGTCTGAGCTATGTGGTGAGACCCTATCTCAAAAAAGTAAAATTTAAATATATAAATACATAATAACAAATAAGTAAAAATAAAGATAGCAAAGGAAAAATTAATGCAAACTTAGATTCAGTTTCTCCTCCTGTACTTTTAGCACAGATCAGACTTAACACCAACTGTGTGGGTCTCACCCCCCAATATCAAACAAGCTATCAGTTCTGTAGCGGATATCAGTCAGATGTCCCCTAATCCAGTTCAGTTCTGACAGTGTATGGGAGCTCAGTCCCTGAGATACCTCCACATACTCTTAGTTTTACCCGTGCTTCTGACGAGGCCCTAGTACATCAGGGGGCCTCACAATTCATTCTTCGAGTTCCATTGAGTTCACTTAAACAGATTTCAGAGATAGCTCAAATTGACCGGTTTATTATAGATGATATTATTAATAGAAAGGATACAAAGAAAGAGATACATAGGGCAAGGTGAGCGGGGAGGGTCTTAGGGTACTCCCCAGGAGCCTCCATGGGTTCCGCTATCTAGCAATTCTATGAGCACTGTCCTTTTGGGTTCTTATGGAGACTTCTGCATAAACAGAATTGGACAACTGTGTAGAGAGGTGACTGGACAAAAGGGTGCATGCTGATGCTAATGCAGATGGAGAAGCCCAGCCAGACCTGTCTGTCCACAGCCTTCTTGGCATCTCTGTGATGTATGCCTTCCTCCCAGTCATGGGCCCGGGTTCTTGTTTGCATCAAGGAGTGGGAGGGTCTCATGTTCTACTGTTGCCCCAGGCCAGTCTGTAAGACAGAAATGTAGGGGGAAGTTAGTTTCTATGACCCAAGTTGGCAGAGCAAAATTGTAATTTTAAGGGTTTGCTTTGGGTGAAAAGTTAAGAGCCAGAAACCATGGATGACAACAGAATAAATACTTGTAAATCATATATATGTAATAGAGATATACATGCATACATATATATACAATTGCTACATGTTTGTGATATATGTTATAGTATACCACACATTGCCCATGTGTGTGGGAGAGCAAGTATTTGTATAGTATTGACAGCTATCTGAGGCAGAGAGACACTACCAGCCACTGCTAGGACAAGGAAGATGTAAGGTACCAGTAAGCCACGAGCCATGGGCAAAGTATAGATTAATAGAAATGGGTTAATTTAAGATAGAAGAAGTAGATAACAAGAAGCCTGCCACTGCCATACAGTTTGTAAGCAATGTAAGTCTCTGTGTGTTTACTTGGTTGGGTCTGAGCTGCTGCAGGACTAGCGTTGAGAGAGATTTGTCCTGACTGTGGGCCAGGCAGGACCAGAAAAAACTCTAGCTACAAGAAGAGGCAGGAACCATGGGGAAAATACTTAATGCTTGTCTCCAGGCACACATTCACTATGTGCCTTCTACTTCCCAGGTCAGCCTGGTTGTGTGATGCTGTTCATGGGAAGACAAGAGCAAACATCTTACTCCAGAGAGAGAGCCAATGGCATCCCAAAGTAAGGAGACTACCGGATTCTAATTGGTGAACCAACGAGCTTTATTCGGGTTCCGTACAGGAATATGGGTGAGGGGTTACTTATAGGAGCAGAAATGACTCAAGACAGATGCATCACCAAAGCCCACACCAGCATTGGTGGCGGCTCACAAAAGCTGGGAAAACTGGACCATACTGTACAACCTGCAGGTAACTCAACAGGTTGGAGAGCATCATTTCCAGGTGGCTCAATTGATCCGAGCCTATTCCAGACAGCTCAGCTTGTTTAAGAGTCTCCTAGGCAGCTTGTGTTGTCTCTAAGTAATACTTACTTCCTATATATGCTTGGGGATAGAGGAGGCCTAGTGAGCCTGCTCAGTTTTAGGGACTTACTTCCTGAAACTATTTTGAGGGTTTAGTTCATGGGTTTAATGAGCAAGATGGAATATTTTACTTCCCCTTGGAACAGTGGTTCTCAACCTGTGGGTCAGGACTGCTTTGGGGTTGAATGACCCTTTCACAGGGTTTGCACATCAGAAATTCAAATTATGATTCACAACAGTAGCAAAATTACAGTTACAATATTAATTACAACAAAAATAATTTTGTGGTTGGGGTCCCCACCACATGAGGAACTGTATTAATGGGTCAGAGCAGTAGGAAGGTTGAGAACCACTGCCTTAGAAATCTTGTTGTTTCACCTCATTTTAAACATCCTTTGTCTTAACAAGCTTCTCTCCAAAAAGGCAGGCTTTCATGTAAGAAGAAACTGCTACACAGCATACCTTCCCAGAGGTGGGACCCCCGCTGCGCTGTCCACATCAATTAGTTCAGAAAACGCCCCCACAGACATGCCCACAGTCCAATCAGAGAGAGAGAATTCCTCCACTGAGGTTCCTTCTTCCCAGAAATGTCTAGGTTTGTGTCAAGTAGATGAAAACTAATCATTGTAACAGGTACGTAAATTATGCAACTTACTTGGAAGAAAGGTAAGAAACAAATATCAAAAGTTCAATATGTCCCAAAAGTTAATCCCAAGAATCAGTTGAACGTGTGTGCGTAAGTGAATGGACACATATGTTCACTATATCATGTTGGTTTTTCATTGTCAGAGACCTCAATGCCCGTTTTACAGGGGTTCCATCTATATGATATGCCGATTCAGCCTTTTGTATACTAGGAAGATCTAGTGATACTGATGTTTGTACCGTCTCCAAGATATATTGTTATATGATAATGCCAAGTACAGAAAGTATGTGTTTAAATAAAAATATTTTTAAAATGTTTGCTGTTTCTGCTTATATAAAATAAATATGTACATTATATAATATACATTAAAGCATCAACTGTGAGGCTGGAGAGTAACTCAATGGGGAAGAGCACTTATAGTTCTAGCAAATGACCTGGATTGTAGAATATTATTTTAAGATGTGTTACATTTGTTTTTGCTGTGGAACATTTGTTTCGTGATGCAAAGATGTGTTGCATTCCTTTGTGTTGCATTTGTTTAACTCTATGAAGCTGTGTTACTTTGTCTGTCTAAAGCACCTGATTGGTCTAATAAAGAGCTGAATGGCCAATAGTAAGGCAGGAGAAAGGATAGGCAGGGCTGGTGGGCAGAGAGAATAAATAGGAGGATAAGAGACTGAGGAGCAAAAGAAGGAGGAGGAGGATTCCAGGGGCCAGCCTCCCAATTACATAGCAAGCCACAAAATAAGGACAGAAAAGATACACAGAAATAGAGAAAGGTAAAAGCCCAGAGGCAAAAGGTAGACAGGATAATTTAAGTTAAGAAAACCTGGCTAGAAACAAGTCAAGCTAAGGCTGGGCATTCATAAGAAAGAGTAAGTCTCTCTCTCTTCTCTCTCTCTCTCTCTCTCTCTCTCTCTCTCTCTCTCTCTCTCTCTCTCTCTCTCTCTCTCTCTGTGTGTGTGTGTGTGTGTGTGTGTGTGTGTGTGTGTGTGTGTGTGTGTGTGTGTGTGTGTGATTTATTTGCATGAGCTGGGTGGTGGGTCCTCAAAGAGTAAAAGAGCTAAGAGTAAAAACAGCCAACTATAGACCTGGGTTGATGCCCAGTACCCACATAGTGGCTCCAGTTTGAGGGGGGGATCCAACTCCCTCTATGGGCATCAGGCATACATGTGGTACATGCCCCCCTCCCAGTCAAAACACTCACATACAGAAAATAATAAAATAAATCTTAAGTTGTTTAAAATAAAAAACCAAAACATCCTATGTAATGTTATATATGTATGTATGGAGAGAGAGACTGAAAGAATAAATAAGATACTGATAGCAGCACTCATCTTTATGAAGGAAACTAATTTTTCATCCATGTATTTGTTCAGTTAAAACTTTTTCTTACCATGCTGCCTTAAAACCTGATCCCAGCCTTTCTGTGTCTGTGTGTCTGTCTTTTCTTCTTTCCCTTATCATCCTTAGTCAGGGTTCCAGGATGCAAGCCATGCAAGGATGCTACACTCTCCGTTTTCCAACAACTAGAGTGATATATACAATTAGATCAGTATTCGTGATCACTTTCGTTAGGAGTATGAAAATACTAATCCATGGCTAATCCGTGGAGTGTATTATAATTGCATTTTCTTTCCCATAAAGGTTTGGACTTTATCTTGAAGCAAAAATTGCCCCCCTTTTTTTATTTTACCTTTCAGGATTTTGTCATTAATTAGTCACAAAATTCCTCATCTAATCATACAATTTTTCTTAGTATATCAAACATGAAATTTATCACTTGACATTTGGTTCTCTTGAGACTGGCTTGCAGCTATGGCCCCCTGTCTTCCTGCTGTACATAGAGTACTATACAGGATCCTCCACCTTCCTCTGGCAATTCCTACCTCTCTCCTTCTCAGCCCTTGCTGTGTTTATTAATTCTGATGGGGGTGCATTTAAAAAAGGGAACTGGAGGCAACATTTTGAGGCCTAGTATGTTGCTTATGATATCTTTTACTGGAGACAACAGTGTTCTCAAGTGCTTATGAGATCACTATTGTTAGCCACATTTCATTAGTGTTTTAAAATTTGACATTTATTCATTTTGTGTATGGGTGTCTCTGTGTATGGGTATGGGCATGAATGTGAAGGTCCCAGAACAACTTGGCTGAATTAGTTCTCTTTCTCCACCATGTGGGTTCTGGGGATCAAATTCAGGTCATTATTTACTAAGCCATCTTGCCATCCCAGATATTACTTTTTATTATTATTTCTATTATTATTATTATTATTGTCTCATCTCCAACTCTGAGTTCTAGTCCTGGTTAGTGGCTCCAGGATGTGACCAGGTCCCAGGAACTTCTCATTCCTTTTCTCTACTTTTGTGATGATGACAGAAGTGGCATCTAGTGTGGAAGGCTGGGAGACTGAGGATGCAACCTTTTCAGCATCTATTAGGGAACTGATCTCTGTCAACATGGAAGAAAAAGCTGGGAGGATGGCAGCCTACGATAGCGCTTGTCATGCATTGTGCATATTTGGAAATGTCTTAGTTCTATCTTTAAATTTTGACTGGAAATAGAATTCTAGACCAGAAAGAATTTTGTCCTCAGAATTCTGAAGGCTAAATTCCACTGTGTGATAGATAGATTCTGATGTTGCAGCAGATGAGTGATGATACTCTGATTCTCAACCCTTTGCATGTGGCTGTCGTGGTTAGTAGTGACTGTCAACTTGACAGGTTCTAGAATCACCTAGTGTCTTAGTTATACTAAGTGTTACTTAGTTATACTTACTTATACCTAGTGTCTTATACTTCCAACATATAATGGCACAGGATATCCATTACCATTCCAAAACATAGGGAAGGGAGCATAGTGAGGAAATACTGGACCAAAGCAAGACTGCAAAGCACCTGGGCAAACTCCATACTCTGCATCTCCACACCTGGTGTCAAAACTCTCTTCAAATCTCCAACTCCTCTCAGCTTTGTTGACTGCAACATACTTCTTTCTCTTGGGCTGGTTCTACTCTCTATTAGCAGCTCTCGTTGGCAGATATCCCACCATTCTGGCATATCCAACATTTGTGGGGTCTCCAAGGCAATCCAGACTTTGACTTCACAGCTTCCCAGACTTTGACTTCTACTAGGCTTCCATTCAGGAGCACCCTGACACATGCCTGGCCTCAGTGGTTTTCTTTAGGTACAGAGGCAAATTCCATAACCTCTTTTTTCTATCCTTAACTCTAAAGCCAGAATCACATGGCCGAAGCTGCCAAGTTCTGTTGCTTGCTTGTCCAATTACATCTTTACCAGTTTTCTATTTTCCATAGTTTCCTTCACTGCCTAAGCTTGGCTGTCCTGAAAATGGATATGTAGACCACGCTGGTTTCAAACTAAAAGGTTCCTCAGCCTCTGCCTTCCAAGTGCTGGGATTAAAGATGTGCACTACCACACCCAGCTCTAAATTTTTCTTTAATTCCTTTTCACAAGTTGGAAATTTAGCTGGGTGAGATCTTCCCCTGAGGTTACCACTCCCTTTATCCAATTTCTTAATTTGTTTATCTCCTTGAATATAGGACTTAGCTCCATTCCATTTCCTGGTGCTTCTTTTCTCCTCAAATATTTTTCCTTGTTCAGCTTGCTCCTTTTCACTATATATCTTCATTAGAGTTAACATTACTAACCACACAACAGAATCTATGCTAGACTGTTTTGAAATTTCCTCTGACAAGGCAATTAATCCAAAACTCTTTACTTTAGCTTCTGGCACTTTTCAGACAAGGGCAAAAAAAGCAGTCACATTCTTCACCAAAGTATCACACACACACACACACACACACAAAACCGATTTCTAGGCAGCATACTGAAATTCTTCCCTGAAACCTCCTGAGCCATCCCCCAACAGTTCAAACCCTTATCAGCACCACTGTCTTCCATGCTCCTCCTAGTATGGCCCATTAAGCAGTGCTTAAAGCATTCCACTGCTTTCCTAACCCAAAGTACCAAAGTCCAAATTTCTCCAAACTTAAACATGGTCTGACCTATCATAGCAATACCCCAGTCCCTGGTATCTATTTCTGTCTTAGTTAAGGTTTCTGTTGCTATGAAGAGACACCATGACCATGACAACTCTTATAAAGGAAAAACATTTCATTGCAGTAGCTTACATTTTCAGAGGGTTAGTCCATTATCATCATGGTAGCATGCAGGTAGACATGATGCAGAAGTAGCTGAGAGTCCTACATCTTGACTCACAGGTCTGTCTCACTGGGAGTGGTTTGAGCATATATGAGATCTCAAGGCCTACCTCCACAGTGACACACTTCCTCCAACAAGACCACACCTCCTAGAAGTGCTACTCCCTGTGGGGGTAATTCAAACCACCATACCCAGGAAACAAATCCTGAGAATAAGCAATGTCATTCCCTAGGGTGGGGCTCCAGATTGGACAGAAAAGAGATAACAAGTTTATCAGAGTTTCTCTCTCTCTCTCTCTCTCTCTCTCTCTCTCTCTCTCTCTCTCTCTCTCTCTGCTTCCTGACAGCTGAGGAAATATGGCCAGTTACCCCACACTCCCAGAACCATGCCTTCTACATCACAACAGACTGTGAGCCAAATCACACCCTTCCCCCCCCCCCCCCTCACTGCTTCTGCTCTGGTTTTGGGTCACAGCAATTAAAAAGTAATTCATACAGTGACCACCTTCCTGCTGCCTGGAAGCTTCTCCTCTGACTCTAAAATTTTACTTGAAATGGGCCTCGGGATGGGTATGTATTAAAACTTCAAAGCAAAATTATTTTTACACTGAATATTTTAAGAACACCAAAAAGGTTAGTGTTCCTCAGTTCTGTTTACTTCTGTCCAACTGCAGTGAGCCCAAGACCTTGACAGCAGAGAAACACCTCTCGAGCTGTCTCCCTTTGGAATTATCTATGTTTTCTGGGGTTTTAGACTTAGCAGCCTACCACTGGGTACCTGTCCCTAACTTCTCTCCCTCGCATTTTCAGGGTTAAACTAATCAGAAAACATTGTTTACCTCTGAAGGCAAGCAGCTAGTCTGATGAATTAGTTCACAGTGGGCGGTGACAACTTACAACACATCAGGAGCTTTCCTTATCCACACATAGGGACATCTGCTCACATTTTCCAAGACAGAAATTACAAAGGAGTAAAGGATGATTCCATCCATCTATCTGAATTTTTTTTTTTTAGCATGCAGCTCTCGTTTCCTGGTCCAGTTATGACCCCTCCTTCAGTACAGGTTAGAGTTGGTTGAAACACTTCCCATAGTTTTATCCAAAGCTACTGGGAAAAGGAGTCATGCAAAACTCATCTTCTTTTTCTTAGTTGTGGAACGACTTCCAGAAGCTAATTTGATGTATGTTTAACACATCTTTGTGCTATGATGAACTATTTGTGCTTGAAATACAGCTTGACAGTCCCAGGCCCCAGATGAGCAGGAATTGCTTCTTAAAGAGCACTTGGTTCTGTTTTTCCTCTTGATGGCACATGACTGTCATGTTTTTAGAGATGCTTCCTTTTTCTTTATTGTAAAAAATGTCTTCCATACATATATACAACAGAGTGTGACCGTGGCCACCCCATTTCCCCATCCAGCTCTTCTCTTCTGCCCCCAATGCAGCCTCCTCCCCCAAACCTCCTTTGTGTCTTTGTTTTATCTTCTTCTAACCCAGTCCAGTTGGCGCTGCCCATATGTGCTTCCGTGCTGGGTCTCCACGGGCACATGGGAACCCCACCCATGGCCACACCCTCAAATGTTCCTTTATCTTTTCCCTTGGGAACAGGACTTAACTAGTACTGCAGACTTGAGTCTCCAGCAAGGTACAACCATCTCTCCAATGCTTCTCTGGCCTGGCTCCTCAGCTCAGAGCACAGACTGTGGTCATCTATTGTGTCCCCCAATATATTGTGCACACTAATAAATATATCTGGGGTCAGAGAACAGAACAGCCACTAGACAGACATAGAGGCCAGAACATGGTGGCACACATACACCTTTAATCCTGTCACTTGGAAGGCAGAGATCCATCCGGATCTCTACAAGATCAAGGCCGTACTAGAAACAGCCAGGTGTGGTGACTCACATCTTTAATACCAGGAAGTGATGGCAGGAAGCAGAAAAGATATATAAGCTTTTAGGCTTTCGAGCAGCAGTTCAGCTGAGATCCATTCGGATGAGGACCCAGAGGCTTCCAGTTTGAGGAAACAGGATGGGCTGAGAAGTTGGCGAGGTGAAGTTAGCTGTGGCTTGTTGTGCTTCTCTGATCTTTCAGAATTCACCCAATACCTGGCTCCCTAGTTTTTTGTTTTTTGTTTTTGTTTGTGTGTGTGTGTGTGTGTGTGTGTGTGTGTGTGTGTGTGTTTATAATAAGACCTTTTAAGATTCATCTACAACAGAGTGCCCAAAAGTCCACCCCAGGGAAGCCAGATAATCCCCAGAAACCATCTTGTGAGCACACACAGATCTAGTACACACTAGGAGCCTGTTTCTTCTTCCAGCAACCAAATGTGGCTCTTCCTACCAGCTTCCACACTCTTGGACCAGACACTGCTGTCCCAGCTCTGTGGGGCTTCAAAGTAGAGAAATCTGTCCTTTTGTCTGCAAAGGTCAGGAACAGGTTATTTTGGGAGAAATGCCTTGAAGTCTTCTGCTTCATACTCTGCCAAGAGGGTCCAGAGGCTGGGTATGTGGGCTCTATATCTTACCTAGGGCCTTGGGAATTGACTGTTGTTCTTTAAGAACACCTGGCACTGAGCCATTTATAAAGAACCAATGGTTATTTGGGCCCACGCTTCTTCTGGAGGCTGGAGAGTTTGGGTTGGGCAACTGCATCTGGTGAGGGCCCAGATGCAGGAGGCACTGCCAAGCAGTCCTGAGTGAAAGAGAAGAGAACAATAAGAGACAGGTATAATGATCGTCCTGAAGCTAGCCAAGCCATCCTGAGTGAACCACACTAGCCTTCCTGAGGGTAGAGCACTAATAATGCCTTCCTGAGGGTAGAGCACTAATGCCTTCCTGAGGGTAGAGCACCGCAACACATCCAAACGCTCTGGAAGGGCCCACTCACTGTCTCTTTATAGCAGCACACTGGCAGATTTCAGTACGAAGCTGCACAGAGTGGTACAGAGCTTAATCCCAGGAGAGCAAGAGGGCCTCAAACTCAAGCTCCCTCCCCAAATCAACAGGAATCTTGGCAGAGACAAATCACATCCTAATCTCAGGACAGGCTATTTAGAAATCAAGAACAGTACATGTCCAAAGGTATCTAACAAATAAGACCTATATTGATTGTATCTAGAAGAAATTTAACTTCTGGCTTATTAAGAATTTGCTCAGGCATCAAAATCATTGCTTTAATTCTTTCCCTAGGATGAAGACATTTCAAATATTTTCACATCAAAAATTCTTTCTGAGGCTCCTATACATATGTTAATATGGAAAGAAATTTCAATCCATCTTTTAAAATGCATGCATGCGTGCTCACAGGTAACTCAGGGAGCAGCACTTGCATGAGGCCCTCCCTGTGTTTGTTCCCTAGCACCACGGCATTTTCCCTTCCTGCTTCCCCCTCCCCCCTCTCTAAAGTCTGCCTCATTCTAAATCCATTGAAAATCCACTTGTATTCAAGTCAAAACGATCTATGACACTTGCCTGTGAAACACGTGACCAAGAAGTGCTCCAATCCCATCTGTGAATCTCAGCTTACTACGCTTCCCGGGGCCCAGCACCTACATCCTGGGCAAGCATATTCCCTATGACTCACTTGAAATCAATTCATTCCAAACACTGCGGTGGATTGAATGCTGGCAAATAACAGTCACTTGGGAGCAGTGGCTTGCATGCTTTCTTTTTACCTTTCTTTCTCCTTCCTTCCTTCCTTCCTTCCTTCCTTCCTTCCTTCCTTCCTTCCTTCCTTCCTTCCTTCCTTCCTTTTTCTTTTCACGGGGTCACACTATTTAGTCCAGGCTGATTCAGAATTTGAGATCCCCCTGTCTCCAGAGTGCTGGTATTATAGGTGTGTGCCATTGAGCCTGGCAGCAACAGTGGTTTTTAAAGCACTTTTATATTCGATCTTTGGTTGGTGATTTAAAATCTTCAATGCCTAAAAACAGAAGAAACGTGTGAAATGGTCATTGGAGAAATGAGTGTGTTTACAGCAGTGAGCATCCCCAGGGGTGAGTTTTTCATAAACACAGTGACACTTAAATGTTAAGACCCTTCTAAGGCCTGGGCCTGCTTTTATGTTCTTCTGTTTTGGTTTTCGAGACAGGTTTCTCTGTGTAGTTCTGGCTGTACTTGCTTTGTAGCCCAGACTGGCCTCAGACTCAGGGATCTGCCTGATTCTAGTTTTATGTTCTTACGTTTGTAAATTCTCTTTCTTTCCTGACAGAACTACCTCTTCCCAATTTCTGTAATCCTTGGTCTTGGCAAAAGTTGGCTTCATACTTGCTGCAGAGTCCCACCCACTAATGCTCTTCTTTTCTCTTCTCTTCTCTTCTCTTCTCTTCTCTTCTCTTCTCCTCTCCTCTCCTCTCCTCTCCTCTCCTCTCCTCTCCTCTCCTCTCCTCTTCTCTTCTCTTCTCTTCTCTTCTCTTCTCTTCTCTTCTCTTCTCTTCTCTTCTCTTCTCTTCTCTTCTCTCTTCTCTCTCTTCTCTTCTCTTCTCTTCTCTTCTCTTCTCTTCTCTTCTCTTCTCTTCTCTTCTCTTCTCTTCTCTTCTCTTCTCTTCTCTTCTCCTCTCCTCTCCTCTCCTCTCCTCTCCTCTCCTCTCCTCTCCTCTCCTCTCTTCTCCTCTCCTCTCCTCTCCCCCCCCTTCCCTGCCCTCCCCTCCCCTCCCCTCCCCTTCCCTTCCCTCTCCTCCCCTCTCTTCTCCTCTCTTCTCTTCTTTTCTCTTCTCTCAGGCACCCTGACCTCTATAGGTGAACATGGAAACAATCTGCAGGTTGGCACAATTCTGAAAATAGGCCCAGGATACAGGGCTGAGGCATGGGCCTGCTTCCAGCTGCCGGCATTCTGGGGCCATCATTCACTTCACACCAAGGTCTTTGTCCAAACCAATGAATGCTCCTATACCCCTCACCTCACCTCAAACCAGGGCCCATCCCACACTTTCACAACAGTTTACAATCCTGGGCTTGTCCCTTCTCTCCAGAAACCCTCTGGCATCCCAGAACCTTCGCAGGCCCTGCTGGAGCTCTGGTTCTCACAGAGGACCTCAGGGGCCTCCTGCGGCCCATGCCTATGCCTCCCCGGTCTCCTCTCACATCAGACGAAAGCAATGACAGGTTGTAGCCCTGTGTGGTGTCCCTTCTGCAGTGGCTTTGTTTTAAACAGAAGCTACTGTTCTGCCTGATGGTGGAGCTCTTAGGTGACTCTCCAGGTAGCAGGGTCAAGTATGCAGAGCAGAGGTCCCTGCCAGGTCCTGAAGCTGGAGTTCTCTTCAGAGTTGAGGTACCAGCAGCCACTGTCTACTGTTCTGAAGCAAGAGACACCACCCCGCCCCCAGCCCCCAGGCCTAGCATCATGGGCACAAGGGAAAATTTGACTCACTTGGAATGTCATCTGTACTGCACAGCTGTCCAATGGGAATCGTGGCAGTGGTGGAACTGTCCTTGCCTGCCATGACATCTGTTCCACACTCCTTCTCTGGTCACGACCCCAGTGTTATTAGAAACAAGACTGTGCTTAGCTAAAGAATCACACATCCGTATCTACTCTGGCTAGTTGAATATGATTGCATGGCCAAGTTCTGACCAATGAGATAGGTGTAAGCAGAATGTTCCAGAAGATTTCAAGAGTACTCTAAAAGAAAGAAATGCATCCTTTTCCTTCCTCTCTCATGTCAGCAATGTGAGCATGGCACCTGCTGAGCTGGCAGCCATCTTGGATCTGAGGGGTCTTTAAACATTGGAGTACTATGGAGAAAGTACCAGAGAGATAAACAGGTGTGCCTGATGACATCTTGGTCCCCTCCACCAGCTCAGACTACCTCCTGCTATGCTTACTTCCTGTGGAAGAAAAAAATTCATATGTTTAAGCCACCGCAGCCTCAGTACAGCTGCCTTACTTTTAAAACACCAGGGAGTGTGACTGGTCCCAGGTCAGGGTAAACGCTTCTTAGCAACTGAGGACACCAAATCACAACCTGTAACAGATGGTGGGCACTAAGAACACTGGGAGCTCCAGGGAAACCAGATGAGGCCAGAAAGCACCCCGGTTCCCAGACAGAATGATGTGTGCATTTTACACACACACACACACACACACACACACACACACACACGCATGTGTACATTATAATTATATACTTAATAAGGACCTACCCAAGACAACATTCATGTAAGCCCTGCTTCCCAGAGAGGCAGACAATGCACAGTGGCCTCCCCACACCCACTGCTCCACCTTCCATGGTCAGATGTCCTCCATCAGTAGCAGTCTAAAATATTCTCGTAGTACAATAAGGAATTATATTTGGAGAGCAAGAGAGACAGAGACCACATTTACATAACTTTTATTACAGACATTATTAACATAATTATTATTAATTATTAACATAATTCTGCTTTATTATTACCTATTGCTGTTAGTCTCTTGCGGTGCCTAATTTATGTATTAAGTGTTACCAAAAACATGCAGAGAAATACCAGTGTATACATAGTTTATACATCCATGACTTCAGGTTATCTCTTGGTGGGGGGTGGGAGGGAGTCTTGAAATTTATGCCCTGTATTAGTTACCTGTCTCATTGCCATGACAAAAATACCCTTCAGAAACAATTTAGGGAAAGGAGGGTTTGCTTTGGCTCACAGTTGGAGAGTCAGTGTACCATGAAGGGTAAGGCATGGCGTCAGGAGTGCGAGGTTGAGCCGGGCACATTGGGTCCACAGAAAGATGAGTGCTGACCACACTCGGCTCACTTTCTCGTCTTTAGTCCAGCACATGGAATGGCACTGCTTATATTTAGGGTGTGTCTTCCCCCTAATTAAGATAATCTAGAAACTCCCCCAGAAGTTTGTCTAAGCGATTCTAGATCCTGTCAAGTTGACAGTCTCAACCAGCCTAAAGCTGTCGTTTGAAAACAAAAAATAACTGAGTATCAGCCTGTGGGTGATTGTTCCTCCCACACAAGCAGAAGCCGAGGAGTTGGCTGGTTAGGATGTGTCTCCTGTGCACGACTCAGAGTCATCTGGGAAGGAAGTTGAGATGCCCAAAGGTTGAGCAATGCGAAAGTGGTACCTGCCCCGGGGAAGCGTGACGTCATCCGAGGGCAGGCACCCGATTCCTGTTCTCTGTCTCCTGTGACCACTTGCTCCATCACACCTCCCTCTGGCCAGCCTCTGTGGCACTCATCCTGTGGTAAAGCTGGGGACAGAAGAGAGGAACCAGCTTCTGAGTTCACAGGGGAGGAGTGACGCCTCACGGGGAGCAAGATCCAAGGGCAGGCTGTCACTGCCCCACAGGAGCTGCTGAGGGGCAGGCCTGTGAGGAAACAGTGGAGTGGGGACCTGACTCACTGCTCCTGGAGGTTCCTGGAGGTTTCTTTGAGAATGTGACATCTAAATAGAGACCTGGAGGAGGAGGAGGAGAAGTTTCTGCCCCACCTTCAGGTCCTTTCGGTGGCTGATGCCACAAGACAGATCTTGCTTCCGGATTCATAGAGCAAGAAAGTGTCAACGAGACGGTTAGAAAAATCAGTTGCCCCCTCTCTTCTGTTCTTAGAGCTCTGTCTGCACTGCTGTCTTGTTTGCTCTGGACAGGGTCAGAGATCAGAGCCAGGGGTACTTTCCTCCCCTGAGGAGGCTGGGTCTGAAGATGTCTCTCTTGGCACTTTGGAAGTCACACCCACTGAACTGTTTCAGTCCTGCATAGCGTTAAACACACACACACACACACACACACACACACACACACACACACACACACACACACATACACTTTAGCTCCAAGAACAGAGGAGCAGAGAGCTATGATTTAATGCCTGCAACGCTAGTAGTCACCTTGCTCTCTCTTGTTCATTCAGTCTGGGGTCCAGCCCATGAAACAGGGCTCTTCCCATATCAATTAACATATAATCAACATAGTCTCCCATGGGGATTTATTGATTCACTGATCCCAAGTGGACATGGAAAGCAAGCTGTGGGGCAGTTTTCTCCAAGGAGAGTCTCCCTCAAGTGCTCAGGTGTATAAGATCATAAAGTCTGTGCCCCTTGGGTGGGAGGGTCTTCCTGACTGAAACATATAAGGACCACCCTTGGTTGTTGCTACACTTTCATTGGCTTGGTTGAGGCCACACTCAAATTGCCAAATAGAGCTCAGGACTTCCTCTGGAATTTTCTTACATTGTTTTATTTTGGGTGTCAACCTTTCTATTTTTGTCCAGCAAACAACTTACTGTTCATTTCCTTTTGGGGATTTTTTTCCTTTTCTTTTTAAGGCGGCACCTCTATCAGGAAAAACTGGTCACAGAGCTGTCCCCAAAGGCCCAGCTATCTTTGCTTAGCTGTCACCAAGGCGTTTCCATATAAAGCTTCTCTATCATTTTGAGGTCACAAGAGCACGTGAGCCACAGTCATCCGTGACCTCACGCCTCTGGATCTGATCCAACAGCTTCAAGTTTCATCACTGAGTGTGGCTGGCTCCTGACTAATGCAGCTAAGCCATTAATAATTCTTTTACAAATTAGGGTATTCCCAGTTAATGCTAAATGAGAAAAGGGATGGCCAGTTATGGGCCCTGGCTGTAGGTCACCTGTGTATGACAAAGAACAGCCTTCTACGGGAGTGGCCTTTGTCCTACTTAATAGGTTCCTTTTGCTGTGGGGTAGAATATGTTCTTGTAATTAAAACAGATGGTCCAAGTTTGTTTTCTTACAGAGACATGTGTACTATGAAGTAATATACTGCACACACAATGGAATATTATTCAGCCTTTATTTGTTTTCAGTGTCTGATTATTTATTTGTTTAAGTCTTATTTTTGACTGGACTCAGCCTTAGAAGTAGAAGCTCTCCACGAGGACAGCCTACATCTCTTGGCAATCTGTTCCGGGTGTTTTTCTTTGGCTTCCTTCATCCTCTGAGCCAAAAGTTCAGCATATTCTGCTGCCGCCTCCTCGTTCCCGAGTGTGTTGTTTCTTCAGAACAATGTGTCAGCGTTCGTGTTACAGGACACACGAAGTGACAAGGCACTGAACCTTGGGTGCTTTGGTCTTGGGCTTCTTACCTTCTTGGTTTCAGGGCTTTCTGACAAGATATTGGCGGGCATCATCTTCTTTAGAGAGACTGAAATACATTCTGATCCTGCTAGCTCTTTGAGGCCCCAGCCAAAGAGGCAGAGTAGTATCTGTCAGTCCAGGAGTATCCTTCTCTCTTTTATTTTTTAAAAGCTGAGAATAACCAGGCTGAGAACACTCAGACTGGCGTTCAAACAGACACGTACTCCTTCCCCCTCCCAGTTCTCCTTGGTCTATAACTAGATGCTCCTTATTCAACAGTAGGTGCACTCTGCCATGCGTCAAGGTGTCTTGCTTCATGCAAAAACCTTGTTTGTTATTACCATCATGGATTTGGACCACATAATCCTTCCTTTCTTCACCCAAAGTATCAGCAGCTACTTATGTGGCCACGTGCTTCTTACAGAATATACGCAGCTTGCATTCTTCATCTACTTTAGTGAGTTTCTGACACCCAGTGGCCAGGAACGAGGTATTCAGCTTCCTCTTGGCGCAGATAACTGCCTAGGAGGCACCACAAAAAAAGAGCTATTTAACCTTTTTATTTTATTTATTTATTTATTTATTTATTTATTTATTTATTTATTTATTTATTTATTTATTTATTTTTCGAGACAGGGTTTCTCTGTGTAGCTTTGCGCATTTCCTAGAACTCGCTTTGGAGACCAGGCTGTCCTTGAACTCACAGAGATCTGCCTGGCTCTGCCTCCCGAGTGCTGGGATTAAAGGTGTGTACCACCACCACCTGGCTGTTTAACCTTTTTAAAAGAGGAGAATTCAGGACTAGAAAGTGCTCAGTGGTTAAGAGTATATACTGCTCTTACAGACGACCTGAATTCAGTTCCTAGCATCCAGGTTGGGTAGATCACCACCAACTACCTATAAATCCAACTTTAGGGCATTGGAAACCTTCTGGCCTCCAAAGGCATTTGCATACACACACACACACACACACACACACACACACACACACACACACACCTAACTTTTTCTATAAAATGCTTTAGAAAGTCTGTAAAAGGGTCAAGTTCTAAGCTGAGGGAAAAGCCTAGTCAGTAAAGTACTTGCAGTTACAAGCATGATCTGAGTTCAATCCTCACACTCCATGCAAATGAAGAAATAAAGTCAGACATGGTAGCATGCATTTATAACTCCAGTGCCATTGAGGCAGAGACAAGCAGCTCTTAAGGCTTAGTGTCCACCCAGCTGAACCTATTCAGTGAGCCCTAGACCAATGGGATAGTCTGTCTCAAAAAATAAGGCAAGGGAACAGTATCTTCCACAATAGCCTAAAAAACAATCAAAAACCAAAACTTGGGGTAACTTGAAGTAAGCAAGTGAAAAAAAAAACCTTGTGTAATTAAAAACTTTAAAACATTGAAGAAAGAACTTAAAGAAGATATCACAACATGAAAAGATTTCCCATGCTCATGGATTGGTAGGATTAATAAAATAAAAATGCTCATTCTACCAAAATCAATCTACAGATTCAATGCAGTCCCCATCAAAATTCCAACACAGTTCTTCACAAAACTTGAAAGGACAATTTTCAGCTTCATATGGAAACACACACACACACACACAAAAAAAAAAAAAAAAAAAAAAAAAACAGGATAGCTAAAACAATTCTGAACAATTAAAGTACAATTTCAAATTGTACTACAGAGCTATAGTAATAAAAACAGCATGGTATTGGCATAAAAATAGGCAAGCTGATCAATGGAACTGAAGACCCAGTTCTATGACAGTTAATAGATCTATGGACAACTGATTTTTTTTTTATAAAGAAGCCAGAAATTCATACTGTTAAAGAGATAGCATTTTACAAATGGTGCTCATCAAACTGGATGGCTGCGTGTAGAAGAATGCAAATATATCCATACTTATCACCCTGCACAAAACTCAACTCTAAATGAATCAAAGACCTCAAAATAAGGCCAGATACACTGAACTTGATAGAAGAGAAAGTAGAAAACAGCCTTGAACTCATTGGCACAGGAAGACTTTCTGAACAGGGTACCAACAGCACAGGCACTAAGATCAACAATTAATAAATGGGACCTCATGAACTGAAAAGCTTCAGAACGGCAAAGGACACCAGCATTCAGACAAAGCAGCAGGCTACAAAATGGGATTTTTTTTTTTTTTTACCAACTACACATCTAATAGAGGGCTAATATCTAAAATATATAGATAACTCAAAAAACTGGACATCAAGAAAAATTACCCAATTAAAAATGGGGTATAGATCTAAATAGAGAATTTTCAATTGGTGAAACACAAATGCCTGAGAAACATTCAAAGAAATTTTCAACGTTCTTAGTCATCAGGCAAATGCAAATAAACACTACATTGAGATTTGCTCTTACACCAGTCAGAATGGCCAAGATCAATAAAACAAATGACAGCTCATGCTGACGAGAATGTGGGCTAAGGGGGACACTTACAGCCACTGTGGATATTGGTGTGGTGGTTCCTCAGGAAGCTGGAATAGATCTACCTCAAGATCCAGCTGTATCTCTCTTGGGCATCGACCCAAAGGATGCTTCATCCTACTGCAAACACACTTGCCCAACTACATTCTTTTTTGCTCTAGTCATAATATTCAGAAATCGGAAACAGCCTAGATGTCCTTAAACATTAGAATGGGATAAAGAAAATGTGGAACATTATTCAATATCACTCTCGCTACTTAATGGAATATTACTTAGCTGTTTAAAAAAAAATCATGAAATTCACAGGTAAATGGATAGAGATAGAGTAAGTCATCCTGAGTGAAGAACCCAGACCCAAAAAGACAAGATATGGTTGTATTAAAAAAAAAAACAAAAAACAAAAACAAAAACCTAGTTTTCTCCAATGGAGTCTTGCTGGGCATACAAGCCACAGTTAAGAGTAGGCCCCACATCCAGCAGTAGATGGCCACCACAAAATGAACTCAATGGTATTTTTGGAGGGTCTTTTTTTCCCTTCATAATGCTTTGTCTGGGTATTTTTATGACCTTACAGGTCTTTTGCTTATATATTATTATTTCTGATTTTCTGTTTTTACGGGATTTGTGTGTAGGTGAATGTGTGGGTCTGCGGTTATATGTCTTTCTTGTGCTTTTTCTTTACCTCTGTTTTTTTTTTTTCTGTTTGTTTTGTTCTGTCAGGTTCTGGGTTGTTGTTTTTCATTTTTTTATTTTATTTAACTTTTTAGATGTCTGTGTTCTAAGGAGAGAGAAAGGATGTGGATTCAGATGGGAGGGGAGGTGGGATCTGGGAGGAGTTGGAGAAGGGGAAACTGGAATCAGAATATATTATATGAATAAAAACCTATTTTCAATTAAAAAAATGTACTAGCCACAGAAACAAAATAAGGTGGGGGGGGGATGTTTTGGCTTTCCAAGTTCCCCCTTTCTCTGTGTCTGCTGCATGTGTGTGTTTCCTCACCCCTCAATAAATGCCTTTCTTCAAACAAAATAATAGCAAGATGGGGAAGTTGGTGCTCCGCACTCTTCACCTCAGGGACCCGAGGAGCCATGCTCACCCTGCCTTTGGGTGGCTGGGAAAGGAGAGAAGAAAAAAACCCAAACAGAAACTGCCCCGTGCAAAGTCCAAATTCTTACTTTGTGGATGTAAAATGTCCAGGTTGAATACCCCAGGAGGCTGTTCACTTAGAAGCAAGCCACACTAACGGTCTCTACAACTTCTCAAGTTCGTGTCCTCTCACAGAAAGCCTTAGCAAGTTACTCTACCAAGACTATATAATTACGTTTGATTTTATAAAGCGTATGACAATGATCTCCTATTTTGTTGGCAGTTTTTCAAAGTTTTCACTATGGACAAAAATAAATAAATACCAAGTTGGATGGCTTCTGAGGAATGGCATCCAAGGTTGACCTTTGGCCTCCACATATGCACAGACACATGGGGGTATGCACACATGAGCACACATACACACAAAGGTGTGGAATTCCAACATATGGATGAACTTTGAACTTTTACGCTAAGTGAATAAGACAAAACACAGGATGACAAATCCTGCATGATTCTACCTAGAACAGACAAATCTACAGAGGCCAAAGTGGCATGGTGGCTTCCAGGCTTGGGTGAAAGGGATATAGGGAATGGTTTCATGGGCGGAGTTTCATTTGGGAAGATTAAAGAAAAGTTCTGGAGATGGATGGGGCTGTGCGACCTCATGAATGTGTATGGTGGCCACGAACTAGAACTTAAGAATGATACAAGTGGAAAACTATGCCTTGTTTGTTTAATCACAATAAAGAATGTGACTAAAGTGGCTGGAGGGGTGGATGGCTTAGTGGTTAAGAGCACTGACTGCTCAATGGGAGACCTGGCTTTGGTTGCCCTATTCTGGCCTTCTTGGGCACCAAGCATGCACATGGTACACATACATACAGACATACAGGAAACACTCATACACAGAAAATTAAAATAATAAATCCTAAAAAAAAAAAAAAAAGTAGGTCTGAAGATACTTTTCAAGCCTCACCTGCTGACCTACTTCTTGTTCACCATCGATACTTTATGCAGCCATGTGCAGTTTTGACCCTTGTTCCTCATACGTGGTCCGTAGACCAGTGGCAGCAGCATCTTGGACAGCTTGTGAGAAATACAGACTCTGGGGCTATGAGATGGCTCCATTGGTAAAGTTTTTGCAACACAAGCATGGGGTTTTAAGATCTCCAGCACCCACATAAAAGATAGGCATGGCAGCAAGTATCTGTAGCACCCCCCCCTATATAACACACACACACACACACACACACACACACACACACACGCACCAGAAATGGCTCAGAGACAGGTGAATGTTTGGAATTCCCTGGTCACCTAGATGAGCTAAATTGACAAGCTCCAGGTTCAGCAGGAGACACCATCTCAAAAAATAAGGTGGAGAAAGGCTGAGAAAAGCATCCAATGTTGACTCTACACATCGATGCACATGTATGCGTGCTCACCTGCACACAAACATTGCATACACCCACATGCAAGTACACATAACATTACATAACAGTGTGTGTGTGTGTGTGTGTGTGTGTGTGTGTGTGTGTGTATAAGGAAATGCAGCCTCAGACTCACCCAGCCCTGTTTATTGGAACTCCCATTTAACAATATGCCTACATGCTGTATATACAGGTTGAAGTTGGTGGAGGGCTGCTCTGGACCAAAGATGAACAGTCGAGGTTTTGAAAACTCACTGACTTGAACGAGTAGATTTGGCCAGGCATCAGGATTTACAACTGCTTCACTGAGTGACCTTTGATCTCAGACAACACTGGGATTGACAGACCTACGTCAAAACCACCTCACTACACAATTATTTACTGGACTACTACTTTTGAATTTCTGTTCAGAAGTGTGGAGCACTCTGAAGCTCTGCTTACTAATGTCATTGTCTTTTCTCTTTGGCATAGTGCAAGTACACTCTAGCGATGGCCAGAGACTGGTGTAGTTGCGCACATCATGAAAGCATGAACAGCTTTAGATTGCTGTTTTCTAGATCACTGTAAAACAAAATATGGATGAAGCTGTATCTGAAATGGACCTGTGTTTCCTGGTTCTTAAACAGCAGTTCCGTGGCTCATCCAGTCATTTGTGAGTGTCATGCTGTGTTTAGGGTGGAATGGTTTCTCTTATCAGGATTTCTGGGAGAAAACAAAACAAAACCACGTAGGTAAGGACACATGTGATCGTAGAGCTGGACCAGCAGTGCTCACTGATTGGAAACTTGGAAACAGGAGACAGAAGGAATCTGGTCAACTTCCGCTGGCCGGCTGTCACCTCGCCTGTCACATCTAAGAAGGAAGTTCTCTCTCCACAAAGACAAACAGCACGGTGTCCTAAACGCCAGCAGATATTGATGATCTGAAGGCAGGCCTGTGCTTCTGTCCTCACGGAGTCACACTGTGATTACAGAGGCCAGAAGCACGTGATCAAACAGCTACAGAAACACATCAGCTATAGTTAAGAGCTAAGAACACAAACCCTGCAGGTGACAGTAGCATTGAACACTGCCCGTGTAAGTCACACTTTTCGACTTATCTGGAGGGCAGGAGGGCTCTGATTCTCCCACAAGGTTTCAAAAACAATCCTCTCCCTTTCTGGGTGAATTTTTTTTGTTCAACTTGACATAAGCTAGAGTCATATGAGAAGAGGAACCCTCAACTGAAAAAATTCCTCCATCAGATTGGCCAGGAGCCAAGTTGGTAGTGCATTTTTATAAATTGATGATCAATGGAAGAGCCCAGGTCACTGTAGGTAGTGCCACCCCTGGGCAGGTGGTCCTGGGGTGTGTAAGCAAGCAGACTGAGCAAGCCAGGAGGAGCAAGCCAGGAGTAAGCAGTGCTCCTCCATGCTTTCTCTTCAGTCCCTGACTCTAGGATACTATTTCGAATTCCTGCCCTGACTTCCTTTCATGATGGAGTGCAAACTGTACGCAGAAATAAACCTTTTGCTCTTCAAGTTGCTTTTGGTCCTGGTGCTTTATCACAGTGAGACTCCAGGCAATTACTGCACGCAAAAAATTTTTAAAAAGTTTGTGCTGGAGACGTAGCTCAGCGGTAGAACATGCTTGCTCCTATTATGTACAAGGCCCTGGGTTGCATCCCCAGCACAGAGAAAACAAGAAAAGAAAACATGGGCTTGATTGAGAGCTTAAATTATGATGATTGTGATGATGTAACAGGCTATAAAAGCATAGTGGTGGCCCTCCCATGCATGCGTGACTAAGACACAGGCCACATGATTCATCACCTGAACTCAGCAACATGGTACTTGTCTGTACCTTTGGAGGTTGTGTTGGTTAGTTTTTATGTCAACTCAACATAGGCCGGAGTCATTCAGGAAGAGAGAACCTCAACTGAGAAAATGCCCCCACCTGATTAACCTGTAGGCAAACCTGTGGAGCATTTTCGCAGTTAGTGATTGATGTGGGCGGGTCCAGCCCATTGTGGATGGTGCCAATGATGGGCAAGTAGTCCTGGAGTGTATAAGAAATCAGGCTGAGCAAGCTATGAGAAGCAAGCCAGTAAGCAGCGCTCCTCCTGGCCTCTTCTTCAGTTCCGGCCTCTAGGCTCCTCCCCTTGAGTCCCCACCCTGACTTCCCTCAGTGATGGACTGTGACGTGGAACTGTAAGCTGAAATAAACGCTTCGCTCCCCAAGTTTTCTATCATGGTATTATCACAGCAATAGAAATCCTGAGGCCGGTGTGGGGCGCCCCCAGCTTTATAGTCTGTTCACTCTGGCTAGCACCAGTATGGCTGGATGGGTCAGGATTTGGCTCTTCACAGAGGTGGTAACTAAGGGGAGACTTGAAAGACGAAGGCAGCCAGATGGCGCATATTTGGGGAGGAACAGGCTAGACAAAAGACCCAGCAGGTGCAACTCTTCAGCAGAAACATGCACCCCATGCTTTAGAATACTAAAGAGCACCTTGTGGTTGCCACTCGAGAGTGAGGAAGGCATAGGGCCACAAGAGACAGGATACAGACACAGGCAGAGTAGCCGATTCTAACTCAACAACCAACGTGGGAATCTGGGATTTTGCTTGGAGTGTGGGGTTTGAGCTGCTGCACGACATGATCAAACTCAACACGGTAGGCAATTCCCTCGCCGCGTAAACATCCCAGAACTCACTTGCACGTGGAGACTCTTAGGATAGGTCTGGCGAGTCAGAAGTCAATAGAAGAGAGAGTATTCCTGAACATCCCTTAGTTCTTTTACTTACGGCTTTACCTTGTCCAAGTCAGAGGGCCACTTCCTGTCACTGCTGACTCTGCCAGCATCTTCCTGGTACACGCAGGTCCTCTGGATCTCCTCCACAGCACAGCCTTGCATGAATCTAGAGAGCAGACACGATCATCTTCACTTTAGACTGCATCTTCTGGCTGAAGCTGAACTCTGCTCATAGCTGTAAGCCAGCCCTTTCTTGTGGCTTTGTGTGGACAGATGATAAAATTCTGGATTCAGCGATGGGTGCAACTTTCTGACTACGCTTCTTGTCCCTGTAATTCTTTACACAGGGTGGAATACAGAGGAGATGACAGGATGGAAGGCAGCGATGTTGGGTCACTAGAAGATGGGGAAAACTCACCCATATTAGAGGATGCAGAATAACTAGCTAAGAGCTACAGGCCTTAAAACCATCCATGATGTGTCTAATATTGCCACAGTGGCTTGGATTTTTACCTATCAGAGAAATGTACTTCCATATTACACAAGCCAGTGTATTATTGGTACTCTCTGTCATAGCAGCAAACCTAGTACTCATACTAATTTACACCTAGAGAAAAAATATTAAGGAAGGGAATGATGGCTGGAGGGACAAAGGCCAAATTTTACTCATTCAGAGTTCCATTAAAAGTAACTTTGAACATGCAAAACCAGGCATCAATAACCACAACGAATACAGAAAAACACATTTTTTTCAAGTGGTAACTGCTTTCAGTTTCCTTTCTTCTTTTGTGACTGGCGGGAGCAACATTCAGCTACATGACCTGGTGGGTATCTCATGACACTGACATCAGTTGTCAGGTTAGACTGTGGCAATCAGATCCTTTAGTCTCAACATAAGGGATTCCCAGCCAGCAAATTTCACAGGCTCCAGGGCAGATTACTGGATTACCACAGGAGAGCAGATTCTGCACGACTGTGTATGTTATCACCTGACAGAGCATAACCACAAGCCTTGTTATGCGGCCTTTCTGTATGAATCCTCATGTTTCTTTTCAGGGGTGAGTTGCAAGTGAATGGCCTACCTGAGACTTTACCAGGTTGGGATTTGTGTTCCACGTGGTGGGGCATTGACGGAACCAGTGAGAGCTGAGGAACCAGACTTCCACACTTACCACAGGGGGGTTGAATGACCTGTTTGAGACATCTTGTCATCACAGAGTACAGACGAGCCTTGAATTCTTGCTGAATCACAGTCCCCACTGCAGCCAAATGAAGAGGTAGACCCTTTAGAAAGTGGTCGGCTTGTGAAAGCTCTGACTTCGGGATGGAATCACTACTCTCAAGAAACGAGCATGTGGGAGACTGCTTAGCCCGACTGTCAGGGTTGGAGGGAAACGATACCTACTGACTTTCCATGTTCTTTAACCAATCTCTTATTAGAAAAGCTAAAGCACCAGGCCTCTCTCGGCAGCAGCAGGAGGAGAGATCCACGGGTCCAGTGGCAGCTCCTGAACTCTGGGAGCCGCAGAATTGTCTGCGTTGAGATTTCACCTCTCCCTATTTCCTTCATCTGCTAAAGTGTTCTCTCTGACTTGCCTAGCTGAATGAGCTTGGTGGGAATTTTAATATCCTTCCTTCTTGCTGTGGTAAGGCATATTGGCAAAGGCAACCTAAGGGAGGAAGTCTCAGAGTTCAAGGGTCTAGTCCAGTATGTCAGAAAAACCAAAACTAAAGGAGTTGGAAGCATCCTGTCATCTTGATAAGGAAGCAGAGAGCGATGCTCCAGCTCAGCTCTTTCTTCATATTTATAGTCCAGGATCCCAACCAGACACTGGTTTCTTCCCACCATCCCCAGAGACATGCCCAGAGGCCTTTTCCCCCAGCGATTCTAGATATCAAGTTGATAAATAATGCTAACCATCATAGTCAGCTATCCCAAAATAGTACTTGAAACAGCAATACCAAGTAAGGTATTGTTTTTCACATTCTTTGGAAATTCTTGGCACTTAAAAATACTGTACTTAAAATATTCATAAGCCAAGGGATGTAGCTCATTTGTGGTGTGCTTGCCTGACATGCGCTAGATTTGGGATTCCATCTTCAGCAACAGAAGAAGGACATTTGTAAAGGGGTATAGATGGGTACTCTACCAAACATCCATACCATCTTCTACAATAAAATATTACTACTGCCAGATGTAAATGGAGGCAGAGTTTTCCTATCCTGACCACCCAGTCCCCCGAAAAAAACACACAAAAACTTACACTAATTATAAAATATCTGTCCAATAGCTCAGGCTTATTATTAACTAGCTCTTACATTTAAATTAACCCATTTTTATTAGTCTATGTATTGCCACATAGCCCATGTATTACCTACTGGTCCTTTGGCATCTTGCTTCTTGGGCGGCTCACTCACACCTCTCTTGATTCTACCCTACTTCATCTCAGTCCTCAGCTAGATTGTCCCACTTAACTTTATCCTGCCATGCTAGCTTTATTATTAACCAATAGTAATACATATTCACAGCATACAGAAGGATCACCCCACAGCAGCCAGAGACACCCTCCAGTGGGCCTTTCAGGTCTTCCTGTCTCTCATTTGTCTATCCTTAGTTTCTCCTTCCCAGGCATCGCGTCCTGCTCTGTTTTAGCATTCACGTTATTGTGGTTTGAACTTGTGCTGAGGAACAATCCCCCTGCAACCGTGTTAGGAGGTAGACTCTGCAGAAGATGGTTGACTTGGGAGTGCTCTGTCTCTGGGCTGGTACAACTACCCTTATACAAAGAGCTTGAGGGAGACTGCTCGGCTGGTTTGTCCCCTTGTACAATGTGAAGACCCAGCTACAAGGCACATCTTTGAAGGATGAGAGCCAGCCTTTCCCAAATAGCAGATCTGCCAGGACTTTGACCTTGGATTTCCCAGCCTCCAGAATTGTAAATGCTATCATCATTTATTTTTAAAAATAATGCATATAGCCAGGCAGTGGTGGCGCACGCCTTTAATCCCAGCACTCGGGAGGCAGAGCCAGGCGGATCTCTGTGAGTTCGAGGCCAGCCTGGGCTACCAAGTGAGTTCCAGGAAAGGCGCAAAGCTACACAGAGAAACCCTGTCTCGAAAACAACAACAACAACAACAATAATAATAATAATAATAATAATAATAATGCATATAATGTATTCTAATTATATTCACCTCCTTTCTCATCTCCCCACACTCCCTCTGGACTGCTTCTTTCCATCATGCCCCCTCCAGCTTTGCATCTTCTGTTGATTATTATAGCACTCTGATTTTAATTAGGGTTGCTTGCACAGGCCTGGACATGGAGTTGTTTACCAGATCATGGACTACTTAACCAGTGGCTGTGCAACTGAACACAAGAACTCCGCCTTCTTCAGCAGCCGTTAACTGCCAATAGCTCCTCAGCTGGGAGTGGCGCCGTGCACCTCCCCCACTGTTGCTATTTATAAATCATTAAGTCTAAGTATTTCCTAGTGGGGAGAGATGCATTTGTTCCTAAACAGCACCTTCCTTGTTTTCACACTTTGAGATTTTTATAAACAGAGCAATACCATGCACATTCTATATACTTTTTTCATTCCCAAACTGAGAGACCCATCTGGGATGACGTCAATAGCTCTGTTCATTACTTCTCTCTGCTATATGTGTGTGTATACATACATATATGAATATTCTGCAATCTATTATAATTATATATATATATATGAAACATATTTTTAAACACACACACATGTTTATATAATAGAGTTTATTTTATCCAGGGTTAATTTGACATAATTGTTTTTCCTTGAGCTTTGCTGTATATGAGAGTAGCTATGAGCCCCATGTGGTTCCTGAACACTCAAAACGTCTCAAGTCCAAGTTAAGATGGGCTGCCAGTGTAAGGCACCCAGCAGATAATGAATATTTAGTATCAGAAAAAGAAAGAATATCTCTTGATAATTTTTATATGCAAAACCTCTTCAAAACACTGGTTCAAATAAAATACACTATTAGATTTATTTTCTTCCTTTTAGAAAAATGTGGCTACCAGAAAATGTAAACTTACACATGTGTATCTTGTTAATGCCGCTGATTGAGAATAAAACCCCTACCACAGTTTAAAGCCAAATTTGAAGCAAGCTTTAATTAAATACTGACCAAGTCCATACCCAGTTCCTAGGTTCCTGGGAAATGGCCCTGAGACATATTTGCAGCGACTTAAGAAGGAAAACCCATAATCCATTGCATTTCCTATCAGGTCCAATCGGGGCAAGCATGAGGTACGTCCTGACATACCTCCAGCCTACATCCAATCAGGGACAAGCATACATACTGAGATATTTCCTGCCCACGGTAGCTCCAGTCCACATGTGATCAAGTACATCTGGAGCAGATGGGTCAAACAAACTTGTTTAGGGGAGTGAAGAACATGGGGCTTGTTACCTCCCATAAACAATAGTCTCCAGCATTTCAGGAACTTTCTGTCCTTGGGCAAGGGGCTTACAGATTAGAGGCATTTTTGTTTCATGGATCTCTAAGGCATAGTAATTAAAATTAAAATGTATCTTTGGCTTTTACAATCTGCCATTCTGGTTCACTTTGTAGTTTCCCTGCTCCATATTTTCTGGTTTGTTTGTTTATTTGTTTCCTAAGAGAGGGTTTCTTCAGGCTGTCCTGAAACTCGCTTTGTAGACCAGGCTGGCCTTGAACTCAGAGACCTGCCTGCCTCTGCCTCCTGAGTGCTAGGATTAAAGGCACCACTGCCTGGCCCTGTTCAATATTTTCCTTTGCTCCGGATGGTGAGCAATGGCCCTAGGAGTTGCATGGCACACACCTGCTAGGTGATTGCCTGAGTCACCAGATGACCATGGAAGGAATGGAGACTCATCGTCACGTTCTTACTCACCCAGCTTCACCCCTTGTCCTCAACAAGGGAACAGAGCTGTCAGAATAAAACTCTTCAGGAATCTTCTTGGGATCTTGATTTTTTTCTACTGATTCCTTGGCTGGCCACTGATGGACTCAGGGATCTTCCATCCTCAGAAGTACAAGTGGCCACTTGTCCCTATGGAGGGCCAGCTGACATACGAAACTGGGGCTGTGCCTTATCAGAAAGCTTCCTTCCAGAGTCAATTATGTTTCTTTAGTATCTATTGGTTTTTGATTTTGTCTACTAGGTTTCCTTGAAAACTACATCTATATTTAGTCCAACTACATTTAGACATATCAGCTGTTTTCCATTATTTAGTTGGTGTCTACATTACTCTTCATGTTTTTATCTACTCGTGCCTTTAATCTACCAATTGATCAGGAACGTCATGTAGTACTTGCAGGGGACGGGCAGCCCCCTTTATTCTACCCTTATTCTCACTTTTGCTTGGTGAGATTCATGTCACAAGAATGTCAGTTCCCTCCAATGCCCACTCCTCATCATTTGCTGTATATAAAAACTAGATGGAGGCCAAGCATGGTAACGTGGCTCTGTAATCCCCAGTTCTGGAGACAAGAGCCAGAAACACCACCACAAGTTAAGCCTGGGCTACACAGTGAGTTCCAGGCCAGCTAGGGCTATGTAGTGAACCTCTATAGACACACACACACACACACACACACACACACACACACGTGCACTTCATGAGATTCCTGAGCCATAGATAGTGATTAAAGGTATAAATAGCTAAAAAACATGAAGGGTAGACATCAAGAAAATGACTGAAAACAGTTTATACATTTAAATATAGTTGTATTTTTCAAGGAAACGTAGTAGACAAAACACAAAACAAACAAATGGAGAGAGCATCAGTACGAACATCACTGAAAAAGCACATATTCAGACTGGGATAGTGCACTCAGGAAAGGTTTTGCCACACTGGCATAAGGACCTGTGTTTGATTTCCAAATTCACTTAGAAAGCCAAGGGTCATGCAAGGTGGTATAGGTTTTTAACCCTAGCATTTGGGAAGTAGAGGCAGATGGGTCTCTGTGAGTTCAGGGCCAGTCTAGTCTATATAATAGAGACCCCTTTTCAAAAATAAATACACAAACAACCCAGTGCCAAGAGCCATCAGGCCCAGGCTTTTATAATCCCAGTGTAGAGAGGTGAAGACAAGTGGATCCCTAGGGCTAGCTGGCCAGCTAGCCTGACCTACTTGATGAGCTCTAGGCTGATGACAGACCCTGTCTCAAAACAAACAAACAAGCAAGCAAAACAAAGTTAGATGACTTCTAAGGAACAATGCGACACCAGAGGTTGACCTCTGGCCTCCATATATATATATATAAACAAACACACAGAGAACATGTTCCGTGACATTTTAAACAAAACCATGCTAATTTTTAATTTTTATTTTTGTTTAATTAAATATAATTACATCATTTCTCTCTTCCTTTTCCTCCCTCCAACGCCTCCCATTGCTCCCTCTAAAGTTCATGGTTTCTTTTTCTTTAATTGTTATTTCTACACACACACACACACACACACACACACACACACACACACACACACACCTGTTGGCAAGCAAGAACATAACTATATAAATACAACCTGCTTGGTTCATTTACTGTTAATTGTATGTATATTTCAGAGCTGACCACTTGGCATTAGATAACTGATTAGTGGGCTCATCCCTGGGGAAGACTAATTCCGTTCTCAGCATCCCTTAGCTGCCTATAGATCTTTGTCTAGGGGTAGTCTCCATGAAATTCCCCCCTTGTCTATTAGTGTCACTCTTCAGGTCTTGTTGAAGCAGCCATATTGTTAAGGTTTCATGGCTGTAAACTTCCCTGTCATTTTTAGGAGACACAACCTCACAGCAGTCTCCTTGGTCCTCCGGTTCTTATAATCTTTCCTCCCTGCTCCCAAGATGTTCTCTGCGCTTCAGTACAGGAGTTGTGTCGTAGAAGCATCATTTGGGGGTCCAGCATCCCACAGCCAGTTGATCTCTGCATTTTGACCAGTTGTGGTTTTCTGTAATGGTCTCCATCTGCAGCAAAGAGAAGATTCTTTGATGAGGGATGAGATCTACACTTATCTGTGGGTATGAAGATAAGTATTTATATACAAGAGAAGTGCCCCTCCAACCCTCCCTTAAATCAAGGAGACACACAAAGTGCATGTGTTGCATTTCAGTTACAATACAAACCTGTTTATTAGCTGTTTACAGATTAATATATGGCCCACTTTTTTATGTTGCTATTAGTGCCAGGTAATGGATTAAATATACCTATTGACAAATTAATTGCATTCACTTGTACAATACATAAAAGATTTTCCTTTCATTGAACCAGTATAAATTCATTGTCATTAAAACCACAGGACTGGTGTGGCATCCCTTCGGATTTTTACTTATGGGACGAAGTGCTGACTTTGACACAAAATCTATAAAATTCTGTCACACTGTTGTTCGGACACATTAAGATAAAGCTAAAAATATTTCCAAGCTAATACACTGAGAAAATAGAACAATACTTCTGCAACAAATCTTTTGTGTTGGAATTGTGTGTGCATGCATATGCACAAGCACACATGTTTAAAGCAAACCAGTAAAGGAGAGGACAAAATCCTTTGGTTCACTTATATACTTATGAATGGAAAAATTTATAATGCAAACTTCACTCATTAAAAGACTTAGATACAAATTACAACATTACAGATAATCTTTCATTTCACATGAAGAACTTAGAGACTCAAGTATGAGTACTCCAGATAAATGTTACACAAATTGGAAACATCTTGAATTGTTAAGTATTAGGATGTTAAAGTAGGTCACACAGTGTGGGTTTCTATGTATTGAGGATTACAGACTTATCACAGCATAGTAAATGGTGAGAGCATTGCAAAATATTTCTGAAAATTAAAGACCATTGTTCCTACCAAATCAACAACTATTTCATGTATATTTTACCTTTGTTATTTTTGAAGCATTATGTCATTAGTGATCAAATAGCTATATTATGCCTTTTCTTTTTGAAGCAGAGTGTTTTCTTAATTTTCCATCGCTGTGACCATTACCTGAGGGAATAACTGAGAAGGAGGGAATGTTCATTTTGGCATACAGCTTCAGAGGTTTCTATCCACAGTTGTGTAGAACATTTACTGGGAGCTTCCATTAAGACCAAATGTGTCAGGAAATGCATGGTGGAGTAAAGCTGCTGAGCTTGTAGCCACTGGTGTGTCATCAACAGACAGAAAATAGGAAGCAGCAAGGGACAAGAGCATACCTCCAGTCACCACTTCCTCCAACCAGGTCCCACCTCCTCAGGTTTTCACCACATCCCAACAATGCCATCAAGTTATGGACCCAACAATAGGTCTGCCCATTGGTGATGTTTGACCTCTCATGATCCAACCATTTCTCAAAAGCCCATTGACTGACAAAAAAGCCTTTATCATATAGTCTTTGTGTGACATTTTAATCCAAACCATCATAGATACAAATGCGGGTTGTGGAAGCCAGGAGGGGACATGTAAATGTCAATATCCAAGCTTTTTCCTGGATCCTCACTCGGTTTTCTACATTGTTAGGGGTACAGTTACTCTATTTTTAATACTACTTTAAAAGGTATTTTTAATCTAAGATTTGCTTTTACCTAATGAAGTTCAAAGAATGAGATACCTCTGAGGTTGAGTTATTATTTATGAAAGAGTTGCATTTTGAGCATTGTCCTAAGTACTCTATCTGCATTGACTCATTGAATCTTCAAACTCTGTGATAATATAGAGATATTTACATAAGACTGACTGTGCCAAGTTGTTCCTCTTACATATTTACATGCATCTACCCATCACCACTACCTTACTGTCGTCAACCCCATTTTATACATAGCATCTGAGTCATGAAAGGCTGAGTTGTTGGCCCAGCATACCTCAGGCTGGGAAGTGGCAGAGCTGGGATGCTGTGGTACTCCACTGCCTTTGTACACTGACCACATCCTTTCCAATAGGTGAGGAAACTGAGATGTGGGAAGGCTACGTCAATTCACCAGCAAGTGGGTAGGGAAGGCTAACATTCAGATTTCAAAAAACCTAAATTAATTCTTCTGATTATTATAATTGTGGCTAATGCCCCCCCATACACACAAATACAACATGAAACTTATTATCGTAACTGTTGTTACAGGTTCAGTTCAGTAGTGTTAAATACAGCTACGTTGTTGGAAAACAGTTCTACTGAGTTTTTGCATTGAGCAAATGTGACACTCTATGACCATTTAACTTCCCTTTTCCAGCTCCCCACAGCCCATAGGAACCATATTCTACTTCCCTTTGTACTTCTAAGATGGACAACTCTAGAGACTCCACACAAGGGGGATCATACAGCATTTGGTTTTTTATGACTGGTTTATTTCATTTAGCATGATGTCCTCAAAATTGATTCATATTGTATGTAGCCTGGGTCTGAATCTATTTCCTTGTAAAGATGAAGAATATTCTATTATATCTATACATAAATCCAAGTATCTTTGACCCAAACCCATGGTGTTGACTTTTACAGCTTTCTGCTTTCTGTTATGTCTTCTAGATTCTTCTCTCACATGGTACCATTTATATCCCTCATGGATACTTGTAGTGAGTCTTTCTCTGTCCCACCAGCCAGCTCCCAAATCACAACATGCAGACTTATTATTAATTATGAAAGCTTGGCCAATAGCTTAGGCTTGTTTCTAACTAGCGCATATAATCTAAATTACCCCATTTCTATTAATTTACTTTCTGTTTTGTGGTTTTATTATCTCGTCTCTACTGTGCTCAGCCTGCTTGCTCTGCATCTCATAACATCTCTGCCCTTCTTCTTCCCAGCATCCTTCTGTGCCTTTAAATCCTGCCTAGCTATTGGCTGTTCAGCTTTTTATTAAACCAATCACAGTGACATATCTTTACACAGTGTAATCAGATATCTCACAACAGATACCAAATAGCATTGATCACTATTAGTGTTAGAAAGTGTTTTCACATGTTTACCCTCTAACACATATGAAGCATGCTCTAACACATATGGCCTTCTATATTTAGCATCTCCTTGGATTGTGGTGATATTGTGTTCCCCAAAATATTGTGCACCCTAACAAACCTATCTGGGGTCAGAGAACAGAACAGCCACTAGATACAGAGGCCAGAAAATGGTGGTACATACACCCTTAATCCTAGCATTCCTAAGGCAAAGATCCATCCGGATCTCTGTGAGTTCAAAGCCACACTGGAAACAGTGTCCCTCGCATAGATCGTGGGCTCCAAAAAGCCAGCTCATGCACCAGGGATGGATCCTGATCCTACTGCCAGGGGGCCCCTTAAGCAGATCAAGCTACACAACTGTGTTGCTTATGCAGAGGGCCCAGTCCAGACCCATGGAGGCTCCAAGCGCTTGGTCTAAAGTTCATGAATTCCTACCAGTTTCCCAGACAGCATCTTTAAACATAAATTCAAAGCCACCTCTTTGAGGTTTACTCATATGCTTGAGTATCTTGAATGAAGCATACAAGTTAATAAACTTCTAATTGTTTGTTTGTTTGTTTCTCTGTTTGTTTGTTGGTTTGAGACTGGGTTTCTCCATGTAGTTTTGGTGCCTGTCCTGGATCTTGCTCTGTAGCCCAGGCTGGCCTCGAACTCACAGAGATCCGCCTGGCTCTGCCTCCCAAGTGCTGGGTTTAAAGGTGTGTGACACCGCCGCCCTAAACTTCTAAACTGTTTTCCTTTCATTAATAAATTTTTTTAAGATGGGATTTCTCTGTATATCCCTGGCTGTTCTGAAACTCACTCTGTAGACCAACCAGACTGGCCTCAAACTCACAGAGACCCACCTCCTCTGCCTCCCAAGTGCTGGGATCAAAGGTGTGTGCCACCACCACCTGGCCATTTTTTTTTCAAATAGGAACCCATCCCAGCAAAGAACTATGGAGGGTAGAGAGAAAACTCTTTCCATCACAATGTAAAATGGTTCAGCCACTCAAGAAAGTGGTTTATTACCTTCTTGAAAAGTTAAACATGAAGCCAGGCATGGTGGCACATGCCTTCAATTCCAGCACTTAGAAGGCAGAGACAGATTTCTGTGAGTTGGTGCCAGCGTGGTCTACAGAGTTAATTCCAGGACAGCCAGGGCAATACAGAGAAACTCTGTCTCAAAAGAGAGAGGACAGGAGGAGGGGGAGGAGGGGGAGGAGGAGGAGGAGGAGGAGAAGAAGAAGTTATTAAGCATGCACTTAACAGAATAAATCAGTAACTGCTCTCTGACATTTACTTTCAAGAAATAAACACATTTTTGCAAACCCTGTTGTGTGGGAGATGTAAAGAAACATCTATTAACCCTAGGTAGGCACTGACACCCCAAAGAATGGCTCCCATCCAAGACCAACTTGGTGAACCAGTGAGTTAATTGGGGTTACTTACAGGGGCACTGATGACTCCCAGGCACCTGCTTTGCTGAAAGCCCTGCCCAGTATGGGTGCTGACTCATGGAGGCTGCATCACTATAGTTACACATCCAGCCAGCCTTCTGCCTCCTCTACACCCTACCACATACACCAGACTGCTGGAACCTGTGGGGTGGGTAGGAGGGGGTAGATAGCCGGATCTCAGGCAAGAGCCTGATGACCTCCTGGCCACTCATCCTTCTATGAGGAAATAGTAATAGTCCTGATCCTATGAGGGTGATCACAGTTGCTCTGATTCAAGGTGATAGAGGGGTCATGTCATGCCCGGCAGAGTTCTGCTCCAGATAGGGCTCGTGGCAGCTTTGGGATGAAGAACCAACAGTAGGAAACAGCTCTCCAGTGAGTGCACAGTTAAGCTGTAACCAGGCTATACCACAGAGCACTGCTCAGCCATAAACCAGATGGAGCAGCAATACACGCAACCGGAATCCATCAAGGTAATTAGTGTGCGTAGCAAAAGCTAATCCCCAGGGTTAGCTAATGTACATCCCATTTATGTAATGTGATGGTTAGTAATGATCGTTACCACCTGAAGATCTAGAATTACTGAGGACAAACCTCTGGGCATGTATGTGTAGGAGGGAATTGTGACAGCCGAGATGAGAGTTCCGCCCTAACCACAGGCAGCACCAGTCCACGGGTTAGAGTCCACTGAATAAAAGGGAAAGGGATCATGAGCACTAGCGTTCATCTCTCGTGGCTTTCTTCCTGTGGATGCAACGTGACCTGCTGCCCCAAACTCCTTCACTCGTGACTTCCTCATCAAGATGTATCATGTACTCTCTCACTGCGAGCCAAAATAAGCCTTCCCTTCCTTAAGTTCTTTTGGCAGGTTATCTTATCATCTCAATGAGAAAAGTCACTAATAAGTGTACAGTTTTGTAATAGCAAGATTGTAATTATGGTGAACAGGTCAGCAATGAGCAGGAGTCGTGGATGTGGATTTATAACAGGCAGTGGGAGGCAACTCTGTGGGGATGGGGTAACTGTACAAGCTTTCAGAGAAGTGCATGCACACCACGTGTTATAGGGTGATGGAAATTGAATACGCTGTCCAGAGTACACGAGTCTCCGGGTTCCGGTATTGACATTGTCTTACAAGTCTTGAAAATGTTAATTTTTAAAACTTTTAAGTTTTAAAGTTATGTGCATATGTTTGTGCCTCTGTGTGGGAAGAAGGTGTCAGATGCCCTGGACCTGGAGTTACAGGTAGTTGTGAACCACTTGATGTGTGTGCTGAGAACTGAACTCTGGTCCGCTGCATGAGCAGTATACACTCTTAACCACTAAGTCATAAAATATTTTAACAATGAAGGGTAGTAGACATATGTACTTGCTTATTTATTACAACTTCTTTTGAATGTATATTTAAAAAATAAAACATTTTTAAAAACTGTACTTGAGCCAGGTGGTGGTGGCGGCGGCGGTGGCAGCGGTGGTGGCGCACGCCTTTAATCCCAGCACTCGGGAGGCAGAGCCAGGCAGAGCTCTGTGAGTTCAAGGCCAGCCTGGTCTAACAGAGCGAGATCCAGGACAGGCTCCAAAGCTGCACAGAGAAACCCTGTCTCAAAAAACAAAAAACAAACAAACAAATAAAAACCCTATACTTGAGCATAAAACCAATTTTGTTGTCCTTTTTACCCTCTTCTCCTCTTCCTTTTTGTAGACAACAGTTCAGTATGTAGCCCAGGCTGGCCTCGAGTATCTCCAATGCTAGGGTCACGAGCATGGGTCCTCATGCTCGCTCTTACAATATTCTGTAATATAAAAGTCACCTCAGGATGTATACCCTTAAGTATTTTACACAGAATTCTGATTTGTTGCAATGGGTATATCTGCCCCACCATCGGATTCCCGTGTTCTGTTGCTGAATATGTGGTTATGGTATGTTAGCTATGCACCAGGCTAGGGTTTCTCAGACTTTTCCTCAAGGCATTTAAGTGTGGTAAGTAGTACTGGATTGACTGGTTTCACCCTTGCGGTTGCTTTGGTAAAAAGCCCCATGTTGAGTCTTGCTAGAGCACATCTAAACCCTGTGATTCTATACGCCTTGGGTGGTGGAGAGTTATCAACCTTGTTCATAACTATCACTTACCGACTTTGTCTTTTGATGTACTTTCCACAGTGGCCAATGTGTCCCATAGACTTACGGTGAGTACGTAAAGCGGTGCGGTCATTTAGAATTGCAGTTTTTATTTATATTTATGATGGGGGAGGGCACTTAGGCTATGGCGCACATGCGGAGGTCAGAGGACAACTTGCAAGAATCAGCTCTCTCCTTCTACCACGTGGGTCTCAGGGATCAAATCCAAGCCATCAGACTTGGTGGCAAGTGCCTTTGCTCACTGAGCCATCTCATCAGCCCTGAAATGTAACCTTTTAAAAGCATAGAATGCACACAATGCCGTATTAATCTCCTTTTCTGCACTTTTCTTGCACCTGTTACCTTATTTAGAGCCCGCTCACAATAAAAGGGTTCCAGTGAACACGCTCCCTTTCTTTTGGAACATAAGCAGCAGAGGCCACTTTTCAGAGTAAATGTTCCCTGCACATTGTTATTCTAGCAATGCTGTCTTGCTTCAGCCCTCTAAATCTCTTCCCTTGGGCTTTTCTGTTCCATAGTATACCGCTCTGACTGAGCTCAGCTGAGGAAATCACCCATCCTTTAAGCTTAGCGTTTATTTACCTGGATACATTTCTACTTACTTATCTACTTGTCTAAATACTCTATTTGTCATCAAAATGGGGCTGAGGATGCCGACTAGCATTGGGTGCTAACTCAGGAAAGCTACGTAAACCGCAGTTCCTAGTCCAGCCAGCCTTCCATCTCCTGCTCTCCCACAAATCTGTCTCCCAGGAGCACAAGCAGCTGTGAGTAGGAGCAAGTGGTGACTGAGTGTCAGGGGAGGGTCTGATGACTTCCCCGCACACATGAGGCTCTCAGTTCCATCTCCAACACTCCGGAACGTCAAAACCGAACAAACAAAAAGGTGCTCAGCACAAACGGAAACAATGACAGTATTTTTTTTTTTTAAATTTACAACCTTTATATCATTGCTTCATTACCTCATCTCCAACAGGAGCGAGGATTCAGAGGACAGCACATGTCTACACTGTGGTGAATTGTCACCACTTTTTGGAAAGCCCCTTGGCAATAGATATGTACAAAGCCTTTAAAATGTTCATACCAGGGGCCATGAGATGGCTCATTGGTAAAAGCATTTACAGTGCAAGCCTGACCACCTGAATTCAATCCCCAGGGACCCACATGGCGGGAAGAGAGAGCTGGCTTCCAAACGTTGTCCTCTGATCCCTTCACATGAACCGTGGGGTGTGTGTATTCACCCACACACCATTTATGCACACACCACACACTAGTAAATAAATCAAGGAAAATGTTCTTGCCATTTAATCAGTCACTTCACATCTGGATTTCAGTTTACAGTTAGCTAATTAATCAATTACTCTGTGGTTATGTTATACTTTTAAGAGCTTATCCCAAGTGACATCTGCTATAGCAAATTTCTAAAGAAACAACTGGAAACTCACTGTTCACTGTTTACAGAATATATTCCAATATTAAATTGATCATAATGTTTTAGTTGGATTATGATTTGTTTTATGTATTTGTCTTAGCTACTTCTCTGTTGCTGTGGTAAAATACCAAAACCGAGGCGACTTAAGAAAGAGCTTATTTTGGTTTACAGTTCAAGAGGACTAAGAATCCACCATAGCAAGGAGACGTGGCAGGAAGTTACATGCCTGGGGACAGGAGCAGGAGCTGAGAGATTACATCCTCCACTGCAAACAGGAAGCAGGGCAAGTGAGGTGCAAGTTGCTCAAGTCTTCTGGCTCCAGTGCAACCAGAACAGAGAGCTTGCTCAGAACAAAAGAACTGTGCTTCCTAGAAACACAGGCCATATCTTTTTCAACTCTGCTCAGGAAACTGATAAGAACAGTAGCTTCTCTTACATCCAATGCACTGTACTTGCTGGGAACAGATGCGAGTTGTATTTCCACTGTGTATATGAATGGGAGCCCATCCCCCACTCTACCCCAAGTTACATCTTCCTCCAGCAAAGGTAGACTGCCTAAACCTTCCCAAACAGTGCCACCATCTGAGCCAAATGTTCAAATGCCCAAGACTATGGGGGACATTTTCATTTAACCCATGACAGCATTTTAAAAAATGTGCTGACTCTGCTGGGATCATGAAATTGGTTTAATTAATATCGATATCTTCTAAAGAACCTAACACTTAACAGATGCTTTGAATAAATTTTATTAACATATTTAAGCTTATCTAATGTTTGTCATGAGTCAGTGCTATGGAGAATGACAAAAGGAAAAAATTAGATGTTCTAAATTTAAATACAAGGGCATGAGGGGATGATGTCGAGAAGAAAGTAGATTAATCAGCAGCTGCCAGCAAAACCAACAAAGTTAGTTGTCAAATCCAGGTCTCACAAATGCAAAGTTGGGTTAGTTTTCAAATCTAGCTCTCACAAATGCAAAGCTCATGCTATACCACTGAGCCATACCTCCAGACCACATTTCCTCTTCCCAAATGTGGTACACTGCTGACCCTGTTACACCTAGCCTGTTAGGTGCCTTGAGGAAAGAAAGAAACAATACTTATGGGTTCCAAAGATTTTATTAAATCACCACATAATCAGCTCACTGATCGATCAGGGCTGCAGGTCAAGGACTCGGGAACCTTCTTTTTCCTGACAGCCCTGAGCAGGCACAGAAGTGAGGTTGATAAGCACAAAATTTACAAACATTTATTGCCAAGTAACAGTTACAGTTTCCATCAATCAGGATTTAGAAATTAGGGGCTCCCTTGAATGTTCCATCATTGTCGACCGATATACAATGCAAGCCTTTCAGTCCAACCAATCAGATCCATTTGTTCCTTGTGTTGTTGAGAACAGTCATGATGTTTCTAGAGAACTAAAGATGCATAGCAATTATTTCTATGGTTTAGGAGGAGGTTGATCAGCCATTGGGAAGTGCTCAGCTCCCCTAGGGCTTGGGAACCTGAACTTTATTTCACCCTGCAGGTAAAATAGAGTCTGAAGTAAAAATGGCAATAGTCAGGCCGAGGTGCTTTTGCCTGCTCCCTTCAATACCCTGACTTAAATGCCACAGAGCAGATCACCAGGACCATTGATTCCCATTTCTCCTACACTCCCTGGCCTCTTAACTCCAAGAAATCTGGAAGTAACAATTCATCTTCCTGATGAACTGCCCTCCTGTGCCAAAGTCCTTCACCATTTATCAATAGGCAACTGTTATGGAACTCTGTCCTCTGAGCATAATGTGGCATTGATGCCTTGAAATCAAAGCAGCTTCAATTACGCACATATGAGCCTCATAAGTCCAAGCCAACCAACCAACACCCCCCATGGAAGGGTAAAGAGCTCAGAGACAGATGCATGAGGGACTGAAGAGGAGAGGCTTACAAGGCAGCCCCTGGGCAGTTCAAAAGGGTGGCTCACGAGGCCCCGCCCCTTTCAGAGGATGTGTAGGTAGTTAACAATCGGTGGGAAGATATGAGAAGGTGGAGGTTATTCTGTGGTTGTGTGCTGCTCCTGCATTGTCCAGGGTTCTGTAAGTACCGCCACTGAAACTCACCGGTCCTTAAAGCTGAACTTGGGTGGAATTATTTCTTTGGACTGTCACTGATGCCCTATCTGGAGTGAATAAATACTGTTCGCATCTCAACAGGAAAAATCACATGACACTTGATGCTTGAATAAGGACAAAAGATGCATTTGGGAGAAGCAATTGCATTCTCCCTAGTATGAGATATGCGACTGAAGCTAAACCATCTGAGGGAGGGGCACCCTTTCCCCACATGGTACAGAATTTCAGGCTTTCTTGCCATAGTAACAATTGCATTGTTCCTGCCATGGGTGATAACACATGGAAGTGGTGCTGTATTATATGAAGGTAGAGTGTCTTTGGGGGTAATCTCAGGTGGTCATTTTCTTCTATGTGATATAGAGTGCCATACCTCCTTAATGAATGGGGTCTACTGTGGTGATATTTTATTTGTACTGAAATGTTATTTTAATTTTATGTTAATAAATAAAGTTGCCCTGGGGTCAGAGCTATTAGAGCCATAGTAAGAGCGTGGTGGTTAGAAGAGCTAGGTAGATTTCTGTGTGTTCAGAGATACAGCCAGTATTGGAGACATACGCCTTTAAGACCTGGAGGGCGGTACTTACAGGCAGTGATGAGACAGTCATGTGGTTGGGTTTACAACCAATGAGAAGGCAGAACAGAAAGATTATTTAAACAGGGACACAGGAAGTACCTCCCTCTCTCGGGGAAGCTAGGAGCACTGCAGGAGGTAAGATTTTATCTCTGAGCTCTGACCTCTCGGCTTTTCTCTTTTACCTTGGCTCTGTGTTTCTTATTTTAATAATACGATTGGTTACATCTACAGTCTACCACATGAGTATAGGAGCACTACCAAAAATGGCTGATGGATTAGGGACTATATTGCAGCCCTTGAAAGTAACATTATGAAACAGGATTGGTATCAGTTGTGTGACCTTTGAGGTGGGTAATGATGATTTAGGCTCTGTTGTCCACCCAGAAAGAACTTGCTCTCGTGAGGGAGGAATTATTTTAAGAGAGACATGCAGATGCTGTCTTCTTCACTGGCTTATGAATTGTCAGGAATTGTGGAGGGCAGAAGGGGAGGACAACATGGAGATGTTGGCTTACTATTTTCCACAGCTAGCAGGATATAAAAGAAGGAGAATGTAAGATAGAGCTCTATGCTAATGAGCCTCTCCTGGGATCCAAAAACTTGGAACCTATGGGAAGACTCCGATAATGACGAGAAAGAAAATGTGGTAAAATGATAAAAGCTATCTCTCAAGTCTGACATCATCGACAGGAAAAGAAAATTCATGATTCAACATGCAGAAGAGAGTCTTAAAATAATGTCCCAAAGCAAGAAACTACAAAAGTCAGGAAATAATCATCATTTTAATTGTTTGGGGGGTGCATTTTAAATAAGCAATGAAAGAGTCTCCCACAGTCTGGCTCATAAGGCTGTGGGACATGGGATTGGGTAAATTGGTCCAGACGCTGTAGAAGTAGAAAAAGGGAATACATTCTGTCTTGTGTCATTGTGTCCTTGAGACAAAGATGGTATAACCTGAGGCAACACAAGGGAAATCAGTCCATGATGGACAGATTCATGTGAGTCACTAGGAAGGCTTGGTTATCACAATGAGGTCCCCATGAAGACCAGGGACTGGAAGACAATAGGGGAAGAAATCATTAGTGAGGGAGCTGGGTATGAGCAAGCTGATGCTTGATGCCCAGTCCTGACAGAACTATGTTCACAGGATAGGCAAAGGGGGTTGATTCAGCACGGACTTTGCGACCAATATCAGACTTTAGTGGCTTTGCTGAGTCCCATAGTGGGTCATCATCTCCATGAGGGAGGAAAGGATCTGTCAGATCTAAATGATTTTGCCCAGTATATAAATCTGATTCACAAAATGCTGAGACCACCAAGAGAAAATGAGAGAAGGTCAAAGTTGGCAAAGATCACTTGAAGGCAAATGTAGCAAGATTTTTGTCAAGCAGAGTTCTTAGGGGAAAAAATTAACAGAAAGCCAAATGCTGTGTGAACAAGCCTCCAGAAGTCTTCAAAGCCTGAGATGGAGCTCACTGAAGATGTGTATGGCATTAACCCCAGTGAAAAGATTAAGCTTGACCCACAGCTGAGCAATTATCTCCCCAGAGGGTATAGCTTATGTTTCTCCTCTGCAAGGAGGTGTACTGTGGGTAGAGATTGCTCACCTAGCCTTGATGAAAGGCAGCCGGCCAACAGCGCTGGTGTGGAGACTGATGTGGAGTTATGTACAGGAGCACAATAAATTATTGGCAGCTACAGCCCTGAAGAGACTCCCTCCACCCAAGCAACTGAGATGCTCATGAGCCATCCCTTCTGACCTTCTCCTGCCACCCAGGGAGCACTCCACTGCTTTCTGTGAGGGAATGTTAGCCAGTCTAATCTTGTGAGGGTCTCCTGGGGGTAGTTATAGCCCTCTGGTCTTAAGACAACAACTATATTATGAAGAGAGCCCAGAGTTCTTTAATACCCTACCTCTTCTTCCAGTTCTTACATTCACCCTTTCTTTCCCCTCTTACCTCTGTTATCTGAGCCTTGGGGGTGATGGTGATATAAATTTATGGTTATTTTCTCCCATTTAAGGATGAGAATTGGGCTGTTATGCCACAAAAATAGCCACTTGTTTTCAAGTCTCCATGATAACCATTGTTCATTGTAGCTGCCCGTAATTTTCCTGTGTTCCCTGTACATAATTCCACATCGTGATCCTGTAAGTAACTCCAATAAACTAATTGGTTAACTTAAGCTAGGTTTAGACTTGGTTTGAATAATTTCTTTGGTCTTCTGTTGGAGCCTCTGGGGGCGGGGGGCGCGTTAATAGATGTTCATTCATATCTCCCCCAAAAAATATTGTAACAGTAATGTGGGTTCAATATAAGCAACACATGCTTCAGCAAACCTTACAAAAACACTCTTGGCTCTAGGTCCAGCGTCAATTTTTTTTTTTTCTCTTACTACTATCTAGTCTCACCCTAGGACCTGGTCCATTTTCTGGTATCATTAACAACTCATTAAACTTATTTCAGATGCCCTGTGTCTCAAGAGTTCTAGATTTAAAAAAAAAAAAAAAAGACATCAACTTATTTCAGGATCTCAAAACACTCCTTGAAGGTAGACTCTTCTTTCTTCACGTGTACACTGTAGCTGAGAAATAACCTGCAGAGGATGAGGAACTTGCCCCAGGCCACACTGCTTGAAGCAGTGTCTCAGGTGGGATGCTAGGTAATCTCAATCCTGACCCTTGACTCTTATGTGGACATTATGTGAGTAGTAACTTGCAAGGTGTTCATGAACAGTTAAAGTCTTTTGCTGCATCTATTGAGATGGTCATGTGATTTTTATCTTTCAATCCATTTATATAATGTATTGTATTTGTTGAGTTACATATGTTGAAACAAGGCTGCATTTCTAGGATAAAGCCCAACTAATTCAATTTGCTCATATTTTATTGAGGATTTTGTACCTGCACCTTACTCAACCATAACCCTACCAAAAACTGATACAGAATATCTATTAGTCTAGAATTTGTGTTTATTGTTGCTGTGTCTTTGCTTGGTTTGCATATCAGAGTAACACTAGCTTCATAGAACAAATTTGGACATGCTCCTTCAGTTCAAAAGGGTTGGTTGTAGTTCTTTGAACATCTGGTAGAATGCTGGTTAATCCACCTGGGCATGAGGCTTTGTTTTTTGTTTTTGTTTTTTTGTTTTTCCAGTCGGAATACTTTTTATTACTGTTCTAATCAACTCCTTTGTTACAGGTCAGTTTAGGTTGTTGCTCTCTTCTTGGTTTAACTTTGGTAGTTCGGGTGAATTAAGAAATTCATCTATTTCTTTTGGATTCTCCAGCTAAATGGAGTACAGATTTTTTAAAAGTATTCCCTTAAAATATTCTGTATCTCTTTGGTGTGTGCTGTAATGTTCATCATTCATTTCTGACTCTCTTAATTTGGGCCATCTGATTTCTTTCATTTGATGAGTTGTTCCAACGGTCTGTCAATCTTATTTGCTCAAAGACCCAGTTTTTAGATTAATTGATTCTTTGTATTATTTTCTCTGTTTTGTTTATATACCATTAATTTCTGGGTTTTTGGTTGTTATTATCATTTCTTTCAGTCTACTGGTTTAGGTTTAATTTGTTCTTGTTTTTCCAAATTCTTGAGTTGCATCATGAAGTCATGGATTGTGCTTTTTCTGGTTTCTTAATGTGGACAATTAGGGATTACAAATTCCTTTTTAGGATTGCTCTGAATTTGTCCCAGGGGTTTTATTGTGCTGTGTTTTCATTTTCATTTAGTTCCAGGAATATTTTGATTTCTTCCTTGATTTCTTCTTTGACCCATTCCTCATTCAGTAATTAATGAGTTGCTTGATCTCCACGAATTCATACACTTACTGGAGTTTTGTTTGCTGTCAATCTTGTTTATTGCATTATGGGAAGATAGGATACATGCAATTGTTTCAACTTTTCTGTGTATGTTAAGGTTTGGTTTGTGTCCAAGCATATGGTCTGCTTTAGAGAATCTTCCATGGGCTGCTTGTTAGAATGTGCATTCTTTGTCATTTGTGTAGAATTTTCTGTAGATATGTTAGGCCCATTTGATGTAAAGTACCATTTAATTCCGAGGTTTCTCTGTTTATTTTTTGTTCAGATGACCTATGGATTGGGGGAAGTGGGGAATTAAAGTCATATCATATCGTATTATTGATTTGTGTTAATCTGTGTTTTTAATTCTATGAGTATGTTTTTTTTTAAAATGAAATTGAACCCAGCAGAGTTTGGTGCATATATGTTTAGTGTTGAGATATTTTCCTGATTAATTGATCCCTTGGTTAAAATGAAGTGTCCTTTGTCTCTTCTGATTAGTTTTAGGTTGAAGTCTATTTTGTCGGATATTAGAATTGCAAACCCTGCTTTCTTCTTCTTCTTCTTCTTCTTCTTCTTCTTCTTCTTCTTCTTCTTCTTCTTCTTCTTCTTCTTCTTCTTCTTCTTCTTCTCCTTCTTCTTTTTGAGACAAGGTTTCTCTGTGTTGCTTTGCGCCTTTCCTGGAACTCTCTTTGGAGACCAGGCTGGCCTCGAACTCACAGAGATCCACCTGCCTCTGCCTCCCGAGTGCTGGTATTAAAGGCATGTGCCACCACCGCCCAACCTCCTGCTTTCTTCTTAATCCCCTTGCTTGGAATACTTTTTCCATCCTTCAAATTTAAGGTGGTGTCTATCTTTAAAATTAGGATGTGTTTCTTGTAGACAACAGAAAGATGGGCCTTTTTTTCCTTAATCCATTCTGCTAATGTATGTCTTTTGATTGAAGTATTGAGGACATTAATACTTAGAGTTATTATTGAAAGGTGTGTGTGTGTGTGTGTGTGTGTGTGTGATTATACTTATTTGTTAATATTTGTGTTCTTAGGCATGCTTCATATTTCATTAATTATTGTTTTGTTTTTTCTCTTTCTAGAGTCTCTTTTCTATGATATTCTTCTCTTCATTTCGAAGTATTGCTTCCAATATTCTGTTTAGCATCGATTTTGTTTGTTTTTTTTTATTATATACAAACTTTTTAGGCTGTTTAGATCATGTGAACTTTTTCTTTTTCTTTTTTTTTTTTTTTTTAATGCTGTGTCTTAGGGTTTCTATTGCTGTGAAGAGACACCATGACCATGGAAACTCCTATAAAGAAAACATTTCATTGAGGTGGTGGCTTACAGTTCAGAGATTCAGTCCATTATCATCATGGTGGGGAGCAGGGCGACATGCAGGCAGACACGGTGCTGGTTGCATCTTGATCAGAAGGCAACAGGAAGTGGACTGAGTATCACAGAGTAAAACTGAAGCAAAAGTGATCCCAAAGACCACACCCACTCCAACAAGGCCACACCTTCCAATGGTGCCACTCCCTATGAGCTTATGGGGGCCAATTACTTTCAAACTATCACAGCCTGGCAGATGGTTTTGCTGAATACAGTGGTTGAGGTTGGCAGGACATGGAGTGTAATTGTCCCAGGCTCCTCTGACTTTCATAGTTTCTATTGAGAAATCATGTGTTATTCTGAAGGGTTTTCCTTTATATGTGACCTGTGCTTCACCCCCCCCCCTTCAGCTTTCATTTTTTTCTTTGTTCTGTATGTTTAGTGTTTTAACTAGGATATCCTTAGAGAGTTTCTGTTCTGCTCTTGTCTATTTGGGGTTCTGTGTTCTTGGAGTATCTAGATGGGTATATCTTTAGGGAAGTTTTCCTCTATGATCTTGCTATCACCTTGCTTTTTAATACCTCCCAGAACTGTGGTGGCGTTACTCATGGTGGGCTGAACCCTCCCAAATCATAAAGAAAATGCACCACAGACTTGTCTACAGGCCAGTCTGATGGAGGCATGTCCTCAGTTGAGGTCCCCTTTTCCTAGATGACACTAACTTGTGTCAAGTTGACAAAAAGTAACCAGTACAGTGTATTACATCATAAAGCTTAATATAGCAAAAAGCACTTGAGAGGATTTTAAATAACAGAAATGGATTTTCACACAGAACGCGAGCCTATGAATCTGAAACCAGGTTGTCATCAGCTGCTTCCTTCCAGGGGCTTTGAGGGAAAATCTGTTCCTTTTCTTTCAGGTCTTCTGGTAGCTGGTGCCACAATCATTGACATTTTTTTTTTTTTTTTTTTTTTTTTTTTTTTTTGTCTTGTGGATGTAGTTTCCCCAGGGAAAATTATGCCTCTGTAGTAATAGGGCATCTTTCCCTGAGTGTCTTCTCATGACCTTCTATAAGTTACAGGCCACATTAGTTATTGGATTTAGGTCCAACACTAACCCAGTATAATCTTATTTTAGTTGACATCCACAAAGACTTTTTTTTCTAATAAGTTTATATCTCCAGCTTCTGTGTTGATATGCATTTGAGAAGGCAATCCTCCTCTTCTCCCCTTCTCTCTGTCTTCTTTGTTCCTCTCTATTCTCTTTTCTTTCCTAACCACCCCCAGTCCTAAGAGTAGAACCCAGGATGCTATGCATGCTAGACCACTGAGCAACAGCCTCACTTTATTCTTCCTATTGTTTAGGATAATATGGGGGAAAATATTTCTAACAATTTCAGGTACAAAGCAACCTGGTCTCATGGTCTACTCACTAGATCAAGAATTTTCAGCCTGGGCTGGAGTCTTGTCCCTCCATGCTTACCACATGACTTTGGGTGACTGGCTTGAATGTTTTAATCATGAGTTGTCACACTTGTACAAAAAGAAAACTGTAGTTAAGACCTCAACTGTCTCTGGCATCAAGGCACACTTTCTGAGAAGCCCAGGGTAAGTAATCTCATGGGAGAAGTATGGCGTTTGATGGTCGTTTTCCCCTCAGTGGGCTGGAGGGGAGCGGAAGGGAGTGGCAGAAATCAGAACTCATGTGTGCCCTTCCAGAATAACCCAGGAACAAGTCTGTGGCTGAGGCAAGACCTGGAATTTTTTCGTGTGATGAAGTTAGCCAGTTAAGAGTCTGAAACAGTTGTGGGGATCAGGAAGTAGGGGCAACTGAGTGGAAGTAGAGAAAAATCCACATGGGAACAAAAGTGACCCAAGGAGAGGTTTGTTCATTGTTCAGAGTTGGGCTGTTCACCCATAGAGCTAAGGGCATCCTCCCAACACAAAAGGCACTTCTTCTGTTTGTTTTCTTTACCCTTCAGTAGCACTTAGGACCTGTCAATGACCCATGTAGGTGATACTGGGGTAGAAGTGGAGAATAGGATGCTGTGTTCTCATCTGGGGAGTCATGGTGGTACACCCACCCATGGACCACAAATGTGAGCCTTCCACAGTACAGGGATCATGCTGAAGACTGCAGCCAGAGGTAGAAGAGCTGCCTTACTCCTGCTCACCACAAAGTTACAGCTGATTTTATTTGCATTGCAAAGGTTAGAGTCTTTTAACTGACTTCTTTGTTGTATGAAACCCCCTGCCTTCTCCTGCTCCCATGGCCTCCAGAAAGAGTCCAGTGTATTGTGATTTGCACTCAGGTGGTGGCATGTTCATCATCAGGGCAAGCCACCAAGGACTACTCTGTTGATATAAAATTATTTGAATATGTAAATTTCCCCGGGCTCATTTGCAAGTCAAACCTATTCAAAGGCTTTTTCTCCAATGTTATCATGAGCTTGTCTTAATTCTCATCTGTCTACTGGGGATCAAAGGCGTGCACCCCCACCACCCAGCTCTTTGTGCACATTTTAAAGAGCTTCTGTAACACATTTGTTTATTGATGTTTTTGAAACAGGCTCTTACTAGGTAACCCAAGCTAGCTTACAATTCTCCATCCTTCTGCCATGGTGTTCCCAACTGTCACCAGTGCCAAGATCAAAGGTGTGCTCCATTATACTGGCTGTTTCCTGCAGTGTCTTTCACATCTAATTCCCTGTTTATTGTCCGACCTTGGTTCTTTCTCATTTTGCTAGACATAGGAAACTATTTCTCTCTACCCTCTATGCCATCTTAGGAACGATGCTCTTCCCACTGGTCAGAGCTATTCTACTACAAACCAGACAAGGAGTAACTATAACCTATTTGAGGCTAGGGGAGTCTCCCCAAGGATTTGTGTCATTTCCTGTTTTTTGGTTGCTGAGGATTGAACTCAGGTCTTCAGCATACCAGACATGTACTCTACCACTGAGTTGCATCTCCAGCATTCTGCAGTTTAGTACTAAACATTAGGTAGTGCAAAATGCTGTGGATTTTAATATAATAAACACAAATAATGAATTGGATAAGCCAAATGTTTCCCATAGATTAGTTTAAAGACATTACATTAATTTTTTTTAAAAGTAACCTATAAACTGATGTTGTAAAAATCCATTAGACTCTTCAAAATAAGCATGTTCAGGTATATAAAAAAGAGAACAACTTTGAAATTCCCATAAGTCTTTGCAAATTCCCATGAATGTCTTCTCTGGCTCATTACCAGCGGCTATTTCAGACTTTTGGAAGTCTAGAAATGCAGTAGTCACACAGCACTGTGGGAAGGAAGGGGACCACAGAGCATCGATAAACTCTGACTGTTGGTGGTGACATGTGCACACCCTTAAGGAAAGCTGGGCTAATGATCTCACCATAGAGACCATATTTAACAACACAGGTATTGCTTTGTAAATCTAGTCCAGTAGTTCTGAGCCACATTTAAGGCTATCCATTTATCATCCAAGAGCAGTTAAAAGGCACACTGTCCTGCGTTAAAGCAATTACCAATATTTACTTTATGTCCAAGAACAGATAGCATGCAGAACTCTCCCTATCCTTGACCATATTTTACTTTCCTGCTTGGAGATGTTTAACTTTCTTCTCAGTTGAAACATAAGGAAATACAGTTTCAAGTTATTGTTTAAACAATGTGCCTCTGGACTCTTAGTATTAGTTGGCAAGTTGGCTGGGCTGTGTCTACTGTTGCTGTTGCTTATACAGATATATAAGGCTCAACTGCTTTTCTTTCATCGACAAAATAAAATACATACTGGAAGAAAAATAATTTCCAGCAGATGCTCTTTAATTTATATACATGTCTGGGGTAATGTATGGTCGTGTTTGCCCAAGTATTGAGAAGATATATCTAAAACTAATAAAAGTAGCTGCGGAAGGTAGGCCAGGAGATGGAGACTACAGAGACCCCCAAAAAGGTTTCACTAAAATTACATTTTATATTTTATATTAATTAATTATATACTGTCATAGTTAGCTTCAGCTGCCGATACACCTGGGGTAAAGGAACCTCACTTGAAGAACGGTCTCATGCAGGTTGGCCCCTGGGCATATATGTGGAGCATCTTCTTAACTGCTAGTTGATTTGGAGGCCCAGCCCACTCTGGTTGGTGCCATCCTGAGGCAGGTGGGCCTGTGCTGCATAAGAACAGTAGCTGAACAAGCCTTAGGGAACAAGGCAGTAAGCATCAAGCCTTCTGTCTCTGTGTCCGTTCCTGCTTCCAGGTTTGTCGGGGCCCAGGGTTGGGGTTCAACCTCGACCTATTGAAGGGTCCCTTGAAGGGGGAAGTGAGAAATTAAGAAAGGATAGATAGAAATATAGACACAGATGGAGAGAAAGACAGAGACACAGGATAGCTTCGGGAGGGCCCTGGGTCAATACCCAGCAGCCTCAAGTTTATTTCTAATGGGCTTTTTATACACTAGCAAGGAGAGAGGCAAAAGACCTCCCCCTTTCAAGATCAAAGCACAATGTACAACCAAGTGCAGACCCTTCAAAACACCTCGTAACCCCACCCCACAACAAAGCATCATGTGATTAGGCCTTGAAATATAAGACACCTGGTAACCATGCCTTTGCACCCTATTATGCAGCCTTGGAGAGCAGCATAAACTCTGACTCTCTGACCTTGAGTCAAAGCACAAGTTTGAATCTTTGTGGGCTCCCACACAGGTTCCTTCCTTGAGCTCCTGCTCTGGCTTCCTTTGATGATGGACTGGAAGCTGTAAGCTAAAGTAAACCCATTCCCCCGTTTCTTTTGGTTGTGGTATTTTATCACAGCAACAGGAAACCATACTAGGGCATGTTCTACGAATGCATGAGCTATGGACGAGGAAGAGAAAAGCTTGCAGATCTGAGCAGACTCTCCAGATAGGCAACCTTGGCTTTGGAACAGTGCAGCTGCTGTCCTCGGCCCCTCCCTTCTTCTTTTGTCCTCCTGTCCATCCTGCAGGTGTGCTTGGTAACAGGCGGCAAAGAACTAAAGTTCATGAAATTCAATGCAAATGAAGGACACGTCCCCTCATGCTCTTCCTCAACTCTCTCTCTCTCTCTCTCTCTCTCTCTCTCTCTCTCTCTCTCTCTCTCTGTTTTTCTAGACAGGGTTTCTCTTTGTAGCCCTGGCTGTCCTGGAACTCACTGTGTAGACCAGGCTGGCCTCAAACTCACAGAGATCTGCTTACCTTTGCCTCCCTGAGTGCTGGGACTAAAGATGTGGGCCACAACCACCCAGCTCAACCTTCTCTTCAGAGAGAAACTTGGAACAGAGTCATATTTGCGGCATTTTCCAAAAGAGGCAGGTTTCAAAACACCTTTTGCTGCTAAATGACTTTTTAAATAAATGTTAATGGTTTCTTTAAAAAAATATTTCTTCAAACAAATAAAAAATTATTTTATGTGTATGAGTGCTTGCCTGTACGTATACATGTGAACCTTGTACTGGCAGGGTTCAGAACAGAGCATCCGATGGTCCTCTGGAACTGGAGTTACAGGCAGTCGTGAGCCGCCTGACAGGGGTGATGGGAACTGAACCTCAGGCCTCTGCAAGAGTATGAATGTGCATGATTATTGAGGCGTCTGTCCAGCCCCTTAACGATAATGATTTCTTTTTTAAATTATGTCAAACAAAACCCTCTCCTTTATAAAAATCAAATGTAGTTACATGAGAGTTTTATTCCCATCACCAAATATATATATTTGGAGATTGGATCTTCATGTCTAAACTGGCCTGGAGCTCTTGAGCCCCCTGCTTCCATTTTCTGAATCCTGGGGTTATAGGCTTAGGTCACCACACCCAAGTACAACTTTTATATTGTTATATTATATTTCTCATTATATATATATATATATATATATATATTACAGATACCATAGAACACATATGAGCAACTGAGTGCACACACACACACACACACACACACACACACACACACACACGCGCGCGCGCGCAGAAATAATTCCCAGTCATGTAAATCAAGATTTATGCAGGGCTAAACTAGCCTTTCATATCTTAGCTCATTCACAAGGCAGAGAATGGATTCCAATTCCATCATAAAATCCAGTTGATTTTTTTCTTTATAGAAGACATGTTACGCCAAGCAGTGTTGGCAGAAGCCATTTGAAATTGAAAACTGGCAGGCCCGTCTTAAAAACATGCTGTGATTTAAAGCCAGTTGGGTTCCTGCCACTTGGAATGCAAAAACACGTCTCCCATAGGAACAATATAAAAAGTGATGGTTCCATTATGAGGCCAGACAACAGAGGTTCCAGTAATCTGAAATGACTCAGAGTCCATGCCTTGCCCATGGGGCAGGGAAGGAACCAACACTGATTATTTCCCTCGTTAAAAAAAAAAAAAGGTTGTAAAGAATTTCATAATAGTGATAAGGCACATATATATATTACATCCATGCATGTGCAGGAGAATAAACTTTTATCAATGATTTACCTGATGTGCTTTTATTCATTTTAATTTTCTGTGTCCTTATTAGTTTTTCAGCTACAGCTCTAGCTTGCCTCTGCTGCCTTTGAATGCTTTCTCAGTTGAAGCATTTAATTATCATCAATCTGATTTTGAATTTATTGATTTATTGATTGATGTGTGTGTGTGTGTGTGTGTGTGTGTATGTGTGTGTGTGTCAGTGTATATATGTCACCACATGTATGCAGGAGCCCACAGAAGTCAGAAGAGATGTCAGATACTCTGTAACAGAAGTCACAGAGAGTTGTGAGTTGTCATGTTGGAGAAGAACCAGGAGCAGGAAGTGCTCATAACCATCTCTCCGACCCCCCTGCTTTTAAGTTTAAACAAGTCATCTTCAGTTTTTAATCTATGAAGTTATACATTGAAAAGCACCTTTTTTTTTTTCCATTTGAGACAGAATCTTTCCAAGTAGTCCTAGTTGACCTGGAACTCAAAATCATCCTCCTGCCTCTGCCTCAGTGCTGAACTTAGAGGCATGTATCACACGCTCAGCTAAAAGACTGCTGAGCACAGGGAACATCATTGTCACTTTGCATTTTCCCTGACGGTCTCTGAACTTGGGCAGCAGAGGTGGCTGGGCCATACCTCCTCTGACTTGGCAAACACCAACAGAGCCGCCACCACAAACAAGGACAGCAGCCCCCCCACCCCAGTTCTATCACAGCAACAAAACGCCCAGTACTTGGTGGTGGTGAATCACTCAGTGTGCCCCAGGACTATGTCCTAAAAAGGTCACATTTTCTGTGTGTCCAGCCCATAAGACTCCCTCAAACAAACACAAAAGTGAGGGCCCGCAGCTGTCTTTGGTTGGTTTCTCAGCTCCCTGAGAACTGGCCTCTTAAACACCAGACATTCTTTGCTTCACCATTTTGCAGGCTGAAGTCCAAGATCCAGGAGCCAGCAAGCTTGGTGTCTCCTGGGGCCTCTCTCCTGGCTTTCCAATAGCTTCATCTCATTGCGTCCTCACATGGTCTTCTCCGTGTATCTCTGACGTTTCTGTGTGTCCCAATTCCTCTTCTCAGAAGAACAGCAGTGGGGTTGGATTACAGCCATCTTACATCATTGTTTGAACTTCATCAACTCTGTTAAAAAAAAAAACAAAACCCTTATGTTCTGGTACAGGCACATCCTGGGGTTCTGGGGGTTAGGATTTCAATGTGTGGATTTGGAGGAGGCATGTGGCCGTCCAGCGGGACATATTATGGAACCCCGTCTCTCCACAACAGCAGAGATGGCTGTCTTCTTCAGGGTCTTCTGAGTTTGGAAACAAGCCAAGGATGTTGGCTGTCTTTGCTGACGACTTAAACGAAAGAAGTCTAAACCTAAGTGTGCGCAGTGTGTTGGCAGCCCTGTGTATCCATAAACAGCAGCAGGTGTGGCACAGGCTGCTGTCCGTGCTCCATCTCTGCCCTTTTAGGTGATTCTTCCCGTAGTCTTATGGGGCAAGTATTAGTCACTCCAACTTACAAAGAGAAAATACGGAGTTTAGGAGTTTAGCCAAAGTCATTTTTAGCTAGAATACTAGCTGTCTTAGGCTCCTATTGCTTTGGTAAAACACCATGACCGAAAACAACTTGGGACTGAAGGATTTAGTTCATCTTAAACTTCCAGGTAACAATCCATCGCTGAAGGAAATCAGGGCAAGAACTGAAGCAGGATCCTGGAGGCAGGAACTGAAGCAGAAGCCATTGAGGGGTACCACTTACTGGCTTGCTCCCCATGGCTTGCTCAGTCTGCTTTCTTTTTTTTTTTTTTTTAAAGATTTATTTATTTATTTATTATGCATACAGTGTCATGTCTGCATGCCAGAAGAGGGCACCAGATCTCATTTCAGGTGGTTGTGAGCCACCATGTGGTTGCTGGGAATTGAACTCAGGACCTCTGGAAGAGCAGTCAGTGCTCTTAACTTCTGAGCCATCTCTCCAGCCTCTCAGTCTGATTTCTTATACCATCCTACGACCACCTGCCCATAGGTGGTACCACCCACAGTGAGAAGAGTCCTTCCACATCAATTATTAATCAAGAAAATGCCCACAGGGCAATCATCTGAAGGCATTTTTTCCCAACTGAGGTTCCCTCTTCACAAATGACTCTAGCTTGTGTCAGGTTGACAGAAAACTATCCAGCACCCTAGCTTTACATGATGATCAGAGAAAACTAAAAAATAGGGAGAAGAAATGGGAGTCAAAAACAAGAAAGAGGAGGAAGAAGAAGAAGAGGAGGAGGTGGTGGTGGAAGTGAGGTGAGGAGGCAGGAGGGGAGAGGAGAAACTAACCAGATCCTTCTTGTCAACAAAGGCAAGCAGAGACCATGCAGCCCAAGAAGCAAGGGAAGCTCTTCAGACGCTGCTCTCCCACTTTAAGAAGGCCAAAGCTGGTAGTTGTTGGACAAATGGGTGTTCCAAACTGTGACCATGTTGGAGGCAAGAGGACAAGTGTGCTCAGCGGTGTTCACAAGCTAGTGAGGCCTGGGTGTGCCTGGAGATGAGCGTGACCACACATCTCAATTCGTGACCCAGGCACAGCACTGGGCTCGGGCAGCAGCGGCCATGATGTCACGGTTTTCAGCTGACCACTCGGGAATCCAGTGCAGAGTTCAGCCTCCCTTTGAGAAACAGAGCTTTTGGGAGCCGTCAGGGGGAAAGAAGCAAGCGAAGGCTAGCATGTTCTCTGAGTGACTCTCCAGGCTAACATCACTGTTTCTTTTAGAAATGCCATTGCCTGGATGTGTTCACTTAATTTTCATACACTAATCAAGAATCTCTTAAACACTGAGCATCATGCTCAAACTAGGACTACGAAGACGACAGAAGCTATAACCTTGCCCTTGGGGACTGTCTTAGCTAGGGTTTCCCACGGCGGCTGGGATGTATGGCGACATGCAGGCAGACATGGTGCTGGAGCTGAGAGTCCTACATCTTGACAAGCCAGGCAACAGGAAATGGTCTCTTTCACTGGGTATGGCTTGAGCATATATGAGACCTCAAAGCCTGCCTCCACCACGACATACTTCCTCCAACAAGGCCACACCTCCTAATAGTGCCACTCCCTTTGGAGGCCATTTTCTTTCAAACCGCCACCACCACCACCACAGGGACCTACAGTACATTGGAAAAGATAGGCCATTATACCCAGGCGGAGGGGTAGGGAGAAGATGGGCCCACTAGTAAGACATCATTGCACTGGGGTATGAAAAGGTCTGTTGGAAATTTCCAGCATGGTAGATTAGAGTCCAGCCTTGCCACAGAGAAAGGGATGGGTGGTAAGGTGTATTGAGGCTCAGAGATTTAGCTCCCATCATCCACGTCTTCTGTAAGAAAGGGTTAGGGTTGGGGTTAGCTCTTCCTCTTTCTCTTCTGCCTTCACAACACTTAAAAAGGAAAGTCCCGCCTCCCCTTTTCTCCCAAGCAGAAGGAATTCCTCATTCTGCCCTTCCTACAGCCCCACCCACATGAGTCTTAGTGTTTGTTGTATTGCTGTGGAGAGACACCAGGACCAGCCCAACTTATTAAAGAAACCATTTAATTGGGGCTTGCATACAGTTTCAGAGGTTTAGTCCATTATCATTACGGTGGGGAGAAAGTAGTTAAGAGTTCTACATCCGGATCCCAAGGCAGCAGGAATATAATGACATAGGCCCTGGCTTGGGCTTTTGAAACCTCAGTGCCATCTGCAGTGATACACTTCCTCCCACAAGGCCACACCTCCTAATCCTTCTCAAGCAGTGCCATTCCCGGGTGACTAAGCATTCAAATATATGAGCCTATGGGGGTTATTCTCATTCAAACCACCACGGATGGGCACCTTTGGAGAAGAGTTGGGGGACAGAACTGGCGTCTGGGTCCCTGGAGGTTATTGCCAATGCTGCTAACTAGCCTTTGTGTTCCTGGACTCAGTTTCTTCCTTGGCAAAGCCAAGGAGGAGTTAAAAACCCCATGGCCTGAAAGTTAAATTTAAAATAGCATTCATAGAAGAAATCTTTCAGAAACTGTTTACTTTGGGGGTTGATAAAAGAGCGTAAAAGGCTCTGATTGGCACTGTTTAAATATTTGGTCCAGCGCTGATATTTGCATTTAGGGTGAAATGAACTGGTGGTGTGCATTAACCCTGAAGCTCAGGGGGTGGGGTACACAGAGGGGCTTGGAGATCCTGCAAACTGATGGCCAAGAGAATAAAGCCCCTCTGTAACTCACGCCTGTATCTCCACCTTGCTTGTACAATTCCAAGTGGATTTTTAAAAACTGTCCTCGCTGTTTTTTAAAGGCTTTTATAAGCCCAGGGGGGAAAAGGCACACAACTGAACTCCACAATAAACAGTAAACAGAAGTGGTCCCCAGAAAAGCTAATGGCATTTGAGAATATTCTACAGTAGCCTCCACTTAGCCGCTAATATGCTCTTGCTGATGGATAGGGCACTTTCGGCAATAAGGACCATGGCAAAGGAGCTAATAACTTCTGAAGAAAAAAAAAGAATACAATAAATAGACTGTAAATTGCCCCATTCCCTGCAAACAGCACTCTCATGGGTGAAATTTCACATTGTTGATGACTGGAATATTATATTGAACAACTGAGGGACCAGGGAGGTGACAGAAGATAATGGCTTTGGAAGAGGACAGGGGAAGCTGGGGAACTGAAGATCTGTGGTGCAGTTTAAGTAGTGAACGTAGTTAGGAGCAGAAGATGGTCCAGGCTTCCCTCCTGTTTGTCTGAGGGTATATTGAGGCCAGTCTCAGACGCCTGACTGGAATCTGAAATCCTGGATACACTGAACACCATCGACTAGCCTCTCAGGCAGCTTGGCAATGATGGCTTCTGCATGCTGATCTTGTGGGTTGTGAGCACTTCTGAAATGCCTCTTGACTCATCATAGTAAATAGCAAAAAGAGGAGGAGGAGGAGGAGGAGCAGAAGATGGAGGAGGAGGAGGGGGAGAGGAGGAGGAGCAGAAAGAGGGAGAAGGAGGAGGGGAGAGGAGGAGGGGGAAGGAGAAGGAGGAGAAGAGAAGGAGGAGGAGAGAAGGAAGAAGAAGGAGAAGAAACTGATGTGTGAACTGATTGTAAGTGGAAAGAAGTTTAAGATTTTAAATTGCATCTTTATTTACTTATTCTCTGTGTGTGTATGCACGTGGGCATTTTCCCCAGCACACTTGTGCACATCAGAGGACAACTTGAGGGAGTTAGCTCCCTCCTACAGTGTGAGTCCCAGGGATCTGAGTTAGGTTTTCAGGTTTGGTGGAGGGTGGCTTTACCCACTGAGTCATGCTGCTGGCCCCGGAAGGGGATATTTTAAAAAGTTAAAACTGAGTAGAGTGGTACAGGCCAGCGATAGCATTCAGGAGGCCTGGGTAGAGGATCCTAGAGTTCCAGGATAGCCTAGGCTACATAGCAAGACCCTGTATCCAAAAGAAAAAAAAAAGGGATTAGCATAAAAACTAAAATAGAAAAATAAAAACATACAAACGTAATTATTTAGATTAAGTGAATATTTGCACGCTCACACCCACCCACCCATGCATATGTTGAATCCTGGCCCTCAATATGGTGCCCTTAGGAGCTTTGGGACGTTCCCAGTAGAGCCTGGTGAATGGGATTGGTACATGTATGAGAAGCACCCCAGAGAACCCACTCTGTTCCTCAAGCCATGTAAAGATACAACGAGAAGATGGAAAAAGGCAGCCCAGGAGGGGGCGCTCACTAGAACTCCACTAGACTGATGTGATCTTGAGTTTCCAGCCTTCTGAACTGAGGGAAATCACTGCTTGTTTATAAGCCGCCCAGTCTGTGATACATTGTTGTAGCTGCAGGAACAGGCTAATGACTGAGCTTGAAAGAGCTGTGAGATCCTTTTCTGAGCAAAGAAACCAAAACCGTTTTATTATCCGCGGGCTTTCCTGCATTCACTACCCATTTCCTTGCACATGGATGGGAAAAGAAAAGGGTCCTCTCTTCATTTCAGCTGTGCCTCATGCTCTGTTTTCCTTTACATCAAAATCCCCTCAGAGGCTTCTTGTGCTTCCTGTTTTGACTTCTCATCTACCTCACTCAGGACTGCCGCACTCAAGCAACTGGGGCCTCATAAAACCAAAAGGCTTTTTATCCCTAAGGAAACAATCAGTTGAATAAAGAAGAAACCCACAGAATGGGAAAGAATCTATCAGCTATACATCTGAGAGATAATTAATATCCAAAATATACAAGATCAAGGAAACAAATGATTCAATTAAAAGTGGGCTAGGAATCTAAACTGAGATTTTTCAATGGAAAAAAATATTTCTTTTAATGAAAATATTTTTATTAATGCTTTGAGATTTTTCATACAATATATTTTGATTACATTCACATACACCCATCATCTCTACTTTTCCCAGATCCTTTTCCACCTTCCTACACACCCAATTTCTACCTATCTATCCATCCATCTGTCTGTTCATCTATCTATCTATCTATCTATATCTCTCTTTCTCTCTCAAATCTAGTTTGTGTTGGCTGACTGCTCTTGGGTGTGAGGTCTGTCCTGGAGTGTGGTCATTGTACCAGGTATTCACATCATTGAAAAAAATTGACTTTTCCTTTCCAAGCAGCAATCAAATGCCATTAACTCCTCAGCTAGGGGGACTGAGGCATAGGACTTTGTGTCTACCTCCCCTTCTCCAAACTGGGATTTCGTCTGGTTGAGTCTGTGCAGGAGTTCTGCATGCTGTCACAAGTACGGTGAGTTCATATGTGGATCTTCCCCTATTACGTCTGGACAACACTGATTTCTTGATGTCAACTGGACATAATAGGGACAATAAGAGAACTGTTAAAAGTATCATGATTTCTGATTTTTTAACAGAAAAATATGGAATGCTTCACGAATTTGTGTGTCATCCTTACGCAGGGGCCATGCTAATCTTCTCTGTATTGTTCCAATTTTAGTGTCTGTGCTGCCGAAGCGAGCACATGATTTCTGATTTTAAATTATTACCATTTAAATTACCATAAAAATAGACGCATAGATCAATAAAATAAAATTGAAGCCCCAGACATATTTCCTCTGGACACATGGTTTTTAACAAAGGGGCCAAAAGTAAACATTGGGGGAAAGACAGCATCTTCAGTGGTACTGGTCAAACTGGATAGGCAGCTCCATGTATGAGAAGGAAAGGAGATCTAATCTCCCACTTTACACAAAACTCAGCTTCAAATGCATCAAAGACCTCAATGTAAGACCTGATACCTTGAATCTGATAAAGGGAAAAGGGGGAGGGAGATGCTGGAGCCTACTGGCTTAGGACAGGACTTCCTGAACAGGAAGGAGGCAAAAGCAGCCATTAAGACTGACAATCCACACATGAGACCTCATGAAACCAGAAATTTTCTGTGTGGCAAAGAACATCATATTCCAGTGAAGAGTTAACCAATGGAATGGGAAAAAAAATTCTTTATCAACTATATGTCTAACAAGATTCAAGTATCCAGACTATGCAAAGACTTAAAAAAAAAAAATCAAGGTCACTATTTCTTTTTAAAAATGCTATTGGCTAGTAACATTTTACAACTACCAAAACCCCTGACTTTTCTATCACACTTTAGAGAAGCTTTGGCAAAAATACATGACATTTAAAATTTTAAAAACTGTATGCACACTTATGACAGCTACCTGCAATGTGTTGTCATGGGGATTTAAAAGGAACGCAAAGCTACAGAATTGGTTTTATTAACAGGAGAAGGACAAGTAAAAATGGTTTAAACTACGTATTGTTCTAAAAGTTATTTTAAGAATAAATAAATATTTAAGCAAAGTGAAATAATATTGCTTTAGACAGATGGCCCAAAGCCCAGAGCCCCTTTCAGAAAAGCCATTTATTTCAGGGAAAAGACCCAGGTTGTACATGTCTGTGACTCATTAAGTGGGATTGTAGCCCAACATTGACAGTGCCATCTGAGAAAAAAAAAAAAATCAAAATTTATAGTCTGTAGAGTAAGAATCGACATTAAGAAAAGAGCAAAATTAAGACTATTTTTAGAAAGTTAAAGGCACATCCAAGTTTATTTGTGAAGAGTTTTCTAATTTTAAAACATGGCAGTGTTTTAAAATAGACTAGGGTGATCCAGCAGGAGACATATTGCCCATGAGATCATTTGTAAGATCTCAGTAAATATTTGTTGAGTAAGTGAGTGAGTACATGGATGGATTTATGGAAAGCTTCCATGAAAACATATTTATCCAGTGTCCAACTTTATGGGCTTTGTAATGTTTAGCAAAATAGTTGCAATTTTCACCAGTGAAATGAGAGTAATGTTATATAATATGGGGCCCTGTCTACTTCAAACAGGAGTTTAACCCAGGTATAATATCTATAATTTCTGATTTGTAGTATCTGTAAGCTAAGATTGTCAGAACAAAATCAGTAACTTCTTCACAATGAAGATTTATAACCATATACATTTATAAGAGGGAAGATTTAACTTTTTGTTTGCCCCCAACCAATGCTATCACCTTGGCTCCTATACAAATTGAAATTGTTGACATTTTAGCAGAAGTTCAATTTAATTCTGTAACAGATGCATGCCCCTCCCCCACCCGGGAATGCAGAACCGTTTCCCACTTCAACTCTGAGGAGAGAAGCCGGGTTTTTCATACACGCTAGACCAGTATTCTACCCCCGAGCTACATCTCCAGCCCTTAGAATTCTTTCTTGTCAGCCTAGTATATTCTAAGAATGTGGTTGTCTTCAATCCCTCTTAGACTCGTGTTTGTGCTTCCTGCACTAAAATTGACTTGTGTCTGTTGGGCTAAGAAGCCTAAACTCTTTCCACAGAGTTCACAGGCAGAAGTGTGCTCAGGAACTCTTTCTATCCAAGTGGGGACACAGAGACACTTGTCACTGTGCCATGACCGAAGGCTTTGGGGACGGGACTGCCTTAACTGAGATGAAAGGGAATGAAGAAAGGGCAGACACACCGTGGTGGTTTGAAAGAAAATGGCTTCCGAAGGGAGTGGCACTGTTAGGAAGTGTGGCCTTGTTGGAGTGGGTGTGATCTTATTGGAGGAAGTGTGTTACTGTGGAGTCAGACTTTGAGGTTTCATATAAGCTCAAGCCACAACCAGTGAGACAAACCACTTCCTGCTGCCTGTGAGTCAAGGTGTCAGAACTCCCAGTTCTTTCTTTAGCACCATGTCTGCCTGCATGCTGCCTTGCTTCCTGCCATGATGGTAATGGAGTAAACCTCTGAAGCTATAAGCCAGCCCTAATGAGATGTTTTCCTTTGTAAGAGTTGCTGTGGTCATGATGTCTCTTCACAGCAATAGAAACCCTAACTAAGACATTAAGAAAAGCTGGGATCATGTGGGTTGTGTGCTCTGATAGAGAGGTGCCAGCAGCAGCCTGGAAACGCAGCACATTTCTTGTATATATCTGCATCTGGGAACTGAGTTTATTATATGCAGCTGAATGAGGAAGAATGTTTAGCTAATCTTGGTGGGAGGTCTTGTAGGGAGGACAGCCTCAGGCTGCAATCATTTGGTAAGAGGAAGAAATCCATACTTTCTGCACACACTATCAATATCCACACACGAATCTGGGTAAAGCTTTGCTATTTCCCCAAACCTGACTCAGGGAAGGCTTTGCATGGGTCCGAGGAATGGGAGCCCCTGATGTGGCTGTGCCCATATCAACAACACATATTCATTCAGGACCTCATCCTCTCTCCACAGCCATGGATGGTCAAGGCTGAGAGCTGCATCTTGACTTTTAGTTTGGTATCCACCTCATTGGGTGTGGTTCAGTGAGTTATCACTTTAACCACATTTCACCCTGCCCATCATGCTTTCCTATGAGCAGACCCCAGAGAGTGTTACATAGAGCCTATCCCACGAAGGAGAGACCATCCTGGCACCAAGGGCTACTGGTAGGACCATTTTTTTTTTTTTTTTTACTGCTTTTCTGGCCATGTGAATCCAGCCTCTTGCACCAGCCAAGAGGGTAAATTCTGTAAAAACAAACTCCATCTATTACATGTCAATAGTTCTCTCTCTCTCTCTCTCTCTCTCTCTCTCTCTCTCTCTCTCTCTCTCTCTCTCTCTCTCTCTCTCTGCCTATTCAAGCAGTGACCTTAAAACTCCAAAGCCACAGGTAAGCAACAGGCTATGGATCAATCAGAGCTTCTACAGGCAGTGAAGTAGCTCCAGGTCATGAAGAACTGGGTCTTTGGAGTCAGACCACTGAGTCTACATTACAGATTCCATTCACTCTATGTGCCTTTTGGACAAATCTTATTCTCTATGAAATGGAGGTAATATTACTAACCACTCCTTAGAGTTATTGTGAGGATTTCATGGGCCCATGCCTCTGTGGGATATCTGTATCTCTGAGGTATCTGTATCTATCCATTTTAAGACCCTCCTACACGTGCCTGAAACCACAGATAGCACCCAACTCTATACTGCTTGTGTATCTGCTCTATGTACATAATTATGATTACCTTTTACCTATATGCTTTGCAGTTTTTATTGACTGAGTTCTTGCTTTTATTAAGTAAAGTGATGGTCTCTTGAGCACAGTTCTGTGGTTGTAACAACTGACACAATAACCAAGATAGCTGCTAATTGATGGTTGGGGAGCATATGACCATCTTAGAGTAGAAAAAGAGCTGGGGAAGTAGGAGAGGATGCTAACTGAAAAGGGTAGATTAAAACTTTCAAATGCCAACGCTTTACCAAGCAATCCTAAAACTGATTGTCACCTCTTTAACCAGAAGATCAGTTCTGGGCCATAACCCAGACACAAAGCTAAATGGTAGATAGATTACAGCAGTCAACTGGCTGTGCCCTTCTGGTTCAAACAGAACAAAGCTAAAAGATAGCCTTGTGGAAATAAATTGGTTAGTTATGCCTTGTCTCAAACACCCACTCCGAGTTTGGGGCCACATAGAAAAGCTTTTAACTGAATTCAAAGTTTTAAAACCAACAGTAACAGGACACAGTTAATTACTTCTTCTTTTGTTGGTTTCAGGAAGTATAGTGCAAGATTCACACCGAAAGCTCACATTCTCTGGGCTGAATGAAGTGTTTGTGTCCTCCTCCATAAAGCCTCAACTGACAAAGACTCAACATGACTTGGACTTTGGGATTTTTTCCCAATTTGCATATGTTATTATTGCACCATGTATTATTATTTCCCTAAACTAGTGGTTCTCAACCTGTGGGTTGTGACCCCTTGGGGGTGTCAAATGACGCTTTCACAGGGGTCACCTAAAGCCATCATAAAATACAGATATTTACATTACAATTCATAACAGTGGCAAAATTATGAAGTAGCAACAAAAATAATTTTATAGTTGGGGATTATCACAATATGAGGAACTGTATTAAAGGGCCACAGCATGAGGAAGGTTGAGAAACCACTGTCCTAAACCTTGGTTTCAAGTTTCCTTGACATTTCTTCTGGACTTTGGTTCTTTGACTGCAAAGTTCCTGATCCTTTCCATCTCCTCAATGTTTTCTAACTTTGAAAACATTGGTGATGTTTTCAAATAAGTTGAAATCATCAGGCTAGAACAATAAATAATCTGATAGATCACTTGATACAGTTTTACTGTTCTCAATATTAAGAATGTGGTAATATTTGTTGAACAAGTGAATGAGTTCATGCATGGACTTGTGGGAAAACTTAGATCATCTCCTCTAAGGACCAAGGAGATTGTTCAACTCTCTGGGAACAGATACACTGACAAAAGAGTGATCAATACCCCAGGCAGGACAGTCTAAGATTTCGCAATGTCATTTGAGACAGTGCACAGTTTAAAATTTGTGATTTGTTTAATTCAGGAATTTTCCATTTAATATTTAGAACCATTGTTGACCATGAGCAAATGGAATATAGCAAAGAAACAGATAAGAGTACTGTATTTGAGAAGACCCTAAAATAAGAGCTGGCATTTGGTTCCTGGACTAGGAAGTGATTTACTGAGCATGTGTCAGAGCCCCTCCCACTTGCTGTGGTAAGGGGCCTTGGTGTTTGTTTGGGGGATGAGAGATTAGACCTGCTAAAACATATCTTATTTTGAAAAGTGGATGATGACTCCTTGATATTCCACCCATTGTGAGCCATGTCTCTAGTGAGACAAGGAGAAACCCATTTTCTCTGAGCTCTCTTATCATGATATGAAACCATATCCACATGCTTCTGCCAGGACCTATGAGAAACTTGAGCTCTTGATGTCCCCTTTTTGCTGGAGAGCATCTTTTTCTGACTCTCTGGATCCTAATGTGACAATGAAGCTCATATAGTCTGTTCATCACTGGGTAGAGTCCCTCACATCCAGAGAGAAGAAAGCCTCACCTAGGCCCCACATCTGAGCTAGTATCTGTAGTTGGACTTTCTTGTCAGGACCACCAACCCCTAAATGGAGACTTAGCATTAGTTATAAAAGCTTGGCCTTTAGCTTAGGCTTAGTCCCAACTAGCTCTTATAACTCAAATTAATCTATTCTACTAATCTATGTTCTGCCGCGTGGCCCTCTCCTTTGTGCTGTATATCCAACTTCCTCAGTTCTTGCAAGCCTAGATTCATCTTCATTTCCTCTCTCTCAGAAAGTTCCACCTATTCTCTCCTGCCTAGCTATTGGCCATTTAGCTCTTTATTAAACCAGTCAGAAGGCGCCTTAGGTAGAGACACATTTTTACAGTGTACAAAAAGATTATCCCACAACAAAGATAAATTCAGGTCAATATTTCATCCATGATCACGTCTGGCCTTCTGAAAGTTCTTTAAAACAATGAGGACAGTTGTCACCATGAAAGTCTTTAAGATGCACTGATTTGGGTGCCAATGCACTACTTTAAAAATAATAACCCTACTATGAATTTGGTGCTGGCCACTGCTTTGCTCTTCATTACAGCTCCATTATAAATGATCTACCCTAAATATGCTCTAATTTTTATGTGCTTTATAATGGTCTATAAATGGCACTCCATTGGCTGTGCCTTTGAGCCTAGCATCTCCAACTTGTCATGTTCCTTTCGTTCATTAGCATGCTTGCAACAGTAGCAGCGGGTTCGTTGTTGTTCAGTCTCCTGTCATGCCCTGTGTCCTGTCACGTCATCATTTCTGGCCTCTACTGTTGACATTTTAATGGCTTCCATGTCTGTTAGCTTACTTGCTGTTACAAAGGAGCCTTGCAGCCCTATCGCCATCGCAGGCTGCCTTTGTGTAAGCACGTCATAATTTTAGTTGTTACAAAAGCTGTGGCATCTACCACATGACCTCACTTTGTGTTCTTCATGTGGACTTTACAATCCATATAGAAGATGTTTCTTTTCCCACCAGAAGTGAGGAAGCCTGGAAAGAAGAGAGCTCTCAAGTAGTCATAAGATGTTCTTCAGGATTCTAGGTAAATTGCCAAATCACAACTTTCCTTGAGTAGTTCAGGGAGCAAAATTGCAGTGAAACCTCTGCAAAAGAGCCCTGGTGTTAAGATCCTAGACAAGCATCTTACTGTCCCCCACCATTAGAGAAAGAGGCAACAGCTCCTCTACACAGATCCACCTGACAGACACAAGGCGGAGTTCACCTCCTGAGAGGAATGAGCTCATAAAACTCAGGAGCAGATGCAATCTAGGATCACTGAGGTCAGACCAGGGCAACAGAGTCCTGCTTGAAGTCCTCTCTGTGGGCATAGCTGCATGTGCTCAGCAAGAGCAGTTGTCAACAGCTTAAAGGTGAAGTGCCATCCACAGGCTCATATGTTTGAACATTTGGTTGACAGCTAGTGGTGCTATTTGGTGGAGGCTATGGAACCTTCAAGATTTGGGGGCTAGCTAGGGGAAGCAGGCTACCATGAGGTAGGACTTGAAGGTTACAGCCATCCTTCCTTCTTGCCCAAGATCTTTCCTCTTTTGGTTGATAGAGATGTGAGTAAACCATGCCAGAAATTCCCACTGTCATAGCCTCAAACCACCTAAGCCACCATGATTTCTATCCTGGCTAGATTTTATTGTCAACTTAATACAACCTAGTTGTGGTCATTTGAATGTAATTGGCCCCCATAATCTCATAGGGAGTGGCACTATTAGGAGGTGCGGCTTTGTTGGAGTAGGTGTGGCCTTGTTGGAAGAAGTGTGTTACTGTGGTGGTGGGCTTTGAGGTCTCTTATGCTCAAGACACCACCCAGTGTCTCGGTTCACTTCCTGTTGCCTATGTAAGATGTAGGACTCTCATCTACCTTTCCAGCACCATGTCTGCCTGCACACTGCCATGTCCTACCATGAGGACGGTAGACTGAACCTCTAAACTGTGAGCCACCCAATTAAATGTTTTCCCTTCTAAGAGTTGCCATGGTTATGGTGTCTCTTCACAGCAACAGAAACTCAAACTAAGACACTAGTGTCACTTGGAAAAGAGGAAACTCAAATTGAAGACTTGCCTGGACTGATTGGTCTATGGCAGATTGTATTGATGATTGACATAAGTGGGCAGCACTATCCCAAGGAAGGTCATCCTAGACTGCATAAGAAAGTTAGCAGAGAGATGAGAGTATTCTTCACGGTTTCTGCCCCAAGTTTCTGCCTTGAGTTCCTGATGACTTCCCTAAATGATAGATTGTGACTTGAAAGTATAAGCTGAAATAAACCCCCTGCCCCCCAGATTGTTTTTGGTCATTGCTTTATCATAGCAACAGTGAAGTACACCAAACATCTTCCCTGCCATGATGGACTGGTGTAGTCAGAAGTTTTTCTGTGTCCTGGCCGGCAGCTGGGACAGATCTTTCCCATTCACGTCCCCCAAGTAAACACACAGAGGCTTATATTATTTACAGCTGCTCGGCCATTAGCTCAGGCTTATTACTGATTAGTTCTTACACTTAAATTAACCCATAATTCTTATATATGTTTAGCCACATGACTTGGTACCTTTTCTCACTTCTGCCTTGTCATCTTGCTTCCTCTGTGTCTGGCTGGCAACTCCTGACTCAGCCCTTCCTCTTCCCAGCATTCTCCTCGTCTTCTCACCCCGCCTATACTTCCTGCCTGGCTACTGGCCAATCAACATTTTATTAAACCAGTATATAAAAACATGATCCCACAGCAGACTGGAACTGTTAGCCAAAGCAAATTCTTCCTCTCTCACACAGTTTCTACAGATTTCCTGTCACAGAGATGAGGAAACAGTTAATCATGAAGAGAAGTGAAATACACAGAGAAGATGTTGTCTGCAGCTCAGGAGACAGCTCAAAGATGGGGATGGGTGGGTGGATGAAGTCTATCCCCTAAATGCCAGCTTGAGCACAAGGCCAACACACCTGGCTAGGGCTGAAATTTGTAATCTTGGAATAGACATTGGTTTTCTAGATCTGATAACCTAAGTTATGAACAACAAAAAGAAAAAAAAGAGAAAATTTACTCCAAACAACAAATACACAAACAACAACAAAAACCCAGTGATTGTGATTCAAGTAACACTTTTAAGAAGATGAAAATGGAAGCCAGATGTGGTGGCACACACCTGTAATCCCAGAGCTTAAGAGCCTGAGCGAAAAGATTGTGCATTTGGGGCCGTTTTGAGCTATAAAGCAAGACCCCACTCTTCCCCCGCCAAGAGAAGGGGGTTATTAAGGACAAGGAGCTAAAACTGCAATCGCATGCCTGATGTGATTTGCTACAAAGGAAAGAAAGTGGACAATATCAAGGTTACCAAAAATAATGAGTGAAGTATAATTGTCTGACGTGGGTCAGCCATCCAAAGTCATTAGCACTTTTCTCCTTAGCAATTACCCACAAGAAAATGTAACTTCTAAAAATGATACTGTTAGAACTGTAACAAATGCTAAGCACTAAAGGTGCATGGATCTATGCAGGCCATGTTAAATGCTGACAAGCGGCATAAAGAGGACCTTGATTAAGTGTTGGGGCATTCTGAACTCCTAGGTAGATTCATCAAGAATTATAAAAATATCAGTGAAATCTTAACTAGGATTTTAGTTAGGGTATTTTGAAGGTCTAGAAACATTTACTCTAATATGTACACAGAAGAAAGTTCAAGTATTATGTCCCATAAAACCGTAAACCTTTCAAAACAAGTAGCTAATTTTTAGGAAAATGGCAAAGCTGACCAGTTCTGTCAGCTGTATATATTTATTCTTGCCACAGATAACGATGTAAGTTGCTATGGCAATGGCTGCTGGTTAAGGCTCAGCTGGGCCCTCAGTAGGGTGAAAAACTGGAACTCCCTGCCTATGAGAGGTAAACCATCCAGCATGTGTCCAAACTAAAGCCAAAGAAAGATTTTATATAACTTAAAGGGATTCTGCTCCTGGGTAGAAGAGAATACAGGTAGACCACGACACAATTCTAGTCAACATACAGTATGTTGACCTTGTTCAAACAGCATCATGATAACCAAAATTTTACAGACAATATAATCATGACTATGTATTGTTTGCAGTGATTGCTATTTGTTTAGTGTGGTTTGGGGTCTACTCTGCAATTTTCATAATCAATTGTGGTCTGCGGTTTTTAATTCATTCATGTGTGACTCCAAATTTCAGAATCCCACTAGACATCCAAGTGGTGACACCAGGTTGATGGTTGGATGTGAGCCCAGAGCTTGTCAGACGGAGGACTAGGACTCTAACAGCAATCAGTTGCACATCTGTGTCCCTGTGACTGGGAGGGTCACTTGGAGGAGGAGCATTATAGTAACTAAGGAGAGGAACGACGGCAGAAGTCCTCGAGAGCATCTCTCTCTAGATGTTGGGAGACTGAAGAGCCAGTTCAGGAGATGAGGGTAGCAGAAGAGGGCCAGAATCAGCTTGAAGTATTTGGAGAGTGATGGAGAATGTCAGCTATTCCTGAAGGATATGGTTAGGAGAAGACTGGGGCCATCTCGGACATGAGTCACCATATGGCATGACAGTGACCTTGAAAAGTACCGTATTGGCTGAATGGCAGACGTTATGGAAACACAATGGGGTGAGTTCAAAAGCTCCTGCAACGACCAGAGTTAAACTCAGTGGTTCACACACACAAAAGACAGGCAAACAGAAGGAGGTTGGGGAATAAGCCGTAAGGGAAGAGAAGGCAAAAGAGAGCGGCTCTGGTACCAACACAGACTTTTAAAGAATATTCTTTCTTTTACTTGTTTGATGGTTTCAGAGATGTATATAGCAAATTTTAGTCATCCTCACCCCATCCCGCTTTTCCCAACAAATCCCCATCTTACTCTCATGTCTTCTCATTGGTTCTAAACCCAACCACATGACTTCTTCGTCACTGCCTGTCTATACAGACCTCCAAGTCTCTATGGTTCATACTGAGATTAAAGGTTCGGGTCACCGCTTGGCTGTGTCCTTGAACACACAGAGTCTCTGCCTGTCATATGATCGGATGAAGGGCGTGTGCCACCACTGCCGGACTTCTGCTAAATGGCTTGCTCTTAGCTCTGATCCCCAGGCAATTTTATATATTAACATACAAATAAAATCACATTTCAGAACAAATAAAATATCACCATAATTGGGTCTACTGTATAGTGGGTAGCTAGGGAGCGGAGGCCTGCCATATACATTTAATAAGACCTTCAGACAATTCTGATGCATCACAAAGATAAAAAAAAAACTTCTGGTTTAGAGCAACATTGTATACACTGTGAATAAATGAGGTTCTGTGACCATCTGAGCATCATAGAGTGGGAAAATCCCCAAGATAAAGGTATTTGCAATGTACCTTCCAGGGATGGATCCTGCAACAAGGATTCAATGAGAAACAACTTAGGGACGGTGGGTGGTGGCAGAGTGGTGGGGTCATAGACCTTGGTGAAAGTGGAGAATTTTAGAATGGCTAGCAGTGTTGGGAGGTGGGACAAACCCCTCACACACCTCACCTCTGCCCATGCAAGCAACCCTAACCAAACTCAGGGGACCAGCAAAAATAAGACAAGAAAGTAGGAGATGAGTTTGTTTGGAAAGAGAGGGTATTAGTGGGAGTGAGAGGGGCAAGAAAGAACGGAACAGGAGGTGACTATGATCAAGATAATTATTTACATGTATGACACTGTCAAAGAATACTCCCCCGAAGACGAGTAAGCAGGACAGAAGGGGTGATGGTTGCTAGGATACTCACCATCACACACTCCCTGAGGGCCATAAATTTGAATCAAGACCACAACAAGTGCTCACTGCTGCCAGCCAACAAATGAAGGTGGTAACCACGTAAAGGTTAGTTATGTAGAGGAACTAACTTCTTAGACGGTTCGGCCCAAGAAGCCTCTCTCTCAGATTAAGAACTTTCCTTAGCGTGGCATTCTACAAATCTACCCAACTTTCTTGCCGTTCTTCATTCTCCATTAGATTTGCATCATAATTTAATAGTTGCAAGATTTACTCGACTTCCTCCTTAATATTTCTCCCCCAATAGGCACTTCCCCTGTCAAAATCTTTGGTATCTGTTTCTTGGAGGACATAGAAGAAGACAGAAAGTTCCTTGTTGTGGAATATTACAGGAACTAGGCAAAGATGTGTTACATTTGTTTATGCTGTGGAATATTACTTTAACTGTGTAAAGGTATGTTACATTTGTTCATGCTACATTCATTTAATAATGTAAGGATGTGTGTTTGATTAAGTAAAGAATATGTTGCATCTGTTTCACCTTGCCTTCTTAAGGTACCTGATTGGTCTAATAAAGAGCTGAATGGCAATTGCTAGGCAGAGAAAGGACAGGCCGCGCTGGTGGGCAGAGAGAATAAATAGGAGGAGAAATCCAGGCTTAGAGAAAAGGAAAAAAGAAAAACAGGAGAAGGAAGAGGAGAATGAGAGACATACCTGAGGCAAGAAGCAAAGCAGACGCCAGTCAGAGAATCAGTGAAAGTAAGATACACAGAAGAAAGGTAACAAGGCAAAGGGTAGATAAAGAGAAATAGGTTAAGTTAAAAGAGCTAGCCAAAGCCGGGCGGTGGTGGCGCACGCCTTTAATCCCAGCACTCGGGAGGCAGAGGCAGGAGGATCTTTGTGAGTTCGAGGCCAGCCTGGTCTACAGAGCGAGATCCAGGAAAGGCACAAAGCTACACAGAGAAACCCTGTCTCGAAAAAACAAAACAAAACAAAACAAAACAAAACAAAACAAAAAAAGAGCTAGCCAGAAATGAGCCTAAATTAGGCTGAGCGTTCATAACTACTAAGAAGTCTCCATGTCATGATTTGGGAGCTGGTTTGTGCCTTAAAAGAAAAAGCCTGGTCCAGTTCCTGACTAGAATTTGAAGGTGAGATGATGCACCAGGCACTGTTTGTCTGTGTGCCTTACGGGAGTACCAATGAGGAGGATCATGGAGACATAGTGATCATTGAAGGACGGCATAATGGGCATAACAGCAGGGGTCACTCTGGAGTCTGTGGCATGGGCATCCTTCAAGCTGTTGAGAAGGGGATGTTCCTAGTAAGATAGATGAAAACACACCCAGTAATTCAGTGATGTAGTTCAGTGGTGGAGCATCGCCCCCACAAGCACCCGTATAAGAACCACTCAGTTAGCCTCCGTGGATGTTGCAGCCCCCTCCAGGCACTTATGAGATGGTTTCTACCGCTGTTTCTCTTCGCTGTGGCCACCAGTAGAGGAAGAGATGATAGTGTGGGCATTAAAAGAACAAGCAAACATTTTACAAAAGGTGTGTGTGCGTGCATGTATGCATGCATGTGAGAAGGGATGCACATACATGTGTGTTCCCTTATGTGTGAAGGCCAGAGGACAACCTCTAGTGTTATAGGGGACATCATCTTGTTTATAGAGACAGGCTCTCTTAGTGCCAAGCCAGTAAGACTTAAGGTATCGAATGTCCTTGTGTCTCCAGTGCAAGCATTACAAATGAGCGCTGCTGTGGCCAGCTCTTTCTACATGGATTCTGGGGCATAAGTAAGGTGTTTATGTTAGAAGCATGAGATTCTGAGATCAGCCCTTGGAATGGACTTAAAAAAAAAAAGCCAAATGTGATGATATTCCCTTATAATCTCAGTGCAGTAGAGGTAGAGACAAGCAGGTTTCTGGGGTTTGCTGCCCAGCCAGTCTGGGTTATTTGGTAAGTTTCCAACCAGTGAAAGCCTGTCTCAGAAGAAAGTTGGTCAGTACCTGAAGAGCTTGAGATTGCCCTCTGACTCCACACATGTACACCTGTGCATATACACCCCCCAAACCACATCCATCCATCTATCTATCTATCTATCTATCTATCTATCTATCTATCTATCTATCTATCTATCTATCCATCCATCCTATCCATCTACCTATCTGAATGGAACTCTTTGGTATAATAATGAAAAGAGGGCTTGTATACAGTACAACTGGAAATAATTTTCCTCCTCCTCCTCCTTTTTTTAAGACAGGTTTTTTCTGTGTACCCCTGGTTGTCTTGGAACTAACTCTGTAGACCAGACCAGGCTGACCTAGAACTCAGAGATCCGCCGGTCTCTACCTCCTGAGTGCTGGGATTAGAGGTGTGTGCCACCACTGCCAGCATAATTTTGCTTCTTAATACAGGCCAAGTAACTATCTTGGAAAACCAACGATAAGACCAAAAAGCATCATATTTTCTTTTCTTTTTTATTTTCCTTCCATCCCTTTTCCAACTTCTCCTCCTTTCTTATTACTATATGTTTTCAAATTAATATATGAATATTTTCATCAGAACTATAGAAATTACAAAAACTTAAAAATTCTGTTACAAAAAATGTCAACTACTGAAGGGTCTGACCTTTTGCCCAAGTCAACACTAGAGGGTGCTACACACCGCACAGCCAGCCCTCTTCAGTCAGAACGGCTCCTGAGATAGCCAGCTCTTTTGTGGGTAAATTTGCATAAAAATGCATAAAATTCACAGAGATCAGGAAATACATGAAAGAAGAGGGCTTGATTTGTTGTTATTGGTGGTGGTAGTAGCCTCAGTAAGATTTCCTCAAGTGAGAGGTCAGGTTGAGTGGTTAAGGAGACCCCAGGCAAAACACAGTACCACGCTGCTGCTCTGTTGGGCAACCTGCATATTTTCCTGCAGCTTGAAATGCTGAAGCCCTCTACCAAGCAGTCTTTTCTAGAATGAAAACTCAACTTCGGTTCATTTTCCTGACAGAATACCAAGGTGGTAGATCAATGAATACTAATAATAGACATACTAAAATGCTTATTAGATTATAATTATCTGTGAATGGCCCCTCCCCTCAACCAACCCAAATGATAGCAGTAGAGTTGGGAGATTGACATTGGGGTCATTTATTTATCTCTATTCATAATTTCCTAAGACCAATATTGTATTTTGCATCAGGAATGTCCTCTAAAGATTCTTGTATTGAACGTTTGGCCCTGCGGTAGCAATGTTTAGAGATGGGGTCATTGAGAGGTAATTAATTAGATCATGAGGACTCTGTCCTTGTGAATGGATTCATCCATTGATGTAATTAGAGTTGAATGGACTGTTAGCATGTGATAGAAATAGTAGGAGGTGGGGCCTAGTTAGAAGATATAGGACCTTAGGGTTTATATTTCATCTCTCTGTCTCTCTGTGTGTCTCTCTGTGTGTCTCTCTGTCTCTCCTGTCCACAATGAGGTGGGCAGCTTTGCTCTGCCATACCCTTCTATCATGGCATACTGCCTCACCACAGGCTCAGAAACAATGGAAGGAGCCAATCAACCATGGACTGAACTCTCTGGAGCCGTAATCCCAAATAAACCCACGCCCCTGTCAGTTGGTTTTCTTCACTATTTCATCAGGACGGTAGAAAGCTGGCATGCACAGCAGCCTCCAGCCTTTCAAATGCTTGTCTTCAAGGTGGACTGGCACCAGCGCTTGCGGTTTAGCTGTGAAATATCTCTTTAATGCTCCTGTGTTTAAGGCTTTGGGAGGTGATTGGATTCTGAGGGCTCTGACCTAATGAATGGGTCAACGTGTGATGAATTCATAGTTGAATGGACTTTTGGGAGGTGGTAGTACATGGAAATGAAGCTTGATTAAAAGAAGTGTGTTGCTGGGCCATGAGTTTTAGGGGTATGTCTAACCCTGGCTCTCTGATGTCTTTCTTGGCCCCTGGTTGCCTGAAGTGAGCAACTTTGCCCTATTATAGGCTCCCTGCCATGATGGTATACTTCACCTCACCTGGACCCAGAAGCAGTGGAGGTAAGTGCCCATGGAATGCGACCCTTAAAACCATGAACCAAAATAAATCTTTTATCACTGAAGCTGTGTTCTCAGTATTTTGTCACAGTGATGAAAAAAACAAACCCAACAAATAAACAACAAAAATTCTGTAGCCAAAAACACACAATGTTTACCATTTCAGCCGATCAAAATGAATACATCCAGTATAACTATTACCACTGTGCTGGTAGTTTTATGTTAACTTGATATAAACTAGACTCATCTGAGAGGAGAGAGCCTTAATTGAGAAAATGCCTCATAAGATCAAGCTATAGGCAGGCCTACAGGGCATTTTCTTAATTAGTGTTTGATGGGGAGTACCCGGCCCATTGTGGCTGGTACTACCTCTGAGCCAGTGGTCATGGGTTTGGTCTTGGCAGACTGAGCAAGTGAAGAGAAGCGAGCTGGTAAGCAGCACCCCTCCATGGCCTCTGCATCAGCTCCTGCCTCTAAATCCCTGCCCTTGTTTGAGTTCCTTCCCTGACTTCCTATGATGAGCAGTGATGTGGAAGTGTAAGCCAAATAAACCCTTTCCTCCTCAATTTGCTTTTGGTCATGGTGTTTCATCATATCTATAGTAACCCCAACGAAGCCGGGCACCTTTCATCTCCAAAAGGTTTTCTACCTCCCAGACTGAAGTTCTCCATCCACTAAACAGTTACTCCCATTCCTCTTCATGAGACCCTGATAGCCATATGCCTGCTCCCACCTTAGGTATTCCTTATTGGACTCATAGAATAGAATACGTTCTCCTGGGTCTTGCTTATCTCACTTAGACAATGTCATCAGGGTTCATCAAAAAATCAGAATTTTATTGTTTTGTAAAAGATTTGTTTTTATTTGTGTATATGTGTGTGTGACATGTACCTATGAACAAGCCAGAAGAGGGCATCAAATCCTCTTGGAGCAGGAGTTACAGGCAATTATGAACTACCTGATGTGGGTGCTGGTAACTGAAACAGGGTCCTTTGGAAGAGCAGCAGGTATTCTCAACCACTGAACCATCTCTCTAGCACCAAAATGTTATTGTTTTTAAATCCAGAATAGTATCCCGTGGTGATTAAATATCAGGTTTTATTTATTCATTCGTCCTTTGATCAACACCTGGGTTGTTTTGACCTTTTTTGTATTATTTTATGTATTATAATACTAGAGCTACAACTTTTAGCGTGCAGACATCTGCTTGAGTCCATGCTTTCAATTCTTTTGTGTAGATGTTCAAAAGCATAGTGTAAATAATTCTGTCTTTGATTTCTTGAGACATTGCTGTTTTATTCCTACATCAATCCATACAGTTTATCCTTCCTACCAGCAAGGCACACAGGTTTCAGTTCTTCCACATCTTTGTTAGAATTTTTATTTCCTGTTTATTATTATTATTATTATTATTATTATTTGTGTGAGGGAGAGAGAGAGAGAGAGAGAGAGAGAGAGAGAGAGAGAGAGAGAGAGAGAGAGAGAGAGAGAGAGAGAGAGAGAGCGCGAGCAATCAAGCACACACCTGGGATTGGGTGAGTGGTATAGGATGTATATGACGATCGGGCCTAACTTTCACAAATCTGTTCTTCTCTTCTGCCTTGTTAAGACAAGATCTCTCTTGTTTTGTTACTGCACTAGCTAGAGAAAAAACTCCCAGCCAGTTCTCCTGCCTCAGTTTCCCATCTCTGGGAAGGAGTGCTGAGATTACAGATGGGCACGCCCCCGCTTGCGGCTTTTGGCATGGGTGCCCGGGCTGTTCAGGCTTGCACAGCCAGCCCTTGGCCCTGCAGAGCCGTCTCCTCAGTTCATTGTCTGGTTTTCAACAAAAGCCATGTGAATGTGTATGGAGTGGCATCTCTCTGTAGATTTTTTGTTTTGTTTTTTAGAGTGGGTGGGGGTGGGGTTACACAGGCACATGTGATGATGCATGCATGTGGAGGTCAGAGGTCAATGCTGGGGGTGTTCCTTGATGGCTCTTTATTGTTGAGATAGGGTCTCTCACTGAACATGGATCTTGCCAAGTTGGCTTGACTGGCTGAGCAATCTCTGTTCCCTTGGGCTGGGATTTTATGTGTGTTCTGGGCAGTTCTTCGAGCTTACATGGCAAACACTACCCACTGAGTCATCTTCTCAGCCCCTCACTGTGGTTTTGATAGATTTTTTTTTTTTTGCCTATTCAACAGTTTTATCAATGACTTAGGAAGAGACAGAGAACAGAAACTCACCTGACTTGTTGATCAAAGGAGAATAGAAGCCATAGCGATGTGCTCCGTGGCAGAAATGAGAACCAAGCTTCCATTGAATATTTGCAGAGGGGTTGTCAGACTACAGCACGTAAATGAATTTGTCCCATCGCCTCTTTTTGCAAATAAGGCAACTCAAGAACATCCATTGGTTTATGCATAGCCACAGATGCTTCCCAATGTAATGAAAAAGTCATTCATTGTGACAGACATGTGACCTGCAAAGTCTGAAATAGTTACAGTTCTGCTCTTTTCAGAAAATATTTTCCACTTCCTGGGTTATGGGAAAGAGACAAATGTAAACAAATATTTAATTTATACAAGCATAAGGTATTTGCACCTAAGCAATTATAAAAGCAAGAATACAGCAAGAAATTGGGGATCCATGATTTTTTTCCATATAAAAAAGACAGTGATTTATTTTCTCAGCGGTGAACTGAATATGCCTCAGCATTGTGATGAATGGGATGAGCAGAGGAGAGGCTGATGTAATGTGAGGCCAGAGAAAAGAGTCCTGAGCACTGGTGTTCAACCTTGGCTGCACGGGGACATCCCCTCAACACTTAGAGACGCCATGGCAAGTTCTGGGGGAATCTGTTGAACATGTGTGGATGCATCGATTTTCAAAGCTCCCCAGGTGACTGTCGTGTGCAGGAGTGACATGCCTATTTTGCTGATGTCAGGCATATCCACACCTAGAGCCTCATCCCATGTGTCCCAGGTTCGGGGATATAAAGATGAGTTGATTCCTGTTTGAGGAGGAGCCTGAACCGTGAGAGAACAAGAGTTCATTTTGATAAGAAGAACAATCACAGAAGGCATGGACAGGAAAATCTGGGAAGACAGTAGGAGGTTGATAAACCACTTGAAGCATTTGAAGGCTGCCTCCTGAAAGACGGTTAGAATTCTATGTGGTGGGTCCCAGCAGGGAGAATAGGGAATAGAGGAAATAAGTTCCCGACTTCTATTATCTCCTTTAGCATTGCCCCAAAAAAGATGCTGTTGGGGGAAGGAGTGTGTTTTGAGGGGTCCCATCTGTTGGTCCCCGATCCATGTTAGTATGCAAACAGCATGGCACAGAGGGTAGCCACAGGCACAATAATCCAGTCCCACACAAACAGTTGCTGTGATTTCTCATAGCAGGCCTTGTGCTATTATTCATTTATGGGAGCTCACACCATCCCTGCAGGAGGGGAATTCACTTTTCTAATTCATGTTTGAGGAACCAGGATCTCTGAGGTTTGCTCGGTGTCTCATGTAACAGGGACACCGGATAGACAGTCTTCCAGCCTAGGCTCCTTTGACACTAGGGATACTGTATGTGACTAGTTAGACCTGAGGTGGTGTGGGGCAGTAATGGGGGTACTTTAAACCCTACAGAGCTGGTCTGTGTAGAGCAAAGGTTACTCTCCAGTGAGTCACCTTTGAAACTTTCTCTTTGGAATTGTCAAGGGCAAGGCTTCAAGACAACATGAGGCAATCTACTCCATGCCCTTTCTCAATATGCAGATGAAGAAACCAAGGAAAAGGTCAGGAGACAGTCTGGATTGCATATTTAATATCAAAAAAAAAAAAATCCCCACATTCTTGCTCCAGCTGCCTTAACCAGTCTTCCCCCTGCTCAAAATATAGCTCATCTTAGGCAACTGACTGCCTTCAGAACGAATCCACAGACATGCGAGAGAATCAGTCCCTTCACTTGGTTGATGCATCTTGACTTGGATTCAGAACAGCATGGCTAAGCCTCTGTATTCGGCTCACAGTCCGCACTCAACTCTGACAGGCTCTTGACTCTGTAAGAACTAACTTAGTCTACTGAGAATGCGCACTGGCACCGCGGAGGGACTGTGTGAAGAGAATCTTTTGCTTTCAATGTACTTTGGAAGGAATTCCAATGACAAGTTGCCAGAGCCACGTTAAACGGTGTCAGTCTCATTGGCGTAGAGCGCCTCTCAGAGAAAACCCAGGGCCAGCTTAGCAGCTCGAGATGAACTCAGTCTGTTCTCTTCACCACACAGAGCTACTAAAAAGCCTCTGTGCTAGCTGCCACCAAAACAGAAACCTCTCTTGGGGAAGAGTCTACTCCGCTGGAATGACTTTCTCAGCAACCTCATATCTATCTATCATCTATCCCAGACCAAACATGTAAGTTGTCACCAGGAATAGGAAGACAAGGGATATGTGTGACTTCTAGGCAAAGATGATTAGGAGGCAAACAAACATTTTCTATGCTTGATAAGCTCCCACCAGGCAGCTGGATGCAAATGACTCCCATGGTGTTTGGAAAGGGAAAGCCACAAGAGAGAAAGAATTTGGGTTAGAATAGGTTTACTTTAGGTCATTGTTTAGATAAGGAATGTCACCCCAAAGCCTGTGTTTCAAAAGCTGGCATCAGTGGGAAGTGGTAGACCCTTTAAAGGTGGAGCCTAGTGAAAGGAAGTCGTATTATTGGGAGTATAGCCTTGAAGGGGCCGTTGAGACCTTGGACCCTTCCTGTCTCTTTCAGTTCCTACCTGTCATGAGGTAGACAGGCCTCCTCCATCCCACACCCACCATGATGTACCATGCTACCATGAGCCCAAGACAATAGGATCAAGTGACCATGGACTGAAACTTGTGGAAATATGACTCAGAAGCAACTTTTCCTCTTCATAAATCAAACGCTTGGATATCTGTCAGTAAGAGGAAGTGGACTAGCATGTTACCTCAACAAAAAAATGCTTTTATCTCTTAAGCCCTGGAGTTTTGAAGATTTATTTGTCGCCGCAGCTAGTATAATCCCAAAGCAGCTGTGAAAATACGATTTCATCAAAATATAAACATATCGGCACGGAATCTATCAGAGCACCCGATGCACTACACACTGTATGTTTTGGGTAAATGAACGAGTTGAAGCCATTAGTGGCTTGGCGAAGAGATATTAAAGAAAGGCTGATATGTGGCCTTCAGGGTGAAGAGCATGGTTTCCACATGCCGGGTCTTGTTTTTGTTTTTCTAGCTATACTCAGGAATAAATGAAGGGAAGAGGGTTGTAATTGCTGCAGAGAGAGACAGCCAGATTAGGGTCTGACTGTCTGTAATCAAATCAGGCTGCCTTCACGAATACACTGCTCAGGAGGCACACACTGAGCCGCCTCTCCTACGAGATGAGTTTGGGATCTCCTCTGGATTTGCATGCAGTCTCATTTGTATCACTGTTACGACATGCTACATCAAAGTGGAGCCTGAAGGTGACACTATAGCATCTGCTCTTCACTTCTCAGAGAAGCAAGGCTAAGCCCTGGGAGGTGGACACACCCAGAGTCCCTTGAACGTCAACAGTCCACACCCAAGGCAGACTAGCAGGACTTCGGGCTGAGGAAGGGAGCTCTGACCCTGGCAAGTTACTTACCTCCCCCTGCCTCTGTTTCCTCCCCTTTAAAATGGAGAGAATTAGAGTAGAACTTGCTTTGCGGGGGTGTCGCAAGTGTGAGTTCATAGACTTGCAGTCTCGGGGTGAGACCTGGTGTGCAGGAAGCACCAGGAAAAGTGTGAACAATTGTAGTGGTATCAATTATGTTTGAGCTCATTTTCACGTGTCAGTGTCCTCCGGCTTCCCAGAATGGAGACATTAAGCACACAGAGAAGGGAGAAGCATAATGAGTCAGAGCGTGCCAGGAAGTTCTTACCCCAGATTCTCAGAATGCACAGCCTAAGAAACTAAGCTGCCTCATAAAGCAAGTGTGAATGGGTATTTGGCACGCCAAGATTAATTCATTAAGAGAGGAGGAATTCGGGATTTATTCACATCTCAGGAATGCTACAACGAAGTATAAGCATGCCATTGTTCCTTACTGTGTAAAGGAAAAGAAAATGCAGGTTGTGTTAGCTCGGCCCCTGTCTGAGAACGAGGATGGACTGGGAGAATCAAAACAGGTAATCTCGTGCTGCTTGCCTCTGTACAATCAGAAGACCCGACTGTGAGGAGTTAGCATCACAGAAGGGCTTGTTAGGCAATTCTGGAAGGCCAGGTTTTCTAGAATTGCTTGGAATCAGTTGAGATTTTGCTGAACAAAGCACATATATCCTCCCATCAGGTTCTCCTGGTCTAACCATTTCAGGGCAGAATTCCTTAATATAGCCACAGCAGATGGTCACCAACTTCTGCTTGGACGCTTGCTTGCCACCCACTCATTGCCGGGCAGCGTTGACTGTTACAGAGTCCTTCCCTTGACTGAACCAACAATCTGTCTTCCTGGAATGTTGGTCTACTGTCCCTACATTTATCTCCTGGTGTGAAGTATAATCTATTTTCTTGCTTTCTCCCTCTTGAGGGACAGTGACAGAAGAAAAATAGCCTTCCTAGGAGGGATATCTATTTAACTATTTATATCTAATTTAGCTATCACACCTCAGTCAAGTTACTTAAGGTTTCATTGCCTCGATTTGTTTAACTTGAAAGGATCACTTAAATTTCCCTAAGAGTCTTGTGAAAGTTAAGATAACTAACTAATCATAATGTCCATGAAATACAGAGGACAGAGCTTGGAACTGTTTACGCAATGAATGATAGTAGTAATGATCATTACAGTGTTCAGCACCCTAGGCCTTTGTCGGCTAAGTATCCATGAGTCTCCTCCAACTGTTCCCTGACCTGGTGGCCAGTCCCATCCCTTGGAAACAGTTCACTTGCCCATCTACATAGGTCTTTACTCTGGAGTGACTCAAGAATGGTCCCAGTTGGCTGGTCACTCAAGGAGAGAAAACCAAAATGGAGGCTTGAGCTTTCCTCCCAGAATGCCCACGTCACCTGTGAGGAACCAGAAGTCAGCAGACACCAGCAAATATTCTGCCCACCAAGGAGAAGCTTTGACATTTGAAGTCACCTCTCTGTGTTCAGTCAATGGTATATGAGAAGGAGCCTCTCGCTATGGTCAAATTTAATTTTCACTCCCAATCAGGGCACTGTAGATTTATGAAAATAGCCTGAATTGGTGCTCCTTTCTTATACCCATACCTGCAGTCGGTTCCACATAGATGGAATCAGAATTGAATCCTAAGATCCCCTCTGGGTATTTACAGGGAACTCAGGGTTTGGGGTGTGGGAAAAACTCCCACACAACTGATGTCAGAGTTGATATATTCTGGAAGAAGAAAGTGCTATAAATGAGGAGAGAAGGAAGGATGGTAACTTTTTTTCCTATGTAGACCTTAGGAGGAGACCAGTCATTAAAGAATAGGACACACAAGTTGCACACAAATTTCACCCCGCATTTGTCTCAGGAAGCACTTGTTTTTCTTGCCTTTTTGATACATCCTGTGTCTTCAGGCTGAGCTGGTCTCCACGATGCTACCCTCAAGTCCTTACCCTTCTGAGAACTAGGACTCCAGGGGTGTGCAGCCACACCTAGTGGGAAGGTATTTTTATAAAGCTATATAAACAGCATGTTGAATGGTGGCCTCCTTCTGAGATATATATATATACTCCTCCTGATTCCTAGAAGCATGGGTGTGACCTTCTTTAGGGAAAAGTTGTAGATAAAGGATCTGAGACAAGATCTTCCTGCAAGATCCCGGTAAACCATAAATCCAATGGCAAATGTCCTTGTCGGAGAAAAGTAGATGGGGCTTTAAGACACAGAGCTGAGAAGGCCCTACGAGGATGGAGACAGGGTAACACAGGCAACACCTGAGGAGCATCAGGATTCAGCCTGCAGGTGCTGGAAAACCAAGGCGGAGTACTTTCCTTGACCTTTGGGCAGATGCCTGGTCCACAGCCTTTAAATACTGTGACGGTGTGGTCCTGGACCAAGTCTCTGGTGAGAACTACCGCAAACAGAGTTACATGGAGAAAACAAGCCATAAACAACTCCCATGTTCCAAGTAAGTTGATGATTTTGAGTTGGGCCACATTCATAGCTGTCCTTGGCCGCATGCAGCCGTGTGGCTGGACACAGTGGTAACCAAAACTTGGATGCAGGCCTCTGGGCCCCTGGGATTGTGAGATAACTTCTCTCCTCTGTTGTAACTCACCAAGTCTGTGCTTATTTGTTCTTGCAGCCCCCGAGGAACACGAAGAACATTTCCTTCCCTGGGGATCTGAAGAACCTGGAGAACCCGAAACCACCCTCAGCTTTCCGGCTCTCTCAGACCTGTGAGGTCAAAAAGAATAAGATTGGCAGGTAGTGAATGTGCCCATGAGGTCACAGGAGCAAGGGATCCCTGTGAGGTGGAAGGTGGCAGTCACTGTGGGACACGCTTGTGCTGGGGGACTGGGCTTCCCTGTCAGCCTGGAAGGAGAGGTTGATCTTTCCCGGCTCTCTTCTTAAGAAGCCCAGCTTCTGGCCGGGCGGTGGTGGCGCACGCCTTTAATCCCAGCACTCGGGAGGCAGAGGCAGGCGGATGTCTGTGAGTTCGAGGCCAGCCTGGGCTACCAAGTGAGTTCCAGGAAAGGCGCAAAGCTGCACAGAGAAACCCTGTCTCGAAAAACCAAAAAAAAAAAAAAAAAAAAAAAAAGAAGCCCAGCTTCTGCCCTGGCCTCCGTGCTGCATGCCTTTAATCCCAGCACTCTGGAAAGCAAAGGCAGGTGGATCTCTGAGTTCAAGGCCAGCCTGGTCTACAGAGAGAGAGTTCCAGGACAGTCACGGCTACACAGAGAAACTCTCTCAAAAAAAAAAAAAAAAGAAAAAAAAAGAAAGAAAGAAAAAAAAAAACCAAAAAATAAATGAATAAAAAAATTTTAAAAACCCAGCTTCTTCTTTTGATAAATATAATGTTCTGCTTCTGAGGAGACTAACATATGCTAATTTAGTCTTGCCTGTGTCACACATAATCTTTCTTTCTTTTTAAAATACAGTCTGATGGGGCTTTTATTAGCCATAAATATGCACGGGTCCCTCAAAGAAGCTGTCATTCGGCTCCTCGATGCGATATGTGATTGTTCCTTCGTATCAGTCAAGGCAGCCTGGCTTACACTGTGGGAACAAACAGCATTCGAGCCTCAGTGGCTTTCAGTGCTGAGTTTTGTGGCAGGCTGATCTATGTCCCCTCAAAATATGTGTGTGGAAATCTTGACTCCCCGGACATCAGAATGCCTGCCTGTGTGGAGACAGTGTTTAAGAGGTAATTAGATGAAAATTGAGGCTGTGCCCTACTCCTATAGGAATAGTGTCCTTGTAAGTAGACACACAGGGTGGGGTGAGGACGGGGGTGGGGGTGTGGGGGGGAGGGGGGGAGTTGAGAAGATGACAGGGACTGAAGTGTTCTCCAATCATCTCATCTTAGAAGCCCAAGAAAGAGGCCCCTCTCACAGCCCCTGGGGGAGCCAGAGCTGTCAACATTCTGCTCTGACTTCCAACTCCAAGACCTGTGTGGGGAAAAAAAAAAAAACAAAAATTCTACCATGGAAGCCGTCCAGTCCGTGGTACTAAGTCAGCATGGCCCTGACAAATGACCCAGCTAGAATGGAAACCAGGGGGATTTTGCTGGTTTTGGTCACTGCTTTCTCTAACTTTCCAGAATGAGACAATGTTGTAGATACTTAATATGTGCTTAAATACGTTTGCTAATTTACGTTGAGGTCATATGATAATAAAATTAAGGTTAACACCGAATAACTATGAATTATGTGTTTCTTCAAAAATAATATCTTTAAGCGATTTCTCTGAAATCCTCACTGCGGATGTGGGAAACTGCTCCCTGGTGGCTTGGAGTCTGGGGTGAATCTCCGGGAGCTCAGGATGTTGCTGGCCCTGCCCCTGGTCTAGAAGCACATCATCTATCCTTGTCAGGACCCCTGGGAGATAAAGTAACAGAATCTAGCCCAATAGAGTCTAGAAATAGGAGAAGTTTTTAAGAGTTGAATAACTGGGTTCTGGCCTCAGAAACAACTGGAACCAAAGTTTTGAGTGGACTGAATAAAATAATTCTCCAAATAAAATAATTCTCTGTCTCTTTGTTTCTCCATCTCTTGTCTTCCTCTCTTTCTCCCCTCATCCGTACTTCTTCCTTCCTCCACAGCAACCTCTGCAGGCTCCTGTTCCATGCCAGCATCCCAGCACTCTTTTGGGTCCTTTCCTTAGATCTGATCTGAAAAGTCCTGAAGATGCACTTTTTTTAAATCTGGGATAGATGCTCCTTGGCCCAGTCAGCTGTGGCCACAGCAGCAAGGACTTATTAACTTGGTGTTTAGTCTTAGTCCAGAGGTCCACAGACATGGCTACTAAGGATCAACCTCTCAGTATGCATTGCAAGAAAAACTGAAAACTCAATAGGATTGCTGCTTTCTGGACTCCCGTTCCTGTCTCCTACTAGTTACATGATCAGCTTTCACATGTATCCATCTGTAATCGGCCTTATTATTCTGACTCCTGTTAAGAAATTCCCTCACCTCCCAGAAGTGTCTATTTCTACTATAAAGTCAGACCACCTTCTGCAGGTCTGGGTCTGAGCCTACCACAAGGGAAACAAAGATTCAAGGATTTGTAAGGTACAAGGTTTGGAGAGTCTCAGTACACACTGTGTTTCGTGGGAGGCACAGGACCTCTGGGCAAGAACAATCGTGGATCTCATTTCTTCACATGGGCCTTTGTTCTCTTGGCAAGTTCTGTTATTATAAGTTTAAAAATGGAAACATCACAGTTGAGCTCTGGGCTGCACACAAGGGGTAATTTTATGACTGTCCACTCTCTCTTCTCCAGCCCTTATGTAAGCTCCTCAAGGGTAATTCTCTTTTTCCAGCATCTAGCATGCTGAATAAATGAATGGGATGAGCATGGTCAGGGCTTGGTGGAATGTAGCAGAGAGGATACAAACTATACCCAGGGTGAAGGCATCCCTCAGGAATGCCTAGAACCTGAATCTTGCTTAGGTGAGAATCATGTGATAGGAAGGTAGGTACAATTTACTGAGCAGAAGGAACAGCTGAGGAGAGAAGTCACATACTAAATTTCTGCCGGTGCCAAGTCTAGAATTTATGTTTCCACTTTTTTTTTTCCCCACAGTTAGGAGAGAACCAAGTTTGGTTCTGTCTATAGCAGGTTGATGCTTTTTCAGATGCAACACGGTTAGCCTCAGATGCTGTATCCTGTCAGGGAACTCTTGCTATGGAAAATTCCAGTGGGCCTCAAGAGGAAACTAGATTGCCTATTAGTCATGTTGCAGCTACCGCCCGATCAGGAGGGGCAGCACACGTGCTCTGTGTACATTTCTTTGTGTGTTCACAAGAACAGGTAAAAGAAAAAAAATGCAAAGTGGCCTAGAAGCATGAGTAAGGAAGGAAACCACTGAGTCCTTTGTTGGCATGGTGTGGTGCACTCAGAGTGGACTATAAATGCCACAGATGGATACAGATGATGTCCCTGAAGCCCAGAGGTTAACCCTTCATCTACCACCTGTGTTGGCTCGATGGAGTTCAGAGTTCATCTAAACACAATGCTGAACTGCTCAAATCAGAACTAAAGAATTTGCACAGCCAAGGTAAGGACAGAAGAAAAAGAACGTACCACCTCCCCATGCCCAATCTAAGACCTGTCTTATGTGGATGAAGAAGTCCTTCTCTCCTGATTTGAAACATCATTGTATTTAGACAGTTTGAATGGGGTTGGAGAGATGGCTCCATGGTTAAGAGCACTGGTTGCTCTTTCAGAGGACCTGGGTTTGATTCCCAGCACCCACATGGCAACTCACAACCATCTACAATTCTATTCTGAGGGGATCTGATCTGAAGATGCCTTCTTATGGCCTCTTCACACATGATGCATAGACATACCTGCAGGCCTAACACACATAAAACATAAAATCTCAAAAAGGAAAGAAAGTTTGAATGGACAAGGCTGGAGTTTTCTCCACTCCTGCCTGGACCCTTAGCTGCTCAGACCCAAATAAACACACAGAGACTATATTACTTATAAACTCTATGGCCATGGCAGGCTTCTAGATATCTAGTTCTTATATCTTAAATTAACCCATTTCTATTAATGTATAAGTTGCCACATGACTTGTGACTTTACATCTTGTTTCTAATGGCAGCGGAGGTAACATCTCCTGACTCAGCCTTCCCTCCCCAGAATTTGCCTCTCCCTTTATCCTGCTTATACAATACTTCCTGCTTGGCTACTAGCCAATCAGCATTTTATCTATCAATCAATCAGAGCAACACATTCACAACATACAGAGCCATGTCCACAGCATGGAATAATGACTTACTGGCCAAGAGCAAGTATTACTCTTCAAGAAGACCTTAGTCCTGTTCCCAGCATCATGTCAGGTAGCTCACAACTTCCTCTAACTCCAGCTCCAAAGAGATACAACATTCTCTTCTGGCCTATGCAGGCACAGCATGCATGTGCAAAAACCTAGACACACCCAGACACACATGCACACACATAATTAGGAAAAGAAAAAATGGCGTTTACCACACACGTGCCAGGCAGGCTGGTGAAATGGCCCCATAGGCAAAGACACCGATGGCATGCTCAATGACCTGTGTTCCGTCCTGGAGATCCACATGGTAGAAGGAAGAACTGAAGGAAAGCTTCCTCTAGCCTTCTCGTGGTGACTGTGGCACACTTTCCCCAAAAATAACATTTGTAAAATTTTTTTAATAGACTTTTGGGGTAGTCCTGAAAGATGCCTTCCCATCTAGCCCTTGTACCTTTCTTTGGTCCATTTCCCAAGTGAAAAAACAATCTGGGTGCAGGTCTTATCCCGATCTCACAGCCCTTCCTTCCTGTTGCTTGGCCCTTATTTTCAGGAGTGTCCAAACATTCAGCTCGGGTTCATGTGCTCCTTGCCTTGTCCCAGGCCGTTGCTTCTCCCTTCTTTATCTTATCACCATTCAGGTTTAGGAGATACAGCTCTAGATTCCCAGAGTAGTAACTGGTGCCCTTTAAGAGCTGTCCTGAAGCCTAAAAAAAAAAAAAAAAAAAAAAAAAACAACCAAACAAAAAACACCTGTCCTATAATTCAGAAGCCCCCTGAGAATACAGAGGAGCCCAGGAATTTCCTTAAAAATCCTGTGCTATTTATTAAGCAGCACAATGTTATTCATTAAGTGGTACTGTTTACCATGTGAGAAAAGCCTCAAGGTAAAACAAAACCTGCTATAAGTATTTATTAAGGGACGGGAATAGGAAAGATGTACATAGGCCCATGGAATGACCGTGCAGGAAGAGGGGGGAGGAGTACGTGCAATCTGCTTTTATAGGTTCTCCCCAACCCGGCCCCGCATATGCACATATGGGCTTCTGTGGCTATGCCATGCATGTATATAGATCATATGATCACGCTGCACACAAATTATGTGATCATGCAGTGCATGGATTAAGTAGGACATAAGGCCCTGGGATGACTAGGCATCTTGCCAGTGTACACGTGGTCATGTAGCTGGGGGAGTGGCTAGGAATTCTAACACCCTGACACGGAGAAGTCGCTGATGGAGTTCCACTTGCTTGCCGTAGACTTGCGGCATCTTTCCCCAGGATGAGTTTGGGAGCACACGGTCCTGTTCTTCTGTCCCTCCCAGTCTCTGCTAAAGCTGTTCTAGTTATCTTTAACAGCCTGGAATCCGCTGAGAGTAAAGCCTTGCCTGAGGAATTGCTCAGGTCAGATTGACTCGTGAGTCTGTCTGTGGGGATTGTCTTGATTATTACCTGATACAGGAGGGCCCAGTCTACTGTGGGCATCACCATCCCTGGCCAGATGGCCCTGGGTGATGTAAGAAGGCCAATTAAGCATGAGACTGAGAGCAAGCAGAACAAACCAGAAAACGACTTTCCTCCATGGTTTCTGTTTCAAGTTCCTGCCTGGCTTCCCTTCAGTGATAGTCTGTGACCCACATGTGTAAGGCCAGCGAACGCTCTCCTCCGCTAAGTTGCTTTTGGCCAGAGTATATTAGTACGGAGACAGGAGAGTACAAAGGTTTGAAACATTTTCCTCCAAATTTCTATCTCAAACACCTAGAGTTGAAGTGGCCACCAAGGTGAGTACCAGTGGTAGTTTTGGTGGTACTATACATTTAGGAGGCCAGAAGCCATGCCCATGGGGAAGATCATGGACCAGGCAATGCAGGTGGATAAATTTCAGCTACTGATGAGAAGCTCTTTATAACCAAGGGAATATCACTTCATCAGGTACTGAACTGAATACGGCTCCCAAAGACATTAGACTTTAATCCTCCTGCTGTAACGGAGGGAGCACTAAAGACTGGGTAGTTTATAAGTAGTGTGAGTTTATCTCACTCATGAGACTGCAAAGTTCCAGACTGAGGGGGACTGATTCCAGTCAGGGCTCTCTCCTTGTATCATAACACAGCAGAAGGCCTCCTGTGGGGAAACAATATAGGAAAGAGAGCCCTCAACCCAGGCTTCTCCTTTCAGATGACTCCAGGCTTTTCAAGTTGACAGTTAAGAATAACCAGAAGCACTCACCACCGTGACCTAAACGCCTAATCCCGTATCCTAATATTATTGCATTGGGGATTATGTTCCTAACACACTTTCTAGAAGGAGAAACGTTGAGAACACAGCACTTACACATGTTGCAGTATGGGGGAGAGGGAGGGGGGAAATTCACAATATGTCTACCATTCACAGATGGGATGACGGTAAGCACACTGGGATGGGGGAATTATCCTGGGCCCTCAAAGTAATCATGTATCCTTAAAGGGGGAAACAGAGGGCAATTTGGCATGTAAGAGAAGGTGATAGAGAGTAGAAGCAGAGACTGGAGTGATGTGGTCAGAAGTCAAAGAAGCTGTGCAGCCAGTAGAAACCGGAGGAGGCAAGAGCAGACTCCCATATGAGAGCTCGTATGTCAAACCTTGGTGTCTGCTCTGACACTGACTTCAGTTCCGACCCCCAGAATTGCTATGGAATAAAGTTATGCTGTTCTGAGTCACCCAGTTTGTGGTGTGCTGTTACAGGAGAGGCAGGAAAGGAACAAGCCAGTTGTGGCGCATCAGCCAGAGGCGTCCCGGGAGGAAGACACACCTTTCTTATGTGGCCTTTCCCAGAACTGGGTGTGGCTGCTAAATTTTATCATTTGACGTCACATGTTGAATGCCTAAGAAAGACGCTGGGGATCTGTGAGGCTTTGTTAGAGTCAACTAGTAGATCAGGGGCAGGCGGGCTGGGCCAGCCCATCTTGTAGAGTAGAGCACGTGCTTCCTAAGATAGCCCAGACAGACCTGAGAGACAGGATCTCTAACTTGATGCTGCACTCCGGCCACTGGGAAGATTCCATCACAAGTCACTGATCAATGACACTTTGTCTGCAGTGACGTAAGACTCTCGCCCAAGGGTGTCATCTTCCTAATCATTCATTCACTGCATTGTTCAAGGGATGAGCTCCGAACACCCTTAGAGACTCAAAATATCCCACAGAGTGAAAGCATAGGTAAAGCCAAGCTCTGATGATCGCTGGAGAAAGGTGTGGTCTCCATGTGCCACAGGGACAGGCCTGGCGCATCCCCACCGAATTCAGACAGGAGACTGGAGATGTGATTTCACCGTTGAGTTAGACAATGTCGTTCCTGGCTACCTATTGGATCCATTACCCAGGGCCAGTTATAGGGTGGTCTTCTGGAGGCAGACACCTGACATTGAAAGCTGTTGTGGTTCAAAGCTGAAGTGTCCCTCCTCCCATTTGACCACCTAGACCCCAACTGGTGGCACCATTTTGGAAGGTTGTAAAACTCTTGTGTCGTAGGAGCTGGCTCAGCACAGTCGGTCACTGGGGGCAGGGCTTGCACAGCGTAGCTTGGCCTTGCTTCCAGTCCCATCTCTGCTTCCCAATGCACTGAGCTCTGAACGGTGTCTCTGCCGCACCTTTCCGCCACCACAGAGCTGTTCCACTGTGCCCTCCGCTCTGACGGACTACTGTTGCCTTGGAAACCATGAACCGAAATAAAGACTTTCTCCCTCACATTGCTCCAGTCAGGGGCTTTATTACAAGAGTCTTCCAAACTTTCCCAGTGTTCCTCAAAGGTTCTAAAGCTCTGTGCTGGTGCCCATCACAAGCACAGATATCTGTTGAATGACTAGATGGATGAATGCATGTCTGCAACAGACATGCCAAAAGAGAACACAAGACCTAGAGGAGGAAGCTGAAAAACGGCTTTGTGGGTTAAATAAAGTATTTGCTCAGCAACCAGGAGGACCTGCATGTGGATCCTAGCACACCATAAAAAAAACCAAAAAACGCCGGGCTGTGGTGGCGCACGCCTTTAATCCCAGCACTTGGGAGGCAGAGGCAGGCGGATCTCTGTGAGTTCGAGGCCAACCTGGGCTACCAAGTGAGTTCCAGGAAAGGCGCAAAGCTACACAGAGAAACCCTGTCTCAAAAAAAACCAAAAAAAAAAAAAAAAAAAAAAAAAAAAAAAGAAAAGAAAAGAAAAGAAAAAGAAAAAAAGAAAAACCCTGGGAAGCCTGTATCCCCAGTGCTATGTGGAGTAGAGACAGATCTCTGGGGCTTTCTGGCCACCAGGCTAGCTCCATGTTCAGTGAGAGACTCTCAAGGGAATAAGGCAGAGAGTGACAGAGTAAGACAGCTGATGTCCTCTTCTGACCCCTGTGTACACAATGCAAGTATCCACCCACCACGGGCACATGGATGTACCACATACAGATCCAGAGACCTTTACTTAGAGTGCACACGCTTTTATTTCTAAACAGGCATGCAAAGGCGTCAAAACCTTGACACACACCAAAGTCCGTGGGTCGAGCTTCTCAGCCGCAATAAGGGCACAGAGTGCGCGGACTGCACACGCCTGGCTTTACAATTTCCAAATCAGGGAGGTAGGTTTAAAGACAGCAGTAGGAAACCAAACACGGAAGACCCTGAAAGTCAGTAGAAACCCGTAACTCCAAGAATTGCCGGGGTCCATCTCACACCAGGTCAAATTGACACATCCAGACCTGCTTCCCTGAAGGAGTTGTTGTATTAGAGCAATATAACCAGCATCAGTAATAACCAAGTCACCATCAAGGTGACAGTCTGCTCCATACACCGCCTAAGAAGCCACGGGAGTCCATGCAAAGTACTAGGCCCGGCTACCAAAGCATCACAGGCTCCATTTTTGGAAACATTGACGGGTTTAGTAGCCGGCTGAAATACCACCTTAGAGCTAACGGAAAAAAATAAATAAACTGTGCCCTAAACATACTTCCTAAGAGATTGATGGGAAATGCCTCACAAAGCATGCTGTCCCTCCTGTCCATTTGCCCTAGAAAGGCCTCCTCTGGGCCAGAGCAAAGAGGGAGCTACTAGTCCACAGACCTCTCTGGAGAGAAAACCCAGATTGGGCAAAGTGGTCCACAAACAGGTTCTTTGAAGAGGCAAGCCTTTCTTCCTCTTTTCTCAGGGAAGGACAAAGACACAGTACCTCCTATTCGGCAAAGGTTTGTTGTTCTCCTGGAGGAGTTAGATTGCTGGAGAGCTGTGTGACTGTGACGTTGCTTTGTTCTTGTGATTTGTGCTTGTTTTTGGAAAAGCAGATCTAGATTTGGATTTCCATGGGAACAGGGGTGGAACAGGGTGGTTCTACAGACTGGAACTTGACCCCACACTGAGGAAACAGTGTGCAAAGGAAGTAGCCGTATCTCATGCAGAGTCATGGAAACCTGAGTCCCCCCAGAATGCAGGGACAACCTTTCCACTCCCACTGCGCTTGCCCCTGCCCTGCTCAAGGCGGTTGTGCAAGCTCTTTGTGGGGAAGGGGGTCTTCGGAGCACAGTGGCTCTCCCAGCTCGCAGTCCTACCAATCAGGAAGTAAAACCCTGAAAGGTCAGCTTTAGCCTGAAAAAGGAAGAAGAAAACTCCTTTCCCTTTCCTTTTTTTTTTTTAAAATCAATCTTTCTGAATCTCCAGGATGTGTGTGGCAGGATGGGAGCTCACCTGCAGAGGGCAGGGGCATTCAACAGAGCCGCCAGGGCTCATGGTGGTTAATCGCTAAGGGAGAAAGAAGTGGGTGGTAGTACAAGAAGAGTCCGCCCCTCCTTCCTTCCCTCCCTTCCTCCGTTTGTGTGTGTGTGTGTGTGTGTGTGTGTGTGTGTGTGTGTGTGTGTCTGTATGTATGTATCTGTGTGTGTGTCTGTGTGTGTGTCTGTGTGTGTGTGTCTGTATGTGTGTGTGTCTGTGTGTGTCTGTGTGTGTGTGTCTGTGTGTGTGTCTGTGTGTATGTATCTGTGTGTGTGTCTGTGTGTGTGTCTGTGTGTGTCTGTGTGTGTGTGTGTCTGTGTGTGTGTGTCTGTGTGTGTGTCTGTGTGTCTGTGTGTGTGTCTGTGTATGTGTCTGTGTGTGTGTCTGTATGTGTGTGTGTCTGTGTGTGTGTCTGTATGTGTGTGTCTGTGTGTGTGTGTCTGTGTGTGTGTCTGTGTGTGTGTCTGTGTGTGTGTCTGTGTGTGTGTCTGTGTGTGTGTCCTACAAACCGATAGCTGTGTCCATAGACAACTCCCAGATCTGTCCAAAGGACAAATGGAAAGATGCCAGCTCTTGACAACCAGCAAGTCAGGGCGGAGCCAGCATGATTTCAGCATTTTGTGGAAACAATGTCCACAAACCACTGGACCTTTAACATTTAAAAAAACTATGGTTCATTTCCAAGTTCTGTGACTCCAGACGCCTACAGATGCCTGCTTCCTTATGGGACAACACTGAGTCGTAACTGGCATTCAGACAGACCTCCTAAGCTTTTTAGGATCAAAGCAAGTAGCATTCAAATATGCTTCACAAGTGGTAAATATGTCGACCTGAAGAGTTATTTTATCTTGGAAAGTTTTCCAACTGAAATGATGAAGCACAGCTGAACTTTTTTTTTTTTCTTTTGCAAGTGTGTGTTCCTAACAAGCACTCCAGAGGATTCTGCCCAGCAGGTGTGGGGGACCACAGATGGTGTCTATCCTGACCGTTAGTTCCACTGTCCTTCCTCTACAGGAAGGGCAGGTCCTAGGAGGAGACAGGTGGGGGAAGGGACAGTGGAGTGAGGTGCCACAGTCATCCCTGGTTGACAGGAAGAACGGAAGCTGCTTCTAAAGCAAATCAATGTGGAAGAAATAATTCAGGACAGACACACCCACATTAATCAAGCAGGAGAAAATCTTATTGAAGTACCAAAATGTCAACTTAAAAATATTAATGTTCTATTTCAACATTTATGAAAGTAAATCAGTTCATTAACCAGCAAATTCTTATCCAGTCAGCTCTGTGTTTGTTTGTTTGTTTGTTTATTGTGATATTAGAGATTAAACCCAGGTTTCACACAATTTAGGCAAGCACCCTCTGACTGAGCTAGTACACAGTCAGTCCTCAATTTACTTGAATTGGGTAATAATTGACCAGGACTCTGGAAGTTAGAAGGTTGACCAGTTGTCTGCCTTATCCTGAATTGGGCAATAAATGACCAGCCTTCTGGAAGTTAGAAGGTCAACCAGTTGTCTGCCTTACCCTTAAGTAGTCTCACTCATGAGAGAAGATGTGTGCCTTTGTGAAAGGTGTATAGGACAGGGGGACAGGAGCGGCAATGATAGGGACCAGTATGACTGGTGGCCCTGAGCCACGTGTGACTACTGAGCCCTCAGGTGGTAGACAAAGTGAGAGGTGCCACTCGATGGTCAATCTTGGCAGTGACTATGACCGACTGAGAAGTGCTCAGAAAATTAATTACGTCTATGGGTGAATTCCTGAGAATGTTCTAGAGATGACTAGATCCTGAGGGCTCTGGCCTAAGGAGTGGTATTATCAATTGATGGATTCAGAATTTGAGTAGACAGTAGGAGGTGGTGGCATAGGTGTGGACGGTGAGCTCTAGATGGGGAAGGTCACTGGGAACAAACCTTTCAGGCTGCATCTTGTCCCAGGTTCCTCTCAGCTCTCCCTGCTACCTGTCTGCCGTGATACAAGTAGTTTCTGCCACATGTTCCTGTCACCATGATGTTCTTTCTCACCACAGGTCCAGATCCAATGGAGCCAAGGACTGTGTACCAAAGTCTCTGAAGCTATGAACCAATATAAAAACCTTACTCCTCCGGAGTGTTTCTCTCAGATATTTGGCCACAGTCATGGCAAAGTAACTAATGCATGCTGCATGCATGTAAATACACATCGCTGCATGCATATACATACACATCGTTGCATGCGTGTAAATACACGTCTCTGCATGCATGTAAATACACATCTCTGCATGCATGTAAATACACAACTAGCTGTCAAATGCTTGGGAGAGAGAGATCGAATTATTGTTTATATATGTACATGTTGTACTAAATTAAAATATCAGCAGGAAAGGCATGGTAGCAGGAATGGGAAGATGACTGGCCACAATGAATCCACACTCTTGAAGCATAGACTGTAGAAGGCCCTAGGCCTCAGGGCCTGTCCCGGGTTACCCACTTTTCTCCAGCCAGGTTCTGCCTCCTAAAGGCTCTAGAACCTTCCAAAGCTGTACCCCCAGCTGGGGACCAAGCATTCAAATGTGAGCCTGTAGGGGGTATTTCATATTCAAACCACAGCACCCTTGGATTCAAACCACAAACCCTTGTGGGCTGAGCAGCTCTTGTCTGCAGTCTGTACCCGCTTTGTTTTATGTGCCCGGCCCTGGCCTATGGGCTCTCTGACTTTCTCCCTTCTGCAACAATGAACTATACAAGGAAGGGCTCCAGAGGCTACAGGTATGGCCACTCTCTAGAATTACTAGGCAGAAAACATGTAACTTGAGGAGGCGAAGTCTGAAAGTACAAACCACTTCCACTTAGCACTTTGCATCTAGTCTGACCACTGGGGTGGCTTGGGAATGGCTCAGTAAGTGCCTTACAAACAAGAACCTGAAACAAATACAACAGCTAAATATTTTGAGCACTTTCTTTAAGTGGATGTTGGGTTACTCAGCATTATCTCTTAGAACGTGTTCGTTCTGGTTTGGCCACTTCAAATTAGCTTCTTTGCGTTTTTATCCTTGATTGATAAGCATTTTTATAGTATTTGTCAGATGGGTGCTGTGACTCTCCAGCCCCCCTACCCCCTGTAATTTGTCTAGTCCTTTAAAGAGAACGTTATTTATTTATTTTGGGGACAAGGTCTTCTGCTGTAGTCTAGGCCTGGAACTCACAGTAATCTGTTTGCCTCAACTCCTGAGTCCTGAGATTATGGACATAGTAGACATAGATCATCATGCCTGGCTACTCGTTTATTTCTTTCTTCCTTCCTTTCCTTCTTTTTTTTTTTGTTTTTGTTTTTGTTTTTGTTTTTGACAGAGTCTCTGTATTATATAAAGGCCTTGCTGTCCTGGAACTTGCTATATAAACCAGGCTGGCTTTGAAGCCACTAAAACAGGCCTACCTCAGCCTCCTGAGCGTTGGGATTAAAGTCATGAGCCACTATGTCCAGCTTTTATATATTTTCTTAATAATAAGTCTTCATGACCTGGAATTTTCATTTTCATTTTTTAAAAAAATCCAACTTTTCTTTTTTCAGTACTGGGGATTGAACCTGAGGCTTCTCAAATGTTTAGTAAGCACTCCACCACTGGCCTACATCACAGTCCTCTTTTTACCTTTTATTTCGAGACAGGGTCTCACTAAGTTGCCCAGACTAGGCTTGAACTCATTCTAGCCTTGAACTTACAAATTCTCCTTCCTCAGACTTCCAAATTGTAAATATGAACCACTATGCCTAGAGAGAATTCTTACTGTATGACTCTACTTATGTGAATTTCTGGAACAGTCCAAACTAATGCTAGATAGACAGGAAACAAACCAGTAGTTGTTGACTGGGGGAGGGTGGGAATTTCTTGGCATGATGGAAACTTTCTGATGTCTTAGCTGTTGGTTACATGAATACATACAATTATCAAAACCCATCCATCGGAACAGCTAAAGGCTGTACATCTAATTTTATGCTAATTACACCTCTGTTAAACATGTATTTTAAGAGACGAGAATGTGACCCTTCCCATTTGATGCCCCAAACATAGAGAAATTCCTCCCTTTCTGCAGACAGCTTGATGGTGGAGGCTGGGAGAGAGAGACAGCATGCAGGATTCCTCCCTGTTCCTGGGGTTATGGGATAGATTTTTCCAAAACACTGACTAGGAGGCTTGCATTCAAAACCATCTGAATAAACAATGGACTGCCATGAGCCCCTCCCCCGCAGTTTGGAATCTGAACATAGCATCTCTTTCTCAAGCACGGTATATTTAGAGACCATTTACGTTTACATAAAATTGGGGCCTCCGCCCACCTGCTCAAACTCTCACTGGAATGTGACCTGCACTGGTTTTGTGGGTCTGTGAATGTGTGCACTTGGGTTTTAACTTCTCCTAAATAACTTCAAGTACCACGTTTTTGACATTGTCTGGGGGAGAGGGAGGGGCGGGGAATCACGGTTAATATCCATTTTAAGGTAGCTGAGTTGCCTGGGGCTTTAAATTCCCAGTCCCTGGAGCAGATTTCCCATCATAAGCCAGGTGAAAGAAAGGAGTTTGATTGTTTCGACCTGATGCTTTTGCTACTGAAGACGGCTTGTAATGGGGAAGCAGCTGAAGTGGGGACACGATTCATATTAATCTACGCATGCAAATGAGTTAGAATGGAATTAACATAATTTCTGTGCTTTGGTTTTTCCCTCAGAAGTTGAGACTGTTGGTTTATTTACAGTGTGTAGTCCGCCTGCCCGGCCAGGCAATGATGCTGCTGACAGATGGTTGGGAAGGGAAGGCCATGTGCTGTGGATCAATGGGTGAGCGTTAACATTAGAGTGTGTGGGTTCTTCAAAGAGGCTGGAGCCAGGAGAGAAAGCCCAGGGAAACAAAGGCTCCCTTTGTCTCCAAGGGTTCTCACCCGTCCATTCATCCCTTTTGTTGTAGTTATGCCTGCCAGGATTTTAGAGAGAAGGGGAAGAGGAAGAGAAGGGGTGAGGAGATGAGGAGGGGTGTGCCAGGATCAGGGCAGAACCTTGTGTGAGGAAGGAAGGAGAGGCGGGTAGGAACTTTAACCCAGTAAGATGCTGGGTCCTAAAAAACTGGAAACAAAAACCAAGTCCCCGAGGAAGAAGAGTTCACAAGCCCGGGAGGCCTCTCCACTCTGACGGGAGAATGGTGAGGGGGTAAGAGAAACACTCGACTCTCAGAGCAGGAGGTGGGATACACTGGGAGACTTTGAGGTCCCTGGTATTGAAAGAAGTTCTTCTCCAATTTGTGAAAGACCCTAGTCAGCCAGGGATAGAGAGGCCTGTTGGTAGAAACAGGCCTGGGCAGGAAATTCGGGTCCTCTGTAATTCTGCCTTTGGCCTACCATTACAATCCATGTCCTCTCAGGCCAAGTTCAACTTCCATAAACAAGTTCACACACATGGAAGACAAGTAAACCCCCCCCACACACACACATTCCATTTATGTGTGTGTCCAGGGAAAACATGGGTGAGTACAGAAATAAATCACAGGTGTTACACTAATGCTTGTCCCCCCATTTGGAAACATGGAGTAAGGAGAAAAATAGTTCCAGTAATGCCTAATAGTAGGTTCTCAATATATATTCATATATTCTAATGAACGAGTGTGTAATTTAGAAACAACCAGTGTTTCATTCCTCTGAAGTCTATCATCATAGTTACATGGTTTATAACACACATACCCCTCCATTTCTTATGAGTGTATGTGTTATATGCAACTGTGTGCACAGGTGTCTTTTTCTGTGCATGTGTGTGCGGACACCTGTGGTTGAGTTTGGGTGTTTTTTTTTCTATTGCTCCCACCCTGTTTGTTGAGACACGGCCTCTCACTGGGCTTCGAACTTGCTGTTTTGCCTAGACTGGAGAGCAAGCCCCTAGGATCCACCTGTCTCCACCCCACCCACCTCAGCGCTGGATAGGTGTGTGCCACCACGTCTGGCTTTTAAGTAGGTGCTGGGGACCCGATTCAGATACACAGGATTGCATGGCATGCGCTTCACCCACTAAGCCACGGTCCCTCACTCTGGTGCCGGATTGGTCGTGAAAACAGGGCGGTTTTACCAGCTCCGGGGGCAACACTAGAGCACAGCATTGATTTGCAAGTCTACCAAGGCAGAGGGCGCAAAAGCTTTGGCACCGAGCATGGCCACTCTCCACAGTGGTTACAGAATCATGCCTGGCCCCTTCCTCTCCGGGCCCCTTCCTCTCCCGGCCCCTTCCTCTCCCGGCCCCTTCCAAGTCCTGTTTTGGTGCCTGCGCCTGGCCATTCTGAAGATAACTGTTAAGGGCAGTGAACGAGCACTTTCAAGCATACATCTGCTCTCAAAGACCTTCGGTGCCAATGTCTCCTTCCCATGCCAGCCTCCCCTTGCTGACCATCTCCTAAATTCTGTCACAGCGCTGAGCATAGACGGGCTTTTGCTGGCACTCCCTTGACTCTTGGAATTAATGCTAACCACGTTTTCAGATAGAGGGATCCAAGCCTCAGGAAGCCTCAGAACTGAGATTCATATTCAAGTCTGCCCTGTTCCAAAGACTGTTCTTTTCTGTTACTAAAGCTTTTATGATCCCAATAGCTTCCCAGTACAGTAGAACCATCTGAAGTAGAGTTAAGGCCCATGCTAATAATGTCTTGCCTTGGCTAATTGAAATGCTGGTTGGTAGCAGTAGAGAGCTGATAGATAATTTCCCCGGGGATGCCAAAGGGCTCTGCAAACAAGAGTCTAAGAGGAAGGAGAGGAACTGTAATTAGACTTTCTGGTTCTAGTCTGCAGAGATTTTGAGGGGGGGGGGACCACAAAACAAATGTGACGTCATAAGGGCCATTTGCCTCCATTTTTGAGGCTTCGTATCTGACCCCTCCTCTTAGGTTTGGCATTCCTGAGTTGGGTGGTCTAATTTCCAAAGATAAGATGAACCTCCCAGCTTCCCCCTCTCTTTTAATAATAACAGCTATGGGGGCTGAGAAATGGCTCAGTGGTTAAGACCACTGACTGCTCTTGGGGGGAATCTGAGTTCAGTTCTCAGCACTGACATTGAGAAGCTCACACCTGCCTGTCACACCAGCTCTAGGCTATCTGATGATGCCCTCACTCCCCAAGCTGGCCTTGGAGCTAGGCATACTCCTGTGTTCTGCAACCTTCCAGCCAAGCATCCCTTCCAAGACTGATGAGAGAACATTCCAGTGGCAGCAAGGTTGTCTAGGTCAAGGCTAGCAATGTGCTTGAGGTAGTGTTATGTGCACGCCCTGGTGCACACTGGCCGGGACAGGGGGTCTCAGAAGGACACTTCTGCAGAAAGTTCGAGGGTGCTATTCCAGGCTGCTTTACTCTGAATGTGACTCTTCAGTCTCCCTAAGAAATCTATGAACTACCCAACCTCCCCCTCTCTTTTAAAAATAACAACTATGGGGGCCGAAGAATGGCTTAATGGTTAAGAACACTGACTGTTCTTGGAAGGAATCGAAGTTCATTCTCAGCACTAATGTTGGGACGCTTACACCTGCTTGTGACATGAGCTCCAGGGTATCTGACGATGCCCTCTCCTGGCCTCTTGTCCTTGCCAAACACATACCCAGTCACAGACACACACATATACATAATTTAAAAATAAAGTAAATCTTAAAATAGTAGTCGTATTGAGATATAATTCATATCCCGCAGAGTCTAGTCTTTAAAGGTAAACAAATCACAGTTTCTTAGGATATTCTCAACATCCCACAACCACCAAAGTTATCTAGTTATGAAGATTTTAGACATGAATCTGAGCCTTTAATGGTTGGGGCATCTCTTCAGTTCTAGTTACAAGGATTTTAATTATCACTCCTGTCCCCTCACCAAAAATATCCATTAACAGATATTCTCCATTCCTTCCTTACCACTTTATGCTCACTCTGTGGAAACTGCTAATCTAGCATGTTTCTACAATCAGCCTATTCTAGATATTTCCCATGAATGAAACCATACACTAAGTTGCCATTGTATTTGATTTCTTTCACTTAGCGTAGTATTTTAAGGTTCAGTAACCATGCTAGTGACTAGCCCTTCATGGCATTTTGTGGCCAAGTGGCATTGCATTCATTGTATTGGTCCATCATAACGTGCTTCTCAATCTACCTGTTGATTTACATTAAGATCGTTGACACTTCGTGATGGTAATGAACAGTGCAGCTGTGAATGTGTGTGAACAAGTTTTTATGTGGTCATAGTTTTCATTCATTTCCCTGGATTGTCTGTCTCCCTAGGAATGAAATCACAGAATCACACGGTGCTGGGATTTGAACCTGAAATGTTCCTCATAGGGTCCTGTGTTCGATCCCCAGCTGTTTCAAAGGTCGTGACCCCTATAGAAGGCGGAGCCTCACTGGAGGAAGTGATTCACCGGGCGCAGGCCTTAGTCGTTATAGCCAGGATTCATTTCTGGTACACTCACTGCTTCCTGACTGCAGACACAGTGTGACGGGGGGCCTCACATTCCTGTACCACGCCTTCCTTACCACAGTGGACTACATCTTCTTTAACTGTAAGGCTCATTAAGCCTTCCTCCCTTAAACTGCTGGTCAAGTAGTTGACCACAGCAAGAAGAAAATTAATATATCTGGTAATTTGGTATAGCTTTGGGGGAAATTACCAAGTTGTTTAACAGAGAGGCTGAGCCATTTTTCATTCCTACCAGTATGTGTCCTCACCAACACTTTTTGTGTTTTATCCTTTTTAAATTGTATTCAGCTTGTGAGTATGAAATTATGTACTTATATTTTTCTAATAACTAATGATGATGAATATTTTATGGGCTTATTGGCCCTTTGTTTATTTTATTTGAAGAAACGTGTTTAAATCGCTTGCCTATGTAGAAATATTTTTTATTGTTGGGTTATAAGAATTCATCATATATGCTGGACACAAGTCCCTTGTATATAATTTGCAAATATGTTCTCCCTGTAGGCTGTCTTTCCATTTTCTTAACAGCATCCTCTGAAGCATATGTATTTTCCATTCTGTTTTTTGGGCTGCTTAAACGTCAGGTGTCTTATGTAAGAAGCCATTGCCTAACTCGAAGCCACAGAGATTTAATCTTATGCTTTGTTTCAAGGGTTACGCAGATTTATATTTTCCATCGAGGTCTATGATCCAGTTTGAGTAGGTTTTATATATAGTGTGAGATAGGGTCACTATTCAGTCTTTTGTGTATTGTTATCCAGTTTTCCAGGCACTAATCAACAAAGAGACTAGCTCTATCCTCTTCAAGTTGTCTTTATAACCTTGTCAAAAGCAAATTAACCATGTCTACAGTGTTTATTTCTGTATGCCCAGTTCCATTCCATTGACCGATCTTATGCCAATATCTTCTTGACATGAAGATCAGCAGTTTGGTTCTTACAAATGGGGAATCCAAGGGGCCCCACTAAGAATCATATAGTTTTATCTTTGTAAATCAGTTTTCCTCTCCTCAGTATCAGTTCACGACCCTAATGAAGCCAGGTGTGGTGCTGAGGTAGAAAGATTGTGAGTTTGAGACAAGGAAGGAAGGAAGGAAGGAAGGAAGGAAGGAAGGAAGGAAGGAAGGAAGGAAGGAAGGAAGGAAGGAAAAAAGGGAGGGAGGGAGGAAAAAAGGGAGGGAGGGAGGGAGGGAGGGAGGGAGGGAGGGATAAAATGAATCCTTGGGGATTTCTGGATGCATGATGGGAAAAGGATGGGAGACTTGGAAGGAAATGGAGCTGATTTATTTTTCCAGTGCTCAGTGCCAACAAGACAGGGAAGCATTTCCCTCAGAAGTTTAATCTGCTCACTGTAGTTGCCTCCTAAACGCAGTACGGGCATGGTCTAATTACACAAAGAATTGCCTCTGTACACACACTATATATGCTGGACATATCCTACAGTGGTATATCAGGTCCTCTGGATATACATAGGGTCTGACTATAGTTTGTTTTCAACTCTGGCCAGATGTACTTTTCTAGAAACACCTTATTTTGCTTTGTGCTATCTCTGTCTTCTAGCAGATCTCAGGCCCTCAATCCCAGCTTCTCTATGCGGTACCTGATGCCTCTCATACCTCAGGCCCTCCCTCAGCCATCTGCAATCTAATATTCCCAGATGTGCTGACTTCCTGTGGCTGCTGTAGCAAATTACCATGAATCTTATGCTTTAGAAGAGCATAAATGTAACCGTGTGTGGTTCTATGGGTGAGAGCTCTTAAATTAATTTCACTGTGCTAAAACCAGACTATTAACAGAGCTGTGGCCTTTCTGGCAACTCCAGGTAGAATTTGTATCCCTACCTCTTCAGCTCCTAGATGCACATACATTCCATGGCTCCTGCCCCTCCCTTCTACCTTCAAAGCCAGCAGTCTAGCATCTTGCTTCCATGGTTACACTGCCTTCTGTTTTCTATGGTCAGATTCCCCTCTGCCTCCTGTTGTGAGAACACCTGTGATTTTATTTAGAGAAAGCCTAGATAAATCAGGATGATTCTTATGTCCTAAGATCCTCAATCACATCTATGAGATCTCTTTCACTATATTAAAAAAAAAAAATCTCTGTAGGGTCTGTATTCAGCCTACCGAACCCACTAAGGGTTATGCGGCTGGTGAGTGTAGAGTCTGTTGTGACCAGTTGAAGGCTGTGCTATTTCTTTATGTCTTAACTCTAGTTTTATTCTGACCAGTTTTGAAATATTAGAATGCTATCCTTGCCATTAGCTCTCTTCATTAGGGTGCTGAGTAGATACAAATTTGCAGGGGTGATCAACGTGTGACACTATTCCTGAGGAGGCATGTGCAAACAGCTACTCACCCCAGGTAGAGAACCAATGACAGACCAAAGTATGGATACCACCAAAGTCCAAGTTAGTAAACCAATGAGTTTTTATTGAGTTTAATTTCAAGAGTATGGGCAACGGGTTACATACAGAAATGACTCAAAGACAGCTACGTCACCAAAGCCCACCCCAGCCTAGGTGATAGTTCTCAAAATCTGGAAACCTGGAGTCCACTGAACCATCTGAAGGCAGCTAAAAGGTTGGAGAGTGTCCTTTCCAGGTAGCTCAGTTGGTCTGAGCCTCTTCCAGGCAGCTTGACTGGTCTTTGCTTCTCCAGGGGGCTCAGCTTGTCTAAGAACATCTCTCAGCGGTCCTGACTGCTTAAATATGCTCCGGGAAGGAGGGGACTAGAAAATCTGGTTTGTTTCAGGGACTTCCTGAAGCCCACTGAATTGTTTAGTTCCTGAGCTCAAGGGGCTTCCCTGAAGGATGAGATGTCTCACCTTCCCTTAGAAGAGCAGGTTGTTTTATCTCCTTGCAAACACCCTGTGTCTGGTTAGAAACAGCCTGTTGTTGCACCAGCCTTTTTAACAGCCGTCTTAAAATATCCTGGTCACCTCCCCTTTAATACCATGTGCCTTAAGGAGCTTGTCTCCAAGATACTAGGCTTTAATCTACACAACAATAGTATATGGGAATTTTGGAGTAGACTTTTATTGATAGAACTGCCTCGTGTCGCCCACACTCTTGTAAAGGAAGCCCAATAAACTCACTGGATTACTAAGATAGCCTTGGGTGGAATCAACTCCTTGATCTGCTACCAGTATCCTATGTGGATGTGAAATAGATATATCTAGGGAGCTAATAGCCAAAAAAAAGTGTGGAAATGATTTGGTTCTGCTATAAAGAAAGTCAACTGCAAATCAAGATGAGGGAAAGAATCTTTTTTTTTTTTCAACTACAGGAGTCCAGGGATGGCTCAGTCATATGGATGTGAAATATCAGAGGCAGCTATGAGAGAGTTGTAGGTGAAGGAGTGGCAGTTTCCTGACTGGTGAGTGGGTAAAAAGTGACCTGAGGGTGGGTTCTCGGGTGTCACTCTGACCTGAACTTCAGGTAGGGAGCTAGCCTGGAACCCCCACCAAGAAGGGCTACTTTCTGAAATCAAAGTTGAGCAGGACCTAGGCTAGTCTGGAAGTTGGACTTCAGATATGCCTCACCATACCTAACTCAGAGCAGAACATGAAAATGTACACCACCTGTCTTCCACCCAGGTCTCTGGATCTTCTCTGTGACCCTGGCAATGTGGCCTAGAGACTAGTCCATGGATGGCTTGGTGAAATGTAGGGCCTGGACCTCTTACCATATAAGTAGAATCTTTGGGAGAAGGACCTTGAATCTGAATTTTTATAAGAACAGATAATCTGACATGCTGAAGCTCCCAGGCGGGGCCACGGTAGCTGTATTGTTGAGGAAAAGCAGAAACATCACCTCGGTGTGTGGAGTTGTATGCAAATGACTTTGAGTCACCTATGGGTGCAGCCTGAGAGGGTGGTTAAGCTTCAACTTCATTGGTCAACTGAGATTGATTGGCAGGAGCTGCCCAGATTGTGACATTGACACAAATGATGGGGACTGGCTAAGCTTCAATGAGAAGAAAACCATGATGAATCGGTGATGTCTGCCATGGCCAAAGTTAGAGACAGTGAACGGTGTTGAAAGACAGCTTCCTTTCTCTCATTTTCTCCTAGAATGACCTAGCTATACTTTCTCACTTTATGCTGAAATACAGTATATGTACAAAAGACTAGATAGAAATATACACATATATATTTGTATATATATATATATATATATATATATATATATATACATATACTCGAAAGAATCTAAATAAAACACATGCTTTAAGAAATGTCTTTATATAGCAAGCTCTAAAATCCTGGGTAGCACGTTGCATTGTCTCACAACTTTCTTAATGTCTAATTTAAATGAATCCCTTTTGGCATAATGCAAGCCCAGGCCCTTTCGCTCTCTCCCCGGAGGAGAACACAGCATCTGCCCGCCCCCCCCCCCCCCCCCCCCCCCCCCCGCTCCCCCTCCATATGCCTCCCTATTTTTAAGAATTCAGTTCTCCAGAAACACATTAATGAGACGCTGCTATTTTAATGAGTTCGTTGTTTGGTGGATTGGCACTCTTCCTCTCCCAAGCTCCAAACTCTTTGTTACAGAGACAAATTGGAACAGGACATGGAGAGCAGAAGGAATTCAGACGCATCCAAGCTTTTCTTTTCACAGATGGGGCAAGAGGCCCGGGGGATGGAGGCCTGGCTTGCCCATACAGCAGAAGCAGAGCTAAGTCCCGACCATCCCATCTCTTCATACAGTGTCTTCCACTGGGCCATGATGGTCCAAGTCTGAGTGTGGTTGGGGGTGAGAGAATAAGCCCAAGACTAAACACGTATCAGATTCATGTACACCGGCAAGATTCTATCTCAAGCTCCTGGTCCTTTGTGCCAGGATTTGAAGTCATGCTTGGGACAGGCCAGAAAACTGGGGTATCTTCCCCGGAGCAAACTTCATCAAGAATGGGTGGGAATAGGTGGATAAAGGCTCATTTTATCACCCCTTCTTCTTCTTCTTTTTTTCTTTTTTTCTTTTTGGTTTTTCAAGACAGGGTTTCTCTGTGTAGCTTTGGTGCCTGTCCTGGATCTCACTCTGTAGACCAGGTTGGCCTCAAACTCACAGAGATCCGCCTGGCTCTGCCTCCCAAGTGCTGGGATTAAAGGTGAGCGCCACCACCGCCCAGCTTATCACCCATCCTTGATACAACCACTTGAGCTGAGATCTTTGCTTCTGGTATTGTTTTTCTGAAAAAAAGAACTCACATAGCCCAGGCTATCCTCAATCTCACTATATAGTCAATGACGGCCTTGAACTCCTGTTCCTTCCTGCCTCCCGGGTGCTGATAGAGGTGAGTGCCACCATGTCTGGTTTACATTGTTCTGTTTCGTTTTGTTAAGAGTTCTAAGGATCAAATCCAGGGCCCTGAACCTGTTAATTTCGTGCTTTATCACTGACCTACCCTCATAAGTCCAAGAATGCATCATCTTTGATCCGATGATCCTGTTTGTAGGAACTCATCATGTAGAAATTCTTACACAATTGTGCAAAGATGTGTGTTTAGGAGTGTACATTGCAGGATAGATTGTAGTTGTAGAAAAACTGAAAATATGCCAGTACAATCACAGGCTCCAGGGCTGCTGTAGCCTTCCCTGTAGATTTGATAGGGTCCTGGTCACCACGCACCCAGCACAGAACAGTTTAGATACATTTGTGGAAAGGAAGATCAAGAAAATTTAAGTGAAAAGAAACCGCTTGTGGGGAATATAGGAGCCCACCAAGAGCAGAACTGCTTGTTAGAGGCTGAATTAATTCGGTGTCTTTTTGCATCACAGAAGAAGTCTGCCATTCTCATGGGAGCGCCTGCTCCTGGGTAAAGCTGAGGCAATCCTTGGATGGGGCAAATGGGGGGGGGGGTATTTGATGCAGGGAGATGGGGGAGGGGTAGAGTTCTCACATGGTGAGGTGAGCACCAACGTTCCCTCCATAAGAGGCATCCACTGGAAGAGGTAGTGGCCTGTGGCTTCCCTTCAGCCATGGCTTCCGTTTGCATCACTCAAACCAGTCCCAGGAGATAATTCTAAGTCTGTAAGGTACGTCACTCCAGTGCTCTGAACCCAGGGCCTCTTGGAACCTCGGCAACACAGGGCTGGTAGAAATGACAAAAGACCTGTGTCTTCCTCACCAGGACCTGGGCCTTGTGCTGCGGATCCTGAGGAGATGCAGAAGTCATTCAGGCGGAAGCAGAGAGATAGCTAAGCAGGGGCCACAGCGACTTGACGAGCCTGGTTGTATCACTGGCTGGCATAAGCTCCAGCAGTTCCCATTCAGCAGGCAGAGAGAACTTGAAAGCTGTCTAGGGCACATAACAAGCTGGACAGAACTTGGCATGAGGTCTAGCTTGGCACTGAGCTACAGTGAGGGAAACAGTAGCATTTAAATGGGCCCCAAGTCCAACAGCTGATGTCATTATAGGGGAAGAAATTCAAGAGATCAGAAAAGCATCAGGAGAAAAGTCACATGACCAGGGAACAGAAACTGGGTAGATGTAGCAGCCAGTCAAAGATTGCGCCGAAAACTAAGAAAAGGAAAAGGAAGGATTCCCACCTGCACCTCAAGAAGGGGTGGGGGGGTGGAGCCAAGATTGTCATTTCAGACTTTGGCCTCCAGAGCTGTGAGAGAATCAGTATTTGTCATTTCAAGCACATTGCTTATGACACTTCTCGGCAAAGATCCAAGGGAAATTCATACATGATATCTAATAATACTAGTATGTAATAACAGCACCAGTGATGGCAAAATGTAATAATAATGTTTGTGAAGACGGTAAGATGGAGCACTTGGTATTATTTGGGGGACAAACAGTGGTAAAATGAGGGTGAATTGTGGGTCAGAGAGATGGCTCAGTGCTTAGTGAGCGATTGCTGCTCTCCCAGAGGACCTGAGTTTGGATCCCAGCATCCACGTCTAGTGGCTCACAACTGCCTGTAAGTCCTCTATAGGGAATCTGATGCCCTTCTCTGTCATCCACAGGCATGCACAAATGTGGCACACACACACACACACACACACACACACACACACACACACACACGCACACGCAAATTAGCTAAGATGAATTTTAATTTAACTAAATTTAGAAGATAAATAGAATCCTTGTCAAGCTAGGAGTGTTTTACTATCAGGTCAGCAGATGGAGAAAAGCTTTGGTTCTGGTCATCACTTACCTCCCGTGTGACCTTGGGGACATTGTTTAGCTTCTGTGGTGAGTCAGTTTTCTGTTCTGTCTTTAAACTCACTCTCCTCCTGGCTCTGCCTTTAAAACTGTGGGGTTACCGGTGAGCACCCCCATGGTTAGCTAGTGTTTGGCATTCTTTAGACCATCATGCATTGCTGCTGCTTCTCAGCAGTCAGTTATGTAAGATAGGGAACCGCCTCACGCTATTTTTGTAGCTTTTTTGTAGCTTGATGTTGTTTATTGTGCTCCTCCACTGGAAATGCGATTTCCTGTTGTCCATTTTATAGAGAAAGCTCTGTTTTGAATAAGGCTCCTTTACGATAGTCTACCTGATGAGTTGTCTCTTAGAAGTACCAAGTGTATCGTCTTTGCTGTCTAAGAGGTGCCTTGTCTTAGTTCTATTGCTGTGAAGAGACATCATGTATGGTGATATTTTATTTGTACTGAAATGTGATTTTAATTTTATGTTAATAAATAAAATTGCCCTGGGGTCAGAGCTATTAGAGCCATAATAAGAGCGTGGTGGTTAGAAGAGCTAGGTAGATTTCTGTGTGTTCAGGGATACAGCCAGTATTGGAGACATATGCCTTTAAGACCTGGAGGGCGGTACTTACAGGCAGTGATGAGGCAGTCATGTGGTTGGGTTTACAACCAATGAGAAGGCAGAACAGAAAGACTATTTAAACACAGACAAACAGGAAGTAGCTCTCTCGGGGAAGTTAGGAGCACTGCAGGAGGTAAGATTTTATCTCTGAGCTCTGACCTCTCGGCTTTCTCTTTTACATTGGCTCTGTGTTTCTTATTTTAATAAGATGATTGGTTACATCTACAATCATGGCCATGGAAACTCTTATAAAGGAAAGCACTTAATTGGGACTTGCTCATAGTTTCAGAGGTTTAGTCCATTATCAGCATGGTAGGAAACAGGGCAGCATGCAGGCAGACATGGTGCTGGAGAAGGAGCTGAGAGTTCTGCATCCAGATCTGCAGGCAGCAGGAAAAGATTCTGGGCTTGGCGTGGGCTTCTGAAGCCCCAAAGCCCACCCCTAGTGATGCACTTCCTCCAACAAATCCATACCTACTCCAGTGAGGCCCCATCTCCTAATCCCTATTAAGTAGCACCGCTCCCTCGTGATCAAACATTCAAATGTATGAGGCTATGGGGGCCATTCCTCTTCAAACCACCTCAGGGTCTCACATTTGTCTCACCAGTCTACAAATTACCATCACACTGTCCAACATCTGCATTTATCCTACACCTAAAGGTCACCCTCTGCCTAAATTCTAAAGCATACACAGAGATTCCAGGAAAGATGCAGAGTGAAGATACTCCGCATTGTCTCGTTGACCAAATACAAGTATTTGGATGATCTCTTCCTCTTCTTAGTTAAAAGTTCACTAATTTCCATGCCAGGTGCCTTGGTAACTGCCACCCAGTCTAGTTAAAGTCGGCACCTCGCCCTGTTTTCTCTAAACGCTACAGCTACACTTTAGGATCTCCCCTCCTCCACTTTCTCTCAAGCACTGGCATCTGTGTCTTTCCCGGGAAGGACATCTTGGTGTCTGAGCTGAGGACATAGGACTCATATCCTGGCCTTCCTCTCCTTCTTTCAGGGGCTCAGGTTACATTCTTTGATTGGGAGGAAATAGACCTAAGTGTCAGTTAATTGAGATGTGACATGTGACCATCTTTGTTCATGATCCTCATAGTCTAAAACTGATTTTACTTTTTTTAAAAATTTATTTATTTATTATGTATACAGTGTTCTGCCTGCACATATCCCTGCAGGCCAGAAGAAGGCACCAGATCTCATTACAGATGGTTGTGAGCCACCATGTGGTTGCTGGGAATTGAACTCAGGACCTTTGGAAGAACAAGCAGTGCTCTTAACCTCTGAGCCATCTCTCCATCCCTTGATTTTACTTTTAAAAACTTTTTAAGACTCTCTCTCCCTCTCTCTCTCTCTCTCTCTCTCTCTCTCTCTCTCTCTCTCTCTCTCTTCTCTCTTCTCTCTCTCTTCTCTCTCTTCTCTCTCTCTTCTCTCTCTCTCTCTCTCTCTCTCTCTCTCTCTCTCTCTCTTCTCTCTCTCTTTCTCTCTCACACACACACATGTATACATAAATAAAGGTCTGCAAAAACCAAAAGATAATGTCAGATTCCCCTGGATTTGGAGTTACAGGCAATTTGTAAGCCACCTAAAGTGGGTGTTGGGATTTGAACTTGAGTTCTCTGGAAGAGAAGCATGCACACTTAACCAGTGAGTCATTTTGTAGGTCTTAAAATTGATAAACAAACAAACAACAACAAAAATCCAAAATCTTGAGTTATAATAGAAGAGTTCTTTTGGCAGATCCCTTAAGCTCGACAGTATTATTTATTTTGCTTAAGGCCAAAGATTTGCATTTATAATCCTAAATCACCCTTCAAATAGAGAGTCGGATCAATTCAATCCTATAAGATTTTTTTTTCCAGTGTAAAATTTTTGTTGGGGAAAGTGCAATTGCTCAGAGACACCAGGCAACAGCAAAGCCCCACCTTCTGCCAGCGGTCACATCAATTAGGACGGAGCCCCCTTAAGAAGGGAGTGAGGGAGCCCAGCTGTAATCAAGCTTGCAGTCATGCTGGGGAGGAGGGCCAAAGGAAGGACAGACAGAGAGTAATGGGATGAGGCCAGGACCCGGAATGTGGTGAAAACACAGCTGTGGGGAAGGGAGAGCAGCAGGGATGTCTCCGGCCATATTGGAGGCCTGGCTTCATTATCCTAAAAACTTTCCTTTGAATAATTCACAGAGCACTCAGCAGAGTGTCGTTTTCTGTTTTTAATGCCTGCTTAATAAATATTGATTGCAATGTCAGAAAATGTAATTAAAAATTAAAGCACCCTTGTGCTTAAGATGTTGACCCTCCACTTGCTGATATCATGTGGCAAATAGTTGGAGGTGTGAACTTCAGTATCACAGAGCAATTCTTTCAACATCAACAGAACAGATAGTGACTTGTAAGGTAGAGCCATGAAGTGAGCAAACTGTTCAACTTCCCTCCAGAGTGCACGCGCGCGCACGCACACACACACACACACACACACACACACACACACACACACACACTTTTCATAAGAATCCAAATATAAACTTGTTCATTTTAACCATTTCCCATTAGCAGCTTCTTTGCTGACTAATTCATGTGTAGCTATTTCTGTTTACATTCTCAAATTGACTATAAAGTCAATTCCAGGAAACTCAATTTTATTTTTTTATTACTTATTTTGTGAACATTTTTTGGAGAAATGTTAGGAGTATGCATGTTTGCAAACTCTGTGATAACCTAGCTGAAGACTCACAAGTCAACCTCTTTAAATTTAGCCCTTGAATGTGTACAATATTAAAAATGCTGGAGTCAGGACTACTACACTACTTCATAGCTGCAGTTTTGTTAGTTATGAAATGTAAATATCTGTGTTTTAAATATCAGTAGTAAGTATCTGATATGCAGGATATCTGATATGTGACCACCTGCAAAGTGTTCACTACCCATAGGTTGTTAACCACTGGTATAAGGTGTTCTGAGTGATTTAGAGATGACTTAAAGCAGAGGATGAGTGTTCTATGCTAACAATGCTCCTTTTTACATACACACTTAAGCCGATGTCGATCTCAGTATCTTCAGGGGCCCTGTGACACATTCCCCACAGACACCAGGGGTGAGCAGCAGAGGGACTGATATGGTGATTCAAGAGAGACTGCCGGGGCCTGGAGAGATGGCTCAGCAATTGAGACTACTTGCTACTCTTCCAGAGGACCCAGGTTTGGTTCCCAGCACCCACATGGCAACTTACAACTGTCTGTAACTCCATTTCCAGAGAGCTGATGCCCTCTTCCAGCCTCTGCTGGCACCAGATGCACAGACATACAGGTTGGCAAAACACAAAAACACAAACAGAAAATTTTTTAAAAATTTAAAGAAAGACAGTATTGAAAAATTAAAGAAAACCAGAAATCACTCACAAGAAACACAGATAATTATTAGTCAAATTCTAGTGTACTCTCTTCAACTTTACATGTGCACATTTAATAAAATTTGGGGATCATATTGCACACACAGTTTTGTTCTATATCTATTTTTCACTGTTATGTAACAATCATTATGTATATTACTAGATTTTTAGTAAGAATTTTGTACTTGATATATTTAATAATATAGAAAATCTACTAATATAGGCAATAATAACATGTCCATATCAGAAATATAACTGTAGATAACAACTGTATCATAGAACATTGAACTTGCTCCTGTTTTTGAGACTAAGTCTCACTATGTAGCTCTGGCTTGCCTGAAATTGTCTATATGGACCAGATTGGCCTTGAACTCAAAGATTCACCTTTCTCTGCCTCCCAAAGGCATGCACCATCACGCTTAGCTAAACTTGCTTCTAGTTATTTGCTACAACATGCAAGACAAAGCTTATTTAAGAATAATATGTGTTTTCTTTTTAGTTATGCGTTTGTGTATTTGGGTGTATGCACTGGAGTGCAGCGAGGCCAGAATGTTGTCAGTATCCCCGGAGCTGGAGATGCAGGTGTCTGTGAACCCTTAGCAAGGATGCTGGGGACCAAACGCTCATCCTCTGGAAGAGCAGACATCACTCTTGGCAGCTGAGCTGTCTTTCCAGCTAGAGTCTTTAGATAAAGATCTTTGGCAGCATCTTTGAACGCATACAATAGATTTTTAAAGATTTATTTTATTTTTAAAATAAAGAAGTTATTTAAAGTATACAAAAGGATGTTTGTAGGTTTCATACAAATACTGTACCATTTTATATACAGATTTGAGGATCTGGGGATTTTGGTATCAGGGCAGGTCCTGGAACCAAAGCTACATGGGTACTAAGGGGAAACTGCACAGAATAGATTTATTTTAAAAAGGAAAACAAAAATCACTCACAATAAATATAGATGTTTGTGCTGGCTAGTTTTATGTCACCTTGACACCAGCTTAGAGGTACTGGACAGGAGGGAACCTGAACTGAAAAAACGCCTCAGTAAGAATAGGCTATAGGCAGGCCTGCAGGGTATTTTCTTAATTAGTGATTGATGTGGGAGGGCCCAGCCTGTTGTAGGTGGTGCTATTCCTGGGTTAGTGCTCCTGGGGTCTATAAGAAAGCAGTCTGAGCATGCTATGAGGAGCAAGCCAGCAAGCCATGGAGCACTCCTCCATGGCCTCTGCATCAGTTCCTGCCTCCATGTTCCTGTCCTGTTTGAGTTCCTGTCTTGATTTTCTTCTATGATAAACAGTGATTTCGAAGTGTAAGCCAAATAAATCACCTCTAGGCTATTCATAAAACCTAATACAATGTAGACACTTCCAGAAAATGTGGTATTTCCATACCCATCTTGAACTCTCTCTGTTTCTACCCAGATTTACATTCTAATCTTCAAAGACAAAAGGAGGCAGCTCAGAGTCCCTACAGACTGACCCTTCTCTACTGTCTGTTCCCTCCAAGTATACTGGAACTACCTTATAGCAGCTTGGGAGATGAATACTGTCTTAGTCTACTTTATACTACCCTGATAAAGGCCATGACCAAAATCAGCTTGGGAAAGAAAGGGTTTATTCAGCTTACAGCTTGTAGTACATCATGAAGGGAAGTCAGGGCAGGAACTCAAGGCAGGAACTGATACAGAGGCCATGGAAGAGCACTGCTTACTGGCTTGTTTCCCATGGCTTGCTCAGTTTGCTTTCCTATACAACCCAGTACCAACAACCCAGGAATGGCACTGCCCAGGCTGAGCTGGACTCCCCCACATCAATCACCAATCAAGAAAGTGCCTCTACAAACTTGCCTACTGTCTGATGGAGATAATTCCTCAGTTGAAATTCCCTCTTCCCAGATATGTCTAGGTTTGTGTCAAGTTGACAAAAATTTAACCAGAGCAAATACTGACCAACAACTGTTAAAGACAGTTATTAAACAACTAAATGTTGCAAACTCACCACTAAACAAATTATTACAAGCAAAGATGGTAAACATGCAGAACTTACCATTTTGTAGTCTTTGTAACCTTGCTACATTTCCGTATTCTTACAGCCATTAAATCTGCATAGGGGCTAAATATAAGGGCACATTACAGCATATCCCCTCTCAGCTCCCCTTGCAATGATCCCACCATGATGGTAGCTTGAAATCAGCTCCTAAACATAGTTATACCAAAGAACTGGCCTATGCTTTAAAATGGGGCTTGACCAACCATTTTGTTGTTGTCTAAATTTATAAAAAATGATAGAGTGCTGGGGTACAGCTCAGTGATAGATCATTTGCCTAGCATGTGTATGAAGCCCTCATTCAATCCCTAGTACCACAAATAAAAAGACAAAACAAAACATCATCTTGTCCAGTCACTGTAGCACACACCTATAATCTCAGGACTTGGAAGATGGAGACCGGAGGATCTGGAGTTCAAGGCCAGACTTGGCAAACATAGCAAGTTTAAAGCAAGCCTGGGCTACTTGAGAACCTGACTCTAAAAATGAAAATTAAACAAGAAAATGACAAAAAACATTAATAAGGAGAATTTTTAAGTTGTGTATGTTGTTAGGGATCAAACCCAGGGCCTCCCGCATGCTGGGCTAGAACTCTACCAGTGGGCTGTGTTTGCAGCTTGACTAGGGCACAATGTCTGCAGCTATTACCTTCTAGGTCACAACGTCAGTGAGAGAAGAGTGTCCCAGCATTGAAAACTGTCACCCAGTTCATCAAGGATGATGATGATGATGATAGAGTGATGCTTCAGGGTTCATCTTCACATCATCACACCAGTCAAAGTGAAGTATCGACCGGCACTCACATCACCGCCCACTCGCCTGTCCACGTCTGCAACGCTGGACTGGACAGCGATCAAACACTTACCCATAATCTGATTCTAGGAGATATTAGTCCCCGATAGGATGGTTAAAACTGATAGTAGATTTTGAAGAAAATGCAACTTGTGTGAATATAGCAGTATACATTTTTAGAAACTAAAATAACTTAAAAAGAAAGTACTAGCCGAAAATTCGATATTGACGCTCAAGTCGGGCAGAGCTGGAGGAAGTGATCACGGGAGAGTGGAATGTGAGGTTTATAGATTGAGTCCACTTTAGGCTGACTCTGATTCCTGACTCATTAGTAACCAGCTGCCATGCTTTGCCCACCATGACGAACAGATAGTCTCACAAACTATGAACAATGATCATAAAATAATAATAATAATAATAATAATAAATCCTTCCTCCCTTGTACTGTTTCTTGACAGGTAACTGATCACAGTGATAAGACAAGTAATGGACACAATATGGGCAGTGGTTCTCATCCTTCCTAATACTGCGACTCTTGAATGCAGTTCCTCATGCTGTGGTGACCCCAACCATAAAATTATTTTGTTGCTACTTCATAACCGTAATTTTGCTACTGTTATGAATCGTAACCTAAATATCCGATATGCAACCCCCCAAGGGGTCATGAGAACCACTGCAATGTGGATTTTTTTTATAGAGAGTATTATATTATTCCTTATAAACTGTGCTAAACACCCATTATATAAGAAAAACCTGTAAGAGGCATCTGTGATTTGTGAGAGAGTTGTTGAGCATTTCTCAGCATACCCCTGTCTCTATCCTGCACTGCCTGTCCCCATGACATGCATTACTATCTAGGTTTCCTGCTCATTTCTGATCACATTTGGTACTCTAAGCCCTGCCTAAGGCCTGCACTTCAATGTCAAGGTCAGTACATTTGACAGAAGGCCACGAGCAAGCCTTGGCTCTGCACAGCATCTTTCCCCAGTTGAACTGGGCCCCAGTGTCCCTCAGGTCTCTGGCTATTCTCCCATCACTGCAGAAAGAGCATTTCTAAGATTCATCCACCTCTCCTACCAGACTCAAAGCCTTGATGCAATTTGAAGAGTTATATACTTTTTGGTTTGGGGATTTTTTTTTCCCCCTCTGGAAGCAGTTGCCAACTGTATATTTTGTAGCTCTGGGAAATCTTAGCTGATATTTTAACTTGTTGAAAAGGCTGCACTCTAAGCAATCAAGGATGGATTTGTTTGTGGGGGTGAGCAGGGTCGGCTCAGCCCACACCAACAAATGCATGCTGCTTCTCACTGAGCCGGCAAGACTTTGTCAACTCATTCCTACAGTGGTCTCAACAGGCTTTTGCCAGACATAACTTCCCTGCCAATCACAGTGAAGACCTCCAAAGAAACCAGGAGAGCAGGTGGGGATAATGAGCTGTTATTCACTGGCCTGTTCTTGGGCATTAAACTTAGCAAAACCACCGCCTTGGACAGCTCCAAGCTCTGTTTTCTTCTTTCTACATGGATTCATTTCCAGGATCCTGTGTCCCTGTGGTAAGCTTCAGAGAAATGACTATGCTGGTGTTTTCAGAATTAATTTATGAGCCCCTGAGAGCCTCAAAATAGTCTCCTTTGCTCAGTCGGGTAATACAGGAACTAGCTGAGGTTTTGCACCACGCAGATGCTGTCTGGAACAAGAACAAAATGCTTATGTGGGAAAACCAACATCAGGTTTGAGCACTCAGAACAGCTTATTATTTTCACTGTCTGAAAGCATGGAAGGAGGAGGCAGAATTCATCCAGCTTTGGGGTGGGTGAAATTAGTGCATGAACTTGGAATCATTTTTAAAACAGTGTGTATGATCCACCCTTAGGAAGCAACCCAGGGACATAATTAAGCATCTTAAATAAATTTACATTTCTTAGAAATACCTTCTACTAGTCCATTGTCTGTTCTTACAATGAAACTCTTGAAGCTGGATAACTTTAGAAAGAAAGGAGCTTTTGTTTGTTTGTTTGTTTTTAAAGCTCACAGTTCTGGGGACTGAAGGGCACAGAGCAAGCATCGGCTCAGTGTCACTACAGTGGTGAGATCACATGCTCAAAAAGAAGGTAGGGACCAGCTTTTGTTCTTGTTATAAATACCCTCTCACGAGTGTCTCTGGGTCCCATGCGAATTGTCTTAGTCCAGTCTGAGGGCGAGAGGCCACCAAGCCTTCCCCACCTCTACACACTTCCCCTACACAGGCTCCTGGGAACACACGGGAACCATATCTGAGTCCTATCGTGTTTGGCAGATTCTGTCTCCTTTCTTCAGTCCAAAGTTTCACAGAGAACTTAGAAGATCGGGAGGATGGTAACGTGGGGCCAGCTTTTTCTCTGAACTTAGTAACAGTTAAAATGAAGAAACCTCAGAATACACAGCAAGCTTTAAGATCAATGCCTAGGAGAACTTTTTTTTTTCTTAAAAAGGAAATCCATAAAACATTTTCATTGAGAAAATTAGCCTGCTTGTAAATATTACCTACTGAAGCCTTCCTTATGTAACTTCTCATTAGCCATTCGAAGATCCACACATTCGCATTCAGAAGCCAAAGGAAAAGAAAACAACATAAGGCTGACACAAGGCGCACACTCAGTGCAAGCATTTGCAGAGAGCCTGTTCCCAGCAAACACAATGTCCTGTGAGCCCTTCCAAAGCCCTAAAAAACAAAAAATAACAACAACAACAACAACAACAAAAAACAGGCATTCTTGAGGCTAGCAAGCCCCAGGGTGGCCAGCACCTGCCCAGCTCTGCAGACTAGGAAACCAGAGACGCTTCTGCACTAGCCCTCAGGTCTCCCCACTTGCCCTCAAGCTCAGCCCCACTCAGCATCGATGAGGCCAACCCCAGGGTCAACTTGTCAGCCGCTGCCCCCACACTAGAGCTTCTGAGTGGAGATTTCTTTCACTTTTGTTGGTGGTAAACCACTAGGTAAAAGATCTGCTGATTGAGTGCTAAAAATCTAGAATTTCTCTCAGTTTTAGTTTGTTTCTTTTTGCTTTGAGATGGAATCTTGCTATGATGCACAGGGTGGCTTCAAACTCATAATCACCCTACCTCAGCCTTCCGAGTGCTACGGTTTAAGATTATAGGTGCACACTACTCCACCTTACCCAGATGCTTATCCCATTTCTTATCATAGCCTAGAATTACGTAAGGGCATATAAATAAGGTATGTATATGTGTACTCACACACATCCCCCTCCCCCGACACATACACACAATATGGGCCTAGAGCAGGGAGCCTGGGGTTTTCTGCCTCTTTGCCAGTTTTAAACTATCTAATTTAGAACACACCCATACATATGAGATGTGGGTTTCTTCTTCTACAAAATGAGAGGGAAGGAGAACCCTGGAGACTGCCCCGGCTGTAACAACTCTGACCCATGCATGTCAGAGAATTCTTTTAGGGGGATTAAAACCAGCCCTACTCCCACATACAGGGGCTCCACCAAAGGGAACTGATGAGGATGTTTGTTCTGGGCCTGATCCACCCCATTGTTGAACTGTTGTTTTTTTCCCCCACGGGGAATAGCACATAGTCATCACCCAGGAGTGTCCCTTGGCATTTTCAAAAGACTTCTTCCTCTGCAGAGTGGAACTCCGTGCCTTGATGCCCATGCTGTGTATCTAAGGTCAGATGAAGTCGTTGCAGCAGCGGCCAGATGGCTGCTGAAGAAAAGGCTGTGTCGATGTCCTGGGGGAATTCAGAAAAACTGATTTAAGAGAACAAGGCCTGCGGCACACAGAATTTTCTGGGTGGAATTCCCCAATTCATGGAAGTCCATGAACGGCCTAGAGGTTTTTCTATGTTCTTATAGACACCAATGTGAACACCACACAGGAAGTTCAGGTACTTCCTTTCCCAAATACAAAGTCATCTTCCCCTGCCCTCATCATGTCCTGCTGCACCAAGAGCTAGCTCGAAACAGCAACCGTTCTGTGGTATTTCTCCATTATGTGGCTCCGGCATCAGGGCAGGGTGTGGCTGAGTGATCCTTCCATTCCACAGGGCATCCTTGGATGTCACTTAGTGAAAGCGGGATGGACTATACAGAGAGCTCTTGTATGTACCTCTTGTGCTGGGGGGTGGGGGCGCTGGACTAGGCTTAGCTAGGGCTGTTGACTGGAGCACCCACAGAGGAGCACCCACAGAGGAGCGGTCCAGCAGAGGAGCAGCTGCTTGTACTCTTGAGCCCTTCTGCAGCGGATGATCCTGGGTGAAGGCCCTCTCTAGATTCAGATCCCTCAACCTTGAGCTTCCAAGAGTCAAGAACTGTCAGGAATAAATTGTTTGCTCTTTACAAAATACCCATTATCTAGGTTATTTGATAATAGCAAAGTAGAAGATATTCGGACTTGAATAAGAAACACTTACATCTCATGATTCCAGAGGCTAACATGTCCAGGACCAAGGTGCCAGGAGATCCAGTTTCTGGTGGAAGTTTACTTCCTGATTTGTATCCACATGGCTTATAGGGAAGAGGGAGTGAACATCTGTCCACTGTGCCTTCTCTTGAGGCACTAATTTTATCACAGAGGCTCCATCCTCATAAACTAATTGTTCCCAAAGGCCCCACCTCCCAGTACCTTCACACTGAGCCAGGCTTCAACTGTAAATTTGGGAATGGGGAAACCACAAACTCATGTACTTGGATTTGTAGCTTATGTGTATATTTGATTCGTGTCTTGCTTCTTTTTTCCTTTGTATTTATTTGTTTATTTGAGCATTTTATTTGAGTACTTACATCATCCCCTCCCTCTTGCTTCTTAAATAACTCAGAGTCATTTTATCCAGTTATCAAACCTCCCTCATGAACATCAGTGTTTAATGCCTGCCTTCTCTTCCATCACATCCAGGGCCACAAACTATCCATCAGTGTATGTGTTCAGTTTGCTTAGCTTTTGGTAAATCTTGATCTTAGCATTCCCATACACCAAACTGTGCCTCTGTGTTGTGGAATATTATTTGAAGGTGTGTCACTTTTGTTTATGTTGCATTTGTTTAACTCTCTGAAGCTGTGCTACTGTGCCTGTCTAAAACGCCCAATGGTCTAACTAAGAACTGAACGGTCAATAGCAAGGCAGGAGAAAGGATAGGCAGGGCCAGGTAGAGAGAATCTATAGAAGGAGAAATCCGGGAGAAAAAAAAGGGAGGGGTAGCTAGAGAAGGAGGAGGACATCAGGGGCCAGCCAGCCATGGGGTAAGAGTAAGATTTACAGAAGTAAGACAACAAGAAAAGCCCAGAGGCAAAAGGTAGATGGGATCATTTAAAGTTAAGGAAAGCTGGCTAGCAATAAGCTAAGCTAAAGTGGGGCATTCATAATTAAGAATAAAAGCCTCTGGGTGTGGTTTATATGGGAGCTGGATTGCAGGCCCCCTAAAAGAGAAAAGAGTGAAAAAAAAAAAAAGACCACCACCACGCCTGGATTTATTATTTGGTTAAGAAAGATTCTAATGAGTGGAATCCCTAGGGCAGCACCCCTCGCCTTGAATTATTTCTTCCTTTAACACATGAGTCACTTTTACCTCTAGGATCTCATCATCTCTCATGTAATTGGTTCTTAACATGACCCTTTTTCTTTTCTTCTATATGTAAGTGGTTATTAAAGTCATGGATCCTGGTAAGACGGGCTAGAAGTGCATAAAGTTCTGGAAAAAGAAATAAAAATATTAGTTTTAAAAGACAAATCATTATTCCTAATGAACCCAAAGTAGACACAAAAATTAATGAAGGCTTTTTTCAATTTTAAGTAAATTTTTATTTAAAAAGTTTTAGACATACATAAAATTTGTGAATAAAAGTAAGTAAATAGCTGCATACTATATGTATGAGTATTGTATGAGTAAACTCAGGCACTTCCCCAATCAACTATAGAGTGGCTGGGCAAACTCAGTGAAGACTGTCTAAGAGTCCAGTAAAATATTGAAGAATGAGATTCATCCTCACACTTCAGGACTAGATGTAGAAAGCAAACGTAATGTTTTAATGTTCAGTCAAAAAGAGAAAATTGCCTAATGCAGTTCCAGAAAACTACAGTCATCTTTAAAGAAGGGAAACACAGTCAACATGGTAATTCTCTTCAATTATAAAGGAGAACTTTAGCATTATTCAAGTTAAAGTTCTCATCACTTACTCTATAAAATGTAACATAAGACTGGTAATCCCTTCACGAAGATGAAAGAGTACTCAGAAGCAGAGCAGTGAGAGACAGTTCTACCTGGTAATCACCTTTACTTTAGGAGCAAAATAACACACTGGGATTGATCAAAAACACAAGCATAGAATATCAGAGCAGAACAGACACGTAACAGGTTCTTAATGTGTGTGCAAAGACAGAATCTCTAAGAAACCAAGGAAAAGAAGTGGCTAGGTAGTTTCATCATCATTCCTAGGGTAAGATCCCTGTGACTGGATAGAAAGAAAAGTTCATTTGAACCCACCCTTCTCATGAGGGATGTTACTGAATTACGTTTTAATTTATGAAGATGAATAAAATAGAATACAGAAATATGAGTAAAGCACATGATAAGTATACATTTTTTGAGCAATGGAAGTCCCTACCAAGTAAAGCACATTTCTAGACAAGCTATTGTGTGTCTGTGCCCTATGGAGAAGAGACTTGGTTACATATTTTAGGAGACTTACATTTCTTCTACTATTAGAGATATTCTTGGTGCTCTGTGTAGGTAACAGGTCTTTATGATGGTGTAGTAGTTAGCCTTGATTATTACCACCAAAGGATTTAGAGTAATCTAGGAGACAAAATTCTGGGTGTATGTGTTTAGGGGGTTTCCAGAGAAGTTTAACTGAGGAAAGAAGACCTACTGCAGCTGGAAGTTTTCCTGTGTCCAGCCCAAGCCCTGTGGTTGGGATGAATCTCTCCCACCCAGGCCCCGCAGCCATTTGACCCCAAATAAACACACAGAGGCTTATAATATTTTCAAACAATATGGCCTAATGGCTCAGGCTTCTTGATAGCTAGCTCTTACATCTTAAATTAACCCATTTCTATAAATCTATACTTTGCCACGTGGCTGTGGTTTACCTATACTTTACATCTTGCTTCTCCTGGTGGCGGCTAGCAGTGTCTGCCCCACTCTTCTTTCTTCTCTCACTATCTCTCTTGGATTTTCCCACCTGGCTCCATCCTGCCCTGTCATAGGTCAATGCAGCTTTACTTATCAACCAATCAGAGCAACACATATTCCCAGCATACAGAAAGACATCCCACAGCAACCTATCCTGAATGTGGGCAGACCATCTCACAGAGGGCATCAAACAGAAGACAAAACAAGGCAGGGAGCAAGCTGAGAACAACCATTCATTTCTCTCAGCTTCCCGACTGTGGACCCAATGTGACCAGCTTCCTCAAGCTCTAGCCTTGCTCCTGCCATGATGGACTGTATCCCTTCCGAACTATGAGGGCAAAATTAGCAAATGCTTCCTTTAGTAGCCTTTGTTAGGTGTTTGGTCAAAGGAACAGGAGAAGCAATTGACACAGAAGACATTTTACTTTAAGTACACATAGGGAGCTGGGCATAGAAAGGAATCCTGTGTGGAGAACGCTTTCTTAAAGTGAGCATTTCCTGGATACATCTATCTCTAAATCTGGACTTTCATATTCTGCTCTCTGTAGGAAGCACGCTCTACAAATTTATCCTCTGTTTAAATTAGAATTCCTCTGTATCCATGCAACTTCAAAAAATATCACTTCTATGACAAGTCACCAAATGCATATGTTCAACAGTCCAATCCATTAAGAATTCTAGCTCATTTGGTCTTTTATTCATACTTTACAAGGTAAAAGCTCCATCAGTTTGAGCTACTATAATGAAGTGCCATTGATTGGGTGGCTTACAAATACTAGACATATTTCTCATTGTGTAGACAATGAATTCTAAGATCAGGGTGACAGTATCGTGGGGTTCCAGTGAAGGCCTTTTCTAGGTCACAGATTGCTGCTTTCTCATTGTGCCTTTACATCATGGGAAAGAGGCAGAGGGAGTGATACACTATTCACAGGAACACTAATCACATTGTGAGGGCTCTGTTCTCACGAGGTAATCACCCTCCGAAGGAAGGCTGCATCTCCTAATAGCATCACCTTGCAGGATAGGATCTCAACATATGAATTTGGGGTGATACAAACATTTGGTCCATGACAATCTCAACGGGCAGAGATGTGCTTGGTCTCTTTGTAAATCCCCAAGACAAGCCGGGCGTTGGTGGCGCACGCCTTTAATCCCAGCACTCGGGAGGCAGAGGCAGGCGGATCTCTGTGAGTTCAAGGCCAGCCTGGGCTACCAAGTGAGCTCCAGGAAAGGCGCAAAGCTACACAGAGAAACCCTGTCTCGAAAAACCAAAAAAAAAAAAAAAAAAAATCCCCAAGACAAAAGAATAGCAGGGTGACAATTGCTGTGTGAAAAGAAGCTTTATGTCACCTGGGCTCAGAAGAGCAAAGTGGCTGGTGTTCGTTTCACTTATCACACCAGCGAGGCATTGATAACATCCGGTGTCAGGATGCGGGGTGTGGCTCAGCAGTCGAACAGTAGCCCAGCACATGTGAGGCCATGGGTTCAATCCCCCAACACTGCAAAAGAAAACACGATATCCCATGATGACAACTTGTACAGAGAAGTGTCTAATCTAAAACAAGCATTTTTGGAGAACAATTTTGAGTCTTCACAAATTTTCTAATGCACCTATTTCCTGACTTGGTGATTTCACACCTAGGAACTGCCCCTACATGGTTGCATATGTGGACAAAGATACATCTTGGGGGGATGTACAGTCTGGCACACTTCGCAGAAACAAAAAAGCTAAAAGAGCACAGGAGTCCATTGTAGAAAACTGGTCAAGCAAGTGAGGACCGTGCTGTAGAATAACACCCAACATTTACAAAATGTACTAATGTGAGCTGGAGAAATGGTCGAGCCATTAAGAACTCTTGCTGCCCATCCAGAGGACTAGAATTTAGCTTCCAGGACCCACATCAGATGGCTTATAACCACCTGTAACTTCAACTTCAGGAAATTAGATGTTCTCTTCTGGCCTCTGTGGGCATCTGCACATGTGTGGGCACACACACCATATAAAATAAAGTCTAAGAAGAGAGAGAATGTAATAATGGTACATGTCCTGATTTGCAAAGATTTCCAGGACAGATTTAAAAAAAAACAAAAAACTTACAAAATGATACTCAGTCCAGCTGGTTTGTTCAAAAGAGAAAATGAAAGATTAAACCATAAAATTATATATGAAATACAGATGGTGGAGGTTTAGTTAAATACAATTTATCAGAAGGGTTTGACAGGAAAGCATTCATGTTAACATGTTGAGTGAGTGATTAACCATGCAGAGCTGAGTTGCGTGTGAAACAGAACCTGCTTTTTAATTCTCTTCTGTTTTCTTTCATTCTTTAAGAAGGCCTAGGTTTACATGGCAATTGCATGAATTTCAGTTTATTTACAACCTAGGACATTTGGAATGACCTGGGTGTCCTTCTGATCCTGCCAGAGCAGAAAGGAATAGGCTCCATCTTTCTGAAGGCCACTTCTCGAGGGCAGCCCCAGCCAGGTACCTACCTTTCAAGGTCAGCCTTTCTCAAACCCAATCTCATCACTTCTTCAGTGAGGAGGGTCGGGCCAGATCACCACTATCTGGTCCTGACACCTTGTAATCTTTGGGGAAATTCTTTTTCTCCTAAGCAAGCATAGAAAAGACCATTTAGCCAGGCTAGCAGATATGTACTGATGCTGTTCAAACTCTGTCCTTTCTTTCCATGTCTGTGTGTCTTAGACAAGTTCTTCAGCCTCTCTAAGATCCAATTCCCCTTCTATAAACTAGAGCTAAGAAGGGCAACCATCTCCTGAAACAGCTGAGAGCTGAAAGCGCCTAAATGCATTACAGTGTCTGGACAGGGTGGAATCTGTGCCCTGGAGCAGGGCAGTGAGGGCACGCACATCATGGTGGGTGGATTTTTCAAGTTAAACTCTAAACATTTAGCAAATATCTTCCCACGTACAGAAGCCTGTTCACAAACGCATTTGATTTCTGAACAACACTGTGTTACTGTGGGCAGGCATTAGCGTCTCCATTATACGGGGAAGGCAGCCAAGGCTCGGGTGGCTGCTAGGGTCAAAAGAAAGGAAGCTGTGAAGCCAGAACTTGAGCACGTCATCCGCTGTTCATGTGACAAAACACTTGAGGACACGCTCTCTGTTGGATGCTGCGCTAAGTGTACGAGTGAGCAGAAGAATCAGGCCCGTTTGGAGGGGCCCGCAGGGCTGCAAAGAGCACAAGGCTGTTACAGCGCAAGGGACCTAGACACTGAGAACTGCTGTCTCACTCCATGCTCAGCACTTAATATGGCATAAGCAGGTAAGTTACTAACACCTCATTGACTCAGTTTCTCCATCTGTAAGAAGGCAAACACCATGTTTGTATGGCGGCTGATAATGCACAAGGACTTCGCAGGAGCATCGCCTTGATAAACCCATCACTGTGCAGGCCAGAGTCCTTAGAACAGGAGGCCTTGTGTCAGCAGGATGAGTTCAAGTTTCAAAGCTGACATCATGGCTACCTGAACACAAGCTGTGATGGTCTCTATCACCTCAACTTGTCACCCTTGGTGATAAAAGAAGTCACAGATGCCCGAATCACACTCATATTGTCATAAACAGAGAATTCTTGCTCACTAGTCGTCCAAACTCTAGTGTTTGACAGACAAGCATTCTCAAGATGATGCTAGATCCAGATTGCCAAGGTATCCCCATATTTCTGTTTTCTTCGTATCTTATATTTGCTCTTATTGACGTAATTTTTTCAACATTGTGACTATTTTAACATTACACTGTTATTATGGTTTTAAAATGAAACGTCCCCTGAAGGCTCATGTTTTGAATGCCTGGTCCTCAGCTGTTGGTGTTGTTAGGGAAAACTATGGAAATGGGATGTTGCAGGAATAACTAGGTTACTAAGAATGGATTTTTAGAGCTCTCCTGTCCCTCATGTGTGTGTGGGGGGAGGGGGTGTTTCCCACCCACCATGAGATGAACACCCTTATTCTCCCCACACTGCCACCACCATGGTACTACACCTTGCCATGATCCAGAAATACAGAACTGAGTAACTATGAGCTGAGTCTGGAACCATAAACCAAAATAAATTCCCCTCCTTAGGGTATTTCTGTCAAGTATTTTGTTACGGCTACAGAAACAGTAGCTGACATAGAAAATTGGTGCCAAAGAAGTGGGCCCATTGCTTTGACTAAATCTGATCCTTAAGCCTTTGAACTGATTTGCATTAGGAATTTGAAAGAGTCTGAAGATAGAGGCTGAGGAATGCTGAGAAGGCTGTAATCAGAGTTAAATGAAGGATTCACATGTATATCCCCAAAGATCTTAACAGGGCTTGGAATATAGATCAATAGTAGTGCACACGCCCACCGTCTGTGAATCCTCAAGGTTAATTCCTAACACCTAAAATAGGACCAGAATACCAACCAGAATGTGGATGATCTAGGCTTATAGGATTACAGGTGAAAATAAGAAGTGCGCTGGAGCTGGGCTAGAGATCATGCATGTTACATTCTGGAATACTGAGCATGTCCTGAAATCGGGGATCAATTTAAATTCAAAAGTAATAGACAAACTAACGTGGCAGAGGAATCTTCAAGACAGCACAGCATTCCAGCTATGGTGTGATGGCTACTGGCTGGTTTTATTCAGATATATAGTGAGAATCAGTAGTAAGAGGCAGAGCATGAAGATTAGAAAATTGTTTGTTCAAAAAACCAAGGAGCAAATTTAAAGTTGCAGACAAGAAATCCCTGGTTGATGGGCCACTAAAACAAAACCAGATACCTAACATCAGAACAAGATGAACTGGCCAGACCTTGCCCATCACAGTGACTGAAAAAGGACCTAAATGGTGGAGGTATGTCACTGAGAGTAGATCCTTGGGGGTATCTTGTCCCTGGTCTCTTCTTGTGTGTCTCCCTGCAGTGAATAAGACTTCACTGCCACATGCCCTCACCCCCACAATGGTCTCCCTCAGCATGTGAGACCAAGCAAATGTGGGATGACCTCTGAACTCATAAACTGTACAAATCCTTCCCTACTTAGGTAGTTTCTCTTGGAGATTTGTACAATAAAAGTAACTAATACTCATACAATTAGGATCTCTGAATCTACCTCCATCAGTCACTGGATGAAAGTTCTCCACTGACAACCTGGGTGGTCACCAGTCTGATCACAGGGGATGGCCAGTTCAGGCTAGGCATCCACTGCTGCCAGGAGTCTTAGCTGGGGCCATCCTTGTAGACTCCTGGAACTTTCCCTTGCATCAGGCTTCTAGCAGACTCAGGAAAGCGCCCCTTTCCAGTCATCTTTCTCTCCCCCTCTGCCTACCCACCAGGGGATTTTTCTTGATTAATTATTAATGTCTGAGTGCCCAGCCCACTGTCAGTGGTGCCACCCCTGGGCAGGTGACCCACCGGAGTCTCATTAGGGTAGATCCCATGCCCAGCCATAGATGGCCAACACAAAACAAACTCAGTAGTATTTTTGTAGACTTTGTCTCAATTGCTTTGTTTGGACATTGGTATTTCGCTTGTATATTATGATCTTTGATTTTGTGTTTTTATGGGTCTCATTTGTGTGTTTCTTGTACTTTTTTAATAATGATTTTTTTTTTTTTGCCTATGAGAGGCTATTGGTGACAGTGCAACCTAGTTGCAGTAGAAGACCCCAGCATCTTGGAGATGCAAGTACCATGGGATGGCCACCAAGAAGAGCAGCATCAGCGAAGTGGAGCCATCTGGAGCCTAGAAGGCAAGCTATGTGTACTGCATCGTGCAGAGCTGGAGAAGTGACCCAAGCCCTTTGGAGGAGTCCAGAAGATCGTAAGTGGATCCCAGATAATTGAACATTGAGTTATTTATACTATTAGAGTTTGATATTTCTTGGTTCAGATTGTGATGGTGCCCTGGTTCTTCCCTCTTGAAGAAGGTATTTAAAGGAGCCAAAAAATGAAAGACTTGAACTTTTAAAAGAGATTGGCTATTTTAAAGAGACTGAAATTTTAGTGTGTTTGAATTTGTAAAGACTGTGGGACTTTTAAAATTAATTATGATTTTAATGTGAGATCTTGGGGATAAATAAGAAAGGAAGGGCTGCAGCTTAAGAGTGTGTGTCAAGCTGACAAGGGGTCAGTTGGACTGGCTGGTTTGTGTGTCAACTTGACACAGGCTAGAGTCTTCAGAGAGGAAGGAGCCTCAGTTGAGGAAACGCCTCCATGAGATCCAGCTGTAAGGCATTTTCTCAATTAGTGATCAATGGGGGAGGGCCCAGCCTATGGTGTGTGGTGCCATTCCTGGGCTGGTAGTCGTGGGTTCTATAAGAAAGCAGGCTGAGCAAGCCAGTGTGCAGCACCCCTCCATGACCTCTGCATCAGCTCCTGCCTCCAGGATCCCACCCTGTCTGGGTTCCTGCCTTGACTTCCTTCAGTGACGAACAGCAATAAACCCTTTCCTCCCCAACTTGCTTTTTGGTCATGGTGTTTGGTCGCAGGAATAGAAACCCCAACGAAAACAGAGGGGAGCAAATGAGAACAAAGCATGGCAACACATACAAAGCCAAGATTGAATTTTAAAGTCTTTTTTAAGAGGAGAAAAGCAGCCAAGCAAAGGTGGCACACACATTTAATCCCAGAACTTGGGAGGCAGAGCCAGGTGGATCTTTGTGAGTTTGAGGCCAGCCTGGTCTACAGAGTGAGATCCAGGACAGGTACCAAAACTACATAGAGAAATCCTGTCTCAAAATAAATACATACATACATACATACATAAAAATAAAAAGAGAAGAAAAGTAAAATAAATTTATGTAGTAAAAATTTGGGGGCTAGGCATGATGGCATGTGCCTTTAATTCCAGTACTTGGGAAGCAGAGGCTAGCAAATCTCTTGAGGCCAGCCTGGTCTACATAGTGAGTTCCAGGACATCCAGAACTCCATAGAGAAACCCTGTCTTGAAAAACATTTTTTTCATGACAGGGACTGAGGATGTAGCTCCAGTCATAGAATATGTGCTTAACATGATAAAAATCCATAGTGCCACATGAACTGTATGTGGTGGTATATGCACCTAGTCCCAGAATTTGGGAAATGGGGGCCAGAAAATCAGTAAGTCATCATCCTCAGCCACATAGCAAGTTAGAGGACCTCTTGGACATATGAGATCATATCTCAAAGACAAAACAAAACAAAATATTTTAAATTTCAGGTGAGCCTTTCAACATGAAGACCCACAAACCAATGGAAAATTGTGTTTTTTTTTTTTTTTTTTGGATTTAATGAAAAAATATATAGGCCTGCACTAATATATTTGGACCTCATGGTAATGGTCTGAAGGGAGAACTCAGGCAGATCTATCTGCTCATATCATTCTGGCATGTCTGTTCAGTGTTTCTTGCTCCTGGGACTGGGCCAGGACATGCTCAGTGATAACTCATATGTTCTACTATAAGGCAGAGTAAGTCAGAAAATCTCTTCATGGCCGGTCCTACTCACAAAGGAAGAGGGAGGTTTGAATAACATTTCTGTGTTTTATGATTGACTTTGGGATAAAGGGGTTCCAGGCTGTATGGGCAGAAGGATGAAAGCTTTGCATAGTTTGGTGTTATTCTTTTCTGGGCCCCAATACAATATACTTTCATCAATCCCTCTATGTATAAAGAAAAAGCTCTCCCCCAAGATAATATATTTTCATGTATCCATTAAAAACATTGTCTACATTTTATTTTCCAATTTGAATGAACAGTCACCTTTTGTACTAGGGCTTTAGCAAATTGCATCCTGTAATTAAAGGGCTATAGCAATGATGTCCTCCTCTTCTCCATGGTGTGTTCCTGGATGCCTTTCTCTTCCAGATTTAAATCCTGGGCTGGGTCACCAACAAGGTGGAGAAGAGAGACCTCAGGGCACTGCTCACCGTCGTTAAGCAGAGCACTGCATAAATAACTGAGAGGCGGAGTGGACAGAAGGGCTGCTGGAAACAAACGCGGTTTTAATTTGTGGGAAGGAAACACTATTGGAAAAAGGAAGTTCTTCGTGTTCTGCAAAGTTTTACACTGTGGTAAGGCTCGGAGTGCTGGAGAAAGCACTCCAGGACTGGAGCCAGCCCTGTTATTAGCACTTTGTTTGCTTTCTCACACGTGGCAGGTAATGCATGCCTTGGCTCTGTGGTCCAGGAGGTTTGCTGTGCCAGGAGAGATCTGGAAGCACTTCTGAGATGAGTATCACACGGTGGCTGCAGGGGAGCGAGGAGCTGCCCTGCTGCTTGAGCTGGGGTGACGACTTCTATTATCTGGACACAACAGATTTTCAGCCCTAGCTGACAGTAGGGGGTTCTGCATCCGAGGCTCATTGGATACCTCTGGGAATGTGCTATGTGGAAATGTCATAGTGAAATCTACTATTTCATACAGTTGATTTATGCAAATAAAAATAATCTCAAATGGAATAATTAATTGGGCAATGATCCAAAGAAACACAGGAAGGAAAGTAATGAAGTAAAGGAGGGAAGAGAAAACATTTAGTTGAATGTACATTATCAAGCAAGTTACCAATGCATGGACAAGTAGAATTTCTTCCCCCCCCACCCAGGAAACCCTGGGAAAGTATAGACTGTGCATACTAGAGTGATCTCTCCCAAAGGCAAGGATGCTAGGCAAGATATCAGGACTTCTTCCCATGACCCTAGAGTTATTGTCATCTGGTCACTTCTTCCAGCTCAAAGCTGGGGAGTGGCAGGTCTGACAACCAGAGAAAAGTCCTGGATCACAGAGGTAAGTGCCAGCAACCAGAAGTCAGCCTAAGGGCACCGATGTGACCAGTGAGGAAGGGGTACTAATGGACAAAGAGTTTTCAAGTCAATGTCTAAGACAGCAGATGATGCAAGAGGTACCATATCCAAAGGATGTGATCCTTTTGTGTAATTAAGAAAGTAAATGTACATACACACTTGTATGTCATACATACATGTATGACTCACACATATGACACCTATATCACAAACCTCAGCAGAGAACAGCAAATGAAGCACTGGGCAGATCACAGTCATGCTCATGGACACAGCTTATTGGTCCAGGCACATCTTCCAAAGAGACCAAGCCAGTCTTACTAATGGGCAACTCCAGTTCCAGAATCTCAATAGATGAGTGAGACTGAGTGGATTGTCAAAGCATGTCAGAATTGTTTCTATGGAGACTTTGCCTAAAGGCTGAGTTGGTGGGTTTTCATCAATGAATTCTATTCATTCATTCATTTGTTCATTCATTCATTCATTCATTTCTACTACAAACTGAGGTTCAAGGAAGAGAGATGTTTGTTTGTTTTTAAACTCTGTGTTTACTGGCTTCCTTGGAATAGAACAATGTGCTCATAAAGGTGGTTTGAAGTCTATCAATATTCATGAAAAAATGATTTTTAAAAAACATGTCAAACTATCTCAACCCTGAAGGTGACATTGTTCCTTTCTTCCCACATTATGCTTTAATTGTGTGTGTGTGTGTGTGTGTGTGTGTGTGTGTGTGTGTGTGTGTGCAACATTCACCACAAGCTCCCTGGGCAATAGTAATTACTTCATTACTAAACTGAGGTATTAATTAGGATCTATTGTAATATAAGTATTTACTTATTTTAATATTTTATCAATGCCAAAAAGAAATGGAAGCATTTTCCTACAAGAAGAATTTATTTAATCACTCAATGTTTCCTTCCCCAATTCTTCTTAGTAAGATATGGAGGTCATGAGTCAGCAAGATGGCTCAGCAGAATATAAAACATGTTTTTGTTTGTTGTTGCTTAATTTGGTGTGTGTGTTGGGTGTGTGCCACCATGCCCATGTAGGGCTCGCAGGATAGCATTTGAGAAGGCCTTCTTTCACTTTGTGGAGGCAGGGTCTCTCTCGGTCCCTTCTAAACAGTGCCTCGATGGCCCATGAGCTTTAGGCTGGTTCTCTGTCTTTGCTTCCCATCTCACCATAGAAGTGCTCCAATTACAGGTACGTGCCACCCCGGCCACTTTTTACAAGGACCTCCTGGACTGAACTAGGCTTGCCAGGCTCACACAGCAAGTGTTTCTACCAGCTAAACCATCTTCCCAGTTCTGAAAATATTTCTAAAGTAAGCATGTTTAGGAACTGTGGAATGCTAGATGAAGGACTTGAACCCCTAACAAATTTTGGCAGCTAATAATAACAAGGAATAATAAAGAGACTAGTAAGAGGAAATAAGGAAAGGCCGTGTTTAGAAAGATAATGGCCTAGAATATTGCCTAATGGTAAATAAAACCTTACATCAAAAGTGTTTGCTCCATCAAACAAGAAGAAATAAAAATGAAACCACACCAAAGACAACATAATGGAAGAACAGAATATAAATTCCAGAGGGGAAATCTCCAGAGCTACCAGTGAGAAAGAGCAATCTGGTTACCTAAGAAGTAATAAGAAGCAGCAGTCTCAGACTTCTCAGAAACAATAACAGCTGTTACAGGACCTGGAGCAATGGTTTCACAGTGGCAAGGGTGATGGAGATAACTGGGGAAGAATGAGTCCAAATCAAGACCCCAGGAATTCATCTCCACCAACACTCACTGTTAAAGGGTATACCTCAGTAAGAAATGATGCATTCCCAAAGACATACCATAAGGAAATGTGAGTGAAATCAGTCACAGAGAAGCATCATTGTTTTTCAGTTATTTTTTAAGTTTTTAAAAGATGAAATTAAAATCCTAGAGAGTGGGGCCTACAAGATGGTTCAGCTGATATAGGCACTTGAGCTATGCCAGGCGATCTAGGTGACAGCCCCAGGACTCCCATGGCCGAACGTAAGAACTGACTCTCACAAGTTGACCTTGGACCTCCACACACGCCGTGATATATGTGTATATGATTACTAATATGCGAAGTTCAGTAAGGCACTATTTGTAGCTGTCAAAAATTGGAAACAAGATAAGTGCATAGTAAGTAAACGGATAAATGATGTAATATATTCATAACATAAGGCATTATTCGGGGAAAAAGTAGACTGAACCTTTACAGAGACATATGACTGTTGAAGGTGTACTGAATAAAAAGAGCCAGATCCAAGAGAGAATGCAAATAATGTATGCTTCCATTTATTCATTTATGTGCGGGTCAAGAGCAGGTATGGCTTACTTTGCATCAGCAGAGGTTTTGCCTTACAGGAATGCTTATTGGGAAAGGTGTAACTAGAGTTCTCCTGCCTTGCCCACAGTCAGGACAAATCTTTGTCACCCACCAGTCCCACAGCCGCTCAGACCCAACCAAGTAAACACAGAGACTTATATTGCATACAAACTGTATGGCCGTGGCAGGTTTCTTGCTAACTGTTCTTATAGCTTAAATTAATCCATTTCCACAAATCTATACCTTGCCACATGGCTCGTGACTTACGGGCATCTTTTCATGCTGCTTGTCATGGGGGTGGCTGGCAGTGTCTCCTTCTGCCTTCCTGTTCTTTCTTTTCTCCTCTCTGTTAGTCCCGCCTATACTTCCTGCCTAGCCATGAGCCAATCAGTCTTTTATTTATTGACCAATCAGAGAAACTTGACATAGAGACCATCACCCAGCACAGCCAAGTGCAGACCATCTCAGACACCTGCACTCAGGCCCGTGGTCCTAATCATCCTCTATGCAGATCTGCTGGGTAAAGCCACGAGGAACCCGAGAACGGGCTCCCACAGGACATACAGAACATCCCACAGCAGAAAGGTCACAGGGAATTCATGGCATAATTCAAATGTCCCACCTTGACCTTGTATAGTGTATTGAGCTATATCCTTAAAGTTTTGTGAAAATTATGAACCACCTTTTTAAAAACCCTCCACCATCACAGAGAAATTATGGAAGAGGTGACAAGTACCATCTGGAAAGGTCCCATGGCTGATTATGTTGAACTCGTGGTCACTAATAACCAAACAGCAAAGAGAAATGAGGATGAAGACACAATGATATAAGGAATAGAAGAAAGTGGAAAGTGACCTTTATTTTACATCTTTAGAAGACAGGAAAGAATATTTCGGATGAAAAGCCAAAGCAAGGATATTAAAATTAAGGAAGCTCTGAGAACAAAAGAGAATCATTAGACATCTAAAGCACAACTTTAAAAAATCCAGCCAAGGAATGGAGAACAAAGGTCATTTCCTGGAAATCAGAACGAAGAGCAAAGAGATGTAAAATTAGGAGGAAACACAATTAGAAGATGCATTTAGGGGAGGCGCCATGGTGCCCCCAAAGGTCTAGGAGCTTGGAGAGGAAAAAGGACATTTTAGTTTTTCCTAACTTGCCACAGATACATAGTGTTGCCTCTCTTAAGATGTAAGCACAAAGCAAGATATTTGCAACACCGTCACCAATAGAATTGAGACATTTTAAACCATGTAACAGTGATTTCCAACATCTTGAAGTTAGTTTGCACTCAGCAATACTTTCATAGCAAGAAGCATTGAGCTTTCTGTTGGGCCTTATTTAAGCACACATATGTAATTATGCTGTTGATTTATATCTCTCTTTTTTTTAAAAGACGGTCTCATGTAGCCTAGGCTGCCCTGAAACGTACTGTGTACCTGGGGATGACTTTGAACATCTGATCCTCCTGGCTCCACCTCCCAAATGCCTGCACTGCAAGCATGTCCCATCATCCCTACCTGGTTCATGTAGTTCTGAGGATTGACCCCCCAGGGCTTCATGCATGCTAGGCAAGTACTCCCCATCTGGGCCACAGCCAACCCTATTTCTTAATGTTTCATCTCTTGTATTTCAGCAGGAATGTGTGTGGTTTGTTTGTTTATGCTTGTTTAACAAACTTACACATCTTGGCTGGGCAGTGGTGGCACACACCTTTAATCCCAGCACTCGGGAGGAAGAGCCAGGCGGATCTATGTGAGTTCGAGGCCAGCCTGGGCTACCAAGTGAGTCCCAGGAAAGGCGCAAAGCTACACAGAGAAACCCTGTCTCGAAAAACCAAAAACAAAACAAAAACAAAAACAAAAACAAAAACCTTACACATCTTGCTTTTTACATTCAAAATAAGATTGTGGTGTCAGGCAAGGTAACGAATGCTATAATCCCACCGAGATGAGCATGAGAGGCAAGAGGATCAAGTACTTCAGCTCAGGCATCCGGGGCCAATGCGAGCAACATGGAAAGACCCTTTCTCTTGAGTTGTTATTCATGGCACAAAAACTACAAGAATATTTGCTCTAAAAATTGCAAATTCTAGAAAGAACATAAGACACCAGAGAAAAATCGGTAAAGAAATGAAAAGGGGAAACTTTCCCGAACTGAAGGGCACAGTTGGGTCCTCCACATGCTCAGGACAAAAAGGAACATGTCTACATCGGGGTTTAGTATCATGAGTAGCCTGTGTGACAAGGAAAAGGCCCCCAAAGAACTGCCCCCAAAGGACACAAAGTACTGGACCTCCGGGCACCCCCAGACTTCTCCAGCAAGCCCTGGAAATCTGAGGGAAAGGGAGCAAAGCCTGAGAACTGTGAAGAAAAGCTCTTCCGACCCAGGATTTTATTACAGTCGAGCTATCCATCTTAACTAGAGTGCGTTTCAAATGAGAAAATTTCCAGAGAATTTTCAGTCAAGAGATCAATCTCTTGTGAAAACTCTGAAGCTTTTATTCAACCATGAAAATCACAAGGCCTGGGACCCGGCAAAACGGCAATGCAACATGGGAAATGAAGGGCATGGGGACCGGCAGAGCAGCAATGCCACATGGGAAGTGAAGGGCATGGGGACCGGCAGAACAGCAATGCAACATGGGAGAAATAAAGGATACGAAACCCTGCAGAGCCGCAATACACCACGGAGAAAAAAAAAAAGCCATAACTGGCCAAAGTGCCAAAAACAAGCAATGGAGTACTCTTTGGGACTTTAATATGACCCCCTTCGGGGCTCAGGGAATATCCCAGACAATGGGAGGAAAGGTTACAAGAGCCAGAGGACTGGGAGACAAGAGGCAACAAGCTGTCTTCTGTTCAGGCCAGGGCTGTCGCCGTCACACACTCACTACAAGCTGTGCTTATCTACACAGAGTTCAGCAGTCAACATTTCATCGTGGATGGGGAGGGATCCATGAGGCCCCAATCCTCCAGGCGGTCTGTTGTGCCAACTAATGATTGCTAGGAGGAGAGGGGTCATCATGTTCTCCATGGCGTAGCCACTGGTAAATTGCCTATGCACCTGTAAATAACCTCCCTGCTACACTTGGGCAAGCAACTCCGAACTCACGAGTCACACACAAAAAGAAGGTAGGAAAGCTGGAGAGGAACCGTCAGGAAGAAGGGTTTTTGGCGGACGGGTAAAGAAGATGAGAGATCAGAACCAGAGGTGAAAATAACAAATTATTATGCACATGTATAAAACTGAAAAAAAATTAGAATGGAAAAAAATATTTGAAATGTGAGAGTGAATACTTAGACGAACATCTAGAAGAAAGGCTGACGGTTACCTCAGGGACAATGAAATAATAGGACAGGTTTTCCCAGCATTGCTGCGAACAATCCATCCCCAACTTGTTTCGGAAATAATCCCTACATTCACGTGAAGGCTCTTTAGAGATGGGACCTTTAGGGGGCAATCAAGACTAGATAAGGTCGTGAGGGCGGGGCTCCTGTGATGACGTTAGTGGCTTTACAAGAGGGAGAGGGGAGACCTGAGCCAGCACGCTTGGCTCTGTCTTGCCATGTGATGCCCTGTACCGCATTATGATGCAACAAGAAAGCCCAAGCAGCTATTGGCACATCTTTGGGCTTTCCGGTTTTCAGAACTGTGAGCCAAATAAATTTCTTGAGAAATTGCCTGGACTTGGGGAATTTGCTATAGCATCAGAAGTTGGGGTAAGCCACCCACTGTAATAAAATCAAACATTATATTAGAAAACTCAATAATATCCACAGATACCAATGTAATCAAGTAGAAGATTCAATATTTAAAATTACACTGTTGAGCCAGGCCAGCACATACCTCTAATTCCAGCACCGGTAGGCTTTCAACAAACAGAAAGACATGAAATTATCTAGGGATAAATCTCCAACACAGATAAACAAAACTAAAATGAACAAACACATGTATCTTACAATATGGCTCAGGGCTAGTCAGGAGCTTCCTGTATTAGCCCCAAACGCTGGGATTACAGCTGCATCCCACCATCACGCACCTTAATTAGCTGATGCAGTAATCATAACCATGATCACATATGAAAAGACAAAAGTATGAGGAAGGAAATTCTTCCTGAAGTTATTTGTAAATAAAATTAAGTTAGAATAATCTCCAGAGAATTTTGGCTGGGTTTGACAAATTGGTCTAGAAAATAAAGAGAAAGGAAATGTCTAGGCACAGAAGTTGAAAGACCCCCAGGGGAGCTCTTCCTTCAGGAGAGACCCCAAACCCAAGGAACACACCGAAACCACAGATCAGATGCAAAAGCAAGAGGGTTTATTAGATACACGGGTACCCGGGGCGAAGTCTCTCGGAGAACTTGCGCACCTTCCTAGGGCAAGGGGGACTTTTTATGGGATCCCAGGGGCAGAGGCGCGGTTACAGAAGCGAGAAGCATAGTTACAGGGTCCCTATTGGTTGTTTCAAAGAAGGCCAGGGTGAACTTGGGGTCGTATGTGTGTGGCTGACTTGGCCTTGCCCAGGGTATAGTGGGTGTTTTTCCAGCCCAGCTGCTTATTCCTCAAGGCCAGGGGGCTAGCCATAAAATATCCTGATTTGACTCAACTGTTTTTCTCCCAAGGCCGCCGACCGCAGTTATCTCTCTCCCAAGGCCGGTTGGCTGGCCACAGCTGTGAACTCCTGTTTTTCTGATTCCTTCAGAATGGCGTTTCTTAGGCTAAGTTATTGGGACGGGGGGTGGGGGGGGAGCATTTCATCGGCCCAACGCCCCATGTCCTCATAATGGAGCAGGGGTCTTTCAAAGTAATAGAGAAGAGAGACTAATGGCACCACACATGGAACTTACTGGAGCTGAGATGGTACATCATTGGAGAAGGTAGACTGTTTCCTGAAGAGTCCTGGAAGAACCACATTCCTTATGAGATTCAATCTCTGTCACATATTCACTTCTAGAAGTTGGATGAGACACATTCCTCTATCCCACCTGCTTGTGAAGCTAAAATTTGAGGCTTGCTTTAGCCCAGATGTTTGGGGCCAGCCTAGATGATAACCTCGTCTATGAAAACAAACAAACAAACAAACAAACAAACAAAAACTCAATACCAGGAATCTAAAAAAAAAAACCTTCAATCTGGTCAAGTTTGGTGGCACATGCCTATAATCCCAGCATTCAGAAGACCAAGCAAGAGCTGGAGATAAGTCTGAGCTACACGGCAAAACTGCTCACACAATGATCTTAATTATAAAAGGCAAAATTATTGATGAGGAGAGAGAAAGAATCTTTTCTGTCGTTTTCTGTAGCTACATTTTTGTGTAGATGGTTGTTTTGCCTACGTACACATAGGCACATCATTTGCATGCCTAGTGCCTGAGTAGTCCAGAAGAAGGTTCGATCCCCTGGGACCAGAATTATAGGCAGTTGTGAGCTGCCATATGAGGGTTGGGAATCAAACTTGGGTCTTCTAGAAGAGCAGCCAGTGCTCTTACCTAGTAATCCACTGCTCCAGCCCCAGGAAGAAATCTTAAGAGATAAAAACACAAGCCGGGCTTAGAGACACAAGCCTATGGTCCCAGCACTCAAGAGGTAGATGCCAGGTGATCAGGAGTTCAAGGTTAATTGCTACCACTTGGTGAGTTTGAGGCCAGCCTAGGCCACATGTGACTCCATCTCAAAATTTAAAAAAATTGAAATTAGAAAGCATAAATTAAAATGGAAATAATTGGTAAATCTCACTGAAGAAAAATTTAAACATAAATCCAGTCACTATATATATATACATATATATATATACATATATATATATAAAATCAAGCCTGTCAGAAAGAGGGGGCTTAGGATATATGTAAATGGCACAGGATAGTCTTCAGTGTATTTTAACTCTCACAAATCAATAAGATAAGAATAAACTTGCTATTTTCGTGCTCTGATCTCTGCTCTCCCACATGCCCCTGCCAAACCCGCAGCACTCCCCGTAAAAATGCATTGCAAAAATGACAGGAGATAAGTGTGCCCTCTGCCCTTTACACCCTCATCACAAGCACACTTCCTGTTCTAGGCAGGCTCTCTAAGGGGATAGAATACATATAATGACCTTTAAAACAATGACAACCAAACCACACAGGAGACCCTGTGAATCAAGTGCTTGGTCCTTGAGGCTCAGTGCCTCAGCTGTCACCTCAGCTGTCAGAGTAGTCCCAGAATAGCTGTCTCAGTCCACAAGGGGGCTGCCTCAGTAGTCACAGCCTGGCGCTGGAGACTGGGTAAGTTCCCGGAGAGCTGCTCATCCCTGTTCCAGGGTGAAAGCTTGGAAACACTGATTCTGCTTTCACTGAAGGCATCAGCATTGGCAGCCACAGTGGAGTGAATCAGGTCCATGGGGAGAAGGAAGGCCAAGAGAGCAGAAGGTTCAAATTAACTTCCTTCTGAAATACATCTTTTTATTTGGGCTGCTATCCAACGGTGCTGCCGACAGTTGGGGTGGACCTTCTGATGTCAATCGAGGCAAGCGGGACAATCCTTCAGATGATGCTCCCTACTCAAGTGATCTCTAAGGTGTGTCCAGTTGACATTAAAAGCAACCATAATGCTTTCTTAATTTCCACTCTTCTAGCTCCCCTCTTGGTTAACCAATGGCATCAAAACAGTGAATTCCTTCACTGAGATGCATTCTCAGATCACAGGTTCATTTGTACAGCTGCCTGCAAACCTTCTGGTCAAAGAAGAAGCCCATGGTGGGAAGATGGCTCCCAACAGCAAAATGAGTGAGATGGGTATTTTTCCAGGAACTCCCAGCATCCACCATGGGAGCAACCATGCTTTCTGTTCACCTTCCTGAGAGCCTAGCCTGACAGAGACTCAGTTGACCCAGGGAGTGACACCAACATCTCCACTTGACCCCACCTTGAGGAAGCAATCAGGCAGGCCTCACGCTATGCTCAGCAAGTGGAATGCTGGTGAGTCTCTTCTCAGGGTGAAGAGAAACTTGATGTTACCTGTTCTGTCTGATGGACCAGCATTTGAACCACTGCTGTCCAGTTGCCTAACTCCAGGAGGTCTCAGTCATGGGAAGTTTGTTCCCGAGGAGTCCATCTGTTACATATATATGGTGTTGCACATGCCTCTGAAGTTGTGTGAGAGAACCTTCCTTTTTTTTTTTTTTTTTTTTTTTGCTGCCTATATATGCATTGGTATGGGGCCAGCTACTAGAGCATGGTCACCCTCATGGGCCATAATTGCTCATTCTCTTTAGTCAACATAGTGAGTCGAATCAGTGCTGTTTGCCCATTTTTTTTTAATATGAGGAAAATAAACATTGAGAACTCAAATATTTGTGTTTGAGATTTATGAAGTGACTTTCCTTCTAAGAAGTCATTAATTATCAAACTGAAAATGTCCTGCCCACCCCCAAGAACAGAGCAATACAATAAACCCCAGAAGACTTTGATCATTGAGATCCTTAAATGTTGCAATGGGTTGTGCATTTTATACACAGCTAATTTTATAGGACCTCAATGAGATCATGTCAACCATGGATATTTAGGGCGAAAGGAAAGACCAAATGCACTCCATGAATCTTTCCAAAACCATGATTCTAAGAATGCTATGCAAATAATTTCTGTGACCTTTGAATTTCTCTTTAACACATTTAGATTATTGGACTCTCCCCATGTATTTGTATGTATGTGTGTCTGGAAAAGCTTTTAATCTAGCCCCACTATAGCTACCTACAATTACTTCAGCATCCTTTCTCCAGGATCATGCCTGTGCATCATTTGATATAAAAAAAATTATAGGTGTCAAAGCAGATGAACAAAACCTTGTACAAACTGCATAAAGCAGATAAACTTAGGACGTAGTGATTTATACATACATATATATGTATGTATGTGTATATACATGTGTATATATGTATAAAGGAATATATATGTAAAGGAATCAATGATTAAAGACAATTCAATGACTAGGAAAACACCTACCTCTTTATTTGGAAACTATGTCAAATGAACTAAAAGTTGTGAAAACTAAAATAACACAGAGCACACTAGTATCTCCATTACTAAGATCTATTGCTATCAACATTGTGCTCCATGGCTTCAGTTCTCTCTCTCTCTCTCTCTCTCTCTCTCTCTCTCTCTCTCTCTGTATGTGTGTGTGTGTGTTTCTGAAGAATTTGTTAGGTACATACATCATTATCCACTCTTCCCCAATACTTGAGTGTATATTTCACAGAATATTCTATTATGTAACTGTACCACAGTTATCAAATTGATATATTCAGGTTGATTCAATATTCCAACTATCCATGTTCTGACTTCCAGCTAACCCAATAATGTCTTTTATGATTTCTTCCCTCCTTTCCTCTGGAGGATCAGTCTAGAGTCAGTTATTTCTTATCTTCTTTATGTCTCTCCAGCCTCCTCAGACTGGAGTGCTTCTGCTTCTTACCTTTGTCTTTTGATTATGAATGCCTTTTAAGAATGTACTCTCATCCCTTTTATAAAGAGAACATTCTCCATGTTGGCCTCTATGATATTTCCTTGTAATTATATTGAGATCATATATACTTCAAGTTGGACTACTGCAGAGGTGGCTGTGATGGCCAATCCTGGTTGTCACCTTGGGAAGACAAAAGCTGGGTTAAAGAATTGCCTTCACCAGATCGGCCTGTAGGCATGTTTGTGGAACACTGTCTTCATAGTTCTCTGATGTGGGAGGTCCTATCCCACTGCCCTGGGCAAGAGGTCCTGGGTTATATAAGAAAGCTGGCGAAGCATGAGCAGGGAAGCAAGTCAGTCAACAAGACTCCCCCATGGTCTCTGCTTCAGTTCCTGCCTTGAGCACCTGCCCTGACTTCCCTCGATAATGGACTGTCACCCTTTCCTCCCCAAGTTGCCTTTGGTCATGGTGTTTATTACTGCAACAGAAAGCAGATGAGGACAGTGTCGTGTCCACGGAGCATCTTATTTGGAAGTACATCATGCCTGCCTGGCACTTGTTATTGATGTTAATTTGATCATTCAGTTGAGGTGTTCTCTGATTTTTCTACACTATAAAAATGGCTGTTTTCTTCCTTCTTTGTAGCTAAAATGACATACTGTAGACCACACAGATGCCCTAATCCTAATCAATATAGCCTTCTAGATATAGCACCCATTCATGATCCTTGCCAGTTTCAATGTTTATCAGGATATTTGCAAAATAATGGTTAGCTCCCATACTCTTAACATTTACCAGTGAGTCCATAGCCCTGGTAAACATGAACTGTCCCTTCTCATCTAACTATTTGTCTCTTAGTTAGGGTCTCTATTGCTGTGATAAAATACCATGCCCAAAAGCAACTCAGGGAGGAAAGAGTTTATTTCACCTTATACTTCCACATCACCATTCATTATTGAAGGAAGTCAGGACAGGAACTCAAACAGGGCAGGATCTGGAGGCAGGAGCTGATGCAGAGGCCATGGAGGGGTGCTGCTTTCTGCCTTACTCCCACGGCTTGCTTTCTTATATACTGCAGGACCACTTGCCAGGGATGGCACCACCTGTAATGGGCGGAGCCTTCCCACATCAATTACTAATTAAGAAAATGCACTACAGAGTTGGCTGCAGGTAAATCTCATGGAGGCCTTTTCTCAACTGAGAGTCCTTCTTTCAAAATGACTCTAGCTGTGTCAAGTTAACATAAAAATCTGTCTGTCTGTCTAGCTATATCTATCTATCTATCTATCTATCTATCTATCTATCTATCTATCTATCTGTCTGTCTGTCTATCTTCCGCATAGAATCATTAATACATATCTTTCAGTGGTTAATGAACTGTTATTATGATCATTTTAGCACTAGGGTTGTACCATATTTTGCCAGAGAAGCACCTCAGAGCAGCTCCTCCATCCTGCTGGCAAGGCTATCACTTGCTGAGCACTTCCTGAGAGGTATTCCGGGCCAACGCTGTTCTTAGGCCCGGCAAGTTTCATTTCCGGAACCCCAGGAGGCTGGGTACTTTAAGAGCACCCATAATTCTTAGACTTTCAGTTCTCCTTGGGCTCCTGGGACTCACTGGAACTAAGCGTGTTATTGGGTGTGCACCAAGTTTCATACCCACCCCCTTATATTCCAAGATTTAATCTCCCCTCCCTTTGCCTTTTGCATAAGATCCTTCAAGCCTGGACCATAAGAATGGTGCTGACTTGTTCATCTGGGGTAGTTCTCATTCCTTGAGAAACAGAATGAGTTCAGGTCTCTGGGCCACCTACTGTTTACTGTGTGCCTTAAGATTTATTTCCCAGGCTGGGTGGTGGTGGCGCATGCCTTTAATCCCAGCATTCGGGAGGCAGAGCCAGGTGGATACCTGTGAGTTCAAGGTCAGCTTGGTCTACAGAGCATGATCCAGGACAGGCACCAAAACTACACAGAGAAACCCTGTCTCAAGAAAAAAAAAAAAAGATTTATTTCCCATGTGTGTTCCTATGCATTGGCTCTTGCCTGTCCATGTTAGACCTATATAGTCCATGGCTCTTGAGCATCCCTAGAAGGCTCTTCCCCAAGCTGGCCAAGAGGGAACAGTACAGAAGACAACTCCCATAAATGGCAAATCTGAGTGTCTTCAAATCCCTTTCAGCTTCTGCCATTCCCTGACAGGGCTCACAGAATACACAGAATACCATTACACTAACCATTGACATGTATTACAAAGAAGAGGGAGCACACTGTCACCTTGCATTCACAGAAATAATATAGGAAAGGATTCAGGAAGGGACCAGTCAACAGATCCCTGGCTAGCCTCTCCCCATGGGGTCAGAGATGGCATTTGTTGCATGGGACCACACACACAAAGCATTGCCAATCAGGAAGGCTCACCCTGACCATTTGATGTTCAGAATAATTTTTGGGGTGCATGTCTACATGCCATATTTTTATCCCTGACACTTCCCATGAATTGAGGCAACACTCATAGTCTTCAATTATTCCAGAGGTCAGAAATGAAATGGCCAAGTTCCCCCATCATAATTCACATCGCTGTCCCGGGACAAAGACCAAATCACAGCTTGAGCCAAGTTAATTCTCCACCATGTACTTGGCAGCATCATTGAGCCTTGCCTGCCATTCTGTCATCTTTTGCTCTCTGGGTGACAGGAGCAAGATAAACATTCCCATATGAACAATACTGCTCTCCTTCCAGTCAGGAGTTCATTGTGCTTTCTCTGGGTTGCTGGTCATGTCTACAAGGCAGAAGGACAGCCATCCCCGGAAGAGCAAATTCTAGGAATGCAAGGCCTCGGGAGCCCCAGAGAATACAGGGCTGAAAACCAGGTTATTCTACATTGAGACAGAAAATTTATCTGGTGACTTGACATGCCAGGAAACGAGGTCTAGCTCACCTTTGCCTGCTGACTTTGAGCTTTAAGCATCAGCAAAGCCCAGGAATGAAAGAACAATTGATTGAGTCATTAGAAGTCATCAGGTGTTCACAGACAGCCCACAGGAGAAACAGTGTCAGGTGTGAATGCCATTAGGGAGATGCTGTCTCTTTCAATACAAACAGGCTCTGAAGCCCAGGCATGGTGAGCAATAACAATTACGCCGCTGCTTCTCCTGTGGAATGATAAGAACTTAGCCAGGGACAGCATTTCTTTTTCTGTTTGATTTTGTTTCATATTTTAGACATGGTTTTACTGTATAGCCCAAGCCAACCCTGTGCTTACAATCTTTTTGACTCAACTGCTCAAGAGCCAAGACATGCATATGCTCCATGCCTGGCAATGAAGAACAGGAAAAGATGGTGTCTAGTGCTGGGTTAGATCTTGTTCAACTTGTTTGAACAACCACTGTAAGGAACTACATCTCAGTCTAAATCTTTGCTGGCAAATCACTAGAACTTAATGGTATGGGTTGTTCGATTTATTTGAAAACTAAAACTTTTATCTAAATAGAGAATTTTGTTTTTTACTCTCCCCACTGACATGAAAAAGGACCCAACCAAAACAACTTTAGGAAAGACGGGCTATTTCGGCTCACATTTTGAAGGTACAGTCCGAGGTAGTGGGGAAGTCTTGGGAGTGAGAGACTGAGGCAGCTGGTCAAATTGTTTCTGCACTCAGCAAGCAGAGGGCATAGAATCCTCTTGCTCAGCTCACTCTCTCCCTTTCATTCAGGCCAGAGGTTCTCAACCTTCCTAATGCTGTGACCCTTTAATACAGCTGTTCATGTTGCGGTGACCCCCAACCATAACATTATTTTCATTGCTACTTCATAACTGTAATTTTGCTACTATTATGAACCATAATGTAAATATCTATGTTTTCTGATGGTCTTAGGTGACCCCTGTGAAAGGGTCCTTCAACTCTCCAAAGGAGTCTCAATCCATGGTTTGAGAAGCACTGATTTGAGACCACAGCCATGTTGAGGGTGGGTCTTCTTAACTCCTTTAAACCTCTCTAGAAACACCCTTACATCAACCCAGAAGAGGGTCTGTTATGTGACTCCAAACCCATTCAAGATAATCACTGGAACTTAAATTATTTGCCCAGTGTCCCACAAGTACAGGGATACCCTTGTTCCTGGTCCACATTGTACCTACTCTGCCCCAGCCCTGGAATCAGTCTTTCCACAGAGCCTGAGTCATGATACCAGAGCCTGCTTTGGGCTTTTAAGTGAGCCTGATGAACACACACTGAACCTGTCCATTAAGACTAATGGTTGTGGTCTTTGATCAGCTCACCAACTATAATAGATACTTGATACTTGGGGCAATCCAATACTCTATTCTCCCTCCTGATACCCTGTTGTTACATATAGTTAATGGGAAGAAATAACTTTATCCTATGGAATAAAAAAGGGCCATGTACTCCTTTACCTTACTCCAACAGAGTCATATAATTTAACTTTAGCCAATTGGAAGCATTTCCAGAATATGGTTGACTAGAGGTAACCTCAGCAGCAACCATACGCAATGAAATTTTTTACTTATGTTTCTGCTATCTCATCCTGTGAACAACCTTGGTTTCTGAGCATTTCCCAAGATTCACTCACTGATTTTCCAGTATCTTGCAACAATCATGTAAAAAGTCTTTCCTTTTTCCTTCTCACACATGATCATTCATATTGGCTTTGCCTCTTAAAACAATGACTCTCGTGTGATCATCATGCTGTTTATTCTGGGGTTTGTTTTTGGTTTTCACTATTTTGTAGCAAAAGAACTGCTATTCACTCTGCTGAATTTTGGAATAGAAATGATTGCAGCATGCTTTGTAATCTGGGGATGCATTTAGTTAAAGTCTTCTAGAATCATGAGAGTGGAGTAATAGGAAATCCCATCTCAAAGCCAAAGTGTGCAGAATATTTAACAAGAGTTTATAGCCTTTAATTGGTAATTGTTTAATTTGGAGTGTTAATGAACAGCTTTCAAGGACACTTGAAAATTTTACTATTCTCAGAAAATGTTTTCCCAATGTACCTTAAAACATGGTAGAATGTTTACTATTACAAATAAAAACAAAAAAAATAGGCCCATTCCAGAAATATTTACTCAAAGTTTCAAAACAACAAAATCCATTTTGTTTTGCAAAATAAGTCTCATTTTCATTTGTTTTTGTTTTAATCTTGACCAAGACATAAGAATAAAAGTTTTCATTTCATCCCTGGCATGTTAGCTGCGTCTGGGAACCTAACACTAAAGAGATGAAGTCTTCAAAAGGTGGGCTTTCATAAAGTCCTCTGACCAATAGCAACTAAGGGGCAGAAAGGCTTAGTTCATCTTATACTTGCAGGTCATAGTGCATCACCTGGGAAAGTCAAGGCAGGAAACGGAAGCAGAAACCATGGGGCAATGATGCTTACTGGCTCGGTCTCTGGCTTGCTCAGCTGGATTTTCTATACCAGTGCAGGCCCACATGCCTAGGGATGGTGCTCTCCACAGTGGGCTGGACTCTGGGCCCGCCTACAGCAACCACCAACTAAACCATCTCTCACAGACAGCTGAAGGCCCACCTGATGAGGACAATTTGTTAATTGAGGTCCTCTCTTCCAGGTGGTTCCAGATTGTGTCAAGTAAACAAGAAAAAAAAAATTAACAGGGACAACTTGTAAAAGATCTAGTCCTTACACTGTGTTTTCAATTGTTTAAACTTATTCCCACTCCATTAGAGTACACATTAACGCATTTTTTTTTTCAGCTCTGAAAAATTACTAACAAAAAACATGTATGAAAAATAAAGCTTGGGACTGGGGAGAAAGCTCGGTCAGCTGAGTGATTGCCTTGTGAGTATGAGGACCTGAGTTTGATCCCCAAAACCCATAGGAAAAGCCAGGTGTGGTGGCTCACATTTGTAATCCCCCTGCTGGGGAGGCAGTGGCATGCAGATCTTGGGGCTCACTGGGTAGCCTGCCTAGCCTATCTGTCAAGTTTCAGGCCAGTAAGAGACCCTGTCCCAAAAAGAAAGAAAGCTGGACAACAGCTGAAGGTATCCTCTAGCATCCACATGCATGCACATCTGTGTGCATACAGACCCCCCTGGCCCCCACACACACGCAAACATGCACACCAAATAAGTAAATAAATAAAGCTTGGATTATAATCTATGTAGATTAATCTTTTTAAAACTGTACTGGAGAGCGGGCGGAAGCAGGGGGCCGGTGGTTGCCAACGCCGGGGTCCGGAGGCATGGCGTGGGCGGGGCCGGGGGAGGTGTGCACCGAGCAGGCTAGGGCGACCCTTGCCCCGGCCCCATGAGCCAGGACCCGACAGAGATGTTATAATGGATCATCATGTTTCCACCATTAAACCTCGAAGAATCCAAAATCAGAATGTCATTCACCGCCTAGAACGCCGGCGTATCAGTTCAGGCAAGGCAGGAACCCACTGGCATCAGGTCCGAGTGTTCCACCAGAATGTCTTCCCTAACTTCACAGTCGTCAACGTTGAAAAGCCGCCTTGTTTCTTGCGTAAATTCTCACCTGACGGACGCTACTTTATTGCTTTTTCTTCTGACCAGACATCTCTTGAAATCTACGAGTACCAGGGCTGTCAGGCAGCAGAGGACCTCTTGCAAGGATATGAAGGGGAGATCTTATCCAACGGCAATGACCAGCGGTCAGTCAGCATCCGGGGCCGGCTCTTTGAGCGCTTTTTTGTCCTGTTGCACATTACCAACGTAGCGGCCAACGGCGAGCACTTGAACCGCGAGTGTAGCCTCTTCACTGATGACTGCCGCTGTGTCATCGTGGGTTCCGCTGCCTATCTCCCCGATGAGCCTCACCCTCCTTTCTATGAGGTCTATCGGAACAGTGAGTCAGTGACCCCCAACCCGCGATCCCCTCTAGAGGACTATTCCCTCCACATCATCGACCTTCACACTGGCCGTTTGTGTGACACACGCACGTTCAAGTGTGACAAAGTGGTCCTGTCACACAACCAGGGGCTGTACTTGTACAAAAACATCCTGGCCATATTGTCTGTGCAGCAGCAGACCATTCACGTCTTCCAGGTGACTCCGGAAGGGACGTTTATCGACGTGCGGACCATCGGCCGCTTCTGCTACGAGGATGACCTGCTCACCGTGTCAGCTGTTTTCCCCGAGGTGCAGCGGGACAGCCAGACGGGCATGGCCAATCCCTTCAGGGACCCCTTCATCAACTCCCTCAAGCACCGCTTGCTGGTTTACCTCTGGCGCAGGGCGGAACAGGATGGCAGCGCCATGGCCAAGAGGCGTTTCTTCCAGTACTTTGACCAGCTGCGGCAGCTGCGCATGTGGAAGATGCAGCTTCTGGATGAAAACCATCTCTTCATCAAGTACACCAGCGAGGATGTGGTGACGCTGCGGGTCACGGACCCGTCTCAGGCATCCTTCTTTGTGGTGTACAACATGGTGACAACGGAGGTGATCGCAGTGTTTGAGAATACGTCAGATGAGCTTCTGGAGCTCTTCGAGAACTTCTGTGACCTCTTCCGCAATGCTACCCTGCACAGTGAAGTCCAGTTTCCTTGTTCAGCTTCTAGCAACAATTTTGCCCGGCAGATCCAGCGCCGGTTCAAAGATACGATTATAAATGCCAAGTATGGAGGGCACACGGAGGCTGTGCGCCGGCTGCTAGGCCAGCTCCCCATCAGTGCCCAGTCTTACAGTGGGAGCCCCTACCTGGATTTGTCTCTCTTCAGCTACGATGACAAGTGGGTGTCGGTCATGGAGCGACCCAAGACTTGTGGAGATCACCCGATCAGGTTCTACGCCCGGGACTCTGGCTTGCTGAAGTTTGAGATCCAGGCAGGCTTGCTGGGCCGCCCCATCAACCACACGGTGCGTCGCCTCGTCGCCTTCACCTTCCACCCCTTTGAGCCGTTCGCCATTTCGGTGCAGAGGACTAACGCAGAGTACGTTGTCAACTTCCACGTGCGGCACCGCTGCACCTCGGCGCCTCACCACAGCCGCGCTGGCCAGGACTTCGCCCCTGCTTGACTCCATGGACTCCAGAGCAGAAGCCTCTGGTTGCCAGCTTTGGGGATTCCAGACTGGAACCTCCCCCCTACCTAAGACAGAGCCTTCGAGGAGTGGGATTGGTGTTCCTGTTACCCAGCTGATCGTTGTTTAAAGTTGTCTCGCTTTTCCCTGTGGGAACACCTAGCATTAAGTCCATTTTGTTTTGTTTACTTAGCATTTTATGGCTGTGAAAATAGAAGCATTACACCTTTCCTCCTGGCTGCGCCTCTTTGGCATTCAGGTCTGAAGCCTGCAGCAGGTAAATCATGTTTACTCCTGAGAATTATGTACTTCTTTCCATTTCTCCAACAAGCAGGGCTCTTTATAAGAGAGAATAAAGCCTTGGTATTTTCTTATGAAAAAAAAAAAAAAACTGTACTGGAAAACCACCGCTCTGCTGGTCATGGTCTCTTCTGTTCAGTGTTGAAAATGCTTCTCTTTTAGACTTGGATGAAGTCCCACCTCCTCGCTGCCATATTCCCTACGCCCAGCCGAGCGGGAGGCATCTCGCAATGTTCCTAAAACATCTCTGTCTCCTCTGGCAGAGAAGCAAGACATTCTCTTCTCTGAGTGTTCACTATTTAGACTTGTGATTATTTAAATTCTTCTTCCCCTGTGCGTGCCTTGTTTTCTCAAATAAAAGAAACTCCTCAAAGGCATGAGCTAGGTCTTACACCAACACCCACTACTCCACTACTACTAAGTTCCTCTTCTGCCCTCAGCCCCTCTGCGTCTTCTGTGTGCAGTGAATGGCAAACGTGTCACCTGCTTCCATGTCCACTGTGACTTCCTGCCACAAGGACTATTTTTGTTAGTTTTTTTTTTTTACACACAAACTCGTTTTCTTATCTAAATTTGCTGGAAATTGGAGGTAACATAAATAAACATATAAGACAACATCACTACCACTTATTAAATTCTAAGTCAGCCATTGTTGTCTTTGGGCTTGGAGCATAAGGTTGAGGAGACAGACCAGCAAGCGCTAGAGAAATTTCTCCTTAGCTAATGGCAGAGGTTTGGAACCAGTGTGGGGGAAAAGACTGCCTTTCCTTCCCACTGGAAGTCAATGTCAAGTTATCCACACCAGCCAGGCCACCTCCAGAACAGCATGGGTACCAGTCACCAGCTCAGGTGAGAAGAGCCAACAGAAAATGAGCAGCCGGACCCCAAGGAATCTGTCTGTACCCCAGGTTTCTTTGTCTCCGCCGCTCTGCTGCAAACTCCCCTTCACGCTCCCTTTCATTAGCCAATCACAACGTTTACCGCCTCTGTGCAAGCCCTCACTTTTCTGTAAAATAAGAGAGCTGAGTACTCTTCCAGTTCCTTCCAGCCCACCTTTGTGGGCACCACGACCACCGGATCACTACAGCAGCCCCTTGCCAGAACCCAGACTGGCATTTCAGCCTCCAGCCATTGCCCAGCAACCGGTGACCATGCTGGTTAGTTATTTTCAATGTGACACAAACCCAGACAACATGGAAAGGGAATCTTGGTTGAGGAGTTGCCTCCATCAGATTGGACTGTGGGCATGTTTGCAGAGCAGTTTTCTTGATTAATGATTGGTGTGGGTGGACCCAGCTCACTGTGGGTTCTACCATGCCTGGTCAGGTGGTCCTGGGGTCTGTAAGAAAGCAGGCTGAGCAAGCCAGCTAGCAACACTTCTCCATGGTCTCTGCTTCAGTTCATGCCCCCAGGTTCCTGCCTTAAGTTCTTGCCCTGACTTCCTTCACTGATGGACTATAAGCTAGCTGCAAAATCAAGCAAACCCTTCCCTCCCCAGCTTGGTTTGGGTCAGTGTTTTATCACAGCAAGTGAAATCAAACTTGAATAGTCTCTGTGCCTCAATCGAAATGCTCGGTCCTGGCTCACAGCATCTTCACCACGGAGGAGGGGCATGGAGGCCCTGGCTCAGCATCTTCACCATGGAGGAGGGGCGTGGACACTATCCCTGCTTCACAAGGATCAGTGTTAAATTCCAGACAAAGTCTTTCTGCCTAGCAAGGGTCAAGTGCACATGGAGCACAGAGGTTTGAATTTGGACCCACTACCAGCATTTACACTGTGCGGAGTTCCACCCACTCCTGACATTTTTCACATTTTAGTTCCATAAACAGAAGTGAAACATAGACAAGTTAAACATATTCAACATGTAGCCCTAGTTTAAATTAATCAGAGGGTTACAGAGTTACAAAATCCTGCTGTAATCGCCCAGAAATATTTTTAACTGGTACATTAGGAGCATTTCTGGAAGGCTTGGATTCCTTGTCCATTAGACAAAGTCTATGAGCCACTGGAGATCTTCACTTTCTCTCCTAGCCACCAGCTTAACTATTTACAGACACTCTTAGTTCTGAGGGGACAAAAAAAATCAAGAATCAAATCTGTAGTTGAACCTCAAACCTCCAAATAATGCAAAATGCAAATAGGAATTAGGATTTGGATATTGGCCTTTATAAACTAGTCCCCACCCCACCCCCCAAAATAACTCTTCAGTGATTTAAATAAAATTCAATGAGTACATGAAGCTGTTTTATATGGTGCTACTTCTGAAAGATGCATTTCATGCCAAGCAGGACTCATGATCCAAATATCCTACCATGAGTGCCTAGGGGATAACTGCTGGTGATCTGACAAAACGTGGACAATATGTAGCATTGGACATCAGGCCTGTTCGGGAATGTCTTGTATTTCTAAACTAACCCTTGAGTCAGGTCACTTGCTTAGTCATTTTTGTTCCCTAAAAAAAAAATTGCCTACTGTACTGGCAAGAGAGACATACAGAATCAGACAAACTACAAAGTCAATGTGCCCGTCATCCTGGAACATCGTGTTTCAGCAAAAAAGCAAGCTCTGAGATTTGGTCTGCCAAGTAAACTTCTGCGAGGAGGGAAGCTTGACTCCTCTTGGCCATTTCTACTGTTGCAGGAACTGTGAGTCCAGGCTTTTCGTTAATGATTCTCACATTATAAACGCTGTTGAAGAAGGCAATTAGGAAAGAGCAGAAGGTATAATTTTTCTCTAAGTAGACTCTGTCCCTGGGCAGGAACAAGTTCAGCTCCACCTGAGAACAGGAGTTGTCGTTCTCTGGTCCTCACAATCTCTGTCTGTCTAATTCATTCGAAGTGGGAGCTGAAGAAGCATATACCCGTTTTCTCTACCTGGGGAAAGCCATGCTGGACGATGCCTAGACTTGCTACACTGAGACCACTACTAGGCAGTTTTACAGGCAGGCTTTCCTAAACAAATTGCCTTGGGAAATATCGCTGAGGAGGGGGAAGGCAGCCATATTAAGTCCTAAAGAGAAGCAACTTCTCAGCATGTTCCAGAGCTTTCAAGGGGATAAGGGGAGAGCTCAGTGGTGGAGCATTTGCCTGGCATATTTGAGGACCTGGATCTGATCCCAACACTGGAAAGGAGGGTTTCAAAGCACTCGGTTCTTTTTTAAAGGGTTTAGGGGGGGTAAAAGGAGTTTTTAAAGTATTTTATTAATTCTTTGATACTTTCTTACAATGTATTTTGATTATAGTCACTCTCTTGCTCCTCCCCCAACTTTTCTCAGATCCATCCCCACCTCCATACCTACTCTCCAACTTCATGTACTCTTTGAAAAATAATCAAGTCCAGTGTGTGCTGCCCAGAATCTCCTAGGTGTGGAGCCATCCTTTGGAGAGTGGTTGACCCATACAGGAAGGGTCACACCCTTAAAGAAAACTAACTCTCCCTCCCTCAGAAGCCATCAACTGTCAACAGCTCCTCAGTTAGGGAAGGGGCTTGTGAACCCCTTCCCATGCCATGCTATAATGCTGACTGGTTTTATCCTGTGCAGGACTTGTGTATTCCTGAACACCTGCCACACAGTGAAATGTCTCTGATGAGGCCTGAGAGCTGCACTAATCTTCGGGTATAGAGATACAAATTAGAAAGGTAGTTTGAATGTTCTTTTAGCAGAATAATAGCAGCAGGTTCACCTAGGAGGCCTTTAAGCTCCCCAACTATGGGTTCTTGGCCAGGCTTATGGTATGTTCTGCTTTGGAGTAGGCTTTATATCTAATCAGAAAGTAGTTGTTTGCTCCATGATATTCATGCCACTATTACACCCATAGGTAAATCTTGTCATACCAGTCATTAGCATTGCAGTTGACAAGATTACAACTAGGTAAGACTGTTGATGACTTCCCTCACCTCCCCCAGCCACCTGCATCATGCCTTCCAGTACTATGAGAGCTAGCTAGAGGGAGGAAACTTCCTGGTCATCATTAACTTGATTTCTCTATGTCTTGTGACCATGTGTGTCTACATCATAGGGTCTTACCATCAAGTTCTGGTGAGTAACCAGGAGCAGTGGCAATAGTCTATATTGTTTTGGAGGTCTCCGGGACACTTCTGACCAACAACACAAGGGGAGGTATACCATACCTGGCACTGGGATTTTTAGTTGGCAACATATGGCTTCTAGGATGAGCATATTCCCCTGTGTAGGATAACTCCAATTAAGCTAATTAAGCTCATTTACATGGATATATATATATATATATATAATAAAATAGTAGTTTTCCATATGACTTTTTCTAATATACTTATCCTTCCTCCACCCCTGACATCTGTCTTACCCTCCTGTCTATCCTCTCTTCACTTAAACCTCCCTCCCCACTCTTTCCCTGTCCCCCTTCATGTCATCTGTGTTCTACTACCCCTCTCCTTTAAGACCTTTCTTCCCCCTCCACAGCACTAAATCCTTTCCAGTTTCCTGTATTCTACAGGTACTTCAAATTAGAAACACAAATCTTAGATCCAATGATAACGTCCACATATGAGTGAGAATATATGATGTTTGTCTTTCTAAATCTGTTACCTCAATCAGTATAATGCTTATCTGAAATTGTCATAATCTCATCGTTCCTCACAGATGAATATTATTCCACTGTATATAGTGTATATAGGTACCAGTGTAGCAGTTCCTCAGAAAACCAGAACTAGACCTACCATATGACCCATAGGACTCTGTTTCTACTACAGAGACACATGATCATCCATGTTCATAATAGCTAGGACATGACAACAGCCTAGATGCCTGTCAAGTGATGAATGGATAATGAGAATGTGGTATCTATAGATTCATAATATCTGAAAATATGAGTACTTTGACTTCTTCCTCGTCTACTAGTATCAGTCTTTTTTCCTTCTCTTTTCTTATTGCTTTAGCTAAGACTTCAAGCATCACATTGAATAGGAGTGATGAAAGTGGACATCCTGTTAAATTCCTGAACTTAATGGGATGGCTTCAAGTTTTTCTCCATTAAACATGATGGCGACTGTATTTTATCAGAGATAGCCTTTGTTATACTGAGATATGTTCCCTCCATCTCTAGAATCCCCGGGGTTTTTATCATGAAGGGATATTGGAATTTGTCAAAGGCTTTTGCTACACCAGTTGAGACAATCATGTGACTTCTGTCTTTGAATCCATTTGTGTGGTGAGTTACATCTACCAATTTATGTATATCGAACAAGCCCTGCATCCCTGGAATGAAGCCAAGCTAATCATGTTGAACAATGCTTTTTTAATACAGTGTGCAAAGATTTCACTGAAATTTTTGGTGTCTATATTCATCAGAAATATTATCCTATTAGTCTCTTTTTGTTGCTGTAGTATTTTTATCTGGTTTTGGTATCAGGGGAATATTGGCTTCATAAAAAGAGTTTAGAAGTGCCCCCCCCATTTCTGTTGTATATAATAGTTTGAGTAATATTGGTGTTCTTCTTGGAAGGTCTGATAGAATTCTGGGCTGAATTCATCAGGATCTGGGAATTTTTTGAGTTGGGAGGTATTGTTTGTTTGTTTGTTTGTTTGTTTGTCCTAGAGACAGAATGTTAATATGTAGGCTAGTTGTCTTGGAACTGTGTAGACCAAGCTGCCTTCCAACTCACAGAGATCTGCCTGGCTCTGTCTTCCAAGTGTTGGGATAAAAGGCGTGCGCCACCCTGCCTAGCTAGTTGAAAAATTACTGCTTCCATCTGTAGATGTAACCAACCGTCTTATTAAATAAGAAACAGAACCAATGTAAAAGAGAAAGCCAAGAGGTCAGATCTCAGAGCTAAAATCTCACCCTTCCTCCTGCGGTGGTCCTAGCTTCCTGAAAGAGACCTATTTCCTGTGTGTATGTCTTTTCATAGTCTTTTGTTCTGCCTTCTCATTGGTTGTAAACCCAAACACGTGACTGCCTCGTCACTGTCTGTATGTACAGCCCCCGCCAAGTCTTAAAGGTGTATGTCTTCAATGCTGACTGTATCCCTGAACACACAGAGATCTACCTAGCTCTTATACCAAGTGCTGGGATTAAAGGCGTGTGCCACCACTGCCACACTCTTGCTATGGCTCTAATAGCTCTGAACCCCGGGCAACTTTATTTATTAACATACAAAATCACATTTCAGTACAATTAGAATACCATCACACCCATCTCGTTAGCTGTAGATCTGTTTAAATTATAGACTTCAATCTGACTTTATCATGCAAAGTTTTTCTTTGACTATGATTCTGACAGATAGTTTTGCTAGATATTAGAGTGGGTTGGCAGTTGTGTCATCTCAGGATTTGAAAGACATCAGCATAAGCCCTTCTCACTTTCATGGGTTGGGCTGAAAAGTCAGCTGTTCTTCGGCTTTCTCTGTGACTTGGCTCTTCTCTTTTGCAGCTTTCAACATATTTTCTTTGTTCTGTACATCTAATATGTTGATGATAGTGATGTGGGAAATTTATTTTCTCATCCTGTCTGTTTGGTGTTGTATATGTCTCTTATACCTGGATGGGTTTCTCTTTCTCTAGATTTGGAAAATTTTTTCTTCTGTGATCTTATTAAAAGTTTTTTTTTTTTTGGTCTCTGCATGCAATTATTGTCACACATACATGTCGATATTATGTAGGTCTTGGGTTTTAATGTGGTCCCAGGGTCTTCTCTGGGTTGTTTACCATACTCTGTATCTGGAATTTCATATACGTAATTTTGATCAGAGGTCATCAGTACAGGGTTGATAATTTGGGGAAGAGACAAGGTCTTGTTTTGTTATGTTACTTGTGTTTTTGCACTGGGATTTGCCTGTCTGGGGTTATATCATTATGATTATTGTTTTTATTCTTTAAATACAGGTGGACTCTCCTTTTTTAGTGACCATGTTTGCATTGTTCAAGAGAGACAAGGCTATACTCAGTTGTGGTGAAGTTTTTTGTCTATTCTGCACCCGTGGCTTGAGTACTGGGTGCAGCAACAGTTACTATCCAGCAGCTGACCTACTCCAACACTAGAGCAGTGGGCGACTAAGAGAACCAACTTGTTAAGTGCCAATACGTTAAGAGTAAAAGGATCCCAGTGGTACTGTGCATGCTAACAAGTTAGCATGAATACAAAAGAATAGAAAAGATGAGGTCAGCAATCAGTGTTGAGACTAGAGATACATATTTAGCTGTTACTAGGACACAGAGGAGAGTAACATGCATAGGAGTGGGAAGAACTGAGGCAAAGGAGAAACTGGGATGAATGTGTTGGAGTTTTGATTAATGGTAGACTGAAAAGAGGAGGTAAAGCTATGTACCCAGATCTCATAAACCAAGTCACCCTCCAGGCTTTGGGAGACATAACAATAAGAGGAGTGGATACTGGAAGAAAAAGAAAGTAAAAAAAGAAGAAAGTAGAGAGACGCCAGTGCTGGGAAGCAGTAAAAGGTGCTGCTCTGCTACCATGCTGGGAGCCAAACACTAAACATTATTTCTGCAGCTAGAGAAGTGGCTCAGAGGTTAAGTGCACCTGCTACTCTTCCAGAGGTCCTGAGTTCAATTCCCACCCACCACATGATGGCTCACAACTATCTATAATGAGATCTGTTGCCGTTGTCTGGCATGCAGGCAGAACATGCAGCCAGAACACTACATACATGATAAATAAATAAAGCTTTATTTAAAAAGTCATTTCTGCATTGGTATTTTTGATCATCAAAGCATAGAAACGAAGGTTGTTGTTCTAATTATCAAAGATTTCCACTTGCCAAAGACTTGTGCGGAGTTCCTAAAGCAACGTGATATTTAAATGGAATTACATTATAGAGTTTGAGCTTCACACCACTGATTAGGAATATGCCTTGGTGTGGAGTGGACACCGTACTTGTTTTAGATAAGATGACAGTTGCCAAAGGAGAATATTAAGTTCCAGAAATGATATGATGCCTGAGAATCCCCTCAAAATACAAAGGGTGTGGGCATAGTGAAGTAAGCAAGGTGGTGGTGAGTTATTGGTGTTGAAACTGGTAATGGATGCCCACTGTCTCATTTTGTGACACTCCACATTTGTTTGGAATTATCCGCAATTGGACACTGGAGAGTTGGGGCTGCTGCTGTCTGTTGATTTTTAAAGAGTAGACCAAGATGACAGATGGTAAGGAAAGGAGGAAGGATCAGCAGAGACACAAAGGTATGGGTGAGGCTGGAAGGAGAAGCTTGGGTGAGAGCAGGCCAGCCTGGGAGGTCAGCAGTGAGCTGGTCAGCTGCGTGGAGAGGTTACCAATGGGGAGGGGTCAACTGTGGGGAGGGAGGTTACCAGTAGGGAGGGGGGCAGCTGTGGAGAGGGGGTCAGCAGTGGGGAGGGGGGTCAGCAGTGGGGAAGGGGGTCAGCTGGGAGGGCAGCTGTGGGAAGGGGGTCAGCTGTGGGGATGGGGGTCAGCAGTGGGGGGGTCAGCTGTGGGGATGGGGGTCAGCAGTGGGGGGTCAGCTGTGGGGATGGGGGTCAGCAGTGGGGAGGGGGGTCAGCACTGGGGGAGGGGGTCAGCTGTGGGGATGGGGGTCAGCAGTGGGGGGGTCAACTGTGGGGATGGGGGTCAACAGTGGGGAGGTCAGCTGTGGGGAGTGGGGTCAGCAGTGGGCAGGGGGATCAGCTGTGGGGAGGGGGGTCGGCAGTAGGGAGGGGGGTCAGCAGTGGGGAGGGGGGTCAGCAGTGGGCAGGGGGGTCAGCTGTGGGGATGGGGGTCGGCAGTGGGGAGAGGGGGTCATCTTTGGGGAGGGGAATCAGTTGTGGGGAGAGAATGATCAGCAATGGGCCTGTCACCCTGCCTGGGCAAGGCAGGGGCAGCTCTTCAGTGAGCTAGACAGCCACAGAAGACTTGGGGCTAGGATGCAGTTGTGTTCTCTTTGCACCAGAAGGGAACAGAAGAAGTCTACCAGTGCTACTCTTGGAGCGACCACATTGGAACCAATAAGGATGGACTGGAACAGCGTGCTCCACGGTAGGCCAAGAGCATCTCATTGACACCATTTTAACCCTCGCCATGATCTTATCAAGTAGGCACCAACATCCCCAAATGAGAAAGTCCAAGATTCAAGCCACACATTGTGGTGACTAACAGAGCTGTGCTCTAAACTGGGATAATCTGGCTTCAAAGCTCTTGGCTCTTGCCCATCACTCAGTTTCCTTTGGCCAGAACTGCAGTTCAGGTATACAGGGACTTGGGCCTGTGGGGAGCTTCTCTGTCCTCCTGGATTTGACCCCTGGTATCCTCTACCCCTTCAGCCAGGTGCTCCTCCAGCTCAGTCATCCCAGAGCAGGTGGTTTTTGTTTTTGTTTTTTAATTTATTTATTTTGTTTTTGGGTGGCATTTTATTCTCAAGACTCCGATTTCAGATACCATCTCCTTGGTGATAGAACTGTATTCTCTGTTCTCCAGTGTAGCATGTTTGTCCCTAGGCCATTTGGCCGATGGGTAGCCCGTTTCACGTGGGATGGTCACACATCCACAGAGCAACCCAATACTGAAAAGGAGAAACAAAAGTTTAAAAGTCCTGAGCTGGACTAAGGGCTCCATGCTGGCAGGTTAACCCCGTATCCATCTGCAAATTCCTACCCAGGGAACACACAGTGCAGACTGTGGCTACCCACATAAGACTCATCCATCCCTTGGCCAGCTTACCTTTCAGTAACAGAAACCAGGAAGCCGAAAATGGCAGGTGAAGCTGTGTGTTCTTGTATCACTCGAATTCTGCCAATGAAAGGCATCCATATAAGGCACAGATTCAACAGTGAGCTAGGCTGGCATGAAGAAAGCGGTGAGGAATTAATTCTGCTGGAGTGGAAGTTGATTTCCTTTTAAAATTACGTATGCATTTGAGTATATGTATTTACTGAGAGGAGAGAGAGAATGCACGTGTGCATGGTGGCATAAATGGAGGTCAGAGGACAACTTTGGAGAGTCAGTTCTCTCCTTCCAGCACGGCAGTCCCAGGGATTAAACTCTTGCCAGGCTTAGCAGCAGTCCCCTTTACCCACTGAGCCATCTCTCTGGACCAGATCTTGGTTTCCTTAAAGTACTTAAGCAATACTAAGAACTATACCCTACGCAAACCCATCTACAATTGTGATTGGAGAAAGGAATAGTAGCTGGGCTGCCGGTGTAGCACATTGAGTGTTAATGCACTTTCTTAGCATAAGACCCTAAGTTTAACTCCTAGCTCGAGAGAGAGAGAGAGAGAGAGAGAGAGAGAGAGAGAGAGAGAGAGAGAGAGAGAAGGATAAATAATAATTAAGATTTCCAACAAGCTCCAAAATTCCACCTGCACCTCACTCAGTCTGTTAATTGTGGCTTTCTTGCCTTTCAAAGAATCCTGGATTCTCATTGAATTTAGATCCATTAGAAATGCTCTTAAATTTGCCAGGGATTCCAGTTATTAGCGAGAGAACACAATCAAAAGAAAGGGTTATTAACTAAGCAGAGAAATTAATGCGCATCCACAAATCACCCCAGAGCCAGGCACCTAAGCCTCCCCGGAGCACAGCTCCAGTTTTTATTTCTGTGTATTTCATGTTCTCTCTACCTCTCTGGAGCCTCCAGCAATATTGAGGAAGCCATAAAACACACTTGGAAAAGTTAAGTACTGATGGACAGGGGAGTGAAGAGAGAGTAGAAAATCCGGGTAGAATTTCAAAAGGGGGTGGAGTGGGGGGGGGGCGGGAGAAGTAGATGCTGACTGCCTGAAGAGCCAAGAATCTGCAGCCTCCTGGAGGTCTCCTAATAGCCGCCCCAGCATGACTGTATTTCTTACAAGAGACTTCCTGCAACTGCAGAGGAAGTAAGAAGCAGGCAAGAGCCAAGAGGCAGAATCTCATGAAGTCCTGCTGTAGAGATTAAAGAGGTTGGAGAGGGTTTACCTGAGTGTTTGCTCCCAAGAGATTTTTGTACATCACTTTATCTTGTTCATCACAAAATAAAGACACACCTGCCTCTGGGCTGGGCAAGAAGCCCTGTGTGCTCTGCCCCGCCCCCACCCACCCCAGCTCCAAAAGTTAAAGAATCCCATGGGCTGGGAGTGACTGGTCCTTGACAGCTCTATACCTCTGCAAAGAATAAGGTCTCTATCTTGGCGTAGTAACAACGGGGTGCTTGCTCCACAAGGACAGCAGGGGACCTTGCTTCAACTTGAATAGTTAGGGTAGTGGCAGTATGGAATCAGGCAGCCACTTAGTGTGTGTTCAAAACTAACAATGGCTCCACTCAGTTCGTTCTTTGTGTTCATGGACGAGTGCGAGCTGCATGGGTTCTTCAATAAGACAGCAGCCCTTTGTGACCTCCTGCTTCTCAGCAGCCTTCCGTACCAGCTCAGTGATTAGCTCAAAGCTGCACAGAACAGTTGAGACTTTACTGCAGGCGTCATCATGCATCCCACCCCCACACTTGATATAAAAGGAAAAAAGAACCAGACATTTAAATAATCGCAAGTCTTAAAACCATAAACCAGAACAGACGGGTTTTATTTCAGACCTCTAGGGAAGACACAGTAGCGTCTTCCTTCGAATGTATGGAGCCAAGACTTTGCAGTGAGTTGCTGCCCTGGGGCCTGGTGTGGAAGCCAGCTTGTTCTTGAATCTGATATCTGTATTGTCATCCTTTCTTTTCTCCTCCTGTCGTGACTGTGGGGCCAACTTTCCTTGCCTGCTGCTAGATTCCACAACCGAGAAGCGTGACTGTCTTGATGTCCCTCCTGGGAAGCACTTGTTCTGTGTGTGATGTTCCCAGTACCCAGTGCTTGCTCATTCCCTGTTCCTGACTTCACCACAGCCTGGCCCTTTGCTCTAAGGTCAGTACCAGAGGCTTTCCTTCCTTAGGTCCATCCACATTTTTTAAAACAAGATTTTGACCCAAGAGACTAAAAGGCAACTATTCTGAAATATATCCAACTATAAAAGTGATGAGTTGATACGAAAACCAGAGTTCAAGGAAAGCAGAAAGATCTCACATTAAAGAGAAATGCTTGCTTTAAAGTTCCGCTCCTGGATGGGCATCGAAGGGGGACTTTTGGCCATTTTCTCTTTGTAAATCAGAGAAAAGTACCCTCCCCCAACACACACACACACCTCTAATACTTTCTATTTCTTGATTTGTCTCTTTAAACAGTTTCTATTGACTTTGGCCACAAAATTGAAAGAGTTGGTTTATCTCTCTCCTCTGAAGTTTTACTTATTATATTTTTAACTTGGGGTGATTCTATGAGCCAAATGTGAAACAAATGAAGACCCAGCCAGATGAGACAGGTGAAGACTCTTTTTAAAAATCATTTTTAAAAGATTTTTGTTTAAATGTGTATGAGTGTTTGCCTGTGTGTATGTATGTACCACATGCGTACTCAGTGCCTGCAGAGACCAGGACAGGGCATCGGATCTCCCTGACTGGGGTTACAGATGATTATGAGATACCATGGCAGTGCTGGAAACTGAACCTGGGTCCTCTGCAAGAGCTGCAAGTGTTCTTAACCCCTGAGACATCTCTTCTACCCTGCAGAGTCTCTGTCTTTGAAGCATGCTATGGCAAAGGAGTCCACAACCCACTGTCACTGCATTTTGGCTGAGACTCAAGGGTGGGCAGAGGAGTGAGAACTCTCTAGAGAGGAAACTGGAAAGGCTTCCTGCTTGGTCTGGCTGAAGGATAATAGTGGCACCCAGAGCTGCAAGTGGGCTAGCCAGAAGAGGGTCTCCTATGGGACTGGTTATGGTAGATAACTGGCCTCCTCTGGTTGGGGTTAAGTTGTAAGTGAGGACAAAAAAAAACTAAGAAAGGTACCAGATTGTAGCTGAGGTTTTTCTGGTCTCTCCTGGATCCCGCAGCAGCCGCTCAGACCCAAGTAAATACACAGAGGCTTATATTAATTAAAACTGCTCAGCCATTAGCTCAGGCTAACTACTGACTAGCTCTTACACTTAAACTCAGCCCATTTCTGTTCATCTGTATGCCGTCACATTTTCTGTGGCTTTGCCTGTGTGCCGTTACATGCTGCTCCCTGGACAGTGGTCTGGCATCTCCTGACTCAGTCTTCCTCTTCCCAGAATTCTCCTTGTCTGCTTATCCCGCCTATACTTCCTGTCCTGCTACTGGCCAATCAGCATTTTATTAAACCAGTGAACAAAAGCATTATCCCACAGCATTTCCCCTTTTCTGCTTAATTAAAAAGGAAAGTTTTAACTTTAACATAGTAAAATTATATATAACAATACAGTTATCAAGCAAGAATAACAGTTACAATATCTAGTCTATTTGTATTTGGCAAAATTAAAGAAAATATTCTATCTATCCTATATTTGTGAGTCTAAAGTTGTATATCTAATTTATCTTTTATCATAACCAAGGAAAATTTATAACTATCTAGTCTTTAACTACATCAAAGACCCCAGAAGGATATAATATTATCTAAGTAAACAGGAAATGCATTGTAAACAACTTCCAAAAATCTAGAATGACAGAGATAGCTGCCTGCCTGGACAATTACCCAAAATTCCTCTGTAATGTTGGGGCATCCATCTTCAGCCCACAGGCCTGGTCTTTCAATTGCTTCTCTCTGTGTCCTGTAGAAAGTCTGGCAGTTTCTTCTGCAAAGCAAGAACTTGAAGGACCATTTTGCCTTGCAAAGTTCAGTGGTCACCTTCCTATGGGTCCTGCATGTCCAGTTGATACAACATTTTGTCAAATAGTCCAGGAAAGAACAGTTTCTTGCCCAAATGGCTATTTTAGCCAAGAAGATAAACTCTATGTAGAATATTCTCAATGCCCATCCTCTCTGAAGTAAATCGGTCCTGCTAGGAGCAGATGTGTCTCACTGTCCAGAAAGTCCAAGTTTTTAAAACATTTTAAATACCATATTTTGTAGGTCGTTGAAGTGTTTGAAGATTACCCACCTAATTGAATTATATCTATGTATAACTAGAAAACTTAACATGAATGTAAGTTTGACTATCATAGAAGAGTAATTATTAATCTGTATTTCCTAATTATCCATTACAATTTAAATAAGCTGCACAAACATAATACCTTAAATGAGATTAGAAATATATATACAGTATAACAAAATTAACTTTAAATTTGTATCAATAAACTAAAATCCATCACATTGTAAAACATTTCAAGCAAGTTGTTGCTCTTTAAAAATAGGTTTATTAATAAGGGTAATTAATTACCCTTTTATCCTGTCATATCTATATCCTATATTTCTATATCACCAGATACTAACTAATTTGTGCTTTTTGAGGTGGACTGTTTCAGAGGTCATTGTTTAGCTTCCTGGATTTTTACTAGAGATACCAATTTAGCCTATCTACAACCTGACTTCCAGTGATGCTTCTGATTGTTAATCATAGAGGAGTAGGAGGGTTTTCACAGCAAGATGCTATAGTTTGTGGATTCAAGTTCTCTTCAGGTATATAGTATGGCCATTATCTTTGCATATTAGTTCTCTCATAACCTAATCACTTTTTGGGAGGTGTGTGTGCATGTACATGTGCATAGGTGTGGAGATCTAAGGACAAGTTGATCTTCAGCATTGATCTTCAGGTGCTGTCTACCTTTCTCTCCCTCCCTCCCTCCCTCCCTCCCTCCCTCCCTCCCTCCCTCCCTCCCTCCCTCCCTCCCTTTCTTCCTTCTTTCCTTATTTCTTCTCCTTTTTTTTTTCTTTTAAAGACACTGGCCTGGAGCTCACCAAGTTGGCTAGCTAAGCTCCAAGGATCTGCCCATCTCCACCTGTCCAGCACCAGAATTGCAAACAGGCATCACCATGAGTGTGTGTGTGTGTGTGTGTGTGTGTGTGTGTGTGTGTGTGTGTGTGTTTAAAGTGGGTTCTGGCACTTAAACTCAAGCCCTCTTTCTTGTGAGGCAGACTCTTTGCCTACTGAACTGTCTCTCCAAGCCCTGACTTATTTCTTCACATACTGGAATTAAACTCCTGTCCCTTCCCCTTCCCACTGTAAACAACGCCCCTCCCCATTCTGTGATACCCCTGCCACCGCTTCTCAGCCTCCCTTCCCTCCTACCCAGCTGCTTGTGGCTGCATGGTGACTTTTAGGACACAAAGGTTTATCTGTAACTACCCCTTTGCAGAAAGATCCTATAACTTGTCTCTAGGTCAGTTTTGAAAGGTCCATCCAATAAACAATATGTGTAGTGTTACCATTACACAAGATAAATAATGAACTTAAATAATATCAGTTTTATTCAGTATTTGAAAAATATAAATGAGATTCTGTTTACTGAGAAGGAGCAGGGAAGCCGTGGTTCCATGTCCTTATAAGTTTCCACCTCTAGAAATGTAATTTTTTTCCAGAACTGGAAACTGAACCCAGGCCTTCAGGCATGCCGGGTTAGCGCTCTACCACTGAACTATATTCTCTGATAGAAATGCAGTATTTTTTTTTTTTTTTTTTTCGAGACAGGGTTTCTCTGTGTAGCTTTGCGCCTTTCCTGGAGCTCACTTGGTAGCCCAGGCTGGCCTCGAACTCACAGAGATCCGCCTGGCTCTGCCTCCCGAGTGCTGGGATTAAAGGCGTGCGCCACCACCGCCCGGCAGAAATGCAGTATTTTAAGCAACCACATAAAATTGAGTCTTGGGGGGTGGAGGTGATGCAGGAGTTTTCCATGTAGCCCTGGCTGTCCAGAAATTCGCTCCGTAGACCAGGCTGGCCTCAAACTCAGAGATCTGCCTCTCTCTGCCTCCTGAGTAGTGGGATTAAAGGCCTGCACCACCACCCAGCAAAATTGTATCTTATTATGCATAGTGTTTTTTTCAAAATGATGTGTGCCAAGTTTTTGGTCTTTAGTGTCTGAAAAATATCATTTCTCCCATTTCCTGTCAGATTTTGACAGTCTAACCTGGATATTCAATTTTAACCTGAGCTTGGAAACTTGGAAAGTCTTTCTCTCCTCACATCTGCAACCCACTCTTGTGGGTCAAAGGATCTGTTACAAATCTGATTCTTGGATTTGATGTGTTTTGTTTTTTTTTAAATAAGCAATTTATTTGTTTTGTTTGTTAGGTCAGTTGGTTCATTTTGTTAAGACAGGGTTTTGCTCTATAGACCAGTCTGGCCTGGAACTTAGTAGAGCCCAGGCTGCCATGGAATTTCTGAGCCTCACATCCCAGCATCCCAAATGGGATCTAGAATTGCAGGCATGCACCACCATGCCTGGCTTAATAATGTTCTGTTTTTTTCCTCCTGGAAGCCCTTAGGGTTTAGCTCTATTTCCTTATTGCTCTAGGGTTACATAAGGATATACACTGTGGACCGAATATGTCTCCCAAGGCTCACATGTCAAAATCTTGTTCTTTAAGTGGCAGGATTTAGACATGGGGCCTTTGGGAAGCAATTAAGTGATGAGAGTGGAGCCCAGGTGATGGGACTAATTCTCTCATAGGAAGAAGCATGAGAAAGCGTATTTTTCTCTGCTCTCTGCTCTCTGGTGCTACAATAAGAAGACAATTATCTTTGATCAAAAGGAGGGGCCTTTGCCCAGAGTTCTACCATGCTGATGTCCTGATCTCACCTTCCACCCTCAGAACTACGAAAAGAAATGTTATTAGGACCATCTGACCTCATTTTACCCTAATTACCTCTGGAAAAGTCATATGCCCAAATCTGGTTGCATTCTGAGGCACTGTGTGTTGCAACGTCGATGTACAGATTTGAATGAGGCATAGTTTAGCACACAATATTATAACAAAAGTCCACAGAGAAGGAGCCTAACACTTCTGTAACTCAGAAGTACAGAAAGGATGTCACTGTGCTGAATTCCTTCTCTAGACTTCAGCAAAGGTTTCCTTTTCTCACAGCTTGTGAAGATCTCCTGGCATTCCTTAGGTATGGGGCATTCCTCCACATTTAGAATCCCCAGCAATGGGTCAAATTTGTCTCATTCTGCGTCTCTCTACCATTCCTACAATTGCTGTTGTTGTTGATCTGAGACGTGGTCTCACGATTCCTAGGCTACCTTAGAACTCTAGATTCTCCTGCCTCATCCCCCACAGTGCTGAGATTACAGGCCTGTGCTACCAGGCCTAGCCTAACGTTCCCATTCTGTGGTTAAATCTCCCTCTGCAGTGACACATGATTATATTTAAGACTTACTATCTTAATTGCTCTTCTGTTGCTGTGGGAAAAAATACAACAACAAAAGAACTTAAGGGGGAAGGGAGACCACTCTGGCTCATAGTTCAAAGGCGCAGTCCACCATGTTGAGGAAGGCAAAGCAGCAGGAGCTTGAAGCAGCTGGTCCCATCACATCCACAATCAGATGAGAGAGAAGAATGTATGCTCTGGGCTAAGACCTTGAGGACTGACCTTGAAGATGACCTTTGGTATGTGGCAGCCAGTGAGACCACATTTAAAGTACAGAGGCAACGGTTCCAATCGAATTAGTTAATTTTCTTGGGGTTGTAACAAAATGTCTGTTAAGAAGCACCTTATAGGTGAAAAAGATTACTGTGGCTTGCAGTTTGGTGGGACATAGTCCACCATGATGGGAAAGGCGGAGTTATAGGGGTGTGAGGCAGCAACTCACTTTGCATCCACGTCAGGAAACAGAGGGAAATGATGCTGGTGGCCCTTCAGTTTCTCCTTTTATTAAAGTTTGGGTTTTGGTTTTGTTTTTTTTTTCACATTTTACTTAATAGGATCAGGGGCTACACACCAGGGCATGTGGAGATCAGAGAACAAGTTGTGGGAGGTGGTTCTCTCGTTCCACCGTGTAGATCTTGGGAATCGAACTCAGACCTCCAGACTTGGCAGCAGGATCCTTTACCACGGAGAATCCTGTCACCCCTCCATGTTCCCCTTTGTCTTCAGGACAGGACACCAGCCCCACAAAGTGGTTCTACTGACATCCGAGGTGTGTCTTCCCTCCTCAGTTCAAGTTCTCTAGAAACACCTTCACACACAGCCAGAGGTACGCCTCTTAGATGACTAAATTACATTACGTTGACAGTCAAGATTAATCATCACTCAGTGATGCTGGCAATATTATGGCACCAAGTTTTTGCAAAAAGAAAAAGGTTTTCACTGAGGGACTGTGGGAGCCCGTTCTGGGGTTCCTCGTGGCTTTACCCAGCAGGTCCGAATAGAGGATGATCAGGACCATGGGCCTGAGTGCAGGTGTCTGAGATGGTCTGCACTTGGCTGTGCTGGGGGAGGAGGTCTTTTGCTCCACCCCTTGGCGTCTCTATAAAAACCCTGGACCAGAGACAGTCCGGGCCCATTGGAATAGGTTCCAGGCCCTCTCGAGGCTATCCTTTATTTTCTATCTGTTTATCTCCACAAGAATCTCCGCTATAAATCCTTCTATCTAATATTTCCTGCTGCTCGCACTCAAGAAAACTCTGGGAAGCTGTGGGGGTGGTGGGTAAACGCCCCACAAGGGACAATCACCAAAGAGGAAACAGAAATCTCAAATCTATCTCCTCAATCAGTTGTTATCAGGGAATATATAGGAAGGGACTCTCCACAGTGAGGGCTTTCTGTGATCAAGGCTTGTGGGGTGTGGGATGGGGTGTGAAGGCTCTCCCACCTGTGTTTGTCACTGGGAGGCACCTTCCTGGTTGTGTCTGTCAGGAGACAAATTCTGCAGTGCTCCTATTGTGATTCACCCAAACAGTGATAGACATGTTGCGTTCTCCATCAGCAGTTTCCTCTGGAGATGCACAGAGAACCCCAGCTTCAGGCTCCTGTGAGACACTGCTGCTTCCTTTACCACAGTCTGCTGGGCTGTGCTCCAATCATCTCACTGAGCATGCAGTGTCCAGCCTCCAGTTGCATCTCTGCAGCCTGGACAATCTCTGCTCTTAGAGGCATCTATGTCCCTGATGTGAGAGCATTTTTCTGGCAGTTCCCACCAACCCCAGCCCTTCCTGAGCAATGTAGCAGCACTGGGACCAGCCTTGATTGCTCCTTTGTGGAGGAAAAACTTCATACAGGTTTATTCCCTTGTTCTTCAGCTCATTCTATCCAAGGAGTAGGGCAGTTCTTTGGTTTTTGTTTTTTAAATCCCAATTCTTCTCTTTGATGCTGTGGAACAATCTTCTCACACTGTAAATATGTATTGCTCTCATTGTTTATAAAAAAAAGCTAATTGGCCAATAGTGAGGCAGGATTTTGGGGGCAGAGAGAATGCTGGGAAGAAGGAGGGTGGTCTGAGAGGTCACCAGGAGATACTGAGGGAACAAGACATGCTGGAGGACAGGTAAAACCATGAGCTACATGGCAATACATAGATTAATAGAAATGGGTTAATTTAAGTTTTAAGAGCTAGTCAGTAATAAACCTGAGCTATTGGGAGAGCATTTATAATTTATGTTAAATCTCTGTGTCAGTTATTTGGGTACTGGTGGGTGGGAAAGAAAAGTCCACCTATACTTTTATCCATTGGCATGGAAGTAGCTTCTGATTCAGAGATTCTCAACTTTCTCAATGCTGCAAACCTTTAATACAGTTTCTCATGTGTGGTGACCCTCAACCATAAAATTATTTTTGTTACTATTTCATAACTGTAATTTTGCTACTGTTATGAATCATAATGTAAATATCTGATATGCAGGATATCTGATATGCAACCTCTGTGGGGTCACCACTCACAGGTTGAGAACCAATAATCCATCATCTTACCTTGGAAGACCAGATTGCTCTTCTTTGTGATAAGCGAAGCACAACTGAAGGTGTTCAGAGTAGTGAAGTTATTCTGTGTGATGCTGTAATGGTGGATGGATGCACACTATAGTGTATTTGTCAAAACCCATGTGATGGCCACACACATCCCAAACAAACTGTGGACCTGAATCTGATGACAAGGATCATGAGTGGAATCAGGTGGAATCAGATACAGATCAGCTGTGCAGAGGTGGCTCAGAGGTACATGGGAACTTCTGTGACGTCTACTTTTTCTGTGAACCTAAAACTACTCTAAAACAGTTTGCTTAATAAAATTATATCTACACATATGATCACAGAAGTAAAGTCCTATATGGCTTTTGTGATGCCATATCTAATTGCAGTTTTGAATTTAAAGCTCATTATTCCCAAATATGTCTTTATAATCTTATCTCATGAGTAAGTGTCTGTAAAGAATTAATAATATATACAGTGTGGCCTATTTTCTAATTTTGTTCTAGTGATATATTCTATGTATTCTCCTGAAACTTCACTATTTAAAATTTTAAATTTACCCAAATTGATCCATAAGGCTCTAATTCATTTCCTTTAATAGTAACTATTTCATTATATAAAAAACAATCACAACGTGTGTGTGTGTGTGTGTGTGTGTGTGTGTGTGTGTGTGTGTATGCGCGCGTATACATGTGTATATCCATTTCCCTGCTAAGGAACCTAGATGGTTTCCTGTTTTTGAGTCCCAGCCAAGAATGTTTCAAAAGAGTGCCATGGTACATTTTCCCTCTACATTTTATTTATTTATTGCATGTGAGTTCCGCAGTACACTCATAGAAATCAGAAGACAACTTATAGAGTTGGTTCTCACCTTCCATCTTAAGAGTTCCTGGAATAGAACTGAGCACCTCGGGCTTAGCAGCGTGTGTCTATACCCACTGTGCCATCTCCCTATGGTACATTGCTCTTTGTGCTATTGAGTTCTGTTTTCTGTCACATAGATATCTGGATGTGAACACCCAGGGTGGTAGGAAGTGCACATCTTCAACATTAAAGGAGTTGAAAAATTCCCTTCCAGTGTCATTCTGACAGTTTGCAATACCAATATATGACACTCACTAGTGTGCTACTGAGTCACCAACACGATATTGGCAATCATTTTAATCTTCATCAGTCTGTTAAAAATAGTATGGCAAGCTATACTACACATCTATAATCCCAATACTGGAAGCTGGCGCCAAGAGGATGTTGAGTTTGAGAACAGCCTGAGCTACACAATGAGATCCTGTCTGGGGTGGGATATCTTTCTGTATGCTGTGAATATGTGTTATCTGATTGGTTGACAAATAAAGCTGCATTGGCCTATGGCAGGGCAGGATGGAGCCAGGTGGGAAGATCCAAGAGAGATAGGGAAAGGAGAAAGGAGAAGCAGAGAGGAGACACCAGTCTGCTGCCCAAGGAACAACATGCCAGCAGACCAGTAAGCCACAGAACATGTGGCAAAACATTATAAATAGAAATGGGTTAATTTAAGTTATAAGAGCTAGCTAGCATGCCATATGCCATGCAATTAGTAATTAATATAAGCCTCTGAGTAATTATTTTTATAAGTGGCTGTGGGACCTCGGGCTGGGTGGAATCGGAGAAACCTTCTGACTACACCTGCTCAAAAAAACAAAACAAAACAAAACAAAAAACCAACAGTCAAATGGTAGTTCCTTGAAGATATCACTATGAGGTTGGTTGTCTGACTGCTTGGTTATGCAGGACTCATTCTGTTGCCTAGTCTGGACTGATCCTGTCAATCCCACTACCTTTGCCTGATGAGGGCTGAGATTACAAGTGTGTGTCTCTATGTCCTGTGGTTCCTTTAAGGTTTTCATTATTTTTGGAGAATTTTGTACATGAGCATACTAGATTAAATCATATCTACCCATGTTCTCCCCTCAATTCCTCTCATCCCACCCTCCACATCTCACCCTTTCCTTTAATTAGTGTTACCCATATGTACATGAATATAGGACTGACCGCTTGCATGGACAACCTATCAGGACCTTCTCCCTGAAGAAAACCGACTCCCCTTCTCTCAGCAGCCACTGACTGTCTAGAGCTCTTTGGCTAGGGTGGGGCCTTGTAGAATTTGACCCCCATCCAGGTCAGTATGTCAGCTGTCACCTGGGCAGGTCTGTTGGGAGTTCCTGGATACAATATCCCAGTTGTGTCTAGAAGATACTGTTTCAAATCAATCCTCCTATTTTTCTGGCTCTACAGTCTTTCTGGCCCCTGTTCCACAATGTTCCTTGAACCTCCAGTATAGGAGTTTTGTTATATATGTCTCATTTGGGGATGGGCAAGGCCTGATCAATTGTTTTCCCCACTTTGACCAATTGTGGGTCTCTAGAATAGCCTTTGTCTGCTGCAAAAGGAAGCTTCTCTAATAAGGGGGTGAGAGCTAAATTTATCTAGAAACTATATAAATGCCAGTTCTTTGGAATTTTAACAAGCTTGTGTTAGTAGTGAGACTGAACATCTTTGCATAACTTATTGACTATCTATACATTTTCTTCTGTGAATTGCTTGTTCCTGTCCTTTGGCCATTGTTTTCCTATTGGGTTTTCTTCCTTTTGTTGTTTTGTTGAAGCTCTTTATATATTCTGGATATCAACCCTGTATTAGTATATCATTTCAATTATTTTTGTCCCACTTCAAGACTATTCTTCTAACTGTATTGTTTCACCAAGATTTTATTCATTTGTTTTCTTGTTGTTTTTACATTAAGATGTCACCATATAATCCAGGATAGTCTCAAAGTCACTACCCTTCTGCATTAGACTTCCAGTGTGCTAGGATCACAGGCACACAGCACCATGCCTATAGTCACAGAAGTTTTATCTTTTTTTATTTAATTGGGATTTTAACCATGTTTATCCTGTGTGCATGATTTTTCAAAGCTAAAGAAAGCCTTTCTTAATGTAATGTCTTTTAAAAATTCTTACTTTTACGCCGGTAAGCCACGAGCCACGTGGCAAGGTATAGATTTATAAAAATGGGTTAATTTAAGATAAAAAAAAAAACCAAAACAAAACAGTTAGCAAGAAGCCTGCCATGGCCATACAGTTTATAAGTAAAAAAAAAATTCTTACTTTTAAAGAATTTTTTCATTTAGATCCTATTTTCTTTAGAATTGGTTTTGTATACACTATATGTGTAGGGTTCCAATTTTATTATTTCCCATACATTTCTCCAATGTCATCAACCCCACTTTCTATTTAAAACTGCTTTCCTGATAGGCTTCACCTTACAGGAACAGGAAAAGACTTTCTGAATGGGACTCCAATACTGCAAGAACTAAGATCAACAACTGTGCCCAAGGGAACCTTGTGAAACTAGAAGACTTCTGTACAGCAAAGGACACCATCATTTGAATGAAAAGGCAGCCTACAGAATGGGGGTGGGGGAAAGCATTACCAGCAGTACATTGACAGAGAGTTAGTGTCTAAAATATACAAATAATTAAAAAAAAAACCTATACACCAAGAAAACAACAACCCAGCTAAAAATGGGGCATGGAACTAAACAGAATTCTTAAAAAAAGAAATGCAAGTGACTGAGAATATATATATTGGATATTTAAATATCCAATATCCTTAGACATCAGGGAGATGTAAATTAAAACTACTTTGAAATTTCATTTACCTCAGTCAAAATAGCTAAGATCCAAAACACAAATGCTGGCCTGACAGGGATGTGGGGAAAGGGAAAGACTTAGCCACTGCTGAGGGGAATGCAAACTGATACAACCACTATGGAAATCAGTGTGAAGGTGCCTCAACAATGCTAGGAATAGATCCACCATGTGATCCAGCTATATAGCCTCTGGATGTATACCCAAAGGATTCTATAGCCTACTCCAGAGACACTGGCTCATCCATGTCCATTGCTGTTCTATCCACAATTGTCAGGAAACAGTAGTGTATTTACACAATGGAATATTTTTCATCTGTAAAGAAAAGTGAAATTCTAAAATTTGCATATAAATGGATCTTTTGGGGTAAGGTAATCCAGGCCCAAAAAGACAAATATCACATGTTCTTTCTCATGGGGATGCTAGCTTTCAATCTTTAGATGTGTGTGTTTAGTTTACATTACACATAGGTGTTTCCCCGAGGCATGATCAATAGTCTTATGCAGCTGCAAGCTCTGCAAGCTGTAATAACCGGCCTGGCAAGACTGGTACAGTAGTGGCATGAACACTGTGGAGTAACCAACCACTTTTTGGTTGGATTTAACACCTGCTCCACAGGATGAAACCTGTCTTAGTTAGATTTCTATTGCTGTGACAAAACACCATGATCAAAAACAACCTGTAGAGGAAAGAGTTTATTTCCAGTTAAAACTCTCAAGTCACATTTCATCACCAAGGGAAGTCAGGGCAGAAAACTGGAAGCAGAAACTGAAGCAGAAAACATGGATGAACCCTGCTTAGTGCCTTGCTCCTCCTGGCTTGTTCAGTCTGCTTCCTTATACAACCCAAGACTATGCCTGGGGGTGGCACCACCCACCCACATAAATCATTAATCCGGAAAATGCCCCCACAGATCTGCCTACCAGCAATCTGATACAGAAATATTCTCAATTGAAGTTATCTTCTGAAGTAATTCTAGCTTGTATCAAGTTGATGGAAAGCACTAACCGGGAGAGAACCCATGCCTAGTATTTTTAGCTAGGCTAAGACATAACATGGCTGGGTATGTCATCGGCCCTACTGGAGAACCTACTGCTGTTATTCTGATAAATGGACATACTATTAAACTGCTCCCTAAGTACTTCTCTTTATTTTCATAGTTTAGTGAGTCTCCCAACCCTCAACATAGAAGCTTCTTTTTGTGGTTGATGGCAATTAATACAGAGACACACAACTCACAGTGTCTGAGATTACATGCATGAGACCTGAACAAGAGCAAACCATCTAAACTCACGGCATAAATAGTGGAGAGGCGCATGAGGTCCTACCTCTAGTTGAGAACCTATTGGCAACTGATGGCATCTGGTAGAGAGTTAGTTTTCTTCAGGGATGGAGACCCTGAGGGACTAGCCCCCTTCTAGTAGAATGCCCAACCCCCAGGAACATACTGGCAGCACCAAGTGGACTCAATGAGATTTTACATGGAACAAGTGAAGCTGGGAAGGAAAGGTGTGCGAAGGCTCTCTGCCAACCTGATACAAGCCTAGCTGTATCTAGGAAGAGGACATCTTAAATGGAGAAAATGCCTTCATAAGATTGGCCAGTAGGCAAGTCTGTGGGGTATTTTCTTAATGACTGATGTGAAAGGGCCCTCCCCACCCACTGAGCAGTGCCATTCCTGGGCAGGTAGTCTTGAACCATAAAAGAAGGCAGGCTGCAAGCCATAAGGGACACATCAGTAAGCAGCATTCCCTCACAGCTTCTGCCCTCATGTCTGCTTTGAGTTCCTGCCTCAAGTTCCTGCCCCGGCTTTGTTTGATGATGGACTGTGATATGGACCGGTCACCTGAAATAAACCTTTTCTTCCCCAAGTTGCTCTCAGTCATGGCGCTGTATCCTAGCAACAGAAACTCTAAGATGGGGGCGAGGGAGGAAGTTGAAGGCTCCTGCACCATTTTGTAAAAGTTTCCCAATGCTTTGATTACCACCTCCACCGTTGATCACATGGCCACGGTGAGCCTGATTCTGAGACTATGGCTCTAGTCCGTTTGCCTGCCTGTGTCTGCTGTCCCTCTCTTTATTGCTCTGCTATTTTAGTAAGTCTCGATTGTATGATAGGGCAAATGCCTCCCTCCAATTGGGTCTTCTAAATTTACCTTTAAAAAGAAACTTGATCTTACAAATAAAATTTATAATTAATCTGTAAAGTTCTAGAGAGAGGGGAAAAATCTCTGTTGCAATTAAAAATTTATTAATGGTGGAAATCTATCATTTGGTTAGTGGGAAAGTGACACCATGACAGTACCCCATTGTTGGCATCACTGTCTTGCTCTTAGTTTTTTTTTTTTAAATAATTTACTTAATTTTATTACATGTGCATTGGTGTGAGGGTGTCAGATGCCCTAGAACTGGAGTTATAGACAGTTCTGAGCTGCCATGTTGGTGCTGGAAATTGAACCCGGGTCCTCTGGAAGAACAGTTAGTGCTCTTAACCACTGAGCCATCTCTCCAGCCCCTTGCTCTTAGTTTTTGGAGTTTATTTCTACCAACATGTGTCCAGTCCACAATCCTTTATCTGAAACTCTTAGAGTAAGCCTGCTTCAGAATTCATAGACCTTCAGATTTAAAACCATGGTAGGCACCATGATGAAAATATGTAATACGTTACTGCGTCGTTGCCTGGTAGTCAGCGATATTTACAGCTTCTCTTATTTTGGTGGAACACGACCCCATGGTGTCCAATAGACACTCTGCAGTGATGATAGTGTTGGTTTTTTTTAAATTTGCATAATACAATGTGATTCTCATTAGCCACATGTGCTTTGGGGGTATCCAAAATGTGGGTTGGATGACTAAGGATTGAAATTTAAATGTTCATACAATTGTGTCCGAGATAGTGGTACATGCTTACCATCCCAGAACTTACACGGCTGCAAGTTCAAGCCCCGCCTGTTCTAGATAGTGAATTCTATGCCAAGCAGCGCTGCCTACACCCTACATAGCAAGACCTGTCCTCAAAACAAACAAACAAACAAACAAACAAGCCGGGCAATGGTGGCGCACGCCTTTAATCCCAGCACTCGGGAGGCAGAGGCAGGTGGATCTCTGTGAGTTCTATGCCAGCCTGGTTTGCAGAGCTAGTTCTAGGACAGTCAAGGCTACACAAAGAAACCCTGTCTTGAAAACAAAAGCAAAACAAAAAGCCAGTCACAACGGATAAACCAGTTACAGTGAGTGTGAATATAAATAACTGCTGTGGCAAAGTGGCTACAATACCATACAAAGCAGCACTAATAGTTTCCAGAGAAATGGTTCAAGGGCTGTGTATGCTCCTTCACCCCTTCCGCTTAGGAAAATCTTTATTTGTTCTCATGTTTAGTTGACGATTTGGCTAAGAACATAATTCTGAGTTTTAAAAAAAAAAATATTTTTTTTAACCTAAAAATTGTCTATTACTGGCGCACATCACCTTGACTTCCAGGGCTGCTTTCAAGAACTATGGTGACATCAGAATGCAGAGTCTTGTCACAATGATCAGCTTTTGTCCTTTTAACCCAGTGATTCTCAACCTTCCTAAGGCTGCAACCCTTGAATACAGTTCCTCATGTTGTGGTAATTCCCAGCCACAAAATTATTGTGTTGCTACTTCATAACTGTAATTTTGTTTCTGGTATGAATTGCAATGTAATATCTGATGGGTAGGATATCTGATATGCGACCCCTGTGAAAGGGGCATCAGAGTCCCCTAAAAGGGTCACAACCCACAGGTTGAGAACCACTGTTTTTACCCAAAGTGCTTTTCTATTCCCTGACTCTGTGCCTTTGTGCTGGGTTTGTTTTCATTCATTACCTTCTTTTAGACACTTAACGAGCCCTTTTGAGCAGGAAATTCATATCCCATAGTTCTGTGAAATTTCCTTGATTTATTTCATTCATGATTTCTTGGTTGCCTTTCTTCCTGTTTATCTGTCTCGCTGGGGATGAACCCCTGGCTTTCTGCATGCCAAGCAAGCATTTACCATTGAGTAATAGCTTCAACTCAATAATCTCCTCCCTTTGTTTTTTGTGGGTTTTTTTTTTTTAACCCCTGAGAACTTTTATTACTCAGACAATGGCATCTTGCACTTCTGGTTTTCCTGTATTTTTCTCCCCTTTACGTCTATTTCTTTTTAAGCCAGCTTTTCTGGGAATTTTTTCAGCTCTATTGCATTTTTTATTTATGATCTCATATTTTTAATTTCTAACAGGTGTTTCTCTTTTCATCACAGTTGGTTCTCGTTTATGGTGTGACTTCTTTATCTCTGAGAATATTTCGCTAGAAGTTTGTCCTTGGTTTTACTTTTTTTTTTTAGTTCCGTCGTTCCTGTTGCCTACAAATCACGCTTTCCTGTTTCTTTGCTCTCTTCTTTGTCTTGTTGAAGGCTTCTCTTGGCAGCCGATCACCCATGGCCGTCAATTCACATGTAAGATCCGGGGCATAAAATGTTCTTCAAAAGCTTTGGCCAGGTGCCTGGAGTCTGTCAACAATCCACCTTACCATGAAATGGCCTGGCTGAATCATTTAATGGGGAACCCTGATCTTACCTGTGTTCCAAGGTATTGCCTCTTTGCTTAGTGGCCTGGCTGCTGCCCCATGGCTGTCTCACAGAAGACAGGAACAAAGGGATTAGCATCTCATCCAGATGAGGTCACTCAGTGCCCCTCCTCTTCCAACTCCAGGGCTTGCACACTTAATGCAGAGACTAACATCAAGAAAACACCATGAATCTTCAGCTCAAGAGAAGGAATCATGGGGAAGATCTATAAACCTACTTTCAAACTGGATTCCAAGTGAGTCTCCCCTGGTTAGCAGCGCCTTTTTGTCTCCCAAGTTTCCAGCTACCTAGAGTCCTTAGCTTTGAGCCTTTGAGACCTTGGTCCCATGTTATTTATCAGACTAGGTCTCTATTCCCTCATTCCCCTTAGAATTCAGCCTTTATGGCTCTGCTAACTCATTTAACTATTTCTCGAATTCACTAAATATGCTTGCTACCTGCTCCTTTCCTCCGGTCCCTGTTCCTATGGGTTTACGTCTTAAAAATTCTTCTACTGTCTTTTTTTGTGAGATCTTTGAGAAGCAAAAAGAGTAGATGCACCAGGCAGTGGTAGCACATGCCTTTAATCCCAGCATTCGGGAGGCAGAGCCAGGCAGATCCCTGTGGGTTCAAGGCCAGACTGGGCTACAGAGTGAGTTCCAGGAAAGGTGCAAAGCTACACAGAGAAACTCTGTCTCAAAAAAAAAAGTGGGTGCAATTTTGGTGTTTTGAGACAGGGTTTCTCTGTGTAACAGCCCTGGAACATGATTTGTAGACCAAGGCTGGCCTTGAACTCACAAAGGTTCCTCATCCTTTTTTAATGTCAGATGGTAAAATAGCTTTCTGTCTTCTCTCCTCCTTCAAAAGTGGTTGATTCCAGTGTACATGGCCCTTAGTTGTCCAAACACTTATTAGACATTTGACGTGGCTTAGCCTGTTTCTGTCACTAACATGAGACCAGATGAGTGGGTGCTGAGTGAAAATGTGCAGAACAACACTGAAGCTCCAGGAGCAGCTACACTGAATTCTTTATTTTATAATGATAAATAATTTTATTGGCATAACAAAAATATTTATCATTTCACATATGCATTACAATGTTTCTATCTAAAACAAATTTACTATCCAAACTTGGGATATTATAATTTACACTTTAGAATGAATATCTAGCATTTTTTTTACTATGTATTCTTTTTTGTCTATACTAAAATTTTTATCTCTTCCTTTCTATATGTATAATGTTTTAACACATAGATAGTGATTTCTTATACCTGAATTTGTATCACATGGACACAAATCCCAAGAAGATGAAAATTACTAATAGTAGTTTTACATAAAGAAACAAATTCAGGAATATTAATGGATATTTTATATATATGTAAGTATATATTGTTACATATATTATATGCATATATATAACATATTCTCTCTATATGAGTTCAATACAGAGCCCATATAGTCTAGTTAATGGCAGCAGCATAATCCTATGTGGCTCATTCTTATCATCTATTAGTTGTCTTTCTTCACCTCCACTCTTCCCACTTATAATGCATGTGAGCTGAATTGTACCATGTATTAACCATTGCAGGTGACATAAAAGTGTTCTCTTTTCTTTTCTATAGAATTAAAAAACTACATACAATACAATATTTTGACCACATATCCCCCCTACCTCCCTACCCACGTATTATGTTCTCTCTATGTATTTAAAAACTACTAACCAAGCAGCTACACTGAATTCTAAAGGACCCGTGAGCTGACAGCCCAGGCCCCCAGCCTCTGGGGCAATCCCTTTCCTCTTAACCCTTCAGTGGCTATGATTGGCATGTTCTGGGCTTAGAACACGCAGATACATTTGACCCAATCCTTGTGAGTCCTCTGTTCTCAGCAAACATCAAAATGGAAAGGAATCAACTTTGAATTCTTGCTTTCTAAGAACATCTTTCAATATACAAACAAAACAAAAAACAAAAACAAACAAACAAACAAAAAACACCAGAAGCAAAATCCAATCAAGATAGACCCATTGAGTCGTCCTCACAGCTACCTGGTTCCGTTTTATTTCTAACATTGAGATGGAACCAGGGCATCCTTAGCCAAAGTAGCTCATATAGTACTAAAGAACTAGTATGTGTAATTAACAAACTATTAGTGATTTGCTTGTTTAAACAGCATATTCAGTGCAGCATAAAACAAACCCATCTGAAACTAGAGATAAGGTGGTAAATCTCAGGCCACGCTAAGAGAGGTATGACTTGTCTAAAGTTTATTTTTACATATGTATTAAGTGTCAGGTACTTTATTAAGTACTTTGAAAATACTGTATTGCCTCAGCCAATCTCTTATAACAGTGCTAGGAGAGGAGTATATGCCCCTCATTTTCACCTATGAAGCAATAGGCCCAGAAAGGTCCCACAGTTGGTGGTAGAAACCTCACCAAAGGCAGGCAGCTAGGAAGGCACCAACTCGTCTACGAATCACCCTATGCCAATGGTCTTCCCCTGGGGGCTATTTGTCCTCTCTCCTCCAGGGGACCTTTGGGAACACCTGCTGTGAGGTGGTCTGTATGTCAAATTACTCTGATTGGTCAATAAAAAAAACATTGATTGGCCAGTGGCTAGGCAGGAAGTATAGGCGGGACTAACAGAGAGTAGAAAAGAAAGAACAGGAAGGCAGAAGGAGTCACTGCTAGCCGCCACCATGACAAGCAGCATGTGAAGATGCCGGTAAGCCATGAGCCACGTGGCAAGGTATAGATTTATGGAAATGGATTAATTTAAGCTATAAGAACAGTTAGCAAGAAGCTTGCCACGGCCATACAGTTTGTAAGCAATATAAGTCTCTGTGTTTACTTGGTTGGGTCTGACCAGCTGTGGGACTGGCGGGTGACAAAGATTTGTCCTGACTGTGGGCCAGGCAGGAAAACTCTAGCTACAAACACCTGGAAGTAGTTTTTTTTGTCACAGCTTGGAAATGTATTTGGGAAGCCAGCTACTGATACAGTGGGCAGATCTAGTCAAAGATGCTGCAAAATATTCTACAACATCGACGATGGCTCTCCATGAAAAGAAATTTATAGCCCCAGGGTCATTGTCCTAAGGATGAGCAAGGACACTCTAGAACACAGTGACTGCTAGTCGCTGATGTTCCTGCTCAGTTTTTCAAGTCTTAAAGTAGTTATTGTTATATATCTCTCTTTCTTTAGTTATTGTTATACATCTCTCTTTGGCCAGTGTGATGTCTTTGGCAGTGACATGTATCACTTCTAGGCAAAGTCTAAAGCCTGTGCGTGCCACTGTATTTCCTGCTTTCTTCTTTGGTTCTTTTGGAAATCTCGGAAAGATAGAGTTGGACTCCTTCCACCTGGCTGTGTCCTCATTTGAGGATAAATCAGAACATGCCCTTTGAATGACCCTTGACTAGAACCCTAGCCAGAGCCACACATCCTCTCTGTGGCTTTAAGCTGATGAGCTCTGGAGTCACTTGTGCATCCTTAGCACAGACTCTCATGATTGATGAGGTGGCCTCCCATTTCCCTGACTCAGGAACTGGACACCGGGCTTCCACAGTTCCCCATCTGTCCCTTAGATGAACAATGTCCCGTCCCCATAGGATGATGCCGGTGCGGCAAAGCCGTGCACAAACTAAAAGTCTGATTTCGTTGCCCCACTAACCATTCCTAGATTCGTGTTGTTTCATGTCGTGGAAAATCTCCAGAAGAAGTTGCACAGTATTTGTTGCCATAACAACCAGGCAACTCAGCTTTTCCCAGTTAATATAAATACACTTTCTAGTCTCAGTATTCCTCAACCAGTTCTGGTGAGGTCAGAATCATTATCATCACAATACCTAGGATTACATGAACCTCAAATCCAAGGAAGTGTGAACAGCTTTTAGTCAGAGTGCTCAACTTTATTCCCAGGGCTTCTGAAAGCTTAAGAAGCCTAAGCCTGTGGCTTTACAGTTTGTAGATCTTATTTCATATGTCAAATTAATCTACCTAGTGATGAATTGGAATTTCACTTCAGTACACCTACTATGGATCAAAATGGGGTGCCTTTATGGCAATTTGCCAACATAGATTAATAAATAATCCATATAATTCTTATGGTTTCAACTCATGAAAAAAAAATCTGGATACTCAAAACATGATCTAGATTGAAGAACTGGAGCAGAGCAGATAAGCAAGAATTTTTGTAACCCAGTGGTTATATAAAGTCAGAGATGAAACCGATCATTGCTTCTCCGTGGAGAAACACCTCTTCCCAGAGCATCTCCATCCTTCAAATGCCAGGCTTCTTTCTCTGCACACTGTATAACTTTATCATGCTGTACGTATGTGCAAAACGCCCTCCTTCCTCTTTTCACTAACCCAAATACAACATATCCCTCTGTAATATCAAGTTCAAGGTTCTCTCCTATGAAAACGCTCAAGGAGATGTTTCCTCCTAAAACTAGAATTCCTAATCTGGGCTATTTGGTACTGGGAGGATGTATTCTTTAAGGGCAAATGTGTTACCATAGCAAAAGGATGCCACTATTCAGGAAACTCGGTGTTGATATCTTGAGGGAAACCCTGAATTATAGAGGTACATGACATGAAAGCATCCGTGATCTGATAGAACTACTGGAAGGGGAAATACATAAACACATGACAGTTTAACTTTTACCTATGCTCTGGGGATGGGTTTGTTAGTTATGGTAAATTAGAATGCAAGCTATAGGGTATGCAGGGAAGACTAGCAAATAGGCCCCAAATCCTGAGGCTGGAAGCAAAGAGCTGAGAGAGGGTGCCATACAAACTTCCAAAATAGGAACCCATAGTCCTACCTAGTTATGATGCCTATGAACCACAACATCAACCAGCAAAGTATGACAACCCCAAGGATACAATAATGACACAGATACCTTGGCAGTAACCAACAGCTCTTTAATTGGACTTAAGGCCTACTCAACAAGAGGGGAGACATTATTCCTGGTGCTGGAAACCTAGACAATCAACTGCCTGGGGCTGGTGAAGTCATGGATATTAGAGGAGAATTTACAACCTCTACTTTATTAAACCAGCACGATCCTGAGCTACTTTCTAATTATTTATAAACAGATGTAGTTCCCATGTTTCATCAAGAAAATTTCTCTTTGTGACAGATGGAAACCATTACAGAAAACTACACCTCATCAAAATGTAAAAAGAATGGCTGGCCATGCGCTACCAAGTCCAAACGGACACATCCACAGCACAAATCCAGGTCCTATGGTTCAAGAATCATCATAGGAAAAAGGGTAGAAAGTCTGTAAAAGCAAGAGGAACAGGAAGTTTACTGTAAGGCTGTGTCTCCTAAAAACATCAGAGAAACTACAACTATGATGTTTCATCAATATGGCCACCTAAACAAGACCTGAACAAGGACGATACAAACAGACATGCTGGCATGGAAGAGGAAATCTCGTGTGGCTCCACTCCCAGACAACTAAGGGATGCTGAGAGTGGGAGGAATAGTCTTCCCCAGAGAAAAGACCCCCAACTGGTTACCCAACACTAGTGGTCAATTCTGAGATCACATACATACAAGTAGCATTATATGGATTAAGCAGGTTGTATTTATATAATTAGGAATATATATGAAGATAGATAAATAGAGATAGATAAATAGATAGATAGATAGAGAAATAGATAGATAGATAGATAGATAGATAGATAGATAGATAGATAGATAGATAGATAGATAGATAGATAAGGATAGATAGATAGATGATAGATAGATAGATAGATAGATAGATAGATAGATAGATAGATAGATAGATAGAGATTAAACAACAATTAAAGAAAGGTGGGCCAGCCGGGTGGTGGTGGTGCACTCGGGAGGCAGAGCCAGGAGGATCTCTGTGAGTTCAAGGCCAGCCTGGTCTATAAAGTGAGTTCCAGGAAAGGCACAAAACTATATAGAGAAACCCTGTCTCAAAAAACCAAAAAAAGAAAAAAAAAGGGGGGGCATGAATTTGAAAGAGAACAAGAGGTAGGGTATATTGGGAGATACTTTAGGGATGAAAGGGAAGAGGAAAAATAATATAATTATGTGTGTACATTATATGTATTATATATACATTATATATAATACATTGTTTTATATATATAGTTCATTTTGTTTTTGTTTTTGTTTGTTTTGAGACAAGTTTCTCTATTATGTATCTCTGGCTGTCCTGGAACTTGGTGTATAGACCAGGTTGGCCTTGAATTCACAGAGATCCACCTGCCTCTGTCTTGCAAGTACTGGGATTAAAGGCACGTGCCACCATACCTGACAATATAATTGTGTTTTGATTTCAAAAAAATTAAAAGCTCTTATAAAAAAGAGCTGAGTGAGATCAGTGCCAAGAAGCTATATGCCACCATTAAAAGTCATCAAATGTCAAGGAAACACCCCAAGAAAGCAAGTCAAAATATGAGGAAGATTGCCTATATCTGATCTAATTATAGCTATAAAAATTACCTTCAAAATGTAATACTTTCGAGCCATAACTTTAATTGTTCTTAAAAATGTCTAATTTGGGCATGGCTGGCAGGCATGGTTGTTTGCAGTAGACATGACCTGGGGAATCCTACAGGCTGGGAATTGGAACCCTCAAAAGGTGCCTGGGATGGTTAACCTCAACTGTCAATTTGATGAGATCTAGACTTTCCTGGGTGTGCCTGTAGGGGATTATCTTATCATTTAGATTTGCCTGTTGGGGATTATCTTAACTGGGTTAATGGAGCTGGAAAGATCTGCTCACTGTGAGTGGCGGCATCCCCTGAGCAGAAATCTGGACCACAGAAAGAAAAGAGAAAGTGAGCAGAGCACAAGCTTCCATCCCTTTCCCCATCTTAATTATGGATGCCATGCTACCAGCTACCTCAAGCTTCTGTTGCTCGGACTCCTCTACCATGTGTTGTGGGGTAATGATTCTGTACACTGGTTTAATAAAACACTGACTGGCCAGTAGCCAGTCCAGGGAGCAGCATGTAATGGCACACAGGTAAAGCCACAGAAAACGTGGCGATACATAGATTAACAGAAATGGGCTGAGTTTAAGTGCAAGAGCTAGTCAGTAGGAAGCTTGAGCTAATGGCCTAGCAGTTTTAATTCATAGAAGCCTCTGTGTGTTCATTTGGGTCTGAGCAGCTGCAGGACCATGAGGCCATGGGAGCCAGGCAGGCACAGGAAAACTTTCTACTACAACTATGGTGGACTGTCACCTCAAATTGTGAGCTGAAATAAGCCCCTTCTCCCTTATGTTGCTTTTCTTGGAGTATTTTATCACAGGAAAGAAACATATGACAGCCCCTTTTACCTGTTGGAAGTGGTTGTGCGAAAGACTCAGATACCCAGGAGTTGACTGGGCCTTCCTGAACTGTTATCTTGTTATTGCCACATGACCTTGGGAGCATAGAGACTCCAAGGTGGCCGGATATGTTGGTTTCCTATTGCAACAAAGCAAATTTCTACAATCTTAGTTGCTTAAAGAGTGCATATCTAGGTCACAGTGTTCTTAGATCAGGCTTAAGACATGTGTGTTGATTCACTGGATCATCTAGTAAGATCTTCCAGGACTTCACCTAAAATGATAATTAGGCTAGAGACTGAACTGTTGGGGAATATTATTTTAAGGTTAATATTATTTTTGTTTATGTTACATTTGTTTAACTCTGTGAAGCTGTGTTACTGTGCCTATCTAAAACACCTGATGGTCTGATAAAGAACTAAACAGCTAATAGCAAGGCAGGAGAAAGGATAGGTGGGGCTGGCAGGCAGAAAGAATAAATAGAAGAAGAAATCTGAGAGGAGAAGGAACCAGAGAAGGAGGAGGAGGACTCCAGGGGCATCAAGGAGGAGCCAGCCATCCAGGAACACAACAAGCCATGGAGTAAGAGTAAGATTTACAGAAGTAAGAAAACAGGAAAAGCCCAGAGGCAAAAGGTAGACAGGATAAAGTTAAGGAAAGCTGACAAGAAACAAGCCAAGCTAAGGCTGGGTATTCATAATTAAGAATAAGCCTCTGTGTGTGATTTATTTGGGAGCTGGGTCTCAGGCCCCCCAAAAGAGCAAAAACAAACAACAACACTGAACTGGGCGTACCTTGCCCTGAGGTTTAGTAGAGCTTGTCCCTGGCGCTACAAGGTTCAACTTTTGGCTGGGTGTCTGCCGGCTCTCATTCTTAGCCCCTGACCATCTTCCGAGAAACGGAATAGAGACCCCCACTTCTTAGAAGAATGCATATGCATCACCTTAGGAGGAAAACATGTTGGAATGGGACTCTCCGCTCCTGTTTGAGTTCTGGTCATAATTAAGTATGTGCACATGCAGAATACATTATTTCCTTTCCCCCGGGGATGGATTTGTTTACTGAGATGTGGCACAAGGGAGCCAAGTGGAAGGGAAACCATGCAGTCTGGAGAAAACATTTTCAAAGATAAGTGTTGTCATCCAAGCTGATTTGAGAGAAGGAAATCTGTTGGTGCTCCAAGGGAGTTTGTTAGAAGAATGATATTCACTTTTGCAACATAGACAAAGGGCCTGCTATTGTTTCCTCCTGTAGCTCTGTGGGTTTCAGCTCCTGGACAAGAGTGTGAGCTTTAAGAAAATAGAAACATTGGGTTTTGTTGTTGTTGTTGTTGTTGTTTTAATCTTCTGTATTCTTTGAGTAGTGCTAGTCCTGGGGGAGAGACCCAGATCATTTGGACTGAAGACAGGAATTCTTCACTTCCCATGAGAACTCAGCGTGCAAACTACATCTTAGAAAAGTATTGATGGAAACAATGTTTATCCTCTCTACCACCTCCACAGCCCTTGGCATCAAGAAACAGTGTGAGCTGAGCACGGAGGCATCTTCCAATAATCGGAGCACTTGATAGGCTGAAGCAGGGCGATCTTGAATTCGAGACAAGCCTGAGTTACCTAAGTGAGTGCGAGCCAGCCTGAGCTACACAGGATGACCTTGTCTTGAAGAAGGAGGAAGAGAAGGAGAAAAAGAAGAGAGGGGGCATGAGAAAGAGTAACAGTAGCAGCAGAGGCACAACATGGTTTTATGAAGGCAGCTGGCTATCCAAGGACATTTCTTCCTCTTTGGAATCTATCGCCACATGACTGAAAGGCAAAGGAAAGATAAACATGCAGAGGCATTTGGCTGTGCTCACAGACACATGCGTAGGTCACAGGAAGGTCTTTGGAAGGTCTGGTCATGGAAAATGTCTCCAAGTGCCTTCCTCTTCCCACCTCCCTCCCCACCCCCCAGTGGAATGGAACTAGAGAGCAGGCTCAAAGGACAGTTCCGTCTCCTTGCTATATAGAAAGACTTCACGGGAGCTGCTTTGATTCTGTGCTCTCTTCTAAAATTGTGTAAACTCCAAGCTTACCCTGAGCAGAGAGCTCAGATACAAACCTTTCTGGCCACAGCATCTTTTCTTCTCATTTGTGACTTTTTTTTTTTTTTTTAATTCAAATTCAGTCTCTCCAGAACCATTACAAAATACCCTCCTGTGTTTAATCACGGGGTCTCCTCCTCCTTTGGCTTAGAAACATACCGTCTGTGATAAGGAAAGAAACCGAAATTTATTCAGGTGCAAGTGGAAATGACTGCCAATTGCTCAGGGCTCCATTCTCAAGCTTAAGAGTATCTAAGGGCCACCGTGCCGATCCCTGGCCCAACCCCAGGCCCTTGTGTGAGAATGTGTCCATAAAGGGGCTCGGGAGTCTGCATCCTTCAATGCTGAATTACCCAGTGGGAGGGAGGCTCCCCTGCTCCTGGGAGCCAGCAGCAAGTCTGATGGCGGCGGCTTCCCACATTCACATAGTGAATTTTCCCTTCCCTTCTCTACACGCCAAGCTTGCCTTCAAGAACAGAAATCAGAGGGCAGGCCTCACTGATGAGGAGTCTTCCCATTTTATCAGTTATGATGCTATTAATTATGTCTGTCCACAATTCCCAGTTGGCCATAGGCTCCCTTTGAGACTGGATTTTTTCCTCTTGAAACCAAACTAAACCTTACTTATCAGTTCCAATTTCCCAAACTCTGTTCCCTGTGGTGTCACTTCTGATTACATTCAATTCCCAAGTCAAATTAAAACTTAGCATTAGGGATTGAAATGAAACCTTAAAGAGGATCCCAAGTCCATTTATGTCTTTGCTCCAAGGCTTCCAGGCACCATTGTACTTTTGCTAATAGCGTCTTTTCCTGATTTATCTTGCATTCATGGTAATCTGGGCCCCAGAGCTTGAATTCGAGACAAGCCTGAGTTGCCTAAGTGAGTTCAAAGCCAACCTGGGCTACACCATACAACCTTGTCTTGAAGAAAGAGGAGGAAAAGGAGAAAGAGAATACAAGATCCCTGGAGAGATGGCTCAGAGTTTAAGGACACTGGCTATTCTTTCAGAAGACTGGGTTCAAGCCTGTATGGTGTCTTACAACCACCTGTAACTCCAATCCTAGGGGATCCAATGCCCTCTTCTGAACTTTGAGGTCACCAAGCATACATGTAGTGCACATTCATACATGCAGATAATACCTCCATATACATGAAATAAACAAATTGTTTTTAAAAAGGAATCCGGGGCCAACCATACCTCCCACAACTCCTCCAATCAATGTCTTCTGTGCCATCAGCTTGAACCCAGGGTCATAGCTCCTAAAAGGCCTTAGCAGCAGTGACCTCAGTGTGTGTGACTGCTGCTAATGTATCCTGTAGAGACACTCTCTCATTTATTCATGGTATTAGTCAAAGAGCCACAGAAGGAAGGCTGGCATACATGAGATATCTTTGTTCAAACAAGAATTCTTGTTGTTCCATGTATAAAGACATTGGGTGTAAGCCAGGCAGTGGTGGCACATGCCTTTAATCCCAGCACTCAGGAGGCAGAGGCAGGTGGATTTCTGTGATTTCGAGGCCAGCCTGGGCTACAGAGTGAGTTCTAGGAAAGGCACAAAGATACACAGAGAAACCCTGTCTCAAAAAACAAAAACAAACAAACAAAAAAAAAAAACAATAACCAAAAAAAAAAAAGACATAAGGCATGATTAGGTACCCACTCTCTTCACCTCGTGTGGAATCGGAGAATTGCTGAGAAAGAACAACTATGTTGAAGATTTTGTAGCTGCATTTCTCGGATATGAATCGTAGAGTATTGACCCCATCGTTCTGCAGGTAATGACACAGACTTAAGGGATGCTACTTGATGACTACTATGCATCCTGTCTGTTGTCTTCTAACCCATAACTTTTCAGATCTTAGTAACAAGCAAGCCATCAGAAACAATTATGTGTTATGTTTGTTGGCATGTTTATTAAACTCTTCCTGGTTGTACAAATGGGGTTGTACAAAGGGGGGGAAAGCTTTCAGTTTCTCTGTGTGTGTTCATGTGTATATGCAGATGTGAGTGCACATGTGGGGGCTGGGGATCCGAACTCAAGGACTCATGCTTGGGTGGCTGGTAGTTTACATTCTGCTCCACACACCAGTCCCCAGTTTCTGTTTCTCTGGTAAAAAGGCATGCTTATGGAGGCCACAGGACTTCCTCAGTTGCTCTTTGGCTTATTTTTTTTGAGGCAGAACTTTTCACTGAACCTGGAGCTCATGGGTTGGGCTAGTCTGACTAGCCAATAAATAAGCCCCAGAGATCTGCTTGTTTCTACCCCTGTGGCTCTGGGGTACAGATGCATACCACTGTACGTGACCTTCATGTATCCATACTACTGTACGTGATCTTCATGTATCCATACCACTGTATGGGACCTTCATGTATCCATACCACTGTATGTGACCTTCATGCATCCATACTACTGTACATGATCTTCATGTATCCATACCACTGTATGTGGCCTTCATATATCTACTCTGAAAAACACATCTCAACCTTGGCCTCAAATGTATTTAAAAGGATTTTTCACAACCTTCCCTGGTTATTGTGTATACAAATGAGGATAACATTGTGATTTTATCTGCAATGGTCCTCAATCTGGTACATATCTCAATGGACACAGGAAAGGTGTTTAAAGGGAAAATGGTCTATGTAGGAATCTCTTGAGTGTTGTTTCAAAATGCAAGAACTTCTAGTCATGATATAAATGTCACAACCAGTGAAAATTCATATGCAATGTGACAGAAAAGGGTGCTACCAATGAAGATGATATTGGGGTGGCAGGTACATAATTTCCTTGTTATGGTTGAAATATGAACTATCCCCCATGGGTTCATATGTTTGAACACTTGGGTCTAAACTGGTGCCACTTTTTAAAAGGCTGTAGAACCCTTGGGAGGTGGGGCCCCAGCAGGGAGTAGGTCACCATGCAGCAGGGCTGAAGGTTTTGTAGCCCCACCCCACTTCCTGTCCACTCTCTGTTTCCTAGCTGTGGAAGCAATGTGACCAGCTGCCTCTCACTCTGGTCCACAGTGCTTTCCTCGCCGTGATGGACCACCTTTGCAAACCATGAGCCAAAATAAACCATCCATTAAGTTGATTTTATTGTAACAATGAGAAAAATAATTAATATACTTCTCATTTTGTATGATCATGAACCCGCAGCATTGATTGGCATCACCAGGAGTTTCTTGGGAAAGCAGAGTCTCAGTTCCGCATTAGACCTACTGAATCAAACCTTCATTTCTACATGAGCACCCAAGAAAGCACCATGCAGGTACCAGGTGAGAAGCATTATACTATAACATTTCTCCATTCACAGAGCAACAGACAGTAGTAAGATTTACAGAGCAGGGCAGATGGAAAGCTTAGCCATGCCACCTTCTACCACTGTATAACCCACACACTTGCCTCAGGTATAAGCCCAGACTCTAGCTGAGCAGGCTGGTGTAATGAGCTGCTGGCAGGGAGTTTTTCTTTTTCAGTCCACACTGGGTAGGTTGTGTGATGAGTAGCATGCATGCCACACATTCGGTATGCTTAATGAATGCTATTAATAAAAGTGTGACTAACCAGCATTACTCCCATTGGTTTCCTCTCACTGGGAAGGAACTCCACATTGCATAATTCACCAAATTGGGTAGCTCAAGTCTGTTTCCTTCTGAGAAAAAAATCGTCAAGGCAGGCCTGGATCATGTGGCTTCACCAGGAATCCTGACTCGGGTTTTACAAACAAAATGGTTGCCCCTGAAAGGCAACATTTTATTTTTTTTCCACTTCCTCATAACATTGTTTGAGTTCCTCCCTGTCTGAAGCCTCTTTAATCTGTAGGCTTTGAGTTCCACCTTGAAAGTTTTGACTCTCATTATTGATTCCAAAGTAAATACTGACTAAGGTGGTGGCAAAGTCAACATATTCTTTGAGAGGCAATTAATCTTGCTGTTGAGTGAAACCAGATGCCAGAAGTATACACCACACAGTCGAAATTGTTGTACAAATGGGCTCGTAAGAATTCCTCTCTCCGGGGAGCAGCTCCCTCATCCCAACTGTTGTGAAGAGGAAGAGCATCTTTTTCTGACGAGGCCCAAGGAATATTTGACTATATAAATCAGTAACTAGTCTCAAAGCTATTATTGACCTCTGATCCACACATCGGACAGCAAGAAGAGATTGTGGCAGTTATATGGCTGATAAAACCCAAACCTGCTGGTTAATCATTTGCCAAAAGTGTTGCTGGTGACCCCTGATTTAAAAAAAAAAAAAAAGTGAGCCTAATGTGGCCATGTGTCCCTACACTGCTGTGAGCCTAATGTGGCCATGTGTCCCCACACTGTTGTCTGTCAGACAGCAGAGGAAACAGCTATCTGACCCAACATAGCCTGGAGAAAATTTTCCCTTGGCTAAAAGGGTTGACAGATGTTCCTTTCTCTGTCTCTCTCTTCTAACAAAAGGACTCTATGCAATAGAACTCATGCCAGGGAGGCATTCTAAGTGTAGCTGAGTCTTTAGAATGTCTTGGTGAGGTTGGTTTTTAATCCCAATCCAAAGAAAGGGCTACGGTGTTTTTCTTATTTCTTTGTCATCCTCAATGCCTACAATAGTGTTTTATATACTGCAGGTACTTCATAAATATTTTAAAGTGAATCAGTGTTTGCACTGTGCTTCATCTATACACTGCACAGTCTGGATTTAGTCATGTGGTTTGTTGAAAGCAGCTATTTCCTGTTCCATGCTACAGCTTCTAAACAATGTTTCGTCTTATTGTTTCTCTATCACTTGGTACAGGACCTAAGAACTGTAGGTTCAACTCTTCTTTTTGTTGTTTCCAAGAAAGTGAGGTAGCAGATAAGACGTTACAATAACACTTCCCAGGGGGAAAGTCACACTTGATGGGGTAAATCTGGCTAACAACCTGGGAGTTCAGGCCCTGCAGGGGATTTTGCTGAATCAACATGGTATGAAACTGCCTTCTAAACACTTTCTTCTGTACTCAGAGGCTAGAGCAGTTCTCGGTCTTTATCAGAACAGTATCTTTGTGCAGAGATTCACAACTGGTCAAAGTGCAGAGAACCAGTGTCTCTGGAACATTTAGTCATGATGGCACACCTATACTCTATCTCTTCCTTCCAAGGCTCAGGGAACATTGTGGAGGAGTAGGAGACAAGTCCAAGAGCCAAAGTTGGGATGGGGTGAAATCATGTCCTCTGTACATGACAGGATGGCTGCAGTCAGGAATTCACACCACTGTGCTTGCCTGCACAAGACCTGCACAAGATCAAGCCAATCGACATTCCAGTGTTGATAGAGGAGGGGCTTATGATCCCCCACCCAACTGAGAAGTTATTGGCGGTTAATGGTGGCAGTGAAAGAGTCAGTTCACTTTAGGCATGTGGCCCTCAGTAGATGACTCCTCATCTATTCATGCATGTACAGCACTAATTGGATTCAATGAGTTGTTTTGTTGGGTTTTTTGTTTTGTTTTTTAAAGAGAACATGAAGTTGAGAGGGAACATGGAGGGTATCTGAGAGAAGCCAGAGGAGAGGAGATGAATGTGTTCCTAATATATAGTATGCATGTATGAAATTCTCAAAGAACAAATACATATATTGGTTTTTTGAGACAGGGTTTCACTATGTATCCTTGGCTGTCCTGGAACTTGCTCTGTAGACCAGGCTTTCCTCTTGGAGATCCGCCTGCCTCTGCCTCCTGAGTGCTAGGATTAAAGGCGTGCGCCACCACTTCCCGGCCAAAATATATTCTTTTTAAAGAGTAAGATAGTCCTGCTTAGAAATATCTTACTGATGGATTTGATAATCTTTAAAGACATTCTTTAAATCTAAATACCAAAAGGCATCATTCAGCTGGAAGAGTAAGATTCAGAATTTTTCCATCCAAGGTAAACTGAGAGACCTTAGTCTCTCCCTTAAGCTTTCAGCTACATGGTAAAACAAGAATTGGACTCCAGCCTTCATGGTGGTTCGATGAAAGCCTTTATTAATATTTTCTGTGTTTGCTGAAGGAAAATGAGCAGCTGAGCGCACACTAAATAAGAAAACACCAGTGATGCACCGCGCATCTTTAATTAGTGCTAATGGTGCTATGTAATTAATTCAATTTGCCCATCCCTTCTTCAGCAGACACATTCCTTCCCTGCGGTTTCCGCGGGATGCTGAAAATGTGTCCCGATTTGCTACAAATATGTTGCTTTTGTTCCTGACAGTGGCTATGGCATGCAAACACAGACTGTCTTCTGAGCTCATAAGCTGGGATCACACACATATGATCTTTTTGGGGTTTTGTTTGTGTGTGTGTGTGTGTGTGTGTGTGTGTGTGTGTGTGTGTGTGTGTGTACATGCACATGGAGACCAAATATCAATTTTAGATTATCTCCACTGTGCCCCACCTTATTCGCTTAGTTGGTTTATTTATGTGTATGAATGTGTAGTGTGTGTGCGTGTGTGTATAATCTGTTTGCCTGTGTGTGTGTGTGTGTGTGTATACACGCACATGTGTGTGGGTGTGTAGAGGCCAGAGGCTGACATAAGGTGTTTCCCTCAATTGATCTCCATCTTATATATTGAGGCAGGGTCTCTCACTTGAACTACAAGGTCATGTTCATGTAGTCTGGCTACCCAGCTTGTTTGGGGATAGTCTATCTTTCTCTCCTATGTGCTGGGATTACACATGCTATGCTACACCCCATAGCATGATAGTATATGGCTGCTTTCTCAGCAAACACTTTTCCCACTGAGCCATCTCCCCAGCCCCTGCACTTTGTGCTTGTGAGTACTGGTGCCTGTGGAGGCCAGAAGAGGAGGCTGGATCCCCGGCAGCTATAGTAACAGGGGTTTATGAGTTGCCTAGTATTGGTGATGAGTCTCAAACTTCAGACCCCTGCAAGAGCAACAAGTGTTCTTAACCCCAATGGCGGGCTTACAGACATGTACCCCACACTCAACTTTTTACATGGGTGCTGGGGATCTGAACTCGGGTCCTTGCACTTGCCTGACAGGTACTTTGCAAACTGAGCCGTCTTCCCAGCCTCACATTTCCAGTCTTTTACAGGAGAGTTCCCAGAGCATTTGGATATTTGGAGTCACTTTTCCCCTCTTGCTGGCCTAGCTCAGCAGAATCAGCTCAAGCTCTATTCTCAAGATCTATGGCTCTACCAGTGTAACTCTGTCCCTGCAAGGCTGTCGAACTGCAGAGGTCAGGAACTGCTTTTTCTGCCTCTGCTCCCACCTTCTAACCAACAACAGAGTGACTTCGACTTCCAGCTTTATTTCCCTTCAGTGTAATTAGCCCTTCACAAAAACCCTTATTTTCTGCTACTGATTCCTGTTCTGTAAGTTGCAAATGATCTCAGCGCTACCCTCTGTCATATTTCAAGGTGAGCTATTAACCACCCGTCAACCCTCATACATTGTAACTCATGTGACATTGGATTGCCTTTTTGATCGGGGACTTCAGCTAACTCACAAAGATGTGAGCAGTGACTATCCTTTGGATATGATTGTCAGAGAAAATATCTCACATACTTCAGAATGCAAAGCAAGGCCAGTATTGTATTACATACACCACTACGGCGAAACGGAAGATGAAATCCTGGAAGGATGAGAAAGAAAATAACCACAAAGCAAGACAGAAGCAAAGCAAGACAGAAGCCAACCTCTGCATACGGCACAGAGTCCAGGCCCTGGACTAAAATTGGCTATAATCAATGCCACATGAAAGAGATACAGAGGGTATGTGTTTGGTTTCTCAGCAGTGTTCCCTTTTGATGGAAAATTGACCTTTGGAAGAAAAGATGACAGTCTGGTCTGATGCCACTGTTCTCCGGGAAAGCCATTTCTATTTTATAATCCAAGAGAAAAAAGTGAAAGTCATTATGACAGATAGGGCCAGAGTTGTCACCGTTTAGTCTCCTATAGGAACTTAAAAGAAGTTTCTGTCTGCCCAGGCAGCCTCTGCCTACAACACAGGCTACTTTGGGTTCTGTCACCCTCAGCTAAGTACTTTCAAGCAGCAAAAGCAGCCCATCATCTTATGGGACAGCCTTGCCCAGGCAGCCTCTGCCTACAACACAGGCTACTTTGGGTTCTGTCACCCTCAGCTAAGTACTTTCAAGCAGCAAAAGCAGCCCATCATCTTATGGGACAGCCTTGCCCGTGCCTCACTTAAGCTCCTTCCTGGTATGTTATAATTCTCAGCATAAAATCTACATTCATATTTTAGCCCGATTTTCTTCTTCTCCTTTCTGGAACTCTGATAAGGCACGTGTGAGACTTTGATGGGGATTTTTTTTTTTTTACTTTGTTTGGTAGAGTAGCACTAGGGAGTTGAACCCGGGGCTGCACTTAGACCACACACATTCTCCACAAATGAGGCACAACCCCAGCTCCTTTTTGTCTTTCTTGACATCCTTTTTATGTTTTCCTTCACTATCTGTCCTGCATTCTGTATAATTTCTCCAAATCTATATTCCACTTCACTAATTCTCTCACTGGCCATACATAATACAATGCTGAGCAAGTCCATTGAGTCCCATGTTATAATCAGAGTTCTTTTGTAAAGTATCATTTAAAAATATATCTTCTCTCTTGTGTTTGTTTCTTATTTCTCAAACTTATCTATTTGTTTGCTGATCTGACTTTGATATAGGAGGCTTCTTTTAAAAAAATAATTTTGGGATCATTTCAGTACTGAGGGCATGGTATGTCTTGTTTTTCCTTTGTTCTTGTTCACTTTGAAAGGCCTGCTCTCCTTGAATGCCCATGTGTTGAGTCATTCTTGAGAATTATGCATTTTCCTTAGGAAATAGTTGGAGGGAATTGTGTGAGATATGGGCTGCTAAGTCCCCAAAGCAGCATTACTGCTCTGGGACAAGTTGAAATAAGTTCCTGACTTGAGATTTTTTTCTGGACTGCTCAGGATTTATATTGTGAACTTCAGCTGCAGATTTATAAGTCGATTTATTTCCAGAATGGTGTCTCTCGTCCAGGAGTTTAGTGCCCCCTGATCTGTTCAGACCCAGAAAACTCCCTTTGGTGGGGTACATGAATTTCCGGTTCATCATTAGACATTAAGGGTGGAGCTCTGTGGGGTTTCAACTTCATAGATAGATGATTTACCTTAGATTTTCGTCTAATAGTACTCCATTATCATGTCAACTTTTAAATGGTTTCAAGATGTCTTTCAGCATGTGTGTGACCTGGGCTAACTGTGGTTGTTTGGGACAAGATGGCCGAGAGCCTCTGGTTGACCTCAGCGCTCACAGCAGCCGAAGTCTCATCTGTGAGGGGATCAAGGCCAGGTGACCTATCTCAACTGTACTCAGTCTGCTTCTCTGTAAAATGGGGAAGTAGTGGTACCAAGCTCGAAGGACACTTGGGAAACAGATCCAAAACAACAAGGGAAGGATGCAGATCAATGCCCAGACCACAGGAAGCCCTCTGGAGTCAGCCCTGCTTTCTTTTGTTAAGAGAAATCTTCGGGGGTAATCCCCAATGTGATTGTTAGTTTTAAATGTCAACTTGACATGCTATAGAACCACCTGAGAGGAGAGGATCTCCAGGAGAAACTGAACAGAAATGCTTGGCCCGCAGGCGTGCTTGGGAGGGGTTTCCTTAGCTGAGATAATTAAGATAGGAAGACTCTCCCTGAACATTGATGACATACTTTCCCCGGCTGAGTCCTGGCTTTAGGAAGGGTACAGAAAGCTAGCTGAGTATTGGCGTGTGTGTGTGTGTGTGTGTGTGTGTGTGTGTGTGTGTGTGTGTGTGTGTGTTCTCTCTGCTCCTTACTGTAGAGGTGACTGGCTGTTTCAAGTCCTTACCACCTTGACTTCCCTGCCACGATAGACCGTTACCTAGCTAGAACTGGGAGCCAAATGGGCTTTTCTCCCGCCGGTTTCTTTCCATCAGAGTATTTTATCACGGCAGCAGAATATAAGCTTGGAAATCAGGCCAGGTACAAAGATCTGTACTGTCTACTCCGTTTCCTTTTTCTGTGCTGTCTGTGTGTTAGCAGTGAAGACAAAATAAGAACAGACCTGTAAAGTTCTCAGTGTCATCCATGCAGGGGTGGCGCACGCCTTTAATCCCAGCACTTGGGAGGCAGAAGCAGGTGGATCTCTGTGAGTTCAAGGCCAGCCTAGTCTACAGTTCCAGAACAGCCAGAGCTACACAGAGAAACCCTAAAAGAAAAAAAAAAAAAAGAACCTGAGTGTGAGGGGAGCTGTGATCACCAGCTGCAGACACTGGGCCACTGTTTTGGGTCAGCCATGAACCATCCACTTTAAGAATGTGGTGGCAAAGGGATCTCTGGAAAGAGAAGAATGTGATGTTGTCCTTCTGTTTCAGAGAGTATGTGTGACAAGGTGTTTAGATGGAAACCAGGAACAGGCTTCGGTGTGCCTCCAATGTTTAGCACTTAACTACACAAATGTACACAGTTACAGAAAGAGCCCCATATCCCTCTGGGCTCTGCCTTTTGATTTACACTGAGAGGAATGACTTATAAACATTTGTAGCAAGTCACCAGAGCAAAGGGGGGAAAATGTGCCCTGCAGTATGGCAGGAAGGGAATTAATCTCTTAGGCTGAGACTCCATATAGTCAGGCATCTGGGAAATAAAATCCAAATGACTCTTGAGGGCAGGTGGAAAATAACCATGATGCAGGACTTGTCCTGAGTGTCAGACTTCTGTGAGATGTCTGACACTCAGGACACAGACCTAGGTTTTGGGTGCTTTTGTGGTTGTTACTGTCACTGATTTTGGTTTTTCAAGACAGGGTTTCTCTGTGTAGCCCTGGCTGACCTGGAACTAGCTCTATAGACCTGGCTGTTTCAGAACTCACAGAGATCCACCACCTGCCTCTGCCTCCCAAGTGCTGGGATTGAAGGCGTGCACCACCACTGCCCGACTCGGGTGTTTTTTTTTTTTTTTTTTTTTTGGTTTTTGAGACAGGGTTTCTCTGTGTAGCTTTGCGCCTTTCCTGGAACTCACTTGGTAGCCCAGGCTGGCCTCGAACTCACAGAGATCCGCCTGGCTCTGCCTCCCGAGTGCTGGGATTAAAGGTGTTTATTCGTGCTGAACTTACCATAATTTCCGATGTTGTCATCACTACCCTTTGCCATCTTACAGCAGGCTGCATGTCAGGTGCCTGGTGCAGGGATGCTATGGAAGTAAGTGTAGACCTCAAGCATATATTTCAGGCCAGTGTCTCTATCTCACATCTGAAATGCAGAAGAGAGATATCACAAAAATGAGTATCATTCCCCTCCATGGAGGCTGGTGTGTGTGGGGGGGGGGTTAGATAACTGGAAATAAATTACAATAAAACCAACTGAAAACATGTTTTGTTCCTAGTGGAATAATGCCTTCACACAGTGTCAGTCAGCTTGGGGCAGCAATCCTAACTGCCAGTATGCTGTCCGTCATAGCTGAAGGGAGAAGAGGCATGCAAGCCCTCATCTGCATAATTTTTTAAAGGTTGACTTAAATCTAGCAATTACCATAGTCTAACCAAGTGAGAACTAAGAGTCCTTAAAACTGATGGACAGGCATTCGCACTGAACTGTCCATAAGAACCATGTCGTGAAAGTTTTAAAAGTCTGATGGAATTGAATATTCTGATGTCATTATTTTTGTGTTTTATTTCTTTTTCGTTGGCCCAGATTGCTGTAACATGGTTTTGACAATCGAGAACTGGTGCACTGGTCTAGCCTTCTGCTATTATGGAATCACTCTCAACAGCATTTAGGGTAAGGAAAATGTGTTCCCAGTGGGCAGTGGAAGAGATGTAACTATCTCAGGGTCACAGATAGGTAAACCAAGGCCTAAGTCATTCAAGGGTTGATTTGAGGTTTCGCTCTATCGTGGCTCAAGGATCAAAATGCAGTAGATGAGTTTGGGGAGAGCACAGTCCCTCAGCTCCCCCACTCTTCTTCAATAAACAACCACATACTATCCATTCTCAGACCTGGGAAAGACAGCAAAGTGGAATGAGAAAATGAAAGCTTTTCACTCCTATCTGTGTCCCCTGAATTTCTTAGTCCATGTCCTCCCCGCTCAAGTGTGGTGTTTGAATGAGAATGGCCCCCATAGGATCATGTGCTTCAATACTTGGTCTCCAGTTGCTGGAAGTATTTGGGAAGGATTGGGAGGTGTGGCCTTGTTGGAGAAGTCACATCGCTGAGGGCTAGCTTTGAGGTTTCAAAAAGCCCATGCCATTCCCAGTTAACCTCAGGCTTGTGGATCAAGATGTGAGCTCTCAGTTGTTGTTGTTTGAATCTTAGGTGGTCTTTTAATAAAAAATAAAAAAAATAAAAAAATAAAAAAATAAAACAAAGCCAGATATCAGGGTGAAAGCTGAAAGATCAGAGAAGCAGAGCAGCCAGCCACTAGTTCTTACCTCTATGAAATCCTCAGCCTAAAGAGAGTGAGTTCCTATTTCCTCATGCCTTATATACCTTTCTCTGCCCTGCCATATTACTTCCTGGGATTAAAGGTGTGTGTACTTTTCCAAGCAAAGACGTGAGATCTCAAGTGCTGGGTTTAAAAGTGTGTGCCACCACTGCCTGGCTCTGTTTCTCTCCTATACTGGATCAATCTCATATAACCCAGTGTGACCTTGAACTCACAGAGATCCAAACGGATCTCTGACTCCTGAGTGATAGGATTAAAGGTGTGTGCCACCACTGTCTGACCTCTATATCTAATCTAGTTGCTGGCTCTGTCCTATAGTCCTCAGGCAAGTTTATTAGGGTATGAAATATATCACCACACTCAGTTACTGCTCCAGCACCATGCCTGCCTGCTGCCACGCTTCCCCACCTTGATGGTCATGACTCTAATCCCCTGTAATATAAGGATTACAAATAAACTCTTTTTTTCTGTAGGTTGCCTTGATCATGGTTTCCTATCACGGTAATAGAAAAGTAATCAAAGTCACAAGCATCTACTACATGATGAAAAATGGAATGGCCACATTCACATACCCTCGCCCCTGGCTTCCAGGCTCTGTGCCTTATGTGGAGAGAACACATCACTTTCTATACTGAATGGCTGAGCCAAGAATTTAAACAGGCTTTCGTTTTTCTCAGAGGATGTTTATCTTTCAAGCATGTTATGTTGATTTTTCTACTCTTTGTGGCAAAGTACCCAACAATAGCAACTTCAGGGAGGAATGTTTGACTCACGGTTTACGGGGAATAGTCTTTCGTGGTGGAGAAAGCATGGCCACCAGGGCTCCATCAGAGAGAGAGCTAGGCCAGGCTCTCAAGCCTCACCCCCTACGTCTGATAGCCAGGCCTCACATTCCCAACGATCCTCTCAAACAGTGCCAGAGTTTGGGATCAAGCACAAGAGCCGGGGAGGATATCTCACGCTCAAACTCTAACTAATGATTTTTAAATTCAAAAAATCCAGGAGCTACCCTGAAGAATAGAAATATTTGTCACTGAGGCAGAGGTCCAGATTCCCCTCATCCAGACTGCTCTCTACCTCTCTGTAACTCTCCTTTCCCTCTTTCCCTTCCTCGGCCCTTCTTCCATCTCCCTTTTTGGTGGTGTGTACAGGCTCATGCTACACAGCCCAGGGGTGTACAAATTTGAACTTTTGATTGTTCTGTCTCGGCCTTACTAGGGCTGAGATCACAAGTGTGAGTCAGTCCCCATGCCTGACCTGTCAGTTTAAAAGTTTAGAAAAAGTGAGTCCGTGAAGGGCTTCATCTTACGCGGGAAGTGTGGTTTCCTTCACATTAGCCTCACGCTCTACAAAGAGCTGTGATGAGGTGGGAGTTCTCAGATGTTTATGACTTAGGTGTCTCCCCACCTTTTCACATTTTATTCACCTCCTCTCTGCCCACTCATTCCCTCCCCCCCCTTTCTTATGCTCTGGTGCAGTCTGAGGCATTGCTTCAGCCCCAGGCTCCCACAACCCACCCTCTCACTTTGTCCTAGTTTATCTCAGTTTGAAGCCGGAATGGGTGAGGCTGGGCCTGGAATTTGGGCCTGGAAACAAGGTTTTTGGAACCTGAACTGTGGGAAAACTGAGGTGGGACAAATAGACAGAAAGCAGGAGAGAGGCTGGGTCTGTGGGGTGCTACAGAGTTCAGAATGTCGGGGTTTGTTGGATCATTCTGTTGTTGCCATGGAGTGCATGCCCTTGGCTAGGGAACCATGGGGTGTGTAAATAGTCTGAAGCCAACACAGCATCAATTGAGGAAGAGCCAGCCTGTCCTGGAACCCAAAAGATGATGGGAGACTTAGTTTATGTTGACAAATCCAGGCTTGGAAGGCTATTTCAACACTAAGATGTACTACCCAGGAATATGTGTCCTGGTGGCATGTGGCTGGCTTTGGTGCCTGGCACACAGGCTCTAGGGATTGTTGGAGAATGAGTGCATCCCTGAAGCTCTACCGACTAGACACAGAGATGGACATATTCATGGTGTGGACCATACAGAATTTGGCTTGCCTGGACCCTGTTCTTGGTTGAGCTAGCTCTTTAAATTCTATGGGTCTTTGTTTTCTCACTTGTACAATACTGTCTATTGCAAAGAGTGAATATGTTTGCTATTATTGTACACCAAAAATTGATTAAGTTCCCCATGTGTGGATTTTTATACTTGGTACTGAGACTAATAAAAGATACTTATGAAAGTTTTAACAAATGACAAAGTAAGCTTTCTTTGACTACATAATCTATTAACTGGACGTTCCCAACATGGAATATAAAGGTGATTAATATTAATTATGACCCTAGAAAAGTCTTTTCTGATTATCAATAAATTGAATATAAGCAATATATTAAATATGTTTCTAGTTATATTTCTAATGAATTTTCAGTTAGGAAAATTAATATACCAAATGTGTTATATGACACCTTCCTGCTTATCTGAATATTACTAAACAGGTCGAATTTGATCACCGTACTAAAGGATTTGTAATCGCAAATGTAGTCTCATGTTCCAAATCACTGGAAAATCTGCGTGGAAGACATGAAACCTGGGCCTAGTGGTGTAGGCCTATAATCCTGGAGACCTAGCAGGCAGAGTCGGGAGTTCAAGTCCAAGACCTGCTCCACTATAGAGTAAGTTCAAAGCTAGCTTGTATAGCTCAGTGAAATCCTCTCCAAAAAAATGTCATAAGAAAACCTGATATTTAGTAAACTAATTAAAAAAAATAAAATGTGAACAGGGTTGCCCTGTGTGGGTTGACAAGGCAGACCCAGAATCATCTGTTCCAGTCTTGTTTCTGTTGTGATGATTAATATCCCCAGAAAAGCAACCTAGGGGAAAATGAGGCTCTTTGGCTTATAAGTCTAGGTTGTAGTCCATCATTGAAAGAAATTAAGGCAAGAATCCAAGGCAGCTACTCATGTCACACCCAAGATCAGAGCAAATAAATGTGCACAAGCCAAGTACTCATCTGGCTTTCTTGTAGAAAGATACAAGAGTCCTGCAGAGTCCAGAACCCAAAACTAAGTGTTGCTAAAACTCCCTCCCAGGAAGAGACAGAAGCGAGGCCTACACCCCTCCTAAGGTCCCATCAACAAACCAAGGCACAATTCCATCCAAGTTGACCCTGGGGAACTAATGCATTGATTAGGCTTCCTTACAGGGCACAGGTGAGAGGTTACAAACAATAGTTTGTTAGGAGTAAGGTGCCTCTCCTCCTAACAAACTACACATGGAAAGCCTTTCCCCAGGAGGGATGATGGCTCTCCTCATTCTTCCCCAGATCCTCTGGCCCCTCCCTGTGACACACCCCCCCATGACCACATGCAGTTAAGGCAGGATTGCATCAACTGGTCGGGCAGGGAGGCCAGATACTCCAGTGAGGCCTCTCACCACTTTCTTCCACGAAGGAACATTAACAGTCAGCAAGCCCAGCTATGATGATCTTTGGTAAGCAGATCCAGCTGGATTCCTGGAGACGGCCGCAGTTTGGCTCTGAAGATAGTCCTGTACAGTGCCAGGGAGTGATGTCACCCACTTTCATGCTGAGTCTTCCCATATCAACTAAGACAGTTAGGACAATCACTCCACAGACATGCTCACAGGCTAATCTGATCTTTTAATTGAAGATGGAAACTCTTTTTGAAACGTATTGAAACTCTCTTCTCAGGTGATTCTAGACTGTGTCAGGTTGACAAAACCAACCACCACATCATAGGTCATTAAATGAAAATCCCAGGACCAGTGGTAGATTACCTCCATAGTGTTATTGGCCAGGAAGGCACCTGAGTTCCCCAAAACAAAATAGGCAATTACCACCAAGGTTGGCTGCCCATCAGAACTAGACAGTAAGTTCCTATTGCTGGAGGTTGCAGACACGAAGAAATCAAGCTGTAAGTAGGCCAACTGACTCTTCAATTGCCAAGAGGTGTTTTTCAGACTGCTGGGGAAGGGTTGTCATCAACGGTCTAATTTAGCTTCAGACATTGTGTGCAATAAACCAACTGACTGTTCAAGATGTGCCCACCGGTGCCAATAATGGCAGATTTGCTCAGGGGTGACTAACTACTTTTTATTGGTATTGGGACCTGCTCCAGGGGAAGAAATTCACATCTAGTACTGAAAACCTGTCCAGAATCCCATGGCCAGGAAGGTCATCTACCCTGAGGGGTGGGGGTAAGTTACAGTGGCTGCTTTACTAAATGGATATTATGTGCCCAGAAAATTGTCTTCTAAGTAGTTACGTGTATGCCCATGGGTTAGTGTCACTTTTAGCCTTTGTCAGAGAAGTTCCTTTTCTTTTCTTTTCTTTTCTTTTTTTTTCCCCAGTGGACAGTGGCTGCTGCAGAGACTCAGGACTATTCAAAGTGCTGAGGAGGATAAGAAAATTTTGAATGCTCAGCCATAAATGGAACATCTGTATTACTCCACCCAAGGCTTGGAGACATTGAGGAACAGAGGAGGAACGAAGTAAGGTCTGGAGGATAGGGTGGGACTTTGTGGAATACTGACTTCCAAGTATGACACTGCCATTGTATGCCTAAACTCACAAAGGCTGTTACCATCTACACAAAGTCTGCACAAAATTGAGCTCATTGAAGTCCTGTCATGGACGAGAAAGGGGTTCATGAAACTCTACCATTTGCTGAGCATCTAGAAACAGCTGATAACTGCTGAAGAGGAAAAGATGTTTTCCTCAGTATGGAAAGCTGCTGGTGAGGTTTCCATGTTCTTGTAGACAACCTTCACCTTGCTCCTATTCATTGGGTCACAAAGAAACAAAAAGACATAAAAGCTGAAGGATTAGTTGGGAAGGGAAAGGGGATGAGTGGGAGTTAATGGGGTTGAATATAATAAACCAATTATATACATGTATGAAAATGTCCTGCCACACCCATTTTGCATAAATAATATATGCTTAATAAAAGTTATTGGAATTTTTGTTGTTGTTTGTTTTGAGACACAATTTCTCAGTGTAGTCTTGGCTGTCCTGGAACTCACTCTGTAGACCAGACTGGCCTCAAACTCAGTGATCCACCCGCCTCTGCCTCCCAAGTGCAGGAATGAAAGGCGTGTGCCACCACCACCCAGCAATAAAACATTTTTTAAAGTAATATAGGACTAGAAATAGTCCAGTGGTGGAGCCCTTGCCTAGCTTGCGCAAGACCCTGAGATCAGTACCCATCACCATGGAGAGAGAGGGAGAGAGAGAAGGGAAAAAGGAAGAGGAAGAATCCCTGCAGACTCAGGCCTGGAATTCTGGTCATGCTCCCAGGACACCCTTTGTGTACTGTGTCTTACTGATTCACAGATTGCTTGTGTATATTTCTTAAAATATGAGTCAGGAGATTCTAAAAAAGATCAAAATGATTTATAAGTACTCGATTTTAGAAGAGCCAAATCTCATATATTTCATGAACAAAGGACATGAGTTAATTTGTTTGTTTACAAAACTGAGCACATTATAAAACTTTATATTTTTCATTTACCACTTCAAAACACACTTTATGGACATGAGCTGATTAATCTTTAAAACTACCCCTATACAGCATTATTATGATGATCTTTGTTCCTTATTGAGAAAATGGAAGATTGTGTGATTAAATTATATGTTTCATTGGGTTCTAAGGGTCTTGATACTAGTGCTCAACTTTAATCATTGTAACGTGGGCTAGAAAAAAATTATTAGATAACCTTTTATGGCCAATTATTCATTTCAGAACAGTCTGGTCATAAAAATAATTTTTTCTTCTCTTACTAAACCTCTGTTGTCATGGAAATCTTTCAGTTCCCCCTGTCCTCCAATTGGCTGCCTCAGAACAGCCATAAACAAGCAGATTAGCTGTGGCCCAGGGAAGTCTCCGATGGGATGGTGGGAGTAGGGTCGCTAAGGGACTCTATTACATGCTTGGCCAAAGTCCGTCTCTCAGGCTAAGGACCACAGCATGAAAGGACTGCTACCTAGGCTCTGGGACAATGGCTGCTTATCCCAACCTGCTTAACACTCTCCCTCATTCTAAGCCACACACAATAAATCCATTACAGTTTATTGTGTAGAAATCCTATTTTATCTTGATCAGCTAAAGAGCATGAAATTCTGTTTACCAGGAATGCCACAGTATCTCTCAGAATCTACTTTCCCCTAAAACTGCAGAAACAGTCGAGGTTTGCCGTTTGCTTTTTATTTAGTCCATGGGCTTTGTTAACTAAGATGGGCATGATTTCATTCAGGCTGGGGAACCTGCCTGATGTATTTATAAGATTTTATATTTACAAGGAAAAAAATACTGTACTTGAATCACATACTAGAAGAGCTATGCATCACAGTCCATAAATGTGTTGAAACATGTAGGTTCTAGATTATAAAACTGTAAAATTTTACTCAGACGTGGTGCATTAGTTATTTGTCTTGTTGCTGCAACAGCATGCTTGACAAGATCCCTGGCTGTGTTGTGGGGTCTCCACCAGAGAAGATGCTCAGACATGGGTTTAAGCCAATAGAAAGTCTCTATTAGCCAGCCTGTGACTACCCTGGATGTTCGGATCCTAGTATAACCTCAAACCTTTCTCAGAGTGAGCTTTTATGCACAAAAACCATATCCTGGGTTGACATACAAGAAGAGTTAGCCAGAAGAGGAACTACAGAAGCCAAAAGGCAAGGTTAGTACATTTGGAGACTTTCCCAGAAATATAGACTTTGATGGATTAAGTCTTTGTTTTAGTTTTGGCAGGTGGTGCTGTCTGCACGTTGAGTTTTAAGGCCCAAATGGTATTTCCATCATGGAGTCAGTTGTGCTAAGGTCTAGGGTCCCTATCACAGAAGAAAAAGAGGGATGGAGGGAATGGGGGAGGGAGGAAGGGAGGGAGGGAGGGAGGGAGGGAGGAAGGGAGGGATGGAGGGAGGGAGGAAAAGGGCTTATTTTGGCTCAGAGTTCCAAGGTACAGCCTATTGTGGTGGGGAATCAATAGTGGCAGGAGCTTGAGGTAGCTGGTCATGTTGCACCTGTAATCAAGAAGCAGACTTCTTTGTGCTTCTTTGCCTTCAGTGTGAGAGCCCAGACCAAAAATGGCACCACCTACAATTAGGGCAGTTTGTCTATCACAGTTAACCTAATCTAAATAATCGCTTACATGCCTGCCTAGAGACTTGTTTCCTTAGTGAGACTAAATCTCATCAAGTTGACAATCAAAATTAACCCTATACATGGTGACATACACCAGAAATCCCAACACTCAGGAAATGGGAGTAGGAAACTATAATTTTGAGGCCACATAATAATAACAACAACAACAACATTTCCAAAAGATATGTTTGCATGGAATTTCCAGTGTTTCTATGAGTCTAAAACATCTTGGTTTGGACATCACAAACTGGAGGCCTCTGCTTTCTACCTTCTCAGTAACTCATTTTTTATTTTCCTCCACAAGTATACCTCCCAACACTCAGATTTTCATGTCCTACATATTTCAGACACCAGCTTTATCCTGTCCAAAGAGCACCTGTGCTAGCTAATTCCTCCTGTGTTCCCTTTCTCAAAAATGACAATTACCATCTAGGCAAAGGTGGCACACACCTTTAATCCCAGCACTCAGGAGACAGAGGCAGGAGGATCTCTGAGTTCAAGGCCAACCTGGTCTACAGAGCCAGTTCCAGGATAGCCAGGGCAACACAGAGAAATGCTGTATTAGAAAGCAAGCAAACAGCCTGCTCAGCTGGACACCTACTAAACTGGAAGCTGTCTTTAATAATTCCCTTTTCCTCCCTCTAATATCAATGGCCCCCTACTCTTGTGAACCTGACTCCCAGATTCCTTTTCAAACATAACCCTGTTTTTCTACTTCTGCTTTCTCTATCTTAGCCCAAGTCTTTACCTGGAAAGTAAAGTCTTTATTCTAAGAACTTGGGTGGTTTTTTTTTTTTGGTGGGGGGGGGAGGCAAACTTAGAAATAGCTTCATAACCCAAGCCCCTGCTTGGCTTGAGCTACATGCACATAACCTTTCCCTAACAACTTCCTTAGGAACCTAGTATGCCACCCGAACTAAATAGCACACACACACACACACACACACACACTTCTCTAAACAAAAACAATCTGGTCACTCTGGCCTACAGCTCCCTAGAAAACTTTAGTAACCCCCACCCACTTTTTGTGGCCAAACACATCCTGGAACATAGCCAGGAACTAGGAGGAGTGGGTCTGTCCACCTTTGTTTTCTGTTGTGTTGATAAACACCAACCAAAACCAACGGGGGTGAGGGGAGGGGAATGGGGGAGGGCAGAATGGTTTATTCCACCTTATGACTCTGAGGTTAAAATCTAACACAGGGACGTCAGAGCAGGGACTGAAGGCAGGAACCTGGAGGCAGGAGCTCAAGCAGAAAGCATGAAGGCGTGGTGATGTATTGTGTCCCCCAATGTATTGTGCACCCTAATAAAGTTTATCTGAGGATCAGAGGAAAAAGCCAGCCACTATATTAAATATAGAAGTCAGGCAATGGTAGCACACGCCTTTAATCCTATCACTGGGGAGGCAGGGATCTGTCTGGATCTCTGTGAGTTCAAGGCCACACTGGGAATAGAGCCAGGCATGGTGGCACACACCTTGAATCCCAACACTAGTCAACCATAAAGGTCTGGAGGTCTGTACAGACAGACAGGAAGTGACAGAGCTGGGCAGAAAGAGGAAGTGATGTAGCTGGGCAGAGAGAGGAAGTGAAATGCAGACTAGAAAAGCATACAGGCATGGGTATACAGGAAGTAGGTCTCTTTGGCGGAGGATCTCCAAGTGGTAAGAACGTGGAGGGCTTCTTTCTGCTTTTCTGTTCTCTCAGCTTTTTATCCCAGTATCTGGCTCTGGGTTTTTTATTAATAAGACCATTTAGCACTTTGTCCTACATGAAGGAATGCTGATTACTGGCTTGCTCTCTGGCTCCTAGTTAGCTACATTTCTTACATAACCTTGGCCGACCTGCTAAAGATGGCACCACAACCCCCACAGTGAGCTGGGCCTTTCTACATCATCGGTAACCAAGAAAATGCTCCCATGGGCATGCCCACAGGCCACTCTGATAGACGGAGGCAATTCTTCAGTTGAAGTTCCCTCTTCCCAAGTATGGCAAGTTGATGACAACCAAGATTAGCCAAGTTGACAACCAATCCACCCCGCACTGGTTTTGGATGCATGTGCAGTAAGGCACACTGTCTTCTGCATGAATATGTAGGGGAAAGTCCTATTCATAGTCTTATGCCTATGCATGATTGGGCTTGAATAAGATTAAACTTAGATGCATCTTCAGAAAGGAAGTGTGTGGTGGACACAGGCTTACACAACTAAAGCCCATCAATAAAAACAGAATGTCACCCATATAATACACATGACAACCAGCTCTTCCTCCTTGGCCAACAAAAGCAAGCCTTGGGCAGTCATGAGATGCTCTTGAGCCGCATGTTTCTGAAAGGTCCACCGTTCCCTTGCACTTTCAGATTGCTCCTATATAAAGGCCCCGCTGCTTTACCGTTTGTGTGCCCTTTAGTTCTTGGAACACAAAGCCAAGAACCTGGAAACACCAACCTGACTGCACCCACTGGTAGTGGTCTCCCTGTCTCCACTGATTAACGCTGCTGCATTGATTAACTTTGCTTTTCTTGTTGTTCATCAAAATCTCTGACAGTGACAACAGAGGGGAGGGAGAGTTTGTTTTGGCTGCTGGGATCAGAGAGGATCTGTTCAGTACACACAGAGGTTAGGCCGCAAGAGCGGCTCTGTCCATGGTGGTAGTCAGGACTACACCCCAGAGTCTTCTCAGATGTGGGAAAGAACAGGTGTGTATTAGTCAGGATTCTTTCCAGTCACAGAACTTATGGAATAAACTCTCTCTCTCTCTCTCTCTCTCTCTCTCTCTCTCTCTCTCTCTCTCTCATATATATATATATATATATATATGAAAATTTATTAGAATGACTTACAGGCTGCAGTCCAACAATGGCTAGTTATGAATGGAAAGTCCAAGGATCTAGGAGCTGCTCAGCCCCACGAAGCTGAGTGTCTCAGTAGGTCTGCTGGGATCATGAAGAAGGAATGGATGGGCTAACAGTGATGATGACAAGCAAGAAAACACCCTTCCTTCTTCTGTTGTCCTTATATAGTATCCAACAGAAGGTGTGGTCCAGATTAAAGGAATGCCTTCCAGCCACAAGGTCTGGATAAAGGCATGTGATATCCAGCCTCAAGATCCAGATCAAAGGCATGTTGTCTTCCTGCCTCAAAATCCAGATCACAGTGTGCCCTCCATATCTGAATTATAGTTCATTCCAGATATAGTCAAGTTGACAACCAGGAATAGCCATCACAAGGTGATGATAATCTTCAAACGCCTGTCCCCAGTGACCCACTTCAACAGTCAGTCCTCACCTCCTGTGGTAGTCAGAGATTTCTAGAGGAACAGAACTGATGGAATGAATATGTATATATTAAGAAGGGATTTATAAGAGTTGCTTACACACTGTGGTCTGGCTAGTCCAACAATGGCTATCTCCTGATGGAAAGGCCAGGAATCTGGTAGTTGTTCAGTCCATGAGACTGTATCTCATCAGTCCCAATCTGGTGCTGGAGTCCCTGAGGATTCTCAGAGAGCTGCTGGTCTTCAGTCTATGTTGGGATCCCAAAGAAGTAGGTTCTAATACCAGCAGAGGAATGATTCAGCAATAGGGTAGATGAACTTCTCAATGAGAGCATGGGCAAGAAGGCAAGAAGCAAGAGTTTCCTCTTCTAGGTCCTTCTTCCATGCCACCGGAAGGTATGACCCAGATTTAAGGCAGATCTTTCCACCTCAAATAACCGAATCAAGAAAATCCCTCACATATGTGCCCAGCTGCTTGAGTTTTAATTAATCCAGATATAATCAAGTTGACAAGTAAGATTAGCCATCTCAAGTCCACCCCTTGTCAACTTGACCCACAACCATATTGCCTTGTATCACGCTTAATTTCCAAGTGAAAACAATAACTAGGTCAAAATTCTGCCTAACATGATTTAATTGTCCCATGTAAAACTGAAAATGCTTTATATATTTTAGACTAGGTGGCAATGTCCCTTTGGGATTACTTAGTCCTTTAGTGTCTCTTAACTTAAATGATATCATCTCAATCTATGTTACATTACAAGGTAGAGAAACACCAATGGGCGTGGTCTTTTCTGAAGATACGTTACCCCTTAAGAGCCTGTGGGGGAAGAGTCGTGCTCTCTCTTGGGCTGGTCAGAGCAGTGGCAGTGAGCGACTGTGAAGTGTAGCTTACAGTTTGGTTCCCGTCTCCCTTGGGCAGAAGGGTAGGACAGGAACAGCTGGATCAGTGGCAGCATCAACCTTGTTCTGCGTTGTGAGTGTATCTTACTGATTTTACCTGTTAAGAAACCTGACCTGATCCTGGACTTCCATATCTCGCTCTAGTTAGGTTCAATCCACAACACAGTGGCAGTCTACTTTCTATAGCCGTGACTAAATAAGTGAGAAAGTCAAGTTAAAAGAAGGAAAGGTTGCTTTTGGATCACAGTTTCAAAAGTTTCAGTTTTCTTTACAAGCTGTCTTTGCTGTTTGGGGACCTGAATCAAGGCAGAGCATCATAGTAGGAAGCGAAGAAAGGGAGAGGAAAGAACCCGAGTCTTAACATTTACTCCAACTGCCTAATGCCAATGTAAACAGACATTTCCCTCCCAAACAATTGACTTGGAGGCTTAATATTATTTATAAATGATTGGCTGATAGCTCAGGCTTGTTACTAGCTAACTCTTACGTTTAAATTAACCCATATATCTATTTATGCTTTGCCATGTGGCTCATGGATGTTACCTCATTTTTTTTTACATGCCTTGCTTACTCAGTGGGTAGCTGGCTTCTCTCCTGACTCTGCCCTCCTTCTTCCCATCATTCTCAATATGGCTTTCCTGCCTAACTTCCTGCCCAGCTATGGCCTGTCAGCTTTCTACTAATGAGAGTAATACGTATTCACAGTATAGAAAAGGATTGTTCCACAGCAAATGATCTAACTCCTCTTCACTAGGCTTCATTCTTCAAGGCTCCCCTGTGTGTCAATAGTGCCACGGCTGGGAGTCAGTCTTCAGGACTGGGAATGCAGAACCGGCAGGGGACAGAGGGAAAAGACATTAGGAGTCCCTGCCAGAGAGAAGCTGAAATGTGAGACTGTGAAATTTAAGCTAAGCAAAAGGGTGATCAAGTTAAGATCAAGAGGCCTCAGAATTGGAGTTGGGAGAAATTGGAAGGAATGGAGTAAGATGGTGTCCGCAGTGTAAGAGCGTAGGGGTCAGAGAGACAGTGTCAATGTTTCTGAATTTAGAGATACAGTCGATTAGAGGGTTGATAAATGTTAGGGTGGATGCAGAGAGGAGGAGGCCATCAGAAACAAATATGTAAAGCATAGTGTTACAAGCCTGTAATGCCAGCAGCACTCAGGAGCTTGGGGCAGAGTTCATGCCAGCCTGGGTTAGATAGAGAAACCCTGTCTCAAACAAATAAGGACACAAAGAAAGAAGGGGGTAGGGAGTGGGGGACAAGGAACTGAGAAGCCAGGAGTCAGAAGGAACACCCTGATATATGTGCATTATTGTATCCCAGGAGCCAGGTGAACGGAATAGGCGTGGATCTGATACTGGTGATCACTCAGTGTGTGTGTGGTGGGGGGGAAGATGTGTTTTAAGGTGTTTAAACCCTCACCATAAATGTAAAATTAAAGAAATGCCTTTTTAATGTGTTGCAGTACCCACACAGAGCCACTGCTATCAAACACAGCAGATTCCTGATTTGTTAGAAGACCCGAGTTTACACGACTAGGGGAAATTTCCATTGTCATAATAGTAGAGGTTTGTTTGTTCCATACTAATTAGAAGTGAGGCCTCTCCCAGCAGATGCAGGGGACCCTGTGGCGTAAGTGGCCACTTGCCAGCAGGGCTGCTGGGAATTGCCTATCGCAAGGCCACTTCCGCAGGCTCGGCTTCAGCTATAGGGAGCAGATTCCTGAGCTCTGGTCAAAGATGTGTGGTTTTAGGAGCAAGGGAAAGGTGGAGAAATTGGCTTCCGTAAAAGAAAAAGGTACCAGTCAGTAGCCAGCCGGGTGTACAAATCTGTGCTAAAGCACACAGGAAGTCTACAGAGAACCCCAGTTTCCTGAGCTATCCACAGCCTTTCCAAGCATAGGAATTTCATTTTTATTTACATACTTTGTCCTATTCTTGGATATGCTAAGACTGGGAAGGCGGCGGCGGCGGCGGCGGCGGCGGCGGCGGTGTGGTGGTAGTGGTGGTGGTGGTGGTGTGTGTACAAAGCTGGCTGAAAAAAATCTCTGTGCATCCCAAAGTGCTTCCAAGGTCATTAGCTCCTTCCAGTAAGCAACACCCACTCCTTCCACGCTGGTCTCCATTACAGCCACTCCAGGGAGCTCCAGTGAGGCCACACCAGGGAACTAGGGCAGGGCTACTTGGTAGGAAGCAGAATGCCAGCCATGCTGATGTTTTTATTCCGTCATGGTAGTCCAGATTTCACCTCCGATGGAGAGGCAGAGGTCACACAACAGAAATCAGGGAAGGGCAGAGTGCGTAGAAAGTGCTAACGAAAAGCACAGTCACTATAGGAACGACGGGAGGGATGGACATGCTCGTCTGCTTCACTATGAGACCATTTCACTGTCTGTCTTACAGCATCATGCCACTAAAAATTTAATGAAATGGGAAAACCAGAAGCCAATTATCATATCATTTCCCATATTAATTAAATTTAGAACACTGAACACCGATACAGATCCATCTTAGGAGCGCTAACAGATACTTATAACCACCACCGCACAGCGGGGGTGGGGTGGGGTGGGGTGCGGGTGCACATCTTGGATCTCACACACTTTTTTGAGAATTTTGAAGATGAAAAATTGTCTTTGCCCATGGTCTCCTTTGTGTAAGTCTGAGTGTCCAGGGGCTTCTTTTCCCTCATGTGCTTCATGTCACCTGGTCCTGGGGGTGGGGCTACTAACTCCTCTACAATGCCTTCACTCCGTATCTCCTGCATAGGGGTGGACCAGTGGCTCAGGCTGGGACTTCCATATGATAGATTAGTTTGCGAAGGACCAGTTAGTTCTTCCTAGCTCCCTTGAACTTTACTAAAGTCTAACTCACAGAAACTGGCTCTTTGTCAAGAGGACAGATGGCCTCAGGTTACTTACTCTGAAAGTCCCAAGCTTTGCAAGATACCAGGGAAAACACTGCCAAGAGGCAGAGTCCTGGTTGCATCATCTCCTGTACTTCTAGACCTCGGCAAGTCTTCTCATTGACATACGAATAGTGTCCTGGTGTAAACATGGTTCTGCACGTTGATTTGCTTGTTAAACTTAACATAGCCTTGAGATTCTTCCACATCAGTATAGAGAGAATCCCCTTCTGGTTTTTATAGCTTCATGGTGCTGCTCTGAATGGATGTACCAGTAATACATGGGGCTGGCAGCTTCGCTATTGATGGACATTTGGAATTGCTTCCTGTAGCTGGAGTTTTCTCCAGTCCTGCCTGGGCCACGGTCAGGACAAATCTCTCTCACCCACCAGTCCCGCAGCCGCTCAGACGCAACCAAGTAAACACACAGAGACTTATATTGCTTACAAACTGTATGGCCGTGGCTCTGGCTTCTAGCTATCTAGTTCTTACATCTTAAATTAACCCATTTCTATAAATCTATACCTTGCCACATGGCTTGTGGCTTACCAGTATCTTACATGTTGGTACTCATGGCGGCGGCTGGCAGCATCTCCTGACTCAGCCTTCCTGCTCCAGAATTCTCTTCTCTGCTTGTCCTGCCTATACTTCCTGCCTGGCTCCTGGCCAATTAGCATTTTATTTATACAGAATGATATCCACAGCAGCTTCCAATCTTTTTGATATTGACGTGCACGTCACTTCATATTTTGCAGTGCAGATAGTCTCAGAAGTGGATTTCTGGACTAAGTAAACAGCACAGTGATTTGCTAGACATAAGGTACTCTCCACAGGGGGCAGTGCGTGAAAGCCTTGGCTTCCTTTCTGTCTTCCAGCAGGTTCCCTAGTTGTCTTAGTCACTGTTCCATTGCTGTGGAGAGACACCATGACCAAGGCAAGCCTTGTAAAAGAAAGCGTTTAACTGGAGGCTTGCTTACAGTTTCAGAGGGTCAGTCCATGATCATCACGGCAGGGATGGTGCTAGAACAATAGCTGAGAGCTACATCCTGATCTGCAAGCAGAGAGAGAGAGAGAGAGGGAGGGAGGGAGAGGGGAGAGGGAGGGAGGGAGAGGAAGGGGGAGAGAGGGAGGAGGGAGGGAGAGAGAGAGGGAGGGAGGGGGGAGGGAGGGAGAGAGAGAGGAAAGGAGGGAGAGAGAGAGGGAGGGAGAGAGAGAGAGAGAGAGAGAGACTGGGCTTGGTGTGGGCTTTAGAAACTTCAAAGCCTACCCTCAACAACCCTGCTTCCTCCAACATAATCCTAATCCCATCAAAGAGTTCCACTCCCTGGTGACCAAGCATCCAAATATCTGAGCCTCTGGGGGCCATTTTCATTCAGCCACCACAGTAGCCAAGCCTTGGTTCATTTCCTCTCCTGTGTTTGAATCCTGCCCTCCCTGGGAAGGTGGAGAAACTGCCCATCGCCGCCGTCTGCTGTGTCACCCGCCTGCCCACCGCTATGGTAGAACGACCTTGACGGGACCCAGGACCACTCACAGGGATGCAAATGAGCAGAGATGCTGCTAAGGACACCTGGGGCTATGAGGGATCATCTGCGGTGGGATTCCATCTTAGCTTCACCACCCCAATGAAAGAAAAGCTCATAGAACCAGAAGACCCCACCACTACCACCACCACCTCAAAAGGAGCAAGAGTGTGCGGCAGGCAGCGAGCACACAGGGCCGCATTTGAGGCTGGAGATGGGAAAACTCATTGAGAAACCCAGGACCCTGGTCCTCCCACTATCAGCTGGAAGGTTGCGTTGGTTTGTCCCCATGGCTGCAAAGCCCCTGGTGATCACGAAGCACTTCAAATATGTGAGTCGACTCACTCTAGTATGGCGTGCCCCCTTCGCTCTCACCCCACCTGCACAGCAGAGAGCTATTTGGCTTTGTCAGTGGCATTTAGGAACTGTTAGTTGAGTCCTTTAATTACTTTCCTGTGGTCATTCTGCATTTAATAAAAATGACGCCAGGCGGAGGTGGTGGCGCACGCCTTTAATCCCAGCACTCAGGAGGCAGAGCCAGGTGAATCTCTGTGAGTTCGAGGCCAGCCTGGGCTACAGAGTGAGTTCCAGGAAAGGCGCAAAGCTGCAGAGAGAAACCCTGTCTCGAAAAACCAAAAAGAAAAAATAAATAAATAAATAAATAAATAAATAACATATGCAGAGAGCACCCTTTGAAGTATACTTCACAATTTATCAGTGGCATATTAAGAGTCCTAAAATGAAAAAGATGTATTTTTCATGTTACTAAAGGAATTATTATATTAAAAAAAAATAATCAATGAGCTTTATCAAAATGTTCCCTAAAGCAGCTGTCTTAGAATTGTTACGACAGAGTTGAAGGAATCATTTATTTCTTTCTATGGGAAATGAAAATGCAAATGCGGTAGAGGGAAAAAAAATCCAAGTAATTCTGATCTCCCCCAAACACTAGACTGAAATCACAGAGCGCTGGGTGGCATCAGAAAAGCCAAGACTGAAGTGTATCACCATGCTTCTTGTTGTTGGCCAAAAAATGACCCCCAAAGACACTCAGACTGGAACTCAAGAACCCCTGACAGTTCCATTACTTGGTGGGAGAGTTACAGGTGTCCTCAAGAATCTTGAATCAGAGAGTGGTGTGGTAGAATATTTTAAGGTGTGTTACTTTTATGTTGCATTTGTTTAATTCTCTGAAGCTGTGTTACTGTGCCTGTCTAAAACACCTGATGGTCTAATAAAGAACTGAATGGCCATTAGCAAGGCAGGAGAAAGGATAGGCAGGGCTGGCAGACAGAGAGAATAGATAGAGGGAGAAATCTGGGGAAAGAGAGCGAGCTAGGAGCCAGAGAAGGAGGAGGACTCCAGGAGCCAGTCACCCAGCTACACAGCCAGCCATGGAGTAAGAGTAAGGTTTACAGAAGTAAGGGAATGGGAAAAGCCAAGAGGCAAAACTAGACAGGATAACTTAAGTTAAGGGCTAGAAACTAAGTCAAGCTAAGGCCAGGCATTCATAAGTAAGAATAAGCCTCCATGTGTGATTTATTTGGGAGCTGAGTGGTGGGCCCCTCCACCCCCTAAAAAAGAGTAAAAATCAAACAAGAGAGTGGTGCCACAGATTTGCAGTCCCAGACCTCAGGAGGCTGATTCAGGAGGACTAAGTTCCCGGCCAGCCTGGGCTACCTAGCAAGACCCTGTTAGAAAGAAAGAATAGGGAGAAGGGAAAAAGGAAGGAAACCCGTATGTGATAGTGAGATGGAGAGTTACACCAGATTACCTAGATGGGTCCCAACGATAATAACAAGAGTCCTTACTGAGGGAGGCAAAGCAAGTCTGACTGTGAACAGGATGCTGTTGGTGAGACTGTACCTGACAGAGGGGAACTTGAAGATGCCACTGGCTTCCAAAATGGCAGGCAGGGCTGTGAGCCAAGGAATGCAGGAATTCACCTGCAGAAGCCAGAAAAAAAAATCAGAGCACAGACGCTGCCCTACAAACCACGGGGAGGCCACAGCATCTCGGTTTGGGCCCAGATCTTTTAAACACATTTTTAAGTCATTTATTATTATTTTGTATGGATGTGTGTGTGTGTGTGTGTGTGTGTGTGTGTGTGTGCGTGCTCGTGCATGTGCCACGGTGGGAGTGGGTGGTGTGTGACATTGAACATGAGCTACAGCATTCCTGTGGAGGTCAGAGGACAATTGTTGCTAAAATTCCTTCCCGGGGGGAGATATAAACATTTGTCCCCCCTCCTCCCAAGGTCTCAAGGGCACCTCACTCTAGGAAACCAATGAGTTTAGTGGGTTTCTTACAGAGCATTGGTAAGATGTTGTCTATAAGGGTATGGGTGCTTCTCCCCCAAAAGGCTGCAGCAAAAAGTCCTTACTCAGCAGGAAGAAGAACTTTTCCATATCCACATGGATGGTGTTCCCCATTTCTGCCCTATAGACTTCAGCCCCTCCCTGAGACCACCTGTATACATCAAGTAATGGAGAGAGATTAGATAACCCAAGTAAGAATCTCACGACCTTCCCCCACCACTCTGAGAGGGAATGTCAACAGTAAAGAAGCCTGGCTGGGCTGATCTGCTGCAAGCAGACACACGTGGACACCTTGGGTTGGTGGTTAGTTGGCTTATAGGGCAGTCCTGTAGGACGCCTACTTCAGGGTCCGTTCTTTCTCTTCACCCCAGGTCGCAGAAATGGAACTCAGGACAGCATGCCCACAAAACAAGTGTTTTTGCCCAATAAGCCATCTTGCTGGCTCTCTTTGTTTTGAGACACAGTTTCATGTAGCCCAGGTCAGCCAGGAAGTGGCTGAGGCAGAGAATGACCTTGAACTGATCCGCCTGCTTCATCCTCTGGAGTGCTGGGTTTCCAGACCTGTACCAGGACTCTGTTTTACCAGGTGTGTGTGTGTGGGGGGGGGGTGCAACCCAGGGCCTCTGGAATGCTAGGCCAGTACTCTACCCACTGAGTCCCATGCCAAGCCACTTTGGCTAGGTCCAGTGCTGTATTTTAAAAACGGTGCCTGGCAGCCCCGAAAGGTGGAGTCAAGGGCAGAAAGTCACTCACACCATGTGGCAGCACTCACGTGGAAAGTTTTATTAAGGGGGGAAGGGAGGGGAGAAGAAAGAGAAAATGGGCAGGGTCTGAGGAGAGGAGAAGAGGAAGAGGAAGAAGAGGAAGAGGGGGGAAGAGCAAAGGGAAGAAAGGAAGGGAGGAGATGCCCACTACCTTGTGGCAGGAGAGAGGAAGGAAGAGAGAGATCGAGGGGGCGACCTTGTCAGGACACTAGGTGGTTCCCAAGGGGTGGGTCTGAATGCTAACACTCCCGAGATGCTGGTTCTGAGTTCCTGCCCTCCAGAACTGTAAGTGAATATATTTCTGTTGTCTTAAGCCACCAAGATTGTGGTGGTAATTTGTTACCATGGCAGATGAAATGAATTAACAGACTTTCCGGTTTCTCAGAAATAAGAACCTGGTGTTTGATTTTTGTGTCAGTTGCTTTTCTCATTGCTATGACAAAACACCTGACCAAGCAATGTAGCCTAGGAAGGGTTTCTCTAGGCTTAGAGTTTATACCATCCACTATTGGTGAAATTATTAAGGCCACTCCACATAGTTAAAAGGGAGGTTTATCTTGTGAGGTAACTTACAAGTGAAGGGACAAGTAACAGGGTCTGGGAAAGGTGTTACGAAGTCCAGCGGTGTTCTCTGGAGAACTCTGTTTGGTCTACCTCCATCATCCAGGGTCCAGGAACCAAAAGAGCCGGCACATCCAGATCCCGAGTCTTCAGAGTCCTCTCTCGGCCCCGCCTTGTAGGCCTGATCGTTACCGAAGCCTCAATGGGGGTTAGAACTTCCAGATCAAAGCTGGAATGGCTACCCACTACATCTCCCCCTTTTGTCTACATAAGAAGGTTCTAACCTAATACAAGACTATATACAAAGGAATGGTTATCAAATATTGTCCAGGAATAATGAGGGCTAATGACCTAGATAAGATGGAACTAAAACCAATGCAAACAATATCAAGCAAGAAACACCTACTAAAATGCAGAGAAGTCGAGAGCATAGGTAAATGGCATGTTACATGTTCTTTAATATTGTAACTGCAATTGCTTGATAATTATTTTGTTATATGTAATTTTGCTATGTGAAAGTTAAAACCTTCCTTTTTGAAAAAAAGAAAAGAAGTGCTGTAGCTAGAGTTTTCCGCCTTGCCCACAGTCAGGACAAATCTTTGTCACCCGCCAGTTCCACAGCCGCTCAGACCCAACCAAGTAAACACAGAGACTTATATTGCTTACAAACTGTATGGCCGTGGCAGGCTTCTTGCTAACTGTGCTTATAGCTTAAATTAGTCCATTTCCATAAATCTATACCTTGCCACGTGGCTGGTGGCCCACCGGCATCTTCACATGCTGCTGGTCATGGCGGCATCTGGCAGTCAGTCCTTCTGCCTTCCTTGTCCTTTTATTTCTCCTCCCTGTTAGTCCCGCCTATCCTTCCTGCCTAGCCACAGCCGATCAGGTTTTATTTATTGATCAATCAGAACAACTTGACATACAGACCATCCCCCAGCACAGCCAAGTGCAGACCATCTCAGACACCTGCACTCAGGCCCATGGTCCTAATCATCCTCTATGCGGACCTGCTGGGTAACGCCACAGAGAACCCAAGAAGGGCTCCCACAGGACATACAGAACATCCCACAGCAAAGTGCTGTGGGATGTTCTGTATGTTAAATGTGTTGCTCTGATTGGTTAATAAATAAAACACTGATTGGCCAGTAGCCAGGCAGGAAGTATAGGCTGGACAAGCAGAGAAGAGAATTCTGGGAGGTGGAAGGCTGAGGCGGAGAGACACTGCCAGATGCTGCCAGACGCCGCCATGAGATGTTAAGATACTGGTAAGCCACGAGCCACGTGGCAACTTTTAGGTGAATAGAAATGGGTTAATTTAAGATAGAAGACCTAGATAACAAGAAGCCTGAGCCATGGCCATGCAGTTTGTAAGCAATATAAGTCTCTGTGTGTTTACTTGGTTGGGTCCGAGCGGCTGCGGGACTGGCGGGTGAGAGAGATTTGTCCTGACCGTGGGCCAGGCAGGACCAGGGAAACTCTAGCTACAATCCATCATGGCGGAGAAAGCATGGTGGTGAGAGCAGCTCTGACTGAGGCAGCAGGAGCCTGAGGCGGCTGGCCACATACTCAGTCAGGACGCAGAGAGGTGAATGCTGGTACCCATCTTGCTTCTCCTCTCCCCCTTCTTAGCCAGTCTAGGATGGCAGCCCAGGGCATGGTGCTGCCCACACTCAGGGTGGGTCTCCTAGGCGAAACCTCTCGGAAAACCCAGAGCTATGTCCCCTGGGCGACACCTAGGTCCTATCCTGTGGCCAATGGGTTTTCAGCATCACAGTCTCAAATCTGTTTTGAAGAAAATGCGCTTCAGCACTCGGGCTGGAGGAACAGTCTCCTCTGGGCTGTGATGCCCTGATGATGAAAGGCGGGAGCTCTGAAGAGGTGGTGCAAACTTGTACAGCTAACGTCTCTGTTTCGAGTTGGCCACACTGCCATGTCTTATGGCCAAGTTCATTATCACTAGGGCACTTAGGGAAATGGAAACTAACAGAGATACAGTCTGCCATGTCCCCACGCCCTGAAAACTGTAGCTAGACTCAAGGAAGCAGGGAGTAAATGCTGCCCATACCAGGTCAAGGGTGGGACTAATCCTTCAGCTAGTAGCTGAACCTGATTCTTTTGTATTCAACTGGGACTCTCAAAAGGGGTTAGGACAGTGTCCCAGGGCTATTGTTCCCTTGTTCTTAGCAGCAACAAACCTAAATCTGCTTTTGATTTCAGGGGATTGTCATTAAATGTGATGTTGGCCAAGTGAATTTGCAAAAATCAAATACAAGATGGAGTTACTGTGAGTAGGAGTCAGCAGACACACTGAACGTACCACCCAAACCTTTAGATATTAAAATTGGCAAGCTAAACAGTAGTTAAGAAGATGGGGATGGTGACACATCCCTTTCATCCAGCATTCAGGAGGCAGAGACAGAGGCAGAAGGGCTGATATAAGTTCAAAGCCAGGCTGGTATACACAGTGAGTTCTAAGCTAACCAGGGCTACATAGAGCAAGACCCGTCTCAACAAACATAACAATACATTAAAAATTAATTATGAAACATTTAATCAAGAGGCTGGGGTTATAACTCAATAGTAGAGAGCTTGTTTGGCATGGGTGGGGCCCTAGGGTTCAATTCCCAGCATTCTGAAAGAAGGTTAATAAAGTGAACTATGGAAAGAGAAAACCAGTGACTACCAAGAATGATGAAGCTAATTTCCTCCCTAAAATAAGCAAACAGAATGATGAGATTGTTTTGAAAAACAGTTACATACAGCTTATAATTGTTCAATCAAAACTCAGTTGCTGAGTCAAAGAGAAAATTAGATACAGTGAAATAATTATTTAATGAAGGGGAAGAGAGCTGAAGAATGCCTTTGAAACTTAGCACAGACAAGAAGCTAGAATGTGTGAGGGCGGTCAAGAGACAGAGACTAGGAAGAGAAGATGTAATCAGCTGGAGTCCCAGGAGCAGAGAGCAAGGAGAATGGGGGGGGGGGGGCCTAAATGAAGACACATTCTCCAGAAGTGAGGAAGACTTAAATCCAGGTAAGTGCAAGGGGTGTGAGGCCCAGAAAGGAAAAACAGTGTTGAGAAATAGTAAGTTTAGAGCACCAAGGTCCTGAGAACAGATATGGCACACTAATTAGACCGAGAGCTGTGCATTTCACTGTTACCAACGAGAGCTGGACTTCAGAGAAACAGCTCCAACCTGCTGATGTTGAGACGCGGTCCACAAGGGCTTTGAATCCTGCATACTCTCGTCATCTGTCAAGGACTAGGGTAGTTGTTTTCAGATGGACGAAGCTTGAGTTTACCCCCGTTGACTCTTTCCAAAGTAATTTAAAAGGAAAAAAACCTCTGGATAAAGAAAAAAAAAATGACCCTGAAGGAACATATAGAAAGCAATAAGGAACCCAAACGGGGTAAGCGAGGACAAGTATATTGGAAAAGCTGTAAACGTTGGATAATAACAATGTCCAATGTTGTAGTTAAAAACAGAGAGAGGGAGGGAGGGAGGGAGGGAGGGAGGGAGGGAGGGACAGTGGGAGTGTCTCTCAGTGGTAGGTCCTTTGCTCTGCTCTTGTGAAGCTCGAGGTTTAATATCCAACATCACAAATATAAATTCAGAATGAAAGTTTATATCAATACTGTACAAGAAGTTGGAAAAAAAATTAAAACAAAGCAAAACCCAACAACAGTGTTTTACCTGGGCATGGTGGCACATACTTTTAATCCCAGCACTCACAGGCAAAGGCAGGTGGATCTCTGGTTCCAAGTCAATCTGGTCTACAGCCTGAGTTCCAGGACAGCCAGAGTGACACAGAGAAACCCTGTCTTGAAAAGATTGAAACAAATAAATAAACTAAAAGCAAACAAGCAAATGAAAACAAAGCCCGCCGGGCAGCGGCGGCGGTGGTGGCGGCGCATGCCTTTAATCCCAGCACTCCGGAGGCAGAGCCAGGCGGATCTCTGTGAGTTCGAGGCCAGCCTGGGCTACCAAGTGAGCTCCAGGAAAGGCGCAAAGCTACGCAGGGAAACCCTGTCTCGAAAAACCAAAAAAAAAAAAAAAAAAAAAAAAAAAGAAAAAGAAAAGAAAGAAAGAAAGAAAGAAAGAAAGAAAGAAAGAAAGAAAACAAAGCCTAATGTTTTAAACATGTTTGTATTTCTCAGAAGGGGGGGAGGGGCGGGTTATAACTTTGATTACAGCCTTAGGCACACGTGTACAGTGTCAAGTGCCACCTTCGAAAGAATAGAAATGCCGACTCACCTGTCAACCAGAAGGGAAGAAATGCAGTGAGAAGACAATGAAAAGAACATTTCTTAATAGAAACTCAAAAAAAGGAAAAGAGTCCTCGGTAATGTGTGGGGCAGGTGTAGGGCTTTTAGAAAGAATGATTTTGAAACAGGAAATAACTCACACAGCCAGCCAGAAGGCAGGTGTTTTGTAGGGTTGAGCAAATAAGGAATCCTACATCTCAGTCTCAGTATTTTATTATTTTAGAGTGCCAGAATCAATAGCAGCACACAGGCCTTCAAAATGCGTTTCCTAAAGCCTTAGCTATTTTTATACAAAAGTAGTTATTTGCAAGTCATTCGCTGTTATCTACATCTGTAACTGTCAAAAACTTGAATGATAGCTATTTCTTCATCTGATCACAAGCACCTTAATTTTTCAAGATTTCTCAGTGCCTCAAGGAATGTTGCCAAGTTCCATTGTGACACCAGTTTTTCTAAGTATGTAGCCATTTTCAGCATATCTGCTTCAGGAAACATAACCATTAGTAAAAAGCAGTGTTAACTGATAACCTGGCATAAACTCGCGGTATTATATACTATTCTGCTTCAAGTTAATTCCCAGATGGGATTAAGAGCCACAGGATTCTGCTAGACAACTCAATAGCCCCACAAACTGGCGGCTCACCCTTAACATGTTCCCTGTTTGTGATGACCCTCTGTATTTGAAAGTTCTCACTCATCCTCGTTTTTTGATGGTCCCAATGAAGATATCTGCCGAACACCCCGAGTCCCAAATCTAAGCTGTCAAAGACAGTGCAACCGCCTCTAGAGGAGAAACCACGACTTCTGAATCGCTGTGAAACCAATGGGAAGAAATTGGTTGTTTCAGCTAAGAGCGCTGGGTAGTTTCTCATAGCTCTCCTTGTCTGTCCACCCCACCCATAACAACCCAAGATCCCTGGGCAGTGCTGATGGAGAGTCCCCATGAAAGGACAGATGTTCACATCCTATTTTACTCTACAAATGATCTGTGTATTTGTAATACATAGTTTCTTCTAACATGAAAAAGGAGAATAGCCGGGCGGTGGTGGCGCACGCCTTTAATCCCAGCACTCGGGAGGCAGAGCCAGGCGGATCTCTGTGAGTTCGAGGCCAGCCTGGGCTACCAAGTGAGCTCCAGGAAAGGCGCAAAGCTACACAGAGAAACCCTGTCTCGAAAAACCAAAAAAAAAAAAAAAAAAAAAAAAAAAAAAAAAGGAGAATAAAAATTATGGAAACGTGAAAGTGCAGAAATATAACTTCAGTCCAGAGGTTCCTAACCCTTTGTGTATTTTAGAGTCATGTGGAGAGCTTTAAAACCAACCCCACAGGGCCCCCAGGATTAGTTACATGCCTAGGGGTGGGTGGCTCAGAGCAGTCATCAAGGGTCCCCAGGTATTTCTCTGTGTAGCATTTTGGGAGCTGTTGGCTTAGGATACAGGTGGGTCTCAGGCTAACCTGCATGTGAGGATCACCTGAGCTGCTACCATAACCAATGATGCCTGCCCTCCTCCACTGACCTTGTGAGGACAACCTGCCCTTCCTCTACTTTTAAAGCTCCCCAGATGCTCCTACCCTGCATCCGGTGTACAGGACCACCTGGATGCTTCTACCCTGCATCCAGGGTACAAAACCACCCACTGCACTGGGAGAAAGCTGGTACACAGTTGCAAAGGACACTAATATAGTTTTAAGTGAGTTCTTTTATGGCTTGGTGCTCTGTATCTCCTGGTAGCAGAAAAAAAAAAAATCTCGGTTGCCTTTAATCCCAGCACTCAGGAGGCAGAGGCAGGTGGATCTCTTTGAGTTTGAGGCCAGTGGTCTATAGAGGGAGTTCCAGGACAGGCAAGGCTACACAGATAAAACCCTGTCTCAAAAACAAAACAAAACAAAAAACAAAAAAACAACAACAACAACAACAAAATCACAATCAAGGTAAAACAATATTTTTTTTATCATCCACAGTGTCAAAACTCATCAGTTCCTTGAAAGGCAGTGAATCTCCCTTCACAGATCTCAAGTAAATGTTTTGTTTAAACCTGCTCATCTGGGACATTGATGTTACAGATCATAATTTTGTAAACTGTCCATAATGAATGATGTGTGGTAAATTTCCTATGTATATTTTTTTTTTTTTTTTTTTTTTTTTTTTTGGTTTTTCGAGACAGGGTTTCTCCGTGTAGCTTTGCGCCTTTCCTGGAGCTCACTTGGTAGCCCAGGCTGGCCTCGAACTCACAGAGATCCGCCTGGCTCTGCCTCCCGAGTGCTGGGATTAAAGGCGTGCGCCACCAACGCCCGGCTCCTATGTATATTTTAATATAAACTTTTTATTAATTCTTTGAGAATGTAATACATGCATCGCATGTATTTTCACCACAGCCGTGCCCCCACTTCTAATATCCAGCCCTCAGTGAACGTCAAGGGCATGACCCCGGCTGCAGGTGGCATGGGCTGTTGTGTTGGAGGTGGGGAGGGAGCAGGATGATGAAGGATACACGATGAAGAAGTATGACACCCTTCTACAGTATCCAGATGACTCAGCCTGTTGTCTGACTTTTCCTGGGTAGAGATGAACAGATGCATATTCATCTCTCCGAGGACACGATGAAACAGTTCCTCTAACATAGCTCACCGAACCGATGGGTTTATCGGGATCACTTAAAGGGGCTTGGTGACTCAAAGTCAGCTGCATCACGGAGAAGCCCATCTATATGATATGGGTAGCTGCTCTTGACAGCGGCATCCCTGGAGCTCCCTGCCCAGCTTCCAGGCTGTGCCACTGGAGAGCCGGTCTTCCCCTCAGCAATTTACTTTTTATGTAACCGGCTCAGGGCTTAGAAGCCTTGCAATTGTCTGAGGGAGTCTGCCTGGCTCCCGAAGAGAATGTTTCTATTTGGAGAGAATGGTTGTTTAAGTGTGGGGGACCAGCCCCCACTTTTACGACCAGGGTGCTCTTGAGCAGGGAGAAGTGGGAAATATTTAGACAGAAAGAGATACCTAGATGAGGAGAGGAAAGACAGAAACACGGGATAGCTTTGGGAGGGCCTGGGTCAAAACCCACCAGCCCAGAACTTTATTCAAAAGGGCTTTTTATAACAATGATAAGGGAGGAGGCAAAAGACCTTCCCCTTGCTAGATACAGCCAAGTGCAGACCCTTCCAAACACCTGGTACCCAGGCCCGTGGTGTCCCAATTATCCTCTTATGCAGTCCTGCTAGGTAACACCACTAGGAAACCTCGGTGGGCTCCAACATTTAAGTCAGGCTTACCGCCAGGATCAGAAATGATTATTTTTCTTAAAATTTGTTATATTTATATGTGTGTGTCTGCGTGAGTTCAAGTAGAGGCGTGTGGGACCACCTCTCCTTTTGATTTGCAGGGTGCACGCCAGGTATTTGGTCATTAAGCTGGGACAGGCAAGGAGAGTCGGTTGATCTTGTGAGTTCTCTCTTCCTTCAGTGAAAATCCTAACCTCCCAGACAAAACCAGACACCCTGGTGATTTCTTTTTAAAGGCAAATAGCATGTTCTTCCTGTTTTCTTTTCTGATCCACCACTGCACTCAACATTTTAATATAAGAGACCAACGGCTTCCTATTTATTTATTTATTTATTTATTTATTTATTTATTTATTTATTTTGAGACAGTGTCTATAGCCCTGGTTGTCTTGAACTCACTCTGCAGACCAAGCTGGTCTCAAACTCAGAGATCCGCCTGCCTCTGCCTCCCCAGTGCTGGGATTAGAAGGCATGTGCCATCACGCCTGGCTCTTAGGAAAGGCTTCTTGAAAAAAGTAACAGTGACGAATTTCTCTTAACTTATTTAAAGTAGCCTCTTGTATTCCTGTACATCGAAAGATTAAATGAAGGGTTTGCTAGAGAAATTCCCTATCTGGAAATGTGGGAAGACTCCCACGGTGGCTAATAAGACGTCTCCATCGTTTGCATATGTAAAGGACAAACTTAAACTTGAATTTGGTATTTCACGTTGTGCCTCACAAAAAAAAAAAAAAAAAAAAAAAGCTTTTATCAAAGAACCAGGCAGCCGGGTTTCAAGTGGGTGGGTGTGTACTGAGCGCGGGCGCAGAGTTGGTTTTGTTCCCAGCAGAGTTGACATCGGCAATGGCGACTCGCGGCCACACCGGGGCAGCCTCTCTTAGGCTGGCCGCCCAGCCAGGCGAATCGCTTTGGGGAGCTGAAGCGGTTAGCCAAGTCTGGCCTGCCATAGCGGCCAAGAATTTAAAGGGGGTCTAGAAACATGCATCGTCGCCCTCTTTAAACGCTCCTGGGGACTCTGGGTTAAGAAGAAAAAAAGACAGATAAAGACGGAAGCAGTGGTTTTGTTGTTGTTTGCTCGGTGTCTTCATGGTCCACCCCCCCAAGGTCCAGTCCACTGGATCCCCAAGACAGAGGGAAGCGGGGCAAGGAGGAGGGTCAGCCCGGCAGGCCCAGCCCGCCAGGGCGCGCCCCAGCTCAGCACTCTGCAGCGGGTGACCCAGGAGGCGCGGGGGTGGGGTGGGCGTGGGGCGAAACACTACCACCCCCGCGGCCCGCCCCCCAGCCCGGCCTGTGATTGGCTTGGGGGGCGCGAGTGCCCGCCCCGGCGAGCGGGAGGGTCCCCGTGGGCGCCGGGCGGCGCAGGCGGGGCGGGGAGAGCGGGGCCGGGCGGAGCAGGCGAGGGGCGGGCGCGCGGGTCCCGGGGATCGCTGAGCGGGCTCGGGGAGGCCGGGAGAGCCAGCGGCGGGGGCGGGAGCCCGGCGGGCTCAGCGCTGAGCAGAGAGGGAGAGAGAGAGCGAGCGAGCGAGTGCTCGGTCAGCCGCCGTTCGGCGCGCTCTCGGAGCCGCCAGTCCGCGCGTCCCCGCAGCCTTCCGGGAGGAAGCGGCGCCGGGGCCGGGTGCAGCCTCACCTGCCGGCCCTTCCCCGCCGGGCGGCGCAGAAGGACAGAGGGTCGCGTCTCCGCGACGCATTTGAGCCGGTCGCAGCGTCTAGGACCCCGCGCGGGGCACCGGCTCCATGGCGACCGGGCTCGGGGAGCCCGTCTACGGACTTTCGGAAGAGGAGGTGAGTTCCTGCCCAGAGCGCTGTGGGGAGGGGACGAGGCCACTCCGCTGTGTGCTTCCTCTGCCAGCAGTGGGTCCCGGAATCCGGGTGACCCAGAGCGGTCCCGAGCGGTGGGTGACTTGGTCCTCTCTCCTCACCCGGGCGGTGCGCTCCTCTGCCCGGGGCTCTCGGGGTGGGCGGAGGCCGCGTGAGCCGCTGCCCCGCGGGTCCCTTTCCTCTGCAAACGGCGTCTCTTGGGGGGCTGTTGGGCAACTTTCCTGGTCATGCCCCTGCAGCCAGGAGTCCGTGACGTGTGTCACGTCTGGGTCGCTTCAGGGGTCTCTGCGTGGCGCAGGCGATCTGGGGATTGCTGAGGATGAGGAGCCTGGTTGGTGTCTCCTCCTGGGACTTCTCTTGCTAGTGGGCGCTCGGCAGCGGATGTGTGCAGATCCCGGAGAGAGTTGGGGACGCCCGGAGAGTTGTGTGCCGTCGCCCCTGGGTCTTGCAAAGTCTGGAGCTGGGATTGTGCGTTCCCGACTCGCCTGTTTTGGTGTGTGGAGGTGATCCGAGAAGGAGGCAGGTGTTGCAGGAAACTTAGGGAAAGCTTGCAGCCCTGCCGTTTGTTCCCCGTCCAGAGGATTCTTAGCCCGCACCTCCCGGGTGGGTGGAGAGAAGAAAGCTCCATTGATCTCTTTTATTAATAAAACGAAATGAAATAAGCCACACCCCCAAACGGTCGGTGTGACTGGAGAGAGGGCTTTGTTTTTAAAAAACCTCACTCGCTCATCGCGGTCCCCACTCCCCCTTTTGAAACGATCCTGCTAAATCACAGCTCAGCCCTTGCTCGACCAGCCCTTCTCGACTCTTATTGGTGTGTGGCTCTGCCAAAAAGGGGGGTGGGAGGCCTGTCGCGGGCGCGGAGTGACAGGCAGGCTGGATGGAGCAGGTAGGAGTGGTCCGCCATCTGGCGGGGTGCGCGCCCAGGTCTGGTTCCCCTTTGGAGAGGTGAATTTACAACCCATGAAGCATTACTCAGCAGGGAGGTATTTCCTATCCTGGTTGTGCATTTCATGAAAAGTGGATGCCTGGAAATTTGGGCTTTCTCGATTTCTCTTTCTTACCCTCGCTCCTTTCTTTCTGAGGCTCCCTCTTTCTCTGGTGATGGGGGTGGGGTTTAAAGAGAGTCTATTATCTGAGACAGATTCACGCTATGGTTTTGCTTTCAGCAGCTTCCCTACTGGCATGGTGTGTGTGTGTGTGTGTGTGTGTGTGTGTGTGTGTGTGTGTGTGTGTGTGTGTGTGTCTTTCACAGCTTTCCTACTGTGGCTTGTGTGTGTGTGTGTGTGTATTCCGCCCAAGTGTGGTAGGCAGGGCCTGTAGGGGTTGATTTTATTTTTTGATAGTGCTTGCTGAATTGCTTATTTTATCAAAGAATGATCACAATGCAAATAATGTGTGATGTGTTTTTGATTATTTACCATGGTTGTGTAAAATAAATTTGTGTGTGTGTGTGTGTGTGTGTGTGTGTGTGTGTGTGTGTGTATTACCTGGGGATGGGTGAGAGTAGACTTGTTTTGTTTACCCAGGGGATTCTCCTCCCAGCTCCTTGTCTGGAGCTGGAGGGCAGTCAGAGGGAGCTCTTGGAGGTGCTGAGATACAGACGTTCCTGAACAAAGGGCTCCCTGGATGAGGTATCAAGGGGGATGAAGACAGCTGCGTTTCATCTTAGGGTCTCTTAATTTTTAAAAATAACATGTTTATTTTTAAAAGCTCCCTGAAAGAAATAGTTTAAGGCTGTTTTGGAAAATGCATCTGGCATCTGCCTAAAGGAATCCCTCCTGTCAACTGCTGTGGGTGCAAAGCTTTGTTTACGCTGGCAGCCAGTGTCAGAATCCACCTCGGCTGCATCTTGCCACTTTTGTCTTGAGAATCAGTGCTTATCCTGACTGGTGTGGAGTGTGAAAGTGAAGAACACAGACACAGAACCGAGTCTGTGGGGGCTTGCCTGTGATTGTTTGCTCCTGCACATCTTTAGAGGGGCTGTATAGGGGATAACAAGAGGTGATGGAAACACTGTATATCTATGTATTACTGCCTTGCTGTGGATGGTCTTGTTTAGTTCCCCACACATCATATATGATCCAGAATAAGCCTCATCTGCCTGCCTTTTTTTTCATTTTTCTCTCACCAGTAGAAAATGATTGCCTTCATATTTCTAAAGTATTTGTTTGGTATGGGAGGTTCCTCTCCGTTCAGGGAGGGGGCCCTTCGAAGACAGACAGAACACCTTCATCTATAGTATTCATCACAAATTGTTACATTCATTGCCGTGTCTCCCGCATTACTCTGTAAGCAAACAAATGGGAGTAATGAACAGGCTCTGAAAGTGGAATGCCCCATAAAAGGAAGAACAGCACCAGAGGCTTGTCAAATTGTGTTAAATAGGGAGCGCTAGTGGGCTGCAAGTACCATGCGAGGATACTCGTGTAGCTGTAGAGAGGAGTCTACTTGTAGACCCCAGAAAAACAGGCACCGTACCCAGGGTTTTCTTGTAAGTAGACACATGTTCATGTTTGATGGGGGCAGAAAGCTTTGTGTATTTGGAATGAACTTAGTCATGTCCCATCTTAAAAAGCTGTGGTGAGCTCTGTACTGTTACTATTGGTCAAGCATGGTGCTAACCTAGATCATAGCAGGATGCCAGAGCCAAGACACTGCTGCTTGGGGCATCCGCCTCAGGTCTGGCTAGTGTACTGAATGAGAAGGACTAAGATGTAGGTTTTGCTTCTGTGGGGGTATGTGCTATGTATGCAGTGTGGCTGAATATCCTTGGGTGATTTTGAATTCACATCCACTCTTATTTACAGCATGTCAGTATCAGGAACCAAAATCGAAGTCGCCACCAGAGGAGTTCTGGTGTTGAAGGGATTAGCTAATGAACAACAGTTCATATTCATGGCTGAGGATCAGATTTGGTTTGGAATCAGAAAGGTTTGGACTAGTTTTTGCATCTGGCTTGGGTCCTTAAGGGCTTTTTCTTGTTTGAATTTATTTGTGGCCATCTGTGGCCTATTTTGGCATGGTTTACTCATGAATATGATTGTTATTCTTTTGAAATCTTTCATGACGCCCGAGAAAGGTACCACCCCCCCTTTTGGAGATTTTCCTGTTGGATGGCGTATTAAGATTTTGAACGACGGCCTTCTGAAAAGATTGGCTGTGGTATCCCAGTACATAGGAGGCAGAGGGAGGGATGGTGAGCTTGAGGCCAGCCTGGACTAAAAGCCAGACCCTTGTCACAAAGAGACGAACTATAAAACTAAAATCCACAACCCTAAATCAAACAAAATGATGGACTGTGTCACTTAATATATTTCTGGTGGCTAGAAAGAAGCAAATGGCATAAAAATGAAGGTCAGGCTGACGTCAATAAGATGGTTCCTGGACGGACCTTTTATTCCATACAAACAAGTGTATGGCGTGAGGACTAAGCCTTAAGCCTATGTCCCCTAACTGATGCTTCCTTAAGAACTCTTGAGGTATGCTGTCATTTCTGGCTGAGGAATGGAAGCTAAGCGAGCTTAAACGAACTGGTTGAAAACATTCAACCAGTAGTGAGTAGGCCTGTTGGCCCCAGAGCCCTGGTTCTTCAAGCGTGCTTACAGCTACCTTTTTCGTCAAAGCCTCTTGAAAGGTTTTCATAGCTAGGCTATTCATGGTGGTGGAAAATGAACTAAGCATTGTGGGCCGCAGACAAACACTCCTTGACCAAAATTGACGGCTGGCTCCCATGAGTGTGGTCTCCATACTGTGTTAAAGCTTGGGTTCATAAAAAAGGGTGAGAAATGTAGCTTCTCGGGGCCCCGTTCTCACCTGGCAACAGTTAGGAGCTTTGTATGCCTCTCCTGTGTGGTAGTGAGTGTGGCTCTCTCAGCCCGCGCTCTTCTCTGTGACCTTAGGGGTCTCTACTGATTGGTGCGTAGTTCTAAACTTGCTATTGAACACTTAAGGTTCACTTGGCTGTAGATAGCGTATTGGTTTTGTTTTAAGACCCTGACCAATGTAAGATGCATCCTTGTTAGATGTGCCACTGAGGAAGAAAAACAAATATTGCTGTTCAGTTGAGACCTACTGTCAATTTTGGTAAGTATCTTCATTGCATAGATGTTAAAATACAAAACAAGGGTGTTTCAGAACTGATGAGTTCTCTTAGAAGAAACCTGGTGATTTACTCTGAGTGGTCGGCTTCAGAGTCTCCAGAAGTGGGACTTTGGTTTCCATTGTGGCTGCCATGTTCCGGCGTGAATTCATAGCTTCGCCTGTGAAGCAGATGCTTCTCCATCCGAGCTTGCCCCTGTCGGGTTAGCATTTCCAAGATTTCTGTGTCTAGATCCGTACTTGTACCTGCATCCGAGCAAGGGCTAGAGCGGGAGGAACAGCCTTTGATGGGCATTGGAGGAGAAGTCTGCCAGAGCCTCCATGGTGCTGTATCGGCAAGCTCATTTCTCAAGTGACCGGACAAACCCTGTATGCACACCATCTTGGCAGTCGTGGAAGTCATTCAGGACAAGACTGCTTTCGGAAGTCACTCTGTGGATGATGTTTGTGCCCTAAGGTGCGGCGGCAGCTAGACTGTCTTTTGGGTCCTATCCTCCCTAGAGCTGTGTTAGGGTTGTTCTGATCCCTCAGATGCTGGGTACCCAGGGCCGGGCCACTGTGTGGATTGTCTGTGGTACAGTTGCTAACCATTAAGAAACTAAAATAGAGCCTAGGCTTTACGGTGCCACTTAAAAACTGCTGGGCCATGCTAGAGCTAGAAGCCAGGGCCTCATCCCTGTGATGTGGCAAGTCCACTCCCACTTGTGAGCCTCTCTGTAATCTAAGCCCTGTTCTCAGTGGGCAGACAGGATGGTGTCTTAAATTGCGTCTTTACCAAGGATGCTGTGTTCCCAGCTGTGGTGGCACACACCTGTCACGGCTGTGCTAAGGAGGCTGGGGCAGGAGGATGGTTAGCTGGAGGCTAGCCAGGCTAACATAATAAAACCCTGGCCCAAGAAAAGAGTAACTTTGGCTTTATACAACTTTGTTTTATTGTCAGGATGTTTGAATTATTTTATTACTGAAAAACAGCTATCTTAATGGAAGGAATATGATAAATTTGTTAGAAGGGATGAGAACAGTACCAAAATGGAAATTCTGAGATGATAGCAGTTTCTTTAGCTGCCTTGGAGAATACAGACAGCCCGTGGTACTAGGGCATCTCTGAGACAGTGGGCATACCTAATCCTGGCAAACATGTTTCTGAAAGTTGATTTCAGAAATTTGGGGCGCTTCCATGGCCTTACTGTGTGTTCAAAAGAAAAAGGAATGTGTTCAAGGAAGAAATCCCCGTTACTGTAGTAGACGTCATTGAGTTATAGGCTATAAATTGATGACGTGTTTTGCATGGGAATTACATGTTACCAAAACTGTTTAAAAGTTATGGATCATTTTAGAATGTAACATTATTGCAACAACACTTGATTTCCTGGTAAATGAGAGGAACCTGTGTTCATTACTCATTTTATCACCTTTCTGTCCTGTGTAGTGTTTCATATTTTTAAAAAAACAGGACTTAATGTCTGAGGTCCTGGGTTGGATCCACAGCCTTGGGGAATACCAAAACCAAAATAAAAAAAAATCAACTGGCTGTATGTGACAGAATGAAAGCGTGTTACTTTACCTTAAATTTGTTGTTGTTTTAGTTAAAAGATAAGCTAAACAGACTTTGTTGTTGTCCTTAATTTTGGGATTTTGATGAGTAGCCTTGCTGGGAGGGAAGAGAGACCAGCAGAGGAGGGGGGGGGACTCTCACAGTTTTCAATTTTGCTGGTGTTTGATTAGGTGAGCTTGTTATTCTGTTGTTGTTTTTAAAGAGACAAGGACATCTTGCACTACCTTCCCCGACTTTCTGCTTCTCGGGCTTTAGCTGTTGAGCCGCCGCCACACCTGGTTTTGAAATATTTGTTTTGTTTCTCTGTGTTGTTTTGGTTCCTGTCCTGGAACTCGCTCTGTAGACCAGGCTGGCCTTGAACTCACAGAGATCCGCCTGGCTCTGCCTCCTGAGAGCAGGGATTAAAGGCGTGGGCTACCACCGCCCTGCTTGAAATATTTGTTAATATTGCCTATAGCAAACTCTTGATCCTTCACATGAAGGAGGATGCACATACTGGACTAACTAATCCAGTGTTGGGATTACTGAAGGCTGTGGGCAGGGTAAACTGAACGTTCCTTCTGTTGTTACAATGTTTCTCTTGCAGGTGGCCATGCAAACAGATTCTCTTGCTTTCTGACTATAGGTGGCAATGTTTGTACTGTTTACCGGTTAATGTTACTTTGGGCTCCGCACTTGTTGGTAGACTATGGAAATGATGCATAATTTAGAGATTAAAAAACATAGAAACTATATTTAATAACCAATATTTTCTGTAAAAAAACAAACCAGTTATTTAATCCCCCCCCCCCCCCGCCCCCCAGTGCTGATTCTCAATAGATAGAGCAGCAGGAACCATCAATTTCCTGGGAGTTTTCCAGGCCGACTTTACCCAGGGTGTGTACAACTTCGGAGTGGCAGGCTTTTAGATCTGGGGAGAGAACTTCCCACAACATCCCAGCACACAGAGGTCCTTTCTGCCCCAGGCCTTCCTTATCTGTGTCCAGATTGCCGATGCTTCTGGTTGTGCTGTGTATGCCTGTCTGTGATTTCTTGTCACCGAGAAGGAACTAGGTACCACCACTCCAATCTTAGTTGATAAAAAGACTTTTTTATTTTTCATGAAACAGGACTCCAGGGTTTCTTGTATCCCCCAGGTCTACCTTCTGACTTACTGGGGAGCCTGGAACCCCCTTGAACTTCCGATCCTCCTGGATTATAGTACTACCATGCCTGGTTTATATAGTTCTAGGGCTCAGACCCAAGGCTTTGCGTGTGCTAGGTGAAGCACTCTACCAACGGAGCCGCATCACCGCCCAGCTAAAGAGATCCTCAGCCGGGCGGTGGTGGCGCACGCCTTTAATCCCAGCACCCGGGAGGCAGAGCCAGGTGGATCTCTGTGAGTTCGAGGCCAGCCTGGTCTACAGAGCGAGATCCAGGAAAGGCGCAAAGCTACACAGAGAAACTCTGTCTCGAAAAACCAAAAAAAAAAAAAAAAAAAAAAAAAAGAGATCCTTCATCGCAGCACAAGTCTGTCGCTCTGATCCCAGCTGAAGCTGGTGGATATACCTGTCTAGACTTCAATGCAGTTATACAGGTTTGCTCTGAATTCAAATGGTCCAGATGCTGACTATTGCTATATGCCCGTAAGTGAGAAAGGCCATTTGCCCGACGTGCATCTGAGTAACTAGTTTGAATTTGACACTTGAGTTGACTTTTTGTCCCTGACTGTAGAGCCGTGCATTGATTCGAAACTCACCCAGTCTAATGTCAAACCTCTCAGATTTCCCTGGCTCTCACCACATTCAGTGTTTGGTGACTTCTTGGCAGGCAGGCACCCTCAGAGACTTCAGATTCTCTTTATATCGTCTATTCTCCAAGAGAAAAGGGCCATTCAGGGATGAGTTTTCTTTTGTTTGAAAGAGGCTGTGATGTGCTGTCCATCTGGACTTGGACCATGAAAGGGCTCATTGGGACAGTGGTCCCACCAAGAAGGACATATACACTGTGGGAAGTGTCCTGCTGTGGGTATGAGTGGGCATCCAGCCCTGTGTCATTTGGTCAGGGCTCTAGGTACCGGAGGCTCTCAGCGGGCTGAAGTCAGGTGGTTCTGGCATGTTTCTGCTTCCTGTCTCCCAGGCAGAGGGCATGTGCCCTGTGTGGCGGGGATCTGGGCTGCAGTAACAAGACCCTGAGTTGTACCCCAGCTTTTTATTGTGTTTGTTGTGTGTATAAACAGCTTTTACCTTATAATTACATTTCCACTTCCGGTATGACTGAGGGCTGGTTTTGGGTCCTTAGGCTAGTTCTGGGTCGTATTCTGTGTGTGTGTATGTGTGTGTGTCTATGTATGTGTGTGTGTATGTAGCGCGCATGCTGAAGGGGGGTTGATACAGGGTCTTACTATATAGCTGAGGCTAGAATTGAACCCCAGGTCTTCCTGCCTCAGCTGTCTGAGTGCTGGGATTGCATGGATGCACCGCCATGCCTGGCTTACAGTGTGTTTTTACAAACACATTATAAAGTTACCCTATTGTAGGTAAAAGGTTGAGATTGTTTTATTAGTGATAACTGTAACTGGAAACAGGGACCAGCAGGTTCCTACTGGAGGAGGATACAGTGAGTTGGCCCAGTTGCACTTCGGTTACAAGTGAGAGTTTTAAAATAACGAAGTTAGGCAGATTTTTAAGCAGCTTTAAAATTTTAGATTAATTAATTAATTTATGTGTATGGGTGTTTTGCCTGTGGGTATGTATGTGCGTCACAAGCATGCCTGGTGTCTTCAGAGGCCAGAAGAGGGCATCCAATGGGATTGGAGTCACAGATGGTTGTGAGCTGCCCTGTGGGTATTGGGAACTGAACCCAGGTCCCTCGGAAGAACCACCTTTCCAACCCTTAGTTTTATATTTACATTTTGGCATGCATTTGAGACATCGTCACTGAGAAGTTCGGGGAGTCTGAATTGAGTTTTTACTGACCGCATTAGCTGTATTTTTGTATGAGTTTTTGGGTCTAGGACCTGAACCCAGGGCCTTTCTAGGTAAGTTCTCCCACTGAGTTCACACCTTCCCTTCCCCCTTGTCTTCTGTAAAAAGAATTTTCCTTTGGGCCACCAGCTCACAGAAAGTGACGCAGAGACTTCTTATGAATTATGAAAGCTCGGCCTATAGCTTAGGCTTGTCCCACCAGCTCTTATAACTTGGCCCATTTCTGTTCATCGACATGTTGCCACGTGACTCGTGGCTTTTACCCTCTCCTCCTGCATGTCTGTCCCCTCTGTGTCCAGCTGGTGAGTCCGCCTTCTTCCCATCATCCTCTTCCCTGCCTGGAAATCATGCCTTAGCTATTGGCTGTTCAGCTTTTTATTAAACCAGTCAGAGTGGCATATCTTCACAGTGTACAAAAAGATTATTCCACAGTAGTCTTTCTTATTTCTTTTTCCCCTTTCTCTTCCCTCCCTTCCCCTCCCCTCCTCTCCCCTCATTCTCCCTTACCCCTCCCCTCCCCTCCATCCCCCTCCTCTCCGGCTTCCCAGTGCTTGGTCTTGGCTTGCAAGGTAGGCGCTCTCCCAGTGAGATGTTTGTGTCCAGTTCCTAACCTAGTCTTCCTAATGCTAGAGCAATGGTTCTCAACCTGTAATGTAAATATCAGATATTCACATTACGATTCACAACAGCAGCAACAGTTATGAAGTAGCATGAAATAATCTTACGGTTGGGGGTCACCACCACATGAGGAACTGTATTCAAGGGTCGCAGCATCAGGAAGGCTGAGAACCACTGCCCTAGAGGATACATGAGTGCCATGCTCTTGGAGCTGACCTCTCCATGGAGATTTTTGGGCTCTAGGGAACCTTTCTGTGGATCCTTGAGAAGCTGGTCTTTGGTGTGCCTGCCTTGCAGTCATGTCTTAGCACCCAGGGAATATTAATGAAAGAGGACATTTTGAGCCCCGGGTGAGAGCTTTTCCTGGCTTCACTTCCAGAAGGAGGTTGAGAAGAGGGTGCAGTCGGGTGTGGGTAGGAGATAGTACTGAGTAATGTTTACTAGTATGGAGATGTTGGTAATAAGACACTTAGAAAAAGAGACTTATAAAACTGGCACAATAGAATTCTGTTGTAAAAAGAGTTTGCACATGGAAAAAAATGGCTAGGGATGTCCCGGCAGGTTAGTAGCTGGACATAGCGACCTTTCAGCAAAGGAATTAACAGATAATTTATACATTTACTTTCTTTGTTACCCCACTTGTATTTTGTTCCTATAACAAATTTTCTTTTTTCTTTATAAGTTTAAAAATAAGGGAGGACTGTGGGATGACTATCGTTCGTGAGAACGTATGTATTTTATGAATGACTAAAGAGAGGAACTTGAAGTCTGAACACAAAGGCAGTGATTGGGAAATGGAAATTTTGTTTACCTAGATTTGATCAGTACCTATAATGTACATGTAGCTGTAATCACATACTGTATTTGAATAATTGTGTCCATAAATGTATATGATTATACCACAGGTTAATCTCAAATTTAATGTTTAAGGAGATAGTGATCTTTACAACACTGTATACATTCATTATTATACTGTATATACCCCATAAATATGTATAATTAAAATTAATAAATACATAAAAGGAAAGTAGAAAGAGCCCACCCCCACCCCGTGCCTGTGCTTCAAGGTTCAGGTAAAAAAACGAGAGGACTTTGGTACAATATGGATATGATATTTGCTCAGTTGGATATGTGTTTGCCTTGTACTTTTTGCCCAGGGTACCAAGGTCATCCCACTGCCGGTCAGGTGCTCCCATCAGAGTGGGAGGTGAAAGGATAAATGATTGGCTGGTAAATTGGATATTTTTACTGATGTTGTTTTATCTACTATGACACTTGTTTTTTATGTTTCCATTCTTCTGTGCGTGACAGTTGCATGAAAACCATTTAATTCTAGGAGTGTTTTATGTTCTCCGGAAGTTTTTTTTGAGTGTTCTGTAAAGATTATGGACTGGTATCTGACTTGACTCGTTCTCTATTTTAGTTTTCTTGGGTTTGGAGTTACACCTCTTAATATAAATCTATTTGATTGCATTGGCTAGCTTTATTTTGTTTTATTTGGATCTTGCTGCCCAGGCTTGCCTTGGAACTCAAAGGCCAAAGCAATCCTCCTGCTTCAACCTCCTGAATAACTGGTGCTTACATGTACCACCACATCCCGCAAAGACTTTTCCACTGTTCTAATGATGTCTGTCTAGCAGGATTCTGCTGTATCAGTTCACATAAATATCTGAGTGGCCAGAAGCTCTCTATTTTGTCTTTCAGCTAATGCCCTTTAAGTGTTGGGTGTGACCTAGCGTATGTCCCTTCCCCAACAAAAGGGTGGAGCTGACAGAACTGGGCTATTCCTAATGGAAGACAAATCAGCCCCCTACCTCAGTTGCATAGTCTTCCAGTTCATGTGTGTTCAGTCTGTCGGTGGCCTCCACCCGCTCCCCTCATGGTTCCCCAGTCTCCCGTTTACAGACCACGGTTGGCGGTGTCATACAGTTTGGGGTTTTGAGTTGGCCAGTTCCCGTTTGTATGGGGCGACACTCGAGCAGGATCACAGATGGTTGGAGCTGTCGCGGGGACGGTCACTGCACTTTCATAATCACTGCTCCTCTGTCCTTGAGGGCGCATGCTCCCAGGTCAGGTCTGCCAACCCGGTGATGTCATTAAGGAGCTGCAGGAGCTCTCTGCTCTGCCCTGCCGTCTATAATCCCGCTCTCTTCAGAGGCCTTACGTGTCGGACGGTAGTAGCCAGAGCCAGGCTCTTTGTAAACTGCGTGGAGAGGAAAGAGAGTGGCATCCCGTGGCTTTCTCTTTAGATTAAGGACCTTTCATTCTCACAGTGGTGCAGGAAGTCTCGCCGTGTGTGCCCCTCCGGTCCATAGAGGCTTCGATCTGCTCATCCCTCAGCAAAAGGCGATGGGGAAGGACCAGGGTGCCTTTTATTGCCCTTCCCCGGAGCTTCGCCCAAGTCAGCTGTGCTGCGCTACGGTCCACCTCTTTGCTTATTCCCCATTCAGAATAACCCTAGCATGGGCCTGGGAAGATGGAACACGCACGCACGGACGCACGCACGGACGCACGCACGGACCCACGCATGCATGCACGGGCCTGGGAAGATGGAACACGCACGCACGCACTCACGCACGCACGCACGCACGCACGCACGCACTGTATGGGGGTGAAAGGGGAGAGAGAGCCAGAATGAGGGTGAGAATGAATACTTTGGCTTCATGAAAAGTATATGCTTTCTTTCTTGAAGGAAGACACCCCAGACATTTGCCTCAGGAGAACAAGATCTGTGGGTGATGATACCATCACCAATACCGTATTTCTCTCGTACCAGGCAGGAATTTTTTTTTTTTTTTTAGTCTTGGTAACTCACAACAATCTTATCTTTTATGACATACAACCTGTATCCATAAAGAAAGGGCAGCTGTACACACCCCAGTGAGGGCAGGAAGAAGAGAACACGTGGTGGGTTGACTGATGAAATAGGAGGAGCCAACAGTGCTGGCCATGGGCACCTGGGTGCCAGCTTCTGGTTCTGCTGAAGTATGCCCATTCTGCCATCCCTCTTGGTCATTGTCTCACAGCTGTTTTTGGGCAGGATAGACACTGGCAGAGTTACTTTCCTTGAGTCCCGCTCGGCATGAATTTGGGGTCTTGAGATTGATCATCTGAGTTCAAAAGCACCCAATGAGGTTAAGTCTCTGGCAAAATTGGATCTGTGAGAACTTCGGTTTGGGGCGAAGTTTGGTTTTAACAGCCCATTCTTGGGCCGTGACCCCGGCCAGAGATCTCAGTTCAGGGGAAGGCTCTGCCCCTGAGAATTTCTGGGTCTTGGCATCAGCTATTTCTGCCCTGTTCTTCCTCCGTGCTTTCTGCCTTGAGACAACTTTCAGATGACTTCACATGAAGAGACAAGGTTTGGATCCGGACTGCTGCGGGGCAGTAGGAGCCCACTCTGCTTCTCTGTTGCATTTTGTGAATGTCTCCTTCTCCGGACTCTGATGGGGGGTGGGGGTGGGGGGGTGGTCTCTTCTACCCTTTGCTACGCTCAGCTGTCCTGCTTTTTAAAGGGATTTTCAAATGGTAATAAGATACAACACAAACTTGACAGTGTTGACCATATGTAAGCAGGCATGATATTGAGTACATTCACAGGGTTGTGTGGCCGTCACCCCCATCTGTCCACACACCGCGTCAGGTTGCAGAACCGAGACCCTTCGGCTCATTCATTCATCAAGAACTCTCTGTTTCCAGGCAGCTTTATTTGTAGCATCTCTTCTTTTTGATACAAAAGTCTGTGAGCTTCTTGTTGTTAAATGGTGTGTGCATAACTGTGTGTATGTGTGTGTGGTGTGGGGTGTGTGTATGTGGTGTGAAGTGTGTGTTTGTGTGTTATATGTGTTGTAGCGTATGTGTGTGGTGTGTGTGTTTGTGTGGTGTGTGTATGTGTGTGGTGTGTGTGTGTTTGTATGGTGTGTGTGGTGTGTGTGTGTGTTTGTATGGTGTGTGTGGTTTGTGCATGTGGTGTGAGGTGTGTGTGTATGTGTGTATATGTGTGTGATGTGTGTGCGTGCGTGTGCATGTGGTGTGTATGTGTGTATATGTGTGTGATGTGCGTGCGTGCGTGTGCATGTGGTGTGTGTGTGCGTGCGTGCGTGCGTGCGTGCGTGTAGGTTAGAGGAGAGCTTACCAGAGTCATCTCTGCTTTTTCATCATGTCCGTCCTAGGGGTCAGGCTGTCACATTGTCAGGCTGAGCAGCAGATACCTTGACTGAGTCATTTCCCCAGCCTGTGTGTGTGTGGTGGTGATCTGGATCATAAGCAGCAGCAATCCAGGCTAAGTAGAAAGAGAAGCCAGATGTTGTATGAATACCTGAGATTCTCCAGACTTGGGACAGCAGGATCTCGAGTTGCAGTGCGGGTTAAGTAGCAAGACCCCCGTCTCAGAAAAGCAAAAGCCGAAACAAGCATATTAAAACAGATTAGACGGGGTTGAAGGAATCTGAGGAGCACGAAGTGCCTGTGCAGCTAAGGACAAAGGGGACCACACGGGGACTTTTGAGTCTGAGCGAGACAGGTGCCCAGCTTCGAACACCGATCACTGTACGGAATTTCTAAGTAAAAATAAATTGTCCTCGCAGCTGCAGTTATGGAAACCCAGCTGTCCTGGCTGTCCTTGCTCCCTGACTGCTGCCTAGACCCATTTCCTGGATGGACAAAGATGGTTGGAAATTTGAGAACAGCTCACTGTCTTAGAGTTTCTATTGCTGTGATGAACACCATAACTAAGATGCAAGTTGGGGAGGGAAGAGGGTATTCAGCTTGCTCTTCCATATCGCTGTTCATCACCGAAGGAAGTCAGGACAGGAACCCAAGCAGGGCAGGAACATGGAGGCAGGAGGCTGATATAGAGGCCATGGAGGGGAGCTGCTTACAGGCTTGCTTCCCTTGGCTTACTCAACCTACTTTATTATAGAACCCAGGACCACCAGCCCAGGGACGGAACCACCTGTAATGGGCTGGGCCCTCCCCTATCAATCACTAATTAAGAGAACGCCTTACAGCTGGATCTCATGGAGGCATCACCTTCATTGAGGGCCCCTCCTTTCAGATAACTTGAGTCTGTGTGTCAAGTTGACACAGGATTAGCTGGCACACCCACCGTCTGCTAAAATGTCCATGTGCTAAGTGCTGATGTAATTATGTGTTACGTGTTCTGTAGTAGAGACATGAACCCACCAGTTGTCTAACATGGCAAATATAGTTGATAACAATGCCATTTTTATTTTTTGTGTGTTTGTGGGCATGTTTATGTGCAGGTGCACCCATGTGCAGGTGCATAGGCACCTGTGTGCGTAAAATATGTATTGCATTCTTGAAAGTAGTGGAGTACATTTTAAGTGTTCTTACCACAAAAGAATATGTCAGGTAAACATGTATTGGTTAGCTCAATTTAGCGTAACTTATGCATATTTCAAATCATACACAATAAATGAGATTTTTTTTTTTTTGTCCATTAAAACAGAAAAATTTTAAAGGAGACAAAATATTTACAACAGGGCTTTGAGGTAGCAACTGATATTTGCAGTGGGGGGAAACCAAGGCACAGAGAGGTTTAATAATGAAGGTAGTAGGTGTCAGGGGCAGGACTTGAACCAGCATGGTCTAGTTCCAGGAGTGGAAGCTTTAGGCTGTTCTGTGTTGGGGAGTTCTTCAGGACTGAGAGGTGGTCTGGAGTCCAGGCTGTGAAGGGCCTTGGGAAGTCACTGAAGAACCTATTGTGGTCTGAGCTTTTCTAAAGTGCAGCCTGGGGCCTGGGGATGTTGCTGAGTGGTATAGCATTTGCTTAGCTCCAGTGTTGCTGGATAAACAAACCCATACAGAAGTAAAGCTTACCATGGAGCACTAGGAAGAGTGGATTTAAGTTGGATAGCTATAGAAGGTCACAGAGCTGTCCTGGCTGAATGTAGTGACAACCGTGGAAACAAGTGAGCAGATGAGGGCAGAGGATATCTGGAGATAGACCCCATTAGATGTGGTTACTGCTCATTAGGTAAGTGTTGTGGAGTCTTTGTTGAAGATGTGTCACATTTGTTCATGCTGTGGAATATTTGTTTAATAATGCAAAGATGTGTTGCATCCTTTTACATTGCATTTAACTCTGTGAAGCTGTGTTACTGTGCCTGGCTAAGACACCTGATTGATCTAATAAAGAGCTGAATGGCCAGTAGCGAGGCCAGAGAAAGGATAGGTGGGGCTGGCGGGCCAGAGAGAATGAATAATAGAAGGGGACAAAGAAAAGAGGAAGGATCGAGGAAAGGAGAAGGAGAGGAGCACACCAGGGTTCAGCCACCCAAGTCACCCAGCCACCCAGCCACCCCGTCACCCAGCCAGCCATGGAGTAAGGAGTAAAGAAAGATATATAAAATAGAGAAAGGTAAAAGCCCAGAGGTGAAAGATACATGTGTTAATGTAAGTTAAGAAAAGCAGGCTAGAAACAAGCCAAGCTACCGCCGGGCATTTGTAGGTAAGAATAAGTCTCCATGTATTTATTTGAGAGTTGGGGGGCGGGCCCCCAAAGAGGAAAAAAATCCCAGCCGCAGGTAAGAAAGAGGAGTCTAGAGTAGTTCCCCAAGTTTCTTAACTGCAGAGGACTGGGAGGGAGGAAGGGAAAGGTGTATGTTTATTAAGTATCTACTGCAGTGGTTCTCACCGGAGGGCCTAATTGCTTCCTTCCTTCTAGGCAGTGTCTGAGAGGCGTTGGTTATTGCCACAGCCTGGAAAGTGCTCCACATCTGGTAGGTGGAGACCAGGCTTGCTGCCTGCTCAATATTTTACATGAAATTCTCTGACAGCTTTCTGTCAGTGCTACCAGCTTTCCAGTGCTAACAGGGCAAAGAGCAAAGGCCAAGAAACGCCACTCTGTTGTGTTGCCACGTTTCGTGGTTAATCTAATTAATCCACAAATGGATCATACACTATTTTCCTTAGTTTGAAAACTGAGGCATCGAGAGGATGATAGATCCCTTGGCCAAAAATCCCTCTGTGCTTAGGAAGTGCCCAGAAGCAGACTTTGAACTTGGGTCTCTGTGAAAACCTAAACCAAATCTGATAGGGTGTGCCTCCTAGATCCCTCTCCCCAAATCCCTTCTCCGCTTCCCCTGTCACCATCACCAGCCAGCCAGGAGAGCCCCGTGACCTCCTGGGCTGGTCAGGCACGAATGTCCCCATCCTTCTCTCTGCCTCACAGCCATGGAAGGAAGGCTCAAGCTGGCTTGCGGAGTGCTTTTCAGTAGTTGCTGGTTTCATCCTGGAGGTGGCAGGAAGGAGGGTGGCTGGCTATTTATAGTCAGCCGGTGCAGTGGATCGAATTTTCCGATCCGTTAAGGATTTGCAGTGGTAGTCAAAGAAATATAATTTAGTTGTCAGCCGCCTTCTGCAGGCTTGAGATGAGAGCGTGTGCTGCCTTCATCATGAAGGTGAGAGGAAATGAAAAAAAAACACACGGTGGAAGCCCTAGTTCTCCCCCGTGGCTGTGAAGTATCGCCGGTATCCACACCGGCTGTGTCTTTGAGAAGGCGTGAGGTGAAAGCGAGATCCCCCAAAACCCTCTGGGTCAAGAGGTAGTGGAACTAGTAAACAGTTTGATTTGTGAGAGGCAAGGAGCCCTTGGAGTCAGTTTGAAGCCAGCATGGAGCTTGCAGTTGCCGCTCAGTCTTAATAATTATCATCCTGTTTCTGGGCAACACTTTGGATTTGGTCCTTTCTATATGCAAGTTGCCTTCTTTGGTGACTCATCATATTAGGGCTCTAGGGACAGAGATGTTATGGTTGAACTCTGGATCTCATTATCAGTATTTTCAGTTATGTATGCCTTTTAAATTTTGTTTTTAAAAAGTTTTTTTTTTTTTGTTTTTTGTTTATAGGTGTGTGCATGCACATGTGTGCAACATACATACCAACTTTGGGAGTCAGTTCCTTCTGAGATACCGTGACCTAGGATCAAACTTGGGTCATTAGCTTGGGTAGTGTATATGAACTCATGCAGGCGCGCGCGCACGCGCACGCACGCACACACACACACACACACACACACACAGAGAGAGAGAGAGAGAGAGAGAGAGAGAGAGAGAGAGAGAGAGAGAGAGAGAGAAATTTTTGGCTTATGTTTTCAATTTACAATGTGAGTTTTGGATATAACCTGCAAGCTGAAGATCTTCTTTGTTAATATATTAAGAGCATTATTGCCACTGTTTCTTGTGCTCCATGTGATCTTGACTTTCAAGGAAGTCACACAAGCCCCCCCAAGAGGGAGGGGGCGTTTAATTGGTAGTGGAGCCTCTTTGGGTGACAGACTATTATGCCACCCTGACTTCTCAGATTATGGATTGTTACCTGGCCCCAGGCGTTTATTCCCACTGAGATTGTCATTTAGATCTAAGACATCTGGCGCACTGTTGGTTGATCTTGCCCAAACCTAGCCTTTGCTCTTTTCTTTTGGTTTTTCGAGACAGGGTTTCTCTGTGTAGCCTGCCTGTCCTGGAACTCACTCTGTAGACCAGGCTGACCTCTAAACTGCCTCTGCCTCCCAAGTGATAGCAGTAAAGGTGTGCACCACCACCACCACCGCCGCCGCCGCTGCCGCCGCCTGGCTAGCTTTTGCTTTTAAAGGCAGTTTGTACCGAAAATTCCCTCGGTGAATGAGCAGACTTCATTGACTTGCTTATTTTCTCATTCCTTAGCAACCTTTCTCTCCCTTGCCACCACTATATGACCTTAATCGTGTCCCAAGAGGTAAATACTTTTGCTGTGTTTTTTCAAGGCAAACAGCAACTAGACACCAGCTTGTTGGTGTGTCCACGTGTTAGACACCACATTTTACAACACTTTACATTGCCATAGTCTTCTGTATAGCTTTGGCATTCTTGCCTTATGGCATTTCTCTTTCTTTCTTTCTTTCTTTCTTTCTTTCTTTCTTTCTTTCTTTCTTTCTTTCTTTCTCTCTCTCTCTCTCTCTCTCTCTCTCTCTCTCTCTCTCCCTCCCCCTCCCTCCCTCCCTCCCTCTTTCTTTTCTTTCTCTCTCTCTCCCCCCCCTCCCTCTTTCTTTTCTTTTTCTTCCTTCCTTCCTTCCTTCCTTCCTTCCTTCCTTCCTTCCTTCCTTCCTTCCTTCCTTCCTTTCTTTCTTTCTTTCTTTCTTTCTCTCTCTCTCTCCTCCCTCCCTCTTTCTTTTCTTTCTTTCTTTTCTTTCCCTCCCTCTCTCCCTCCCTCCCTCCCTCCCTCCCTCCCTCCCTTCTTTCATTCTTTCTTTAATGATTTTATGTGCATCGGTGTGAAGGTGTCAGATCCCTTGGAACTGAAGTACCAGACAGTTGTGAGCTGCCAGGCAGGCACTGGGAATTGAACTTGTGTCCTCTGGAAGAACAGCCAGTGCTCTCAGCCGCTGAGCCATCTCTCCAGCTCTTCCCCCTTCCTTCTGTTTTTTTCTTAGATAAGAATGTTGATAAAATAAGGAATGCCATTTATTTTTAAAGAGATAGGCTGCACATGGCTATCCAAATGAGCACTGCTCTTCAGGAAAGCTATTGGGGGACCTTGTATTTACTCTGAATGGGGTGACCATGGGCCAGTGCGTTTCTCTGTATTTCTTTCTTAGTCTGTATTGCTAGATCAGACCCACTTCTTTACAGTAGCACCTTATTAACGTGGTCTTCCCTGAGTTTGACACTAATTAGCTTTAAAGATGTTTCCAGAAACCATATTTATCCCCTGGGATGGCACACATGCCCACTACTCACAGCAGTGGCTGTAATGGGATCCAGGCCTCCATGGTGACAGCCCCAGCTGAGAAGACCCAAGAAGGTATTGGCTGATGACCTCCCGTTGAGGAGTGCATGTGGAGTTCAGAGGCTCCGAAGAGTTCTGGTGTTTAAACACAATTCAAGAGGAGAGAGCCTATGCCTGTGGATACTCCTGTCTTTGAAAATCTGCATCAGGAGAGAAACTTGTATCTCAGGCTGTAGAAAAAGGGAAGGAGCAGAAATTATTGGTGAATTTCTACACAGTTCTTGCTTCCTTATTTTTCTCTGTTGTCATTTTCTTAGATGTCATACCATTGACGCCCCCCCCTCTCTCTCTCTCTGTGTGTGTGTGTGTGTGTGTGTGTGTGTGTGTGTGTGTGTGTGTGTATCTGTCTGTCTGTCTTGGGGGTCAACCCTTTTCTGAAGCCTCCATCTTCACAGAAGTTAACTAGGTTACCAATGATTTCAGTGCAGTAGGAAATTAAGGACTAAAATTAATCACCAAATGCAGAACTTGTTTGGAGTGGAACTTATATTTGTAAACTTGGATCTTGTGCCCATCCAGTGGAATTCAGGTTTTTTTTCTAATGTGTTTTTAAAGTGTTTATGTACTTAAATAATTTAAGGCCCTGACTCTTCAAGTAAAGTTAAATGTGATTGAGTTTTGGCCAAGAAAGAGTAATGGCTATAGAACAAATGAGAAGTATAAGAAGTGTAGCTTCCCAGGATCAAATGGGTATAGGCAGTGACGTTGCTAGCTTGTTTTAGTTTTCTTTGTAAAAATTTGTTCTTTGGGGGCTGGAGAAGTTGGCTCAGCAGAGCAAGGGCTGTTCTTCCAGGGGACCCAGGTTCAATTCCCAGCACCCACATGGTAGCTCACAACCATCTATATCTCTAGTCCCAAGGAATCTAATGTTCTCTTCTGGTCTCCAAGGGTGCTAGGCACATACATGGTGCACAGACGTACACACAGGCAAACACCCATACACTTAGACTAATAATATAGTAATAATAATTTCAACATTTTTTTCTTGTAACAAATCTTTTGCTGTCCTGACAGTCAGCTCCCAAATAATGACATGGAGACTTCTTATTAATTAAGAAAGCTCGGCCTATAACTTAGGCTTTTTCCTAACTAGCTCTTATAACTTAAATTGACACATTTATGTAGATCTGCATTCTATCACATGGCGTTACCTCGTTACCTCTCTTTCATCTTGTACCTCCTGTTTTCCCTCTGCCTCCTGGTGTCTCCCTGCACGCCTAGATTCCTCCTCCTCCTCTCTCTTTCTCTCCCTAGAAATCCCACCTCTACTCTCCTGCCTAGCTATTGGCTATTCAGCTTTTTATTAGACCAATCACAGCAATGCATCTTCACAGTGTACAGATACCCCACAACATTTTCTTTTACAGTTTCACAAATCTCGTGTGTCCAAGCATCCTCCCTTACCCTCTTCAATTCCCTCCTCTTCAGTCATTTCTCCACCTACTCTTTCTTCCTGTGACTGACTGCATTGAACTAGGGCGTGGGTTGTTTGTGCTTTCAGTCAGTTAAGCGGTGGGTAGTCCCAATGTAAACCTGTGCTGTGACTTAGAAGGTTTGTCCCCCCACCCCAGTCTCCATGTAGAAGCTAAGTTCTGCCTATGTTGTTGATATTGGGAGGTAGAAGGGAATTTTTGAGGATCCGAGCCTTGTGAAATGTTCTAGATCAGTTAGCATTGTGTCCTTGAAAGGGATTAAAATATTTCTCACTGGACCCTGGTAAGTTCTAGAAAGGTAGATGTTGGGAAAACTTGAGCCTTATCCAGTGCAGACCTGGTTTCCTGTTTAGAATGTTAGCTCCTGTTGTTTTGGTGGACAATCGCCAATGCTTGTGCCGTGCTGTTAGTGTTTTTAGCCACCCAGACTGGCAGGTAAATAAAGCTCTTCTTTATACACTTCTCTTGTCTCAGGTGCTTCAGTACAGTGATGAAAAGCTGACTAGTACAAAGGTCTGGGTGAAAGGCCGAGTTTCCATATCTTCCTTAGGGATGTTGCAATCTAGTTTTGCAGATGTTCATATAAATCTGATGCCATTGGTGACTTAGACCTGGGGAAGTGAAAAAACTCAAAGATTCAGTCTCTTCCAGTGTTCTCTGTCAGTGCTCCATATCTGCTTCTTTTCATCAGCAGATTCACAGTGAATAATCTAATTAACGTTTTTATGGCTAAAACTTTTTTTTAAGATTTATTTTTAATTATTTGTATTTGTGTGTATATGTGTGTGGATATATGTACATATATATGAGTGCAGTTGCCCACACAGGCCAGAAGAGGGCACTGGATCCCCAAGGCAGTTGTGTGCAGCCCCCGTGTAGTTACAAATAACTGAACTCACATCCTTTAGAACAGTAAACATTCTCGCAGGGCGGTGGTGGTGCACGCCTTTAATCCCAGCACTCGGGAGGCAGAGCCTGGCGGATCTTTGTGAGTTCAAGGCCAGCCTGGTCTACAGAGCGAGATCCAGGAGAGGCACAAAGCTACACAGAGAAAACCTGTCTTGAAAAACAAAAACAAAACAAAACAAAAAGATTGAAAAGAGATAAAAAGTAAACATTCTCAGTGAACTACTGCGTCATCTCTCTAGACCCCAGTTAAAGCAATTTCTGAGGCAGAGTGCATTGCCGGGGGTGGGGTAGGGTGGGATGCAGGAGCACATGTCAGTTACCAGGTACACCTAGCACACCTGGCTGGGAACTGTGCATGCACACCTGATGCACGTCCAGTTGCCTTGGATTTGGGTCTGTTAGCTAAGAAATGGGCGTTTATAGCAGGAAGTGAAATGACTTGCTCCGTGGGACTCGGCCACACTTTCTCTTGTAGCTGTCCACGTATTGTCACCTCTTACGTGGGATCTGTGTGCACTGGAGCTCTTGTGTAGTGGGACTAGAGATGGGGATGCTTTAGGTATAGCACCATGTAGGCAGGAGGTGAGCCGTGCGGTCGGGGAAGCTGGCTCCGGCATGCAAGGATCTTCGATGACGGCTGTGGCGGTGGCGGAGGAATGCAGTCTGTGTCAGGGTAGGAAGTGAGGCACAACGGGACTGCAGTGATCTTTTGTGTATGCGTGCATGTGCTTGCTTGCATAAATGCATGTGTGTGTTCAACCATGTGATAGTACAGGTTGCAAATTGGGAGTAAAATGGTTGCTTTAGTAAAATAAATCCATGTGTCTATACCTCACACGAGATCTATGCATGTAAATTGCCTTCTCATTTTTTACCTTCTGACCTTTAGAATTTGAAGATCATTAAGAAGCCACCAAGTGTGATTTCTAGCAGCAGCAGGGGAAATAAAGCATACATTTTATTAGATTCTGTTTCACGAGTTAGAAGTGTAACAAGTCACTCAACAATGTAAGGCAAAGATAAATAGATGGAAAAAAGAAAGAAAAGCCTATTAATACAGAGTTTTCTGAACTGTGGATATGAAAGCTTCAAACAGTCTCAAGGATGGTTATTCAAGGAAGACACTGGGATCTTAGTAGAGATGATAGCGCCATGGTGTTTGTGCTCAGCCCTTATTCCACCCCCCCTCCCCGCCCATGATAGCTGTGAAAACCGTCAGTCCAGCAGCCCCTCAGTGGGCCGAATAGAACTGCAGTTTCTGGTCCCCTCTTCCACTGCATGCACACACGGGTGCACACACTCATGTCCACACACATGAGCATACACATGCACTCACAGGCCTACAGATGCACTGACACACACACACACACACACACACACACACACACACACACACACACAGAGAGAGAGAGAGAGAGAGAGAGAGAGAGAGAGAGAGAGAGAGAGAGAGGGCGAGCGAGCACAGCTTTGACCTGTCTGATAGCTTGCTTCATAGCCCCTTTCTGAAGAGAGGTCTTCATTTGGTCTGACTTAGCTTACCCTGTGCAGACATCTCTGTTGAGTAGTTGTTGAGAGCAACCAGTGACCATTTAAAAATCATAGATGTTTGAAATCATACTGCTATTTGAGGTCAATCAGTGACACCACCACCACCCCAAAGAGGGAAGGAAATGTCTGTTGAGACTCTGAAAAGCACCAGTACATTTCTGAGAACCTGAATGGTCCGTGGCCGCTGGGAAAGACCTCCGAGGGCCCTGAAGTTACCCATGGCTCACCTTGAAGCTCTATAGGGGCCGGAAGTAAAAACAAAGGTAGAGTTACAAACTGGGAGTGTATTAGAAGATTGTTTCTGTACCTCCTACCCACACCACACAAGAAAGGCTAGAAAGTTCTTAGTTCAAGGTATATAAGGAAAAATCTATGTCCATTTATTAGGGAACCACAAAACTAAGTAGAAACTGAAGATGCCACATGAGACAGAACACAGGGCTTTACAGGATTAATTCAGAAACTCACTAAACAACCACAGAACTAATGGGTTGGGCAGGAGGGGAATCTGATTCCCAGAATTGGTTATATTGTACTTAACATTTCAAGTTTTTGATAAAATCAGACACTATCTAAAGAGATGGGGAATATGGCCAATATGTGGGGGGGGGGGTTGGGGGGAGGGGAAAGACAGTTAAAAACTGTCCTTGAGGAAGCTCTGATGTTGGGCAGATTATACAAAACGAGAAACAGGTATGATAGATAGGTTCAAAGAAGTATAAGAAACTGTGTCTGAAGCATTAAATGTGGGCCATCAAGATAACTTAGAAGGTAAGGACACTTGCTGCCAAGCCTGATGACCTGACTTTGGTCCTTGGAACACATACTGGAGGAAGAGAACCAACTTGTGAAAGTTTTTTCCTCCAACCTCTGCATGCACAAAACAGAATTGTTCTAGCAGGGGTTACTATTCCTATGATGAAACCCCATGACCAAGAGCAGGTTGGCGAGGAAAGGGTTTATTTGGCTTACACTTTCACATCATAGTCCATCCATCATTGAAGGAAGTCAAGGGTAGGAACTCAAAACAGGGCAGGAACCTGGAGGCAGGAGCTGATTGCAGAGGCCATGGAGGGGTGCTGCTTACTGGCTTGCTCCTCATGGCTTGCTTAGCCTGCTTTCTTTCTTTCTTTTTTTTTTAAGCATTATTTTTTTAAAGATTTATCTATCTATCTATCTATATCTATCTATCTATCTATCTATCTATCTATCTATCTATCTATCTATCTATCTATCTATCTATTTATTATGTATACAGTGTTCTGCCTGCATGCCAGTTCTTCTGCCTGCATGCCAGAAGAGGGCACCAGATCTCATTACAGATGGTTGTGAGCCACCATGTGGTTGCAGGGAATTGAACTCAGGACCTCTGGAAAGAGCAGCCAGTGCTCTTAACCTCTGAGCCATCTCTCCAGCCCTTAGCCTGCTTTCTTATAGAACCCAGACTACTAGCTCAGGATGGCCCCACCCAGAATGGACTGAGCCCTCCCCCCCCATCAATCACTGGCAGATTAAGAACATGCCCTACAGCCTGATCTTATGGAAGTATTTTCTCAGTTGAGGTTCCTTCCTCACTAATGATTTTAGCTTGTGTCAAGTTGACATAAAACTGGCCAGCATGGGTGGGTATGCATGCGCCCACGCTCACATATGAACATATGTACGTGTGCACACACACTAAATAGAGTACAAATAGCTGGAAGATCGGAATGATGTGCCTACCAAATACAAGGTGTGAATAAAGAGGTGGCGATTATCCAAGCAGGCCCCCACAAGTCCTGGAGGCGAAAAGTGTCCTAACTGAGGGGAAGAATTTACTAAAGGGTTCAATAGCAGATCGAAACTGGCAAAGACCAGTCAAGGGTGGGTGGAAAATGCAATCAAGACTTGATAAACTGGAAAGTGGTAGCGCACGCCTTTAATCCCAACACTTAGGAAGTAGGGCAGGCGGATTTTTGAGTTCGAGACCAGGCTGGTTTATAAAGTGAATTCCAGAACTTCCAGGGATATACAGAGAAACCCTGTCTCAAAAAACCCAAAACCAAAGACATGATAAAGCATATGTGAATAACAAGAGACTGGCCCATAGGGGAAGTTGGATGGGTAGTCATTGTTAAGACGTAATAATATTTAATATGCATGTGTCCTAAATGATACAATTTGTTTGTTTGTTTGTTTGTTTGCTTGTTTGGTTTTTCGAGACAGGGTTTCTCTGTGTAGCTTTGGTGCCTGTCCTGGATCTCGCTTTGTAGGCCAGGCTGGCCTCGAACTCACAGAGATCCACCTGCCTCTGCCTCTCAAGTGCTAGGATTAAAGGTGTGCGCCACCACCGCCGCCGCCCGGCCTTACTGCTGCTTTTTTTGTGTGTGTGAGCTCAGGACTGAACTTTTCTATATTTTGTGAAGTTCCGGTTTAGATAGAGTTTAAGGACCAGAGAACATCCTAGAAACAGGAACTTTCTGTCCTTGAGAGCTAAAGGGAAGTGAAGGGCCAGAGAGTTCAAGAAATGAGCATTTTTTTTTTTTTTCTGTCATGGTTGGAGGTCATGTACTGGCTTTCTTCTGGTTTAGCAGCACAGAGTACTTGTTAGGTTGGCACACAGCACCATGGAAGAGAACCATTGCTGACATTTGAGAGCTGTGATTATACTATTTGATAAACACCACAAACTAGATTACTAGAGTACTTCAATGATTGCTCGCATGGGAGGTCAGTGGCAATGGCCCCGCCCCCTTTCCCAGCCAGCGTCTGATAGGCCCATTAATAAGTCACCTGAAGTTGGTGGCTGTTGAGGCCGAGCCAGAACATTTCACTGGTGTTAGTAATTCGAGTTGTGTGGACTGAGACGGAGGCAGAGTTGGTGGCTAAGGTCACAAGAAGAACAAACCTCTAACTCATAATGCATACACGGATGCTTTTCTTTCTAAAACTGGGTACAGCGAGGGTAAACATCAGCCGAGTGGCTGGGGAAGCTCTTCCTTAGGCTTTGGACCGATAGTGGAAAACCTAGACAGACCCGGGCAGTGTTCTAAGCTGTGCTTCATTTGAATGGAATATCTGTCATAAAATAAGAGGTGGCAGGGCCCCAGAAGTGGACCCAAGACAACCGCTTTCGGGGACGGGGGCAAAATTCGGCTCCATTTTCTTTGGTTACCTTGGTAAGAGTTGGACCCATGCTACGCCAGCACTTTCCACACCCTGCTTATCCTTGCAAGTACTCCAGGCCCTGCCATCCTTCCTCCCAGGTATTGTGCGTGAGTGGGGGTCGGTAATGTGGACGTGTACAGTGGGCAAGGAAGCTGTTCTTTGTGCCATCACGTTTTTTTTTTAATTAAAAAATTCTTTTATTCGTTCTTTCTGAATTCCGTATATGTTCTGATCACATTCACTCCTTCCCCCACAACTCTCCGGATATACCTGCGTAGTTGAATGGGTTCCTGTGTTCCGCCTGGCCCGTGGTCAGGACAACTTTCTCTCATCTTCAGTCCTGCCGCAGCTTATAAAATAATCATTCAGAGGCTTAATATTAATTACTAATTGCATGGCCTGTGGCAGGCTTCTTTCTAGCTAGTTCTTATAACTTAACCCATTTGTATTAATCTGTATGTCGCCATATGGCCATTGCTTACCCGGTATTTTCACATCTTGCTTCCCCTGGAGGCAGCTGGCGTCTCTCTACACAACGCCTTTCTCTTTCTTGTCTCTCTCCGATTTCCTGCCTGCCTCTAAGCTGCCTTGCCATAGGCCAAAGCAGCTTATTTTGTAACCAATGGGAACAACATGTATTCACAGCGTACAGAAAGACATCCCCCAGCATACCTCCCTTCCTTTTGTGTTCTTATTTCTTTGCTTGTTTGTTTATTGTAGTTTTTTAAAACAGGGTTCCTCTCTGTAGCCCTGGCTGTCCTGGATCTCACTTTGTAGATCAGGCTGGCCTTGAACTCATGTAGATGTGCCCGACTCTGCTTCCCAAGTGCTGGGACTAAAGACATGGGCGTTTTTGTTTATTGTTATTAAATTCATCAAGACCAATTTGTGCTGCCCAAATGGGTGTGTGGGCTTCCGCTGGAGTATGGCTGATTTACCAGAGGCTATACTTTTTGAGAAAACTGACCATCCCTCTACCAGCTAGCAGTTGCCAATAGCTCCATGCCTAGGGGTGAGATTCTATGCCCTCTTCATGCTGGGATTTGGTCTTGGGTTTGTACGGGTCTTACACATGCTGGCACAACCACACTGAGTTTGAGTGTGCAGCTGCCCTGCTGTGTTCAGAAGACTTCCTCGGAGTCATCCTCCACCTGTGGAGCTTACACTCCTTCTGCTCCCTCTTCCACAGTGATCCCCTAGCCTTGGGAGGAGGGAGCGTGGTATGGATGTTCCGTTGAGGGCTGAGCGTTTCATTGCCTCTTATTTTATGCATGTTGGCCAGTTGTGGATCTTTGCTAAACGCCATCCATTGCAAATAGAAGCTTCTCTGATGAGGGTTGAGAGATGCATTCATTTATAACGCGAAGTCCCCAGGCCTCGATTTAATGCCGTATCCACTTAGCAGAATCACAGTCGTAGGCTCTCCTTTGGGGCCTGTGACCTGCCTGTTGGGCTTGTGGTGCCAGATGTGGATTTCAGCTTGCAGAGCAGGACTTAAATCCAAGCAGAAAGTGGTTGGTTACTCCCATGATGTTTGTGCCACTACTGTACCAGTGGGTATACCCTGTTTCACAGCTGAGTGAGATTGGTGATTACTTTTTCCCTCTGATTGTGTAGATACCACCTTCCAGCACTGTGAACGCTAGCCAGCAGGAACGAAGCTTCCGGGTTAATACCAGCTTGATTTCTCCCTGTTATTTGGTTGAAGTATGTGGTGTCTTCTGCAGTAGGGTCAGGTTCTGCAGGGTAACCAGGAGCATTGGCAATAGTCTGTAATGTTGTGGGGGGCGTGTCTTTGGGACCTCACTGGCCAACAGCTCCAAAAGAGGTAACCCATTCCTGGCAGTGGGCATTTGATAATGTAACAGGGAAGGTTAAATTAGGGTGGGCGAGGTAGGGCAGGGTAGAGGAGGGAATATGGAGAGGAATAGATAATAACACTAAAGACCTTTCGGAAAAGTCATACGGTAGCCTACTGGTATAGAAGCTTTTACACACACACACACACACACACACACACACACACACACACACAGAGAGAGAGAGACAGAGAGACAGAGAGACAGAGACAGAGACAGAGAGAGAGAAGCTAAAATGGAGTTACCAGTAATGGGGCAACCACATAAGCTCTCTGACTGGTCTGAGCTCACTACACAGACTAGGATGGCTAGCCAGGGAGCCCGGGACCCACTTGTTTTTACTTCCGCAAGGCTAGGATTACAAGTGTGAGCCACTATGCCAAACTTAAGAAAAAAAGAACAAAAACAAAAACTGAGGGTTCTGGGAATTAAACTGTGATTTTTACTGACCTAGCTCTCCACTTTTTCCCAGTATTTTATTAGGAAGCAATGATCAGACCTACAGGAAAATGGAAGGAACCCATGGGAACATCTGGACGCACACCCCCAATGTGGTTTCTACAACCATGGACATTTTAGCGTACTTGTTTGACCCAGATCCCCTCTTTACCCTTGTGTGTGCATTTGGGAGTGCATGGTAGATGTTGGGTACCCAGGCGCTGAGTGTGGGTGACATGACAGTTCTGTGTGGAGCCCTTCGGGAATTCTTCTCATGATACTCTAGATGTCATCCAGGAGCCTGCTGAGTGGAACGATGGGACTTCATCGTTTTGGGGTCCCTGCCTCCAGGAGGTCTTTTATGTTACTTCAAGACCAACCCTCACACAGAATCCATTATTCAATTAGTGCCCTTGTCTGGACCAAGAGAGCAGCAGTCTTTGGGCTTTTTGAAATCTTTTGCCCAAAACATTGGTCTCACCCAGCTTGTACCAGTTTTCTAACCCAGAGATGCTTGATGACATTTGGCACATTTTAGTTATCACTGTGTGTGTGTGGGGGGGAATTTGGGGGAGCAGGAGAGCTACTGGCAGCTACTGAGTAGAGACCAGGAATACTGCTAAGCATCCCATAATATGCCACATAACAGCATCTCCTAAGAGAAAAAGGCATCTGAGCCAAAAGAAATGTGAGTTTGACCAAGGTTAAGAGATTGACAAACTTTTTTTGACTTAGAAAAAAATTTCCTGAGAGGGGGAAAAAAATCATGCCATGAAGTGGGCTTTTAAGAGCTCGGTGGACCCTTAAGTTCTCACCTCTCCACTGTTTACCTGGTTTCTGCTAGGTTCATGTTGATGCTCCAGGAAGTGCCTTATTTAAAATAAACTGCTTTTTAAAATGTTTCAAGGTCAGTGATGTCCAGCACCAAGTGAGTTAATGTGAAAAAATAGCATTGTTCATGCCCACTGGCTTCTTGCAGTGTGTCTTAGTGTTATGTAACTCGGGAAAACAGAAGACGGTGCTTGGCGATTGCAGCAATCGGTAAAGCCGGATCCACTGGATAGCTGTGCTCCAGAGTGTGCCCTGCGGGTGGACAGAGATGTGGTGTGTGGGAGGATGCCTGTATCTTGGTAGTTGTTCTGAGTAGAATACTGCAGAGAGCCTGTAGAAAGAGGGACGTTACTCTTCACACACGTTTACGTTGGCTGTGTGATGATTGGCTTTCCTAGCTCTTATCCAAGATGGTGTGTGTGAGTGTGTGTGTGTGTGTGTGTGTGTGTGTGTGTGTGTGTATAGGTACACCTGTAAGCATGCACCTGTGGAGGCCAGAGGTCAAATGAAGGAATGTGTCCCTCTTCAGGAGCTGTCCACTTGTGTTTGAGACAGTCTCTCATTGGGACCTGTGGCTTGTTGATCAGGAGAGGCTGGCTGGCCGGTGAGCCCCAGGGATCTTCCCGTCTCTGCCACCCGAGTATTGTGATTACGAGCATGCCGCCACACCTGGATTCTTTTTTTTTTTTTTTTTTTTTTTTTTTTTTGGTTTTTCGAGACAGGGTTTCTCTGTGTAGCTTTGTGCCTTTCCTGGAACTCATTCTGTAGACCAGGCTGGCCTCGAACTCGCAGAGATCCGCCTGCCTCTGCCTCCCGAGTGCTGGGATTAAAGGCGTGTGCCGCCACCGCCACCGCCGCCGCCGCCACCACCACCACCACCACCACCCCCCGGCCACACCTGGATTCTTACCTGGGGACCTCATGCCTACCTAGCAAGCAGTTTTCCAGCTGAGCTCTCTACCCATCCTTAGGGGATGCATTTGGATTAATGCTTGATTACTTAATCTATGTTTCCCTGGTATTTAAGGAAAGGATATTTAGATTGGCGTGGAGAATGTAAATCAGGGCTGGATGGGGCCCTTGTCCTGAGGGAGAATGAAGGAAGCCAGTGGGGGAAAAGGGTCATATTGGCTAAGTCATTTCTTGTTTAGTTGATTCAGGGAGCACACGGCGGGAAAGACTGGCTGCTGGCTTGGATTGAGGAGAAGCGGGCTTAATTGCCAGATGAGTGGCTTTGTCTCATGACTGTTATTAAGGCAAAGGGATCCCCCACTTGCATTGGGAAGATTAAGAGAATGGAAGGGGGTCACAGACATTTTCTGTGCAGTGCAAATGCTGAGTGCTTCTATTCCTCTGATGGAAAAAAAACATTTGGGGCTGGGTGTGGCAGTTACCTGAGGCCCTAGTGCCCGAGGTGTGGGTGCTGGGAATCTAACCTGGCTCAGCAGGCAAAGTAGATAGTGCTCCATCCGGCTCCTCCCATCAGAAGTTTAGATATTACCCAAATAGGAAGACTTAAAAAAAATAAAAGGGGGACCTGACTCCATCTGCTTCAAAGATGCTCCCACAGTTCCCCACACATTCCAGTCATCCTTCAGCCCTGAAGAGCATAAATGCCCCCCAATTTACATATGCCCCCAAGCAGCTTTCTATAGGACCCCAGGCAAGAAAGTGGGCAAGACTTAAGGGTTCAGAGGCAGACTGCCTGCATCCTATTGGTGTTGTTGGTTGGTCTTTGGTCTTTTGAGGGGCCCCTTACCAAGCTTTCAAATAAATCAGACACAGAGGCTTATTCTTAATTATAAATGCCCGGCCTTAGCTCGGCTTGTTTCTAGCCTGCTTTTCTTAACTTGAAATTAGCTCATTTATCTTTGGCCTCTGGGCTTTCCCTTTTCTCTTCCTGTATACCTTTCTTTGTTTCTTACTCTGTGTCTGGCTGTGTAGCTGGGTGGCTGACCCCTGGAGTCCTCCTTCTCTCTCCTTTCCTTTCTCCCAGTTTTTCCTTCTACTTCTCCTCTCTGCTTGCCAGCCCTGCCTATCCTTTCTCCTGCCTCACCACTGGCTGTTCAGCTCTTTATTAGACCCTCAGGTGTTCTAGACAGGCGCAGTAACACACCTTCACAGAGTTAAACAAATGCAACATAAACAAAAGTAAGACACCTTAAAATAATATGCCCTAACATATTGAGATATATCACTTCCCAGTCATGAGCTGAGCAGATCACGAACCTTTCCAAGCCTCAGTTTATTCATCTACACAGTTGGAACGAGAGTAGTACCCATCTCCTAGGGTGTTAACATTTTTGCAATCCTGAGGTCAGGACCTGAAACACAGTTAAGCACTCTGTGTTTGCTAAACGAGGCTGTCTGTGTGTATTCTTACGACAGCTATTACCACACTCGCCGCTACCTGCATCTTGGTTCCAGAAGTCCTTTCCCCTGAAAGCTCAACACCTAAAATGCATAATATTGATGAGACTCCATGGTCCAGGTACGGCATTCTTGGTAGATACGGAAGAAATGAAGGAAACCCCATTGAGAAAGCATTAGGGGGTAGTTAGCGCCAGGATATTGGGTAATCACACCTAGAGTTGAGGCAAGTTCCCATAGCAACTGCTTGCTCAGCACCAGCTGGAACAAGGTTGGCAAGTCGTTCCTCCAGGCAGGCAGGCAGGCAAAACACCCATATGCATAAAACAGAATTAAAAGAAATCTTTACAATTCTGAAGTAAGCGTCAGTGAGCAGGAAGAAGGGTGGACAGTGAGGCAGTGTGCGGAGGGATGGGACCCAGTGTTTCTCTCGAGTCCCTTTATGTGAGGAATTGCCCTGGACAGAGTCCCAGGCTCCGGCTCTGAAGTGTGCACAGCTGATCCACACGGACCGTCCCTTATTGATGAAGGTTGAAACTCTGGGTAAAGCTTTGTGCTCGACATCGTGGCCTCTGAGGCTTTGGGCCGGCTCTTCAGTATAGCTTGTGGCTTTGATATGGCCAGTACGACGGGAGTGTTTCTGATGGATCCCTCAGCCCTGAAGACAGTTTTGGTCTGGGGAGGTGGGGAGCTGCTTGTTCTTCAGCTTGGGTCCGTTCCTGGATAACTGGTGGACCCAAATTTATTTTGAGAAACACTCCTGACTGTAGAGAACAGGACAGAGTTCTGTATTCTTGCCCCTGCTGCTTCCCAGGACCCAGTCCCAATCCTCACTCTTTATAAAGAGCACACACCCAACTGTTCTCGGTGGGGAGTCGGGTTTTGTGTGCACCACTGACTCCTAAGGAGAAAGCCGAAGAAGACTATTTCTTAGCTAGATATAAGGCACAGTGAAAGTTGGAGCGGACAGGTCAACTAAAGTGTCTGCGCTATGACAGGAAGTGGTGATGCTGGTGTGGAGCTGGGACAGCTGTTCTCCTCTTCTATTCCCCAGAGCAACCTACCAGCTGTGAAGAATAAGGCCTCCTCGGGGAGCAGGAGAGGTCAAGTTGAGATTGGAGAATGGATGACCATTGTTGGAGAATTTAAGTAACCGGAATCTCATGCACATCACTCCAGAAATAAAGGCATCACTTGGGTCTTCAAAGTGACCGTGCGTTGATTATGATTACTTTTGTTGATTTTTTTTCCCCCCATGAATTAAAAACTCCGGTGCTTCAGCTGCTGTGTGGGTGAAACAGGTGTCTGTAGACTTGCTTTGGAAATGGAGTCGCATTTGGGGAAATGCATCCCAAATTTGAAACAACTGTGCTGCTTTGGAAGGAAACCCATGCAGGAGATTTGTGGTTGTTTGCACAAAAGGATATTTGAGCAGAAGGAAATCTGGATGCGGGAATTGGATTCAGTCATAACAAAATAAAACCGAAGCCTGCGTGGCCCTGCCCTGCCGCAGAGCGTCTGTGTATGTTTGCTGTGTGTCTTTCTCTTCCTCTGAACTCTTGTGGTGCAGTATGTCCCTGGTCAGTGCACTTAACTTAATTATCATAGAAAAAAAATTAAGAGTTGACTGACGAGATATGGGGGAGGGGAACCATGATCAGAATGTAGTGTATAAAAAAAAGGGTAGTTTCTTTTCCTTTATGTCGATTTATTTCTTTTTATTTTATGTGCATCTGTGTTTTGCCTGCATGTATGTCTGTATGAGGGCGTCAGGTCCCCTGTAACCGGAGTTAGACAGTTGTGAGCTGCCATGTGGGTGCTGGGAATTGGACCCAGGTCCTCTGGAAGAGCGGTACGTTCTCTTAACCACCGAGTCACCTCTACAACCCTGAAAAATGATACCTCAAAAAGAAAAAAAAGGTCGTTTGTATGCTGAACTGTCTGGTGTCGCCAGCTGCTTCTCCATAGCCTCGGTTTCCCTGTTTTGCAGGGAATTCAGGCTATCCCCCAAGCACACCCTCCTTCTAGTTGGTTGTAACGATCCAATCTAATAATTTCTTATGATAGTTGACAGGGCTGCTATTATTTTATTTTGGAGTGAAATAAGAACATTTCTGTTACTTTAGGAAGGAATAGAACAGAAAATAATTGGAACCCAGGATTAAAGATGTAACTTGAAATCTTTAATTCCAGTTCTGTTTTCTAGTAAATAGTCTTTGCCCTATTGGGATAATTCTCTTTATGCGTTTTATGCTGCCTTTAAAGTTACAAAATCTTATGTGTAAAAAAGTTTTTAATAAACAAATAGCGCAAGCGCTTCCGTTTCGTGGGGCACATTTTTACTCTGCCTTCCTTTGAAAAGGTCCCTTGCTGTCACTTTCTCATAATGACTCAAAGGGAGGTGTATTTTTGTTAGGAACTTGGATGCTCAGTCGAAATCATTCTTTGTTCATCTTTGTCTGTGTTTGGTGTGTGTGTGTGTGTGTGTGTGTGTGTGTGTGTGTGTATGCATGGGTGTGCATGGGTGTGCACATGTGCATGTGTAGCCCTTAGAGGACAACTGTGGGTCCTGTTAGAGACAGGCTCGGGTGTTCACCCCGGTGCACACCAGGCACCTCCCATCTCACTGCAGATGAACACTGAGATGCTCATAGGTACATGCTACAGCATCAACTTTCTGTGGATGCTGGGGATCCAAACAGGCTTGAACAGCAGGGGCTTTACTCACAAAGCCACCTCTCCAGCCCTACATAGGAATCTGAATAGATAAAGCCTTATAGAGGTACGATGTGTTGTTAATGGCATATGTAGATCTAGTTTGGCACTTTAATATAACAGAGGCTTGGTAACTGTTGACTGAATGAATGAAGAGAAAGCTAGTGATTGTAGAGAAAGATATAATTAGTGTGTGTGTGTGTGTGTGTGTGTGTGTGTGTGTGTGTGCGCGCATGCGTGTGTGCACACACCCTTGCATATATACAAAGTGGTGCAGTGGGTTATACTATTGATACAATACCTACGGCTCACTGTGTGATAATGTAGCATGAGGTGTTTATCTGACTGATCATGTCTTATGGCGTTTTGAGAGTCAGCACAGTCTACCCGAAGTGCTCAAGCCTAGAGATGGAACTGTGACTTTAAACTCAGGTGGAAAGAGCCCAGCCGTTCTTTTAACTTCTGAGTATGAACAGAACTTTGTAGGACTGTACCACGGATGTTCCTGAGCCCTGAAAGGAATGAAGGGAAGCATCCAGTCATGTAAGGATGTGTGGTATATGAACCCACTGACAGAGATAGAAGTAATGGACAGCTGATGGTTCCCAGAGAAGCAGAAGGAAGACCCATGGCTGTTTAGGACGGGTGGTGGTGGTGGTAACTGAATGCTGTCAACATTCCCCCAGGTTTTGAATCTTTTTCCAAAATTATGTGGTTGTACAGCCCCGTGAGTACCCAGCTCAGTATTGTAACTTTGTAGGATAGATTTGTCTGATGTCAATTACTCTGCAGAGAGACCGCTGAGAACTGTGTGAGCATTGGCGTTGTAGATGGAAGGTAAGGACAGGTCTTAGGGTTCACTGTGGCTGCCATAGCAAAATACCACACTGGAGGCTTGAACAGCAGGGATTTGTGTTCACATAGTTCTACTAGAAGTCCAAGATCAGCGTGGCACAGGGATTGGTTTCTTTCCAGGTCTGTCTCCTTGGCTTGTAGGTGGCTGCCTTCTCCCATGTCATCAAGCGGTCTCTTTGTAGACACAGATCCCTCATGTCTTTATGTGTTCACATACTGCCAGTCAGATTGGATGGGGACCCACCTCAATGGTCTCATTTTAACCTAACCTCTTTAAAAGTTCCAGTCTGCAAATACAGTCACATTTTTGGTAGCGGGGACTAGGATTTCAATGCCTGCAAACTTTCCTTGGGTTGGGGGGCGGGGCACCATTCCATTAGTCATCCCACTATTACAGTAGTCATCTGGCTACTTGGGGACCCGATGCAGGGAAAGCTGTATGGCCCCTGGTTTGGCAGCAGTGAGGCAGGGTGGAGGGTAGCATGCCAGGCAACAGTGAGGATGTGGTACTCGAGCCATTCTGGAGCGCAGGGGGTTGGAGGCGGGTGGGACATGGGACCGAGGGTGACATCATCAAAGCAGAAGAGGCCAAATCTATGCCTGGAAGTCTGGGGAAAAGACTGATGGAAGAGGCTGGAAAGGTGGGGTCAGATGCCCGAGATGAATGGGCAAACAGGAAGTAAGAGGGTTGGAGACTTGGCGAAGTAAGCGCAAGGCTTGGGACAGGAGTGTCGGAGAGGATGTCATCGTCCGAAGCCCTCTCAGTACCTTCGCAGAGAATGGGGACGTTTGGTGAAGGGACCCGGAGCCCCATTGCTCACAGTTTCTAAGTCTCACTGGTTCGGTTTCAGGTGCTGTATTAGTTTCCAAGCAGAGCGATGTCTGTGGTTCTCTTCTGGGCAGACTCTTTGAACCAGTCATTACGTCCCATGTTAAGAGAAGAGTATTTTAGACTAATTAACCACAGAGTCTCCGAAGAGATTGTTCTTTTTTTTTTTTTTTTTTCAGGACCCTGAACCAGAGGTTAGAGAGAGACAGATGTGCTTACTCATCATTTGTGTTGGCTCAGATTGTACAGATGTTACAGCTGGCTGGCTGCTGGGCCGATGGATGGCGAGTTTCCTGATAATTATTATTTTGTGGTTTACCTTATTTAGAATCATTAGACTATGGGCGTGGGTGTTACTTTTTGGTTCCAGAAGATTTTGCTCAGATATTGAACTTAGAGTTGTGCTTCCTGCATACGTCGTTTTGACTTGTAAGCATCTAAACCCCTCGGCCGGCCAGAGCTTGCCAGAGCTTCGTTGGGAAGCTCTGTAGAATGCCTGTCACTCAGACATTGGGAAGGAATGGCCTTGGAGTGGCCTCCTCACTAACTACTGTCTAGCTTTCTCAGATACAGTGGTGAGGATGGCAGGAAGGAGGTTTTCCTATTTGCTGCTGGTATCTTCCAGAAAGACTTTGGGAGACTTCCCAAGAACCTAGCCCCCTGGGTCACTGTGGAGAATGTGTGAGTGGGTGGGAAGGGAGGGGGCGACAGAAAGGCAGGAAGGAGACCCAGAGACCAGAACAAGAGAGGGATGTTTGCATGCTGTGTCTTCTGGTGGATATTTGTGGATCATTTGAATGAATGACTCATTTAAGAAGCTGAATTCTGTATGTGTGCACACGTGTGTGTTACGCACACATGCATGTTTGTGCATTTGCAGGTTCCCCGGGTGAGCCAGAGGACATCCTCAGGTGCCTTCTACTTTATTTTCCAGAGTCTCTCATTAGCCTGGAACTCATCAAGGAGGCTGGACTGGCTGCTTAGCAAGTCCCAGGGATCCTTCTGTCTCAAATTTCCCAGCACTGGGACTACAAACCTGCACTGACTTCTTAAAGTGACTTTTATTTTAAATACGATCCCTGGGGATTAGATCCTTCTATTCTGCCCTTTAACAGTTGAGCTCACCTTCCCAGCCCCAAAACTCTTGCCTTCTGAGAACTTGACAGAGGAGTTCTTGAGCCTGGAGTTTTAGTCCCTTCCCTTTTGGAACGCACTGATGACCACACGGCCAGTGTAGTTTAAGTGTAACCCAGGCTTTGAGTTGGCTTCCGGGACTTTTCTACTGAGGAAATCATTTTTTAATCCAAGGCCATTAGGGAAGGGATAATCTTGAAAGTTCATCACATGGTCTTTTAGGGAAAGTGTATAATTAGTATATTATGTAAGGCTGTGTAGCACACAGCTCCAATGTTTGGCACTTAAGGACCACTGGCTAGGCCACATCTGTCTCATTTTCAGTGGATCTTGGACCAGCTGCGTGGCATCCATCCCAGCCTGCTTCTGACTGGTAGAACGCCACCACTGCTTCTGGTCTCGGTGCCTTTCAGCCTGAGTGGATGAGGGTGGACAGTACAGCTCTTTCAGAAAACATTGTGGGTAGCTTATGAATCTTTCCGAGGGTCACTGCATTATAAACGCCGCATCCACTGCTTACCTCAGGATAAGTCACCTGTGCTTTGGCGTTTGGCTGGTGCTGCTGAGAGCGGTACCTTGACTTCTTAGGTGCTTTTTTTGTGTGCTTGAATGGTTCCCTGAAGCATTTTAAAATTTTAGATTAAAAATTTTAAGCTCTCGCCGGGCGGTGGTGGCACACGCCTTTAATCCCAGCACTTGGGAGGCAGAGCCATGCGGATCTCTGTGAGTTCGAGGCCAGCCTGGTCTCCAAAGCGAGTTCCAGGAAAGGCGCAAAGCTACACAGAGAAACCCTGTCTCGAAAAAAAAAAAAAAAAAACCAAAAAAAAAAAAAAATTAAGCTCTCGAGGACTTTCTTTATACATTCTCGCTCTCTCTCTCTCTTTTTTAAAACAGTGTTTCTCTGTGTAGCCCTAGCTGTCCTGGAACTCACTTTGTAGACCAGGCTGGTCTTGAACTCACAGAGATCCACCTACTCCTGACTATCCAGTGCGCCATATACCCCGGCTATTTGTGCATATTTTTGAGTGTAGTGTATTCTAGTCCATGTGAGTCCATGTGTTTATTGTATGGCGATAAGGTCAGGGTGATTAAAACTCTCACCTGTGGGGCTGGAGACACTCAGTGCTTAGGAAAACTTGCTGTTCTTTCAGAGGACCCGACCCAAGCTTGGTTCCCAGAATCTGTATCGGGTGGCTCCTTGGGAATCCCCTACACACAGCAGACACTCACACAGACACATACACACATGCATATAAATAAAATAAAGCTTCACAGAAAATCCCACTTTCACTACCTCAGAGCTTTGTGAAGTGTTTTGATTCCCATGTGGTGTAGTAATTGCATGTTTATGAGCATATGGTGCGGTATTTCACTGCGTGTACACAGGGTATATGGAACAAATCGTGGCCACTGTAACGTGGGCACAGTTAGGTCATGCGACCGTGACATACTAGCATGTTATAAAACTTGTGCTAGGGGCTCACCCGAAATCACAGCGCATAGAATGTCTGCTGTGGGGGCTGGAGAGATGGCTCTTCTTCCAGAGGTCCCGAGTTCGATTCCCAGCAACCACATGGTGGCTCACAACCATCCATAATGAGATCTGGTGCCCTCTTCTGGTGTTCAGGTACATGCAAGCAAGCAGAACACTGTGTATAGATAATAAGTAAATAAATCTTTAAAGAAAAAAAAAAAAGAATGTCTGCTATGACATTTGGTCTCTATATAAAGCTTCTTCTGGAGTAAGGTCTCCCAGGTTGACAGTTAATGTTTGTGTACTTATCATCTACTGTTTTTAAAGTATGCCACTAAAAGGACTAAGAACTTTGGTCATGGTTTATGTAAATGCACTGGGGGCATTCCTTTATTATTCAGTACCTGTGCTATAAATTGTTTATAGAGAAGTGCCCTGCCCACTTTCCTGTGTAAGTAAGAACCTGGTTTCCATGGTTGCCCTGGTTGTGAGGAAGTCGCATGAAACTCAGTGGTTCGAGTGTGGTAATTACGTTGGCCTGCCTGACTGGCATTTTTTATATCCTCTTTCACGCAGTATGTCTCTGGGAGACGTTCCAGTGTTGGTGGGGGACAAAGAGTTAAGTATACACAGATTCCACAGACGCTCGTCCAGCCTGGCTTGCCTGCCTCACACCATCGCAGGTGCCTGGGGTTCAGCGGCGGTGGACAGGCTGGTGAGGTCCTGTGTGTCCCTGTAGCTGCAGCCTAGGAAGTAGAGAATACTTGAGTCTTCTCTTGGGTATCTGGAAGTTGTGCTCTCAGAGAAAGCATAAGCCTCATGCACGCATGGCCTCCCTGTCCATTTAGGGTTGGCTTCTGATTCTGTTTGTTTATGGAGGAAATGGCTGGACCAAATACAGCTCCTGAGGCTTGGGGAGTGGTTGATGGGAGTGCCTGAGATGGGGAGATAAGAGGTCTGGAGTGACAGTGGACTCTGGGAGGCCCTAGATGCAAATGGCTTTCAGTAGTAGACCTCCTAAGGGGGATGGCGGATGCAGGGCCCATCAACAGCAACTCTGGGCTAGGTCTGCCCTGTCAAGATGCCACAGCCTGGGTGGCATAAGTGACAAATTTCTATTGGCTTACAGTGCTGGAGGGTGGAACCCCAATGTCAGGGTGTGGTCCTGCTTGCTTGCTTCTGCACGTCTCTCCTTCATTTGTTGATGGCCGGCCATCTTCTCCCTTTTGCTCATGGGAGCTTTCCATTGTGTGTCTGTATCCTTAAACTCCTCGTACAAGACCTACTGGGATCCGGCCCGCTCTGGGGATGTCATTGACAACTTGATGTTAATACAGTTTGAAAGTCCCTGTCTCCCTAGTGCAGCTACATTCTCAGGTAGGAGTTTAGGGATGGACAGAGTTCAATCTCTTGGGGATGATTGTGACATTTTGGGGTGTCTCTTTTCTTGGCCTGTAACCTTGGCCATGAAAACTGTATGCGGAGAGTTTAGAGGCCCAGTAGTAGAAGACAGTATTTATTGCGAAGTGTAAATTATTTTGAGAGTTGATGTGTAGGAGATAGAGATATAGACAGTAAGCAGTATAGACTCTCACTTTGTACGTGAGATAGATGGTGGGTTGCTGGAGTCGGGTACAGGTGTAATTTCCTAGCTGTGGGTGTCGAGATTGTGTGTAGAATGAAGGAAGCTGCCGAGGAACTCTGGAATTGAGAATATAGTGGGTCTGGGGGTACACCAGATGCCATGGGTACCCAAGGGGCATAGCAGAAGTCACAAGTGTCTGACAGACAGGGAAGGAGCATAGGCCAGGAATGTCTGTCTGGCGGCACTTAAGAAGGACCAACGTTATATGAGGAATGTGTAGATCTAATGGATGCGAGTGGGAATCTTGCTTTGAGGCGAAGACTAGAAAGGTCGTGACCTAGCTCGCGGCTGCTTCTTCAGGTCTACAGTGGGTAAGGTAGGTGGGAACACGCACAGTGTAACAGATACACCTCAGAATGAGGACAGTGCTCCTGTCCCGAGGGAGCTCTTGGCCAGTAAGGACATGCCAGTCAGTTCCCTACAGACCTTGATCTAGAATATTTAAAAGTACAGAAGCCACTATGGGCCAAATCCAGTTTCTGTGCCATTTAAGAACCACAGATTTGAAGGGGAAATAAAAAATTCTGACCCTCATTCTAAAAACCAAAGACCAGTCTCTTCCCTCTTAAATGCTATTTTACTCTTATGTGTTGCACAATTTGTTAGAAGGTCTTATCAATAAAAACAAACCCAGAGCCAGGTATTGGGGTGAATGCTGAAAGATCAGAGAAACAGAACAAGCCACAGCTTCCTCACCTTACCAACTTCTCAGATGATCTTGTTTCCTCAAACTGGAAGCCTCTGAATCCTCATCCGAATGAATCTCAGCTGAACTACTGCTAAAAACTAAAAGCTTAAAAAGGCTCTAGTGCCTGGTCCTCACGCCTTATATACCTTTCTGCTTCCTGCCATCACTTCCTGGGATTAAAGGTGTGTGTCACCATGCCTGGCTGTTTCCAGTGTGGCTTTGAACTCACAGAGATCCAGACGGATCTCTGCCTCCAGAATGCTAGGATTAAAGGTGTGTGTGCCACCATTTTCTGGCCTCTATGTCTATCTAGTGGCTGTTCTGTTCTCTGACCCCAGATAAGTTTATTAGGGTACACAATATATTAGGGAATATAATATCACTACACTTACATGCACAGTTTCCCCACTAAAGTAATAATATGAATGATATTTATGCCCCCTTCCCTAAAAAAAGACATTTCAGTGAAGTGGGCAGGGTCAGTCATCAGTTTTCAGTTGTGGGGTTTTGGGAGTGTGTGTTTTGCTAAACAAAAAATTAGAAATTTTTTTCCCCTGAACACCTAATATGGAGTATTTCAAGAAGTGTTAATCTTACGGGCACCTTGAATAAATGAAAGCTGCTTGGTAAAAATGGGAAAGGTAGTTAACTACTCATTCTTATTCAGCCTTCTAGTCTGTCAAAGCCAGTCGGTAAGCTCCTCCCCAGCGAGACTCTGACCCACAGGCTGCCTGGGATTACAGGCTTGAATCAGAAATCAACGAACTTGAGTTATTTCCCGTTCAGGGTCTGTGTGGGGCGCTGTGTGTGCATGTGCGTGCGTGCGTGCGTGCATGGTCAGTATTTCACTGGAAGCTTCGTCGAGTGAAGAGGCCTGTGATACACTTGGGATGCTGCTCTGTGGCCTGGGCTTATGTATGACCTGACAATGGTGCCTTCGTTTGTGGTGGAGGAAGAGAATTCCCAGCAGTTGTCCAAACACCGTGTTCCACACTAGAAGGGAGGTGTGTAAGGTTGTGCAAGAGGGATGGGAGAAGGTCTGGAATAGACTAAAGCTGGGGGGTGGGGGGATTACAGCCCCTTTCACCATCATTGGAACCATTTAAAAAGTGTTTCTGTGGAAGGAATACTAGATGTTAGAAAAGAGCACAGGAGACTGGGAGTGTAGCTTAGTGATAGAGTATGGACCTAAAATGCGTGAGGTCCTGGGTACTCTCTCTCTCTCTCTCTCTCTCTCTCTCTCTCTCTCTCTCTCTCTCTCTCTCCCTCTCTCCCTCTCTCTCTCCCTCTCTCTCTCCACACATAAGGTGAATGGACTGAGGTAGGTAGGTAGTTGAGGCAGGCCTGGTGTTTCTTGACGCCTGAGTCCCTTCCCCCCTCAAGGTATGCTGTGACCACAGACATGAGTCCTGTCCACTGTCTGCCCAGTGAAGGCCGGCTTCCTTGCTGTAGCTTACAAAGCCCTTCTCAGGGGCCTCAGCCCCCAGCTCTTCCTTTGTAACTTTTCCTCTCCGCCTCTGGTCACCCAGGCCCGGTGGACAGCCACTCGCTCCCATCTCCTCTGATCCCCTCTCCAGCTTCCCTTGCTCACCCCTGCCCGTGGACCCCTGCTGAGGTGGTGGCTCTCTTCCTCAGTGCTGAATGAGCGTGGTGGGCTCATGACCAGGCTACACGGGGACTCTGTGTGTGTGTGTGTGTGTGTGTGCGCGTGCGCGCGCGCGTGTGCGAGTGGCTGACGGCAGGTGTTTCAGACTTTCATGAGAAAAATTGTGGGTGTTACATGCAGGTTTTTATTGTGCTCAGAGTGCCTACAAAGAACACTTAAGCCAGGTGGTGGTGGTGGCGGCGGCGGCGGCGGCGGCAGCAGCAGCAGCACATGCCTTTAACCCCAGCACTTGGAAGGCAGAGCCAGGCTGATCTCTGTGAGTTCGAGGCCAGCCTGGTCTTCAGAGAGAGATCCAGGACAGGCACCAAAATAACACAGAGAAACCCTGTCTCGAAAAAACCAAAAAAAGAAAAAAGAAAAAAAAAAACAAACCACTTAAGATAGCGACAAAGATCGGAGCCCCAGCCATGGTCTGTAAGTCTGAAAATGGATACCCCGTGTCTTTGTGGTTTTGTCACATCAGCGTGTTCTTGTCTGTTCTTGACAGGTTAGCAGGCCCCGGATGTTTGTGGGATTTCAGAGGCTGCATTAGTCAGCAGACCCTGCTCTTCTTCCAGGTGCTGGTGGTGAGATGTGGTGAAGGCCCTGTTCTGCTCCTTAAGTCTTCCCTTCTGCTGTCCCCATGCCTCTCTGGACCCTCAGCTCCTGGGGGCGGGGGTGGGCGTGGCTGCCTTGAATTCTAACCCAGCCCCATACTACGTTTACGCCTTGTGTGGAATGTCCAGGTTGTAAGAACTACCAAATAGAAATCTTTCCTCTCCAGTGCTCTACAGCTGGTGTGATGACAAGGAATAAAATCTTATCTCCCTGACCTTGTAAGATTTCTATGCAAAAGTTTTAATCCTCCCCTCCTAGTGAAACCTAACCTTTGTTTACGTGGAGGTCCATGGCTGTGTTTTAGGAATTTGATGGCCTGGAGCAGTGACCCTTTTCCTGTTGGAACAGTGACCCCTTTCCTCTTCTTTCATTTCTTACGTACCATTTCTTTTCAGCCAGCATAAACCCATGACGTCTGTAAATGTAAATGTCATGTGTTTATCAATGTGGATAGCTCTTTGGGGATGATGTATTCAGCCCTTGGGCCACAGGGCCGCAGGTTGGACATGTCTAGAACATGGCTCACCTTCATGCATACACCCCAACCCTGCACATGGCTGGCTCATTCTTATGCACAGATCCCATCCCTGCACAGATCCCTCACCTTCATGCATACACCCTACCTCTGCACAGGCTGGCTCACCTTCAGGCAGATACCCCACCCCTGCACATGGCTGGCTCATTCATATGCACAGATGTCATCCCTGCACATGGCTGGCTCACCTTCAGGCAGACACTCTTACCAGACTCCTATCATTCAAACACCTTCAAGCTCTCCCTCCACTGCAGTTGGAATCTTGTTCCTTTTCCTCTCCTGCATTTCTGCCTTTGTGGGATCTAAGCCGTCCTTTCATGGCGAGGGAACTGGAAAGTGAACAGATATGGAAGGCAACTTCAGGCATTGGTGGGAAAGGGAAGGGGATGGATTGTCATGACCAAGGAGGGTAAGTAGAGAGGCGTGGAAATGTGGGTGGCATAAGAATGCCAAGACCCCAGGGCGCATGTAATCTAAGGGAGGGAGGGGCAGGGCACAGGGATCAGCCCATCTCTGGAGTTACGTGGAGGACCAGGAGCCTGCTGGGGTCCTCAGCATTTGTTGACACCAAGCTTGCACATCACCGCCAGTCCCTTGTGGTCATTTCTTCAGTTTCTCCTATTGCATACTGGGAACACTATGTCTGCATACCTTAAATTCGGTCAGGAAATTGCCTTGCATGATCATGAGTTGTAGACTGTCGGGTTTTCAGGATGCCAAGTGCTTCACATTTTGGAGCTCTTAGGATGAACTTGCTGCTTCTTCCTGCTGAGAACTCCTTCCGTCTGTTGTCATCCGTGTAGACACTGTATAGTCAGCAGCTTTGTGCCTGGAAATGGCGGATTAATAGCCTTCGCGTCGAGACTCACTTCTTCAGACAGGTTTGATGATTTAAGGCATTCTGTGATCTGTATCTAAAACAAATCTGCTGGCTGTGGATCCACCCTGTGAGTTTCATTTGAAAGGAGGAACCTCAGCACATTCTGCAAGGAGCTCCCTGCTTCCATCACCACAATGGCTTTTTCCTTTACAGTGGAAAAATACAATTGATCCTTCCCGCAGGCCCATAAATGCCCTTAAGTAAATCAGGAATGCAGCCATGTTGGGGCGTGTTCTTTTTAGCCTTGCAAAATCTTTATCAGTGTGGCAATTGGCTAAGGAGGAAGAGCAGGTGGCCGTAATAACTTGGGAGATACTCTCTTCTTTGCAGATTACACGTTGGCCATTTAAGGTTCTGGTCTTCCGAGCATTAAAGCTGGCGCTTCCCAACATTTCAGACCCCGCCAGGGCTTCTCAAGAGGCAAACCATTTGGAACTCTGCCTTCAGTTACAAAAAAAGGAAAAGTGAACGCATGAGGGCTGTTTTGTTCCCAAGAATTATGACAGAGCCCTCCAGCTCTGTGGCCTTTTATTCTGATGGGGAAGAAATGAGCCCATTGTCAATTACTGTGTAGAATAATATTTTAGTGCCAGCTCCTCGCAGAGTGCTGTTAAGAACAGGGAGGGAGCCACAGAGTGTCCTTCGGAACTGTTGCCCAGGCCACAGGGTGTGCATTTGCAGGCGGCTGCAGGGCCTGTTCCAAGTCGGGGAGCACTGTATTCCCCCAGGAATAAACAGAGAATCTAAAATAAACCCATGCTTAGGTGAACTAATAAAGCACCAGGTGAAAAGTTCTTTTGATTGGTGAAGGGCATAGGGAACAAAAGCCCTGTCTGTCTGTCTGTCCCCTCTGCTGCTGCTTGGAGAGCTCTGCCCTCCCCTTGTCAATCATCCAGAAGGTGATATCTTATCTAAGGGTTTATCCTAACAAAGGACCTTAACGTCTGAATAGATACCTCATACCAGGTATTCCAGTGGACTGGGGGGTTTTGCACACTGAGTGCCAGAGGGGATTTAATGGAAACATTGGCTTACCAGGGGCTCCCCTGAAGATCCTAGTGTAGAGGCCGGGCTGGGCTACATAGTGAGGCAGGAAGGAATGAAGGAATGAATGAAGGATTTAGCAGAAATAAAAAAAAAAAAAAGCTGTCGCAAGAGTGGCTACCCTCTTCCTTAGTTTTATCCAGAAAATTGTCAAAATAATGACAGCCAAGTGCTAAGGCACATGAGGGAGGCGAGTGCAGGGTTAAGATGAGGTTTGCTGAGAAATGACCGATCTGGTCTCCCAGATTGGGAAGGCCAACAGCTAAGGACTGCCATGGGGTCAGGGGTCCTCCCATCGGCCAGCAGAAGTGGGAAGGGGCGAAGCGGGGGCTGTGTGTAGACTCTGGGGCTCCTAACCTCATCAGAAGTCACTCTGATGGGTCCCTCTATGAAGACATTCAGACTCTGGTTTTTTGTTTGTTTGTTTTTGTTTTTGTTTTGTTTTGGTTTTTTTTGAGACAGGGTTTCTCTATGTAGCTTTGGTGCCTGTCCTGGATCTCACTCTGTAGACCAGGTTGGCCTCGAACTCACAGCCTCCACCTGTGCTGGGATTAAAGGCGTGTATCACCACTGCCCCGCTAGACTCTGTCTTAAGAGACAAGATAAGAGCCACTGCTCCCTTCTCCATGTTTTTTTTTTTCCTGTTCCCAGCAATCCCTTAATCTGTAGACTTTTGAACACGGGCTGCGATGAATGCAGAGGAATGAATGTTCTCAGGAGCACAGTATTCCAGGGGGCAACTGTCTGGGTTCAGATCTTCCGCCGTTTTCCAGTTAATATGGACACGCCGTGCCTCAGTTTCCTCTTCTGCATAAAAGGGATAGCACCTATTTTACACTGTTGTTGAGCTGTTCCTTGACCTCTGTGTCAGTCACTGTGGCCCTCAGCAGCATCTTGTCCTCATATCTCGCCCACCCCCACCCCCCTACATTCTTTCAGCTGTTTGCAGACCTTGCAAAAGCATGCTAGGTTTCCTGTGGAGGCACGGAGAGGTTGCAGGGTACTTACTGGTTTGCAGGGATATCAAATGGCCTGTACCTCTGAGGCTCAGGTTTTCAGCATGGTAAAGGGGTGCTGACACCACCCCTCACACATTTTGTCAGCAGACCCAAGCCATAGTATGAAGAAGTGCTCACAGCGTGGAGGGAGCATCAGGTGAGCGGTGTGGGAAGGACAGAAGCAGGGCGCTGTGTAGATGCCCTGGGCGTGCTGATCCTCTAGGCTCCATGTTGCCTACAGGAGGTTCGAACCCCCTGCCTGACAAGAGCTGGTAAAAGCCTTGCCATGTCGTACTTGACACGGTGAGTTTTATATACGTCCTTATGCAACAGTTGTGAGATATATCCCACTTTCTAGTTCCAAATTAAAATTTACCAATGATAGTCATGTGGCCTTGTTTTCAGATTTTGAATCTGTGATGGGCTGACTGTCTGGTATTTGTCCAGATTCTGAATGTTTGACTTTGTTTTGTAAATCGTGGGGCCTTACGCAGAGGTTTCTTGGAAGCCGTACCCGTCTGGTTTTGTGGGTCCTTTTATTTTCCTCATGGTATCCAGCCCATGAGTTTGCAGTGATAGATGCTGGACACTGTTTGTTAAGCGCACTGGTTTAGTGTTGAACCGTGAAAGCAAGCAGGCCGGGACTCCCTTGGACATAACTGACATTTGTTGGACATCTGCTGTGTTCTAGAAAGCAACTTTCTTCTTTTAGTGTTGTTCTGTGGGAGAGGGATACTCATGCTACCCAGTGACCATTGAGGACAGTCCCAGGCTAAAGGAAACTTCATTTATGTATTAAACAAGGCCATGGCCCCGAGCACCATCAGAGGGCGCAGTCCACATCATAATCAGGAGGCCTGCCTGCTTGGATGTTGGTTAAACAGGTTCAGCATGCTGGTCATATTTCAGAATGTGTTGGATAGCAGAGGTTTGAATTAGGGATTGTTAGTGGATAGCATGCATTCCAAATATTTCTAAATCCAGACAAGTCCAAAATCTGAAATAATTCTTGTTCCAGGCATTGTAGATAAGGGGCTCTTGGCCTATATCAGAAGGGATAGAGAGTTTATCTAGGGATGGAAGGTTGGTATTGAAATTTAGGAGGTGTTTGGCAGGAACACTTGAATGGCAATATTCTGAGTGGCATGCCCGGTAGGAACATTTAAACCAGCTTCAAGCAAGATGGGTGATTCCCCATTTCTTCTTTTTTTTTTTCTTTTCCTTTTAAGTTTTAGAAATTTACTGTAGATTCGTTGGAGAGAGAGAGAGTGAGCAAGAGAAGGAGAGAGAATGTTCAGACAGATAGTGTGCAGAGCCCCTGTATTGTAGGAGAGATCCCAAGAAATTGGCTGCTGCTGAACCTCAGTGCCTTAGGAGTTAATAAGGAGGTCAGGAGCTGGATGGTGGTGGGCACGCCTTTAATCCCAGCACTGTGAAGGTAGAGGCAGGTGGATCTCTGTGAGTCCAGCCTGATCTACAGAGTGAGTTCCAGGACAGCCAAGGTGACATAGAAAAACTGTCCAAAAACCAAAACCAAACAAAGAAGGGGGCAGAGCCCAGAAGAAAGGGAGAAACAGGAGATAGAGCAGGTCCTGTTTCCCGTGCCTGAGGAAGGTACAAGGGGAAAATCAGGTAAAGCTACAGCAGGAAAAACATAGCATTGGTCCAGGTACTCACCCTGTGTGGGACTCCTGACCTGACACATGAGGCATGATGGGAATATCGGGTGTCTTTGAGAATGATGGAGCCCTTCTCAGGGAGCTAGAGTCTTAGAAACTCAGGTCCTTGTCTTGTGAATGAATTCTAATGAATGAAATTCATGGACTGCAAAGGGTACATTTTGGAGAGAAGTTTATCAAAGGTTAAGACCGGGGAGGGAGCACACAGGACTCCAGTAAAGCAGGCTGTGTCCCAGGAAGTAGGTGCTTAAGACGTCCCATCTCTGTTGCTTGCTCGGTTTCTGCCTGCTTTCACAGTGTACTCGGAGGCAGAGTCTGGTAAAAGGGCAGGCCCAATAAAAATGAGAATGATTAACGCAGGACCAGGAAGGGAGGGATAGGAAATGGATGTCCTGAGACAGATGGTAGCTCTGCGTTTCCTGGCAGCCAGGACAGAAAGGGGCCAGGATGACGTGTGCTTTCCCTGCCTTCTGCTCCGCCGCACTGGAAATGGGTGCCGAGGAGGGGTCCACTGAGCAGGACACACCCTTGGGCCACCAGTCATGAAAACCTTTTAACCTCATGAGTGAATGAAATTATCTTCTAGCTCAGTAGTTCTCAACCTTCCTAATGCTGCCACCCTTTAATACAGTTCCTCATGGGGTGGTGACCCCCCCCCCAGCCATAACATTATTTTCATTGCTACTTCATAACTGTCATTTTGCTACTTTTATGAATTGGAATATAAATATCCGCAGGATTGTCCAACCTCAAGGGGGTTGCCACCCACAGGTTGAGAACCACCACTCTAGCTGAAGATGATGATGGTAGTGTTGGGCAGTGGTCTGTGAAGATTGTAGTATTGGCAGTGGCTTGGACGAAGTCAGAATGAAGACTGTGTGTGAAGACTGGGGGCACATGCTTGTGGGAGATAATCCCCAGCTGAGGGAGCTTCTCAAGGTGGTGAATGATTGCTTCTGTGCACAGACCTGCAAGGACAGTCTCCAGACCCGTGCGTGCCCTTGCCTCCCCACCCATGACGCCGAACTCACCTGTTATGAGCAGAATTGAAACATACTTAGTCAAGTACTTACTTAGCCTGTACAAAGCCCTGGGCTCAACCCCCAGCATCAAAATGGAATCCTGTTCTCTGAGGATACTTTTTTTCATGGAAGGCTTGATTCCCCCCCCCCCCCCCCCAACATCCCAACTCTTTCTTCTGGAAGAGAAAGCAAACCCAGAACAAACAACAGACCAAACAGAAAATCCCCAACTTTTTTGGGGAGTGATGGTGCTTGCTTCTCTGTGGAACTTGAGGAAGACGTCCCCTCTCTATGCATCTCACTGTTAGAGCAGTTAATGGAGTTGGAGGGCGAAAGAAACTCCTTACAGGGGCAGAAAGGAGATAGCTGATTCTAGAAGAAGTTGGTGCGGACCCGGCCTCACAGCAGGGAGGGCACATTTCTTGTAGATGAAATTTCAGTGTGTAACTTGACACAGCCAACCGAGGGAGGGAATGGAGCAAAGAGATGGGGCTCAGCGGACCCCAACATTCTCCGTGTCAGGGGGTGTCCCAAGTGTTGTTACCACCATTCATACACTCATCCTGACCAGCTGTGTGTCACTGTGGGTGATGTCGTCCTCAGGGCCTGGGAACGGCTGGCCTGAGAACAAGGCCCTGGCAAGCTGCTGCTTCTCAATGAGGGTTTTGTTCTACGGGTTTCATTTGCATTTTGGTGTGTGGAGTGCCTGGTTATGGAAAGAGCCGCTCTTTGTTTTGGGTAACGAGGGCTGAGGTTTCCAATCAGCGTTTCTGGCTTCGTTCTGTGTCAAGTGTCATTGGAGTAGCGAGGAACCGCTGCTCTTCCTCTGCCGCCGTTTGTTCCTGGGAGCGGATCAGGGCTCTGCACACCCCTCAGGGGACAGACTGCATGCAGAAGGACAGGCAGCAGGGGAGAAAGCAGGCCATGTTCACACATGGAAATGCCATCCCCGAGCTGTGTGCCTTCACAGTCGAGGTCAGATCGAGGCGCCTTCTCCAGCGCCCTCCTTGGGGGATGGAGTGGCTTGCCCTTGTTTCCACCATGAACCAAGACCAGGAAAGGGCCTTTCTTTCTTGTTCCTTTGTGCCAGGCTAGGTGCTCACGGAAAAGTGAGTCAATTATTCATGAGAAATGAGATTTGAAAGCAATTCATATGGAAGCAGATGGTTAGAAACCATTAATTGAGCTCCTCACCTTGATCAGGTTACCCGCAAGGTTGGAAGCAAGAGCCCAGCGTTGGTAACAGCGTTCCTTGGTGGGTGTCTGTGTATCCACTTAACTTCTGGCCTATTTTAATCTTCTGGTGACATCTTCACCCACATCAGAGACTCCATTCAGCTCACTAAGGGTCAGGAGAGTCTATTTTCTGGCCTGGTTGGCAACCTAACATTCTGTTTTCCTTTCTCTAATTTTTTTTTTTAAGCTCAGATGATTAATTTTGAAATAAGATTGGGAATCTAGTTTCGTTTCGTTTCCTTCCTTCCTTCCTTCCTTCCTTCCTTCCTTCCTTCCTTCCTTCCTTCCTTCCTTCCTTCCTTCCACCCTCCCTCCCTCCCTCCCTCCCTCCCTCCATTATTGAAAGCCCATCTTAACATGTTCCTGTTACGTGAGGGGCGGTACTTATGTTTTGGAGAACTATGGTTACAGTCTGATTTAGAACACCAGTGTGCACCTTATTTTAATTACAAGCACCTCTCTGGAAGTTACTTGGCTTTGTAACCCCCACGTGGAAGACATGCCCAGAACCAGTGAGCACACACAACTGAACTTTGAACTATCTGGCAAAAACTATGTGTGATTAATAGACCACACTTTTCTCCTGGCAAATTTTGGCTCCAATTTTAACATCAAAATGTCTCCCTTCCAAAAAGTTGAAATAAATAAAATTAGGATGAAAATATAATAGTGAACGTTTTATCTGGTGGCTGTTGCTGTTTTCCTGGTGCTCAGCCTTTGTGGGCGGGCCCAAAGTCATGTGATTTAGTTTTCAAGCCACAGTGAGGTTTGAAGGTGCTGCCTCTCTCATAGAGGGCGTGCGTGCGTGCGTGCGTCCTACAGTGGCCCTGGAGTCACAAACACTGAGCACCTGCGAGGATACTTCCATGGTAAACTGAAGGCGATGGACATGAGACTGCCCCTCACATGTGTCTTTGTTGTGATGGTGGCCGATGATTGGTTGAAGTGTTAGCTCGTCTCAAGTTAATTATTAAATACTTCACATACAATGTGTGTTATACACATGTCTCAAATATGGATGCTTCTCACTTGGCTCACTTCTAATACACACAAATCTCAAATATTTAAAAAAGTAAAGGTTCCCAGGTACAACACAATTCAAATTCCACTTACATCAGTATGTGTAGTGTCGTGTGTCAGAGTGTGAAACACACCGACTTTTCTAGCACTTCATAAGTCAGAGGCACTTGGATCTGTGACCAATCACAGCGCTTCTTACAAAGCCTCTCTGGGATTGATTACTGCACGTATTCCTGGTTCACATGCAGGAAATGAAATCCATCATTGTGTGGCCCTCTCCGTCTAGCAGAGATACATCACCATGACATTTACCAAAACGGCAGGAAGTGTAGCGGACTGGTGGCTTATCCCATCCAAGACAAAGTGGAGCTTGAGGCCACAAGGCTCACCACCTCAGCCAACCCAGCTGTCTTACTCACCCCCACCTGACTTACCCCCATCTTCCACATTGCCTGGTCCTTGTGTACAAGATGAGCTTTACCAGGTGCACTCACCGCGTCTGCACAGAGCTCCTTTTCCTCCTCCTCTGGCTTGGCATCTATGTATGAGTCCTAAGGGTCCACACCTGCTTTTGTAAGGCAATTCTTTTTAACTGGTACTATGGGCATCTCACAGTGTGCGGTGGACAGTGAAGGCAGATGTGTGCCTCTCCCCCAGCCCCCACCCCCAGGCAGAAACAGACAAAGCTCAGGAAAGAGTGCCGCCAGGGAGGTCAAACTCCTGTGGAGTTCCAGAAGAAAGAGCAACTGACCATGGGCGTGTTGGCAGTGTGGCCACTGGAGAGAGTGAAGCTGGGTGGTGGTGGTGGTGGTGAAAGTTGCCATGTCTATACAAACAAGGAGAATGGCTGAGAAGGAAAGAATAAGGTGTCCTAATGGTGAAATTATTAAGGCCACTCCACGTAGTTAAAAGGGAGGTTTATTTTGTGGGGTAACTCACAAGTGAAGGGATAGGTTACAGGGTCTGGGAAAAGTGTAGCACAGTCCAGCGGTGTTCTCTGGAGAACTCTGCTCGGTCTACCTCCAGCATCCAGGGCCTAGGTAGGAACCAAGAGAGCCTGCGCATCCGGATCTCAGGTCTTCAGGGTCCTCTCTCGGCTCCGCCTTGTAGGTGTGACAGTTACTGAAGCCTCAATGGGGGTTGGAACTTCCAGGTCAAAGCTGGAATGGCTACCCACTACAGTGTCCTAGAGACTGTGGTGAAGGAACGCACAGAGTCTGTTCCCAGCATAAAAAGTACAAGGGATGAGACAGATGCCTGTTGAAAGTCATGGCAGACAGTGCTGTTCACGGCAGTTAAAAGGTGTCTGACCTCAGTGTTGTCAGTGTGGGTCCATGAAGAGATCATAACACGGCAGGACGGATGAGCAAGTAGTTGTAGCATGGCATAACTGTGTAAGTGGAGTATTAGTATACTGTAGTATGAATGGGCCTTAAAAGGATGGTACAGCGCTAAGAAACCAGGGGCTGGATTGATGGACCATGCTTAAGTGAGCTTGAGGCACAATTCTGAGTACCAGAATTCAGCATCCATGTAATAAGCTGGGCATCCCACATAAGCCTATACAGCCAGTTCCAAGTGAGGGGCAGAGGGAGGGGGATCATTGAGGTTTCCCGGCTTCCAGCCTAGCTGAGAAAGTTGAAGCCCTCAGCTTCAGGGAGGAGACCTTGCCTCCAAAGATAGGCAGGGAGAAACAGAGGAGGAACAAGTGTGTGCACAGGAGCATGTACTTGCACACATATTTTTATATATACTCTGACAGACACCTACGCCACACACACATGCATAAGTCAGTCAGCCTGTAAAAAACAGGACGAAGGGTCTGGAGATATGGCTCAGTGTTTAGGAACAGTTGTCTCTCTTGCGGAGGACCCAGGTTCAGTTCCTAGAACGCACTGGTTGGCTCACAGTCACTTATAACTTGAGTTCTGAAGGCTCCACAGGCCCTGTAGGCATGGCACACATTTGACGCACATACTCAGGTGCAGACAAAACACTCACATAAAAGAAATCTAAGAAAATTAAAGAAACAAAAACCTCACGAAACCGCACACTGAAAGGTCACACACTTTAAGGTCATTTGTATGAAATATCTAGATTGGGTACATTCATAGAGACAGAACGAAGAGTAGAGGTTGCCGAAGGCCGAGGGAGCAAAGCATAGCAGTGTATGGATGGGCACAAGGTTTCCTGCCAAGGTGATAGACCATCGGAATGAGATATAGAGGCTGTAGCACATTGGGAAAGCGCTGATCCTTTAAATTGTTCATCTTTTTTTTTTTTTAGCATGTGCTTTTAAAAAATATTTATTTATTTATTATGTATACAGTGTTCTGCCTGCATGTATACCTGCAGGCCAGAAGAGGACACCAGATCTCATAGATGGTTGTGAGCCACCATGTGGTTGCTGGGAATTGAACTCAGGACCTCTGCAAGAGTAGCCAGTGCTCTTAACCTCTGAGCCATCCCTCCAGCCCCCTAAATTGTTCATCTTAAAAGTGTTAATAAGGTTGGTGATTTTTACTCCCCCTAAAGTAGGGATATTTTCGCAAAGGTATGAAAAAGGTGCACACTTCCAGCAAGGAAGATGTCACACACTTTAAAAATTGCACACACACAGAAATATACAGTACTTCATCGTTCTCAGTGTTTTTTAGAAATTAGATGTAATGATGTGCATGTGTGTGTGCCTGTTTGGGGTGTTGGGAGGTGGTGTGTGTACATGAAACCTGGGATCTGTTGGGGCTGGAATTACAGGTGACTGTGAGCCACCTGATAGGGGTGCTCGGAGCTGATCTCAGGCCCGCTGGGAGGCCAGCAAGGGTTCTTACCCTCTGAGCCATCTCCCTAGCCCTATTCTTAGTGTTTTAAGTGATTGAGGTACTATTTTCTTTTTTTAAATTTCTGTTCATTTATAATTGACTTTTTTTCTTAAGTTTTGGCCAATTTTTACAGGTCATAGAAAGATTTTGCAGTATTTTCCCATGTGATCAATAACACTGCCTCAGATGGTTTTCCCTTTCATTTTGATGACATTAGTACTAGACAAATGGGGGACTGCCCTATACATGTGACAGTTAATACAAAACCCAGATAGCACACACTACCTTTTGCTACTGAAGATTCTGAGAGACCTCTATTATAGAAGAGACGGTATTAGATTTGCCCTTAAAAAGCAGAGGAAGTTTTATTAATAATTACATTAGCGTGACCCCCATTGCTTCTGTGATAGAGGAGAGTAGATAGAGGATGCCAGCAGGCATCAGGGCTTGGCAAAGAACCTAGACTTTAGGGTACGCACAGCATCAGAGCGTCTCACCGGGACTGGCTGGCAGCCATATGTCAGGACATGACACTTGGATATGTCTTAGCTTCAGGAAATTTGTCTACAAGGAGGACTAGGGCTGGTACCCCGGAATTTGTTAATGAGTCATGATGGTGCTGTGTGTGTCCCATTGGGCCGTGATGATGCAGTGTGGCCGAAGAGGCTATGATGACACTTGTGTCCCAGTGGGGGCCAGGACGATATCCTGTGCCACGGGAGGCTTGGGTTTACTACCGATTCACTGGATACCGCTTTTTGTTTGCTTTTGATTCAGCATCTTGTTATGTAGCCCAAGTTCGTTTTGAACCCACTGTGTCTCCAGGCTAACCTCTGTGTGATGCTGTCTTCAGTGGGGTGCGTGCGTGCGTGCGTGCGTGCGTGCGCGCGCGCGCGTCAGCTTCTCCTGCTGTCCCAGGATTCAGGCTGTGTTTGTGTTGCAGCCGGCTTGCTCGTACCTACCCAGCAGGGCCTTCGCAGGCATTAGTCACTCTGGAGGCCGGTGCCTGGAAGCATACTGCTTAATAAATACTTGTTAATGAGCATCACATAATAGGAAATCAAGATCTTAATCTACATCTTTCACATTGCCAAGGGAACCAGGTAATCTTTGCTTAGGATCATTGGTAATGTGCTCTGGCCCAAGCTGCCTCTTTCCCCCACCCAGAGTCTTTTATTTATTTATTTATTTATTTATTTATTTATTTATTTATTTATTTATTTATTTATTTATTTAATTTATTTTCCCACTTCTCTTCCTTACTTATACTCTGAAAATGATTGAGAACCATAGGCAGCACCCCCCCCCAAGGCCGGATGCCATAGGTCAGTGTGGTACTGAGGCCCCACACTGCCCAGGATGGCGCCTACCCTCTGCTTGCATCTTAGATTTTTATTAAACTAAAAATCTAATAAATCCAGGGTTTCTTCATCAGGGTCGCTCGTGTGCTCTCAGGTGGTGCTTTTTGGATGAAAGAAACACGAAAGCCAAGTTAAAAGCCTGGGATGCAGATGGAAGGGTATCTTGTCAGGCATACAACTTTCCCTCCAGGAGCCAGCCTTCCAGGGTCTTTAGATCAAGGACTGGCCCTGAGTAAAGAAACCCTAGAAATCCCCACAGCCAGATGTCCACACTCACAGTCCATGCAGGGCTGTTTTGCCCTATAGGAAGAAACAAACTCCTTCCTGGCTGGCTGTGTATCTGGTGAGAGGAGGGGAGGGGTCTTCGTCTCGTCTGAGGCCTCATCCTGGCAGAAACACAACTTTACCGCTTGCTCTTGTTTCTGCTCCACTAACTCTCTCCAGGACTGTGAGGTCAAGACCCCTGCTAAGGGAGTGGTGTCACCCACAATGGGCTGGACCCTCCTACATACATCAGCCATCAAGGCAATCCCCACAGACATGCCCACAGGCCGACCGGATGTAGATAATTCCTCAGTTAAGGCCCTTGTCTCAGGTGATTCTAAGATGTGGCAAGTTGACGTTTAAAGCTGACCTTCATGGTATTTTAAGGTAATTTTGAAAGCACTGGTCTGTGGAAAGGCACCAAAAAAAGTAGAAGCTGCCACTCATGGGGACCTTATCGCCTGGGCTTTGTAGAGTATCTACTGCTTGCCTGGCACCATGAATGAGAAGAAAGCTAGATGCAACAGCCTGTGCTGTGGAGAGGGTGAGGGCCAAGCATGTCATCAGTATAGTCCGGGACTGGGCTGCCTGGAGGGTCTCCTGCTTCTCATACTTCTCTGTGACATTTGGGCAGCTTGCTTACCTCTCGGGAGTTCTCTTTCCTCGTCTATAAAATGCTCTAATGAAGGATTCATCCCAGAAGATTAAATAATTCACTGTATGCAATGTTCTGAGAGGAGTGGCTGGCGGAGAGCGTGAACGTTTAGAAACTCCTTACTGTAGAAATATGGCACAGTAAAATGCCTGGCCACAGTTAATCCTCAGAACGTTCCCGCAGAGTGGGTGGTCTCTGTGTGCAGTGAGAAACTTAACCCGTAGCCTAAAGTCATGATGGAAGGGTGAGTTGACGCGGGAGCCAGACTCGACTCCTGACCCCTAGCAGCCTGTGTTGCTTGACTGACAAAGTAAGAAGATGGTTAAGAAATACATTCTTTGCATGGACTACCAGAAAGGACCACAGATGGGGGTGGCTTAAACAACAGACTGTCTTTTCTGGAGACTGGTAGTCCAGGATCAAAGAAAGAGTGAGCAGGCTTGGCTTCCTCTGGCCTCTGTCTTGGGCTGGCAGATGGCTGGTCCCCTCCCCGCGCCTTGTCGAGGCCTTCGCTCTGTGCTTCCAAATTTCCTGTTCCTGTAAGGAAGTCCTATTGAATTAGGACCTGCTGTAGTCACCTCATTTGAACTGGATTCCCTCTTCATAGGTCTGTCTCCAAATGCGGTCACAGTCCGGGGTTCTGAGGTGAGGTAGGACTTCAGGGTATGGATGCTTCTGACTATTCAGCCATTGGCAGGAAAGGCTGACAGGGACTGACAGCTGGAATACCTGGCTGTAGAGGGTTAGAGAAAAGACGGATGGCATCTGGAAACACAGCTGGGGGAGTCAAGAGCTTGTTCCCAGAGATGTTTGGAAAATGACCTCCAGAGAAAGGACCAGGTCCTGAAAAAGGAGGAAAAGGCCATTTGTGTGGTGAGAAGAACACCTTCAGAATCCAGATGCCAGGATTGGCGTATAGATTGCCATATGGGAAGGTGCCGTGGTGCGGGAGGGGCCGGTGATCACATGGCACCAGCTGTCAGAAAGCAGAAAGAGATGAATATAAGTGGGTGCTCAGTTGGCTTCCTTCTTTTCTTGTTTTCTCTCCAGTCCAGGACCCCATCCCATGGGATGGGACCACCTAAATTTAAAGGGTCTTCTTGCCGCCTCAGTTAAACCTCCCTGGAAACATCCTCACAGACACATCCTCACAGACACACACAGAGGTGTTTCTCCTTGGTAATTCCACATCCAGTCAGGATTGTTGACAGCGTAGATTAATCATCGTGGGTGCTTGATGGTAGCCCCAGAAATCAGTATTTCATTTTGATGTGTATTTATATGATATTGAGTTTGCTGTGCAAATAAATACGCTGCTGTTGGGACTAGGGGTGTGGCCTGGTAGAACACTTGATTAGCAGCTTGGATGAGGCCCAAGTACCATGAAAAACAAGACAATAAAGCAGAACCTCTAATGGGCCATAATACAATTCTTACCCTGGTATTAAGTGTAGGGCACAGAATTTCAGTTTCATGTTAGAGCCTTGGAAATGGCTCCTTGCTCTAAAATTGTTTTAATTTTTTTGTTTATAAATCTCTCAATATGAAGCTCCTTGCTCCTTAATTGTTGCTTTAATTTCATAATGTTATTATTTTAATGAACACATTGTGGTGTGGTAGAGATTAAAGTCTGGGATTTAAGTCTTAGCTCTTGAAACTTAGTGACTACTCACAGAACTGTCTTCAGTCTTCTCCACAGTAAAAATGGATCATACACTTCTCACTTTACTGCACGTAGCAACGCATGGAACATTCTAGCACTGCATTTTACTCAGCATAATAACCTATTGATAGAGGCAGACAGTTAAAGGAGATTTTTTTTTATTCACATATTTTTTTTTAAAGTTTTTATGCTTTAGAGACAGTACCGAGGATCCCGTGTTTACCCAGAACTCACTGTGTAGCAGAAGGAGGTAATCCTGAGCTTCTGATTCTTGTGCTTTACCTCCAGAATGCTGGGATTAAAGATATGCATCATTACATTTAGTTAATACAGTGTTGGGAATCAAACCAGGGTTTCATCTGACCTACCTCCCTAGCCCAGTTACCAAATAATGCAATATGGACAAACCAGGGAACTTTCTAAAGCATTGTTTTTAGTAGAGCAAAGGAAGTAACTCAGAACATTGGTTCACCTGTCCTTACAGGTAGTTGATGGCCACACGGGTCTGGTTGCTGTGTGAAAGAACCCTGAATGGATGAAAACTCCTCTTCAGGGCTTTGCCCATGAAGACTAGAGTCTGGAATTTGGAGTCTAGGTTGTTCACAGATAAGGACATCTATCCACATCTGTCCACAGAATTGGTAGAAGAATGTCTCATCCCGTGGAGCCCAGGTGTGGTGATATGACCACCCACCCTTTAATTAAAAAATCAAGCAGGGTGTGTGAGTAGGTGATTGTGTATCATCCACATTGGTCTCAAACTCATGATCCTTGTGTTGCTGCCTCCTATGTGCTGAGAGGTATGTGCCATGTGACCATCTCAATGTGCGGTGAACCAAGAAGCCCCTAATGATTTAGAGTTCAGCAGGTCCCTGGAGTCCCAGAGCTCTGAATTTCTCTAGCAGAGGTTCCCAGTATGTTCTAGAGGGCAGCCCTACCAGTCCCTGAGGGAGGGACCTATGCTCCAGAAGGACCCTTTGTTGAAGGATTTGGTGGATGGTGTGGGGATCTGGGAGGTACCCTCATGTATAACCTTATCCATTCTAACTCACACTTGTATGTGAGGGGCTGAACCCTGCTTACCTACCTGTTTTTGAATTGCCAAACCACACCCATTTTGAGTTTCTTGTTTGTCAGTATATACTTGCCACATACGTATACATGCAAATAGAGACGTGTAGTCAGGACAAAAGACTCACAGTATCCGTTTGCTATAGAATCTTAAAATGCTTTGACTCTCAGCAATTGTGGTTTGAAAGAAGATGGCCCCCGAGGAGAGTGGCTGTTAGGAGGTGTGGCTTTATTGGAGTAGGTGTGTGCTTGTTGGAAGAAGTGTGTCGCTATGGGGATGGACTGGGAGGTCTCATATATGCTCAAGCTTCGCTCAGTGTGATATGCAGACCACTTCCTGTTGCCTGCAAGATGAAGGACTCTCGGCTGCTTCTCCAGCACCATGTCTGTCTGCACACCACCATGCCCCACCATGATGGTAACTGCTGTGGGATGTTCTGTATGGCAAATGTGTTGCTCTGATTGGTCAATAAATAAAACACTGATTGGCCAGTGGCTAGGCAGGAAGTATAGGCGGGACTAACAGAGAGGAGAAAAGAAAGAACAGGAAGGCAGAAGGAATCACTGCCAGCCGCCGCCAGGACAAGCAGCATGTGAAGATGCCGGTAAGCCACGAGTCACGTGGCAAGGTATAGATTTATGGAAATGGATTAATTTAAGCTAAAGAACAGTTAGCAAGAAGCCTGCCACGGCCATACAGTTTGTAAGCAATGTAAGTCTCTGTGTTTACTTGGTTGGGTCTGAGCGGCTGTGGGACTGGCAGGTGACAAAGATTTGTCCTGACTCTGGGCAAGGCAGGAAAACTCTAGCTACAGTAACAGACTGAACTTCTGAACTGTAAGCGAGCCCCCTCAATTAAATGTTTTCTCTGTAAGAGTTGCCGTGGTCATGGTGTCTCTTCACAGCAATAGAAACCCTAACTAAAACAGCAGTGCACATGTTTTTGTTTTTTTAAAGCTTATTGAGAAAAAAAAATCACATGTTTTACCCATTTAAGGTATATAGTTTATCAGGGCATGGCAGCTGTAACCTTAGCACTCTGGAGATTGAGTCAGGGAGATCTAATGTTGAAGGCCAGCTTGGGCTACATAAGAAAACAAAGATGTGAAAATAAAGAATACAGTTCAGTGGTTTTATCATGGTCACATTGGCCACCCTCATTTTAATTTTGGAATATTTTTATTATCCCAGGGAGGTGCTTAGTACCACATACCCATCACTTTCTGCCTCCACCGCCTTGTCTTTATGCAGTGTCTGAGCTACACTATGTGAGGCTCTAGATTAGCCTATTCTGGTCCTTGGCAACCTCAGTCAGCATAGTGTTCTTGGGGTTGGCCACACTGTTGAAGCAAGTATCAGTTCTCAAGGTCTTTTTTTTATTCATCAAACAACATTCCACAGTATGGGCCATCGTGTATTCTAAAAGTGTGTCATTTTTGGAAATGGAAACTATATGGACACTGTAGGGTATTGTTTAGATATTTATATGTTGATGTGTCCATTGGGCAGTTTCTACTTTTTTACTATTAAAAATAGTACTACAAGGTTGTCAATCAATAAATTCGTTAGCTTATTAACTAATAATTAGTTTGAGCCAGGTCTTGATACACAAGCTGGCTTCAAACTAAGCAGTCCTTCTGCTTCAGTCTCCTGAGTGCTGAAATTGTAAGTGTGTAGCCCCAAGCTGGCTCATGCCAGGCTTCTGTATATACAAGTTTGCATCTGGCTTGGCTTTGTGTCTAGAAGTAGACATGACCTCCTTCCTTGGTCATGCGGTAGCTCCACATCTAACCATCCAAGGAGCGACCAGCTGTCCTCCAAAGTGCCTGTGTCGTTTTCCATTGCCATTGGTGATATGTAAGGGCTCCTAGATTTTCTGTGTCATTGCTGTGTGTTCCGCGCGTCTGAATAGAGCCGTCCTGGGGTGTCACAGGCTGTTGTTCATCATTTCCAGCATAGCCGAGAGACTTTCTCTTTCTGTGTTTGCTTCCTTCCATTTGCAGCTGTTTTTAACTCTGCGGCTTCAGTGTTGGGATGTTGGACCGAGAGTTGTCTGCATCATGGAGTGTTCCACAGGGCAACATTTTCTATGACCAGGCGTGCTTCCCAGTTTAAAATGAGCTTTTTTTTTTTTTTTTTTAGTATTTGACTCTTTAGCTTAATCAGTTTGCAAAACTTCTATTTTAGAGTCAGGTTTAAATCAAGATGTGTATCGTGATTCTAGTACAAAATTATATATTGCTTGTGTGTGTGCGTGTGTGCGTGCGTGCGTGCGTGAGAGAGAGAGAGAGAGAGAGAGAGAGAGAGAGAACGAGCACCTGTGTGTGGGAATGTGGTGGAGTGGGGGCGGGGGGCATGTGTGCATGTAGGCCTATGTGAAGGCCAGAGACTGTCTTTTCCTTGTGTGCCGTTCACCTTGTCTTTTGAGGCAGGGTCTCTCTCACTGGCCTAGAGCTCACCCAAGTAAGTTGAGCTGACTGGCTATTACAACTCCAGTCCTCTTCTTTCCTTAAGGCAGAAAGGATTCATTTTTGGGTCACAGTCTGAGGGTGCTGGCCATCACAGAAAGAAGACTGAGCAGCAGAATTTGAGGGGGCTTGTCAGATAGCATCTGAAGCTAGGAAGCTGCAGAGAAGGAGAGGGACGGGGAGACGGCGAGAGAGGAAAAGGCAGGGATAGAGAGAGGTAAATCTCACTCTCCACTACTCTTAAGGATTTAGGTGACAGTTTCTATTTGTCTTTTAAAAAAAATCTACTTTAGCTCGCAGTTGGTTTAAAAAAATGCTTTTTCGGTGTCTATATTCGACTCTTCATATTGTTAAGCCATATGGTTTCTGCTGTCGGCAGAATGTCTCCCCACAAACTCAAATTGAAATCCTGCCCCACAGTGTGGTGATGCTAGAAGGTGGAGCCTTTGGGAAGTGATCAGCCCGTGGGCCCTCTGGTGGGACCCTTGTCTTGATGAAAGGCACACCCCCGAGAGGCCCATTTACCTCTCCGCCATCAGAGAGCAGGTGGAAGATGGGCCTGCCAGCCAGATGTCATCCCCCACCAGGCGCCGGGACACTGAGACTTGAGGAACCTTGATCTTCACTGCATGCAGCCACGAGAAGTGAAGTCTGTTTATGAACCACCGTAAAATGGGGGTTTGCTGTCGGAACCCCCATGTCTGAGATGGTTTCTAAAGATGAGAGCCGTGCTGACCTCTCTGGGTAGCCAGTCCAGCATCTTGCCTGCTTGGCTTTCTGCGGTGACAGAACAGATGGTCCCTGGCTTCCTGGAGTAGATGGGCTAGCTGGGGACAGATGGCAAGGGAACAGATGCAAATGTGGGTAGGACTTGGACAAGGGCTCTGAGGACAGGGGCTTTCCCCCGAGTGTGAATGTAATAAATATATAATGCCTATTGAAGTAGGTATTACGATCCTTGTAGATGACGGTCGTCCTGCAGGATTGTAATGGGGCCAATAAATGCCTGTTATTTGGTGACTTTTAGGCTGACTAATACAGGCACCCCTCCTGTGTTCTGGCAGTGGAGCGGTGAGTGACTACCACACTGTCAGAAAGTCACGATACAAGAGCACCATTATATACAACGCACAGGCTAGCTGCAGAGCGACTGGTGTTGCTTTATAAATTTAATGTGTTTATACCTGTTGCCATTATGTTAGCGGGCACACCTCTTTATAAATTTTGTGTGATAGGTATGTGTGGTGTGTGTATGGTACTTATATATCTCTCTGTATGGGGGTGTGGGGGTGTGCCTTGGGGCGTGTGGAGGCCAGAGGAGGAGGTTGGGTGTCTAACTCTATCCATTCTGTCCCTTATTCCTTTGAGTCAGGGTCTCTCAGTGAAGCTGGAACTAGGTTGGCATGCAGTATGCCCCAGTGATCTGTCCCCGCCCCTTCTGTTCATTGAGTGAACATTTCAGGTTCCTTCAATGTCATGCCTTGCTTTTTATGTGAGGCTGGGGATTCGAACTCAAGTTCTCACATGTACATACCAAGCAGTTTACCCCAAGGCAGGTCCTTCCAGAGGCATTCCCGAAGAAGGCCTTGTTATTCCAGGAAGTGATCGCTCTGTGTGGGCATTACCCAATAAGGTGCAAAGGACTTCCCCATGGGGCAGGGAGAAGGATTCCGAGTCAGGTTTTCCTTTCTCTGTGGAAGCAAGGATGGGTCAGGAAATAAATACCTAATGGTAGAGAGGTGCTTGGTATAGACAACAGTGGTGGAGAGGCTTTGTGGTGGCTAATCTTGCCTGTCAATCAAGGTGGAGGGACCCACCCTAAATCTGGGCCACACCTCCTGGTGGCAGCCTGCACAAAAGGATGTGGAAGAAGGAAGCATTTGCTTTTGCCCAATTGCCCTCACCCTCTCTGGCAAGTCCGTCTGTCCTGTCGCTGGGGCATTTCTTCTCTGAAAACTTACTTCATTACGTGGGATTCCAATGTAGGCTGAAGATAAGCTGAGGCATCCAGCATCATGAATTGAACAACTACTGGATTATTAGCCTTACTGTTGAGATAACTATTGTTGGGTTAGCTAGACCACTGGTCAAAAGCCACACTAATATAGCCCCTTTGAAAACACACACACACACACACACACACACACACACTCACACACACACTCACACTCACACTCACTCACACACTCTATCAATGTCGTTTTTTTGTTTTGTTTTGTTTTTAGAGAACCCTGACTAAGATCAGTTTGTAAGGCAAGGATGCCCAGGGAGACAGGGAAACTGAGGTCCAGCCTATGTTACTGGACTTTAGAGACTGGAAAGAGAGGAGGCCTAAGACAGGCGGGAACTGCAGGGCATTGGTGGGCAGGGTACTGTTTGTGATCCAAAGAGTGGTGAGATAGATAGCCATTGAGAGACTTCGATAGAGGGAGAGGTCATCTCATTTAAAAAATACATCACCGGTGTCCAAGTGACAGATGGCTTGGGATTGGAGATGTGTGAACAGAGGCCACGATAGAAGGCCCCAGAAGGGTGGACTGCAGCTGTGGCTGTACTTGGAGCCTTGCAATCAACCTTCTTTTCCACGACATTGTGGGCTTTCAGACATTCCCGCCTGCTTGTGTTGCTGGAAGAGTTCTTCCTTCATGGGAGGCTGGGGAGGTGGTTGCCTGACTGGGTGGTACCCTTGCAAGCCTGTGAGCCTGAAATCATTCCCTAGAATCCACGCGAGACACCACATAGGATGACACACAGCTGTAGTCACAGCCTTCCTACAGCAAGGTGGCTGGCCGAGGTGGGAGAATTGCCTGGTAGCACATGGGTCAGCTAAGTGGAAATACACTGTGGAGCCACAGGAGACCCTTCTTCAACGGCAGGGAAGGCAGAAACTCATTCCCCAAAGTGGTCCACGGGACGTGGCATGCACACACGTATAGAATAATTCAATGATAAAAGCATCGTTCAGTGAACACATCTTTTGCTAAAGGCCAGACAGAAACCTTTTTTTTTTTTCTCTTTTTCTTTTTGAGTTTTCAGAGCTGTGTCTTAGACAACTGACTGAGGGAACTTCTGCAGTGAAAATCCAGCAGCTGAACTAGAAAGTGTGTTCTCACGGGTTGTTCCTGCTCGGGTACATTTGGAAACTGCAGGATGGCCCTGGGTGAAGTCTGCTGTGTATTTTATGGCATTCACAGATTGTAGGGAAAGATGTTTTCTGCTCTTGAGATCGTTGGGACGTCTTTGAACGCCTGTTTCTTTTTCTCATTAGGATTATAAAATGCAGTATGTGTTTTTGTATAGCACTTGACATAGATTAGCAGAGATCATTCTGGTTCATGGAGAAAGGTTCCCTAGACATCATGCGGACTCACAGATGGGTTCCTCAGCCTCGGGACACATGTCTGCCGATGCAATAGCTTGAAAACAACACAGATTCATTATTTTGCAGGGGTTTTTTTCTTCTCTCTCTCTCTCTCTCTCTCTCTCTCTCTCTCTCTCTCTCTCTCTCTCTCTCTCTGTGTGTGTGTGTGTGTGTGTGTGTGTGTGTGTGTGTGTGTGTTCCCTAGGCTAAAATCAAGTGCTTTGGGGGCTGCATTCCTTTCCGGGGTTCCAGGAGAGAGCTCCCTGTCCTGCCCGGCTTCTGGAGGTGTGCCTGTTTTCCGGGGTCCCTTTCTCCAGTTCAGGGGCAGTGGTGTAGTCTCTGAGCACTGTCATGGCCACAGCCTTCTCCATCCCCTTTCCTCAAAAAAAAAAATTTTTTTTTGACTTTCAAGAACTATCATGATTACATCATGCTTACCTGGCTAACCAAGGATGATCTTCCAGGTTTAAGGCCAGCTGACCAACCACTTCAGTTTCTTCTGCAGGCTGAATCTCCCCTTGCCATGTAATCCAACCGAGGCACAGAGTCGGGCTGAGGATGTGGACGTCTCTTAGGGCCAGTGTTCTGTCTCCTGCAGTGGTAGACTGCATTTTAAGCTGTCTACATTACAAATTTATTTAGCTGATTGGTCTTGGTCTATCTGTCTCTAAGACTCTCTTCCTCTTTTTCTATTCTAGTCACACAATATGAACTTAAAAGTCACAGAATTCGATTTCCTTCTGGGAATGGAGGCCTCCATGGAATTCCTGCATGCTAATGATCGTTTTTTTTTTTTTTTTTTTTTTTTGGTTTTTGTTTTGTTTTGTTTTTTAAAGCAGTCTTAGGATAGGTGTTATCAAGTTGAGAATTCTCACGAAGGCTTGTTTAGGACGTCCAGGGGACTGAGTTGTGTAGATTCTCATTAGTGCAGGATAATAAAGCACTAAGGGGTACTCGGGAGTCCTCCCAAGATGAGCTTAAAAGCATGTCATGGGATGCTCATAAGAGATACTGGATTCTTACTTTTAGTAAGATGGAGGAAGAGACTTGGTCTGGGTTGAGAAGGAGGAACTGCGATTCTTTTACTGGGCCTTTGAAGAATGACTTGCACTTTCCTTGGTCTGTTTTATATCTGCTTCAGCAGTGAAACGTCCATCTTGTCTATGTTATACAGCAAAACGGGACAGTGGGAAATAAACCAAACTGAGCCCGTCGATGGGAACACTTCCATGAACAGTATGAATAGAGAGGATTTTTGACTTCCACTTTGGGGTAAGCTTGACATTAGAGACCTTGGAATAGCATTTTCTCCCCGCTATTAATAGATTAGAAAAATCAATGCAGGACATATATTTGGCAGACTCTAGGAAGCCTTACACATGTGAGCTCTAAGTTTGAGATGGAGATGGGTGCCCAAGAAGAAATGTAGGTGTAGGCTGATGCTTTTTAGGTAACTCAGTCATACCCGGTAGTGCCAACCTTTCACCCAAATTCTGTGCTTTCTTAAGCCAGGCACACCCCATAGCATGCCTTCTGGGGCTGTGGGCAATTTAGGTCTGCATCCTGGCTAAACAGTGACCAACTGATGATTTGTTCATGATGTCTGGTCCAGAAAGCTTCTCAGAATGGCTTTCTCATTTACATTTGAGTAAACAAACATAGGGACATAAACAGACTGTTGACAGGTTTCTGTGGGTCGCTGGATTGTTCATCAAATCATCTCTTTTTATGGAACTAGAGAATCGGACTTATTATCATAATGTGATCTTTAGAGCTCAGTGGCGTGGACCTTCCTGTGCTTAGGTTGAGCTGTGATTAGTCATCCCACATACAGATTCCTGAGCACTCCCCAGACCTGCTGCAGTGTGGGTCTCAGGACCCTGTACGTGGAAGGAGCTTCTGGAGAGACTCGTACAATACTGATTTGGCGTCAAGGTAGGTGTGCCCCAGCAGGCTCTATGGCAGAGGGGACCAAAAGACAGCAATCTTTGTCAGTGCCAAAGCTTGTAACCTGGAGAAATGTAGTGTAAGTGGAGTTTGCAATGTGGAACTAAGGGGATGTGCCCCGCCCTGGTGAGTGGTGGGACTGGGCTGGGCAGACTCAGAAATGTTTGCTCCTGATCAGATCTCCGTGTACAGGAGGATGAGGACCGAGACAAGGAAAGGGCTTGAACAGCCAGCTTCCACCTGCTGTCATGCAGGACTTTTTGGTTGATGGGATGAGGGAGAGGAGGAGCTGCTGGAGGAGATGCTGGCTGGAGCTGCTTTCACCTGGATGGGAATCCCAGGCTCTACCCAGGAGAAAGGCAAGGCTGAGTACATAGCAGAGGAATGAACTGAGGCTCTCAGGATGCAGAAGCTCTTAGTCCAAAGCAAAACCAGCACTTCCTTTCCTACACATCTTGTTTTTCTTCTAGATGGACTGTAGTTCACCCAGACACTAATTGTAAATCACTATGTGCATTACTGAGAATGTAGGAACATATCCAGCCTCGGTTGTTTCGAAGCAGTAAATATCCCTTCCTTACTTCTGTTCAGGATAATTTATGTTCAAGATAATATGCAATCAATTAAATTTTTTATTGGGTTCAAATTTGATTTGGGTCCGTGTTTTAGTTTGGAAGTCAGGCGCATTTCTGCTGATCATTTGTCTTTATTTACTGGGAAGCAATCAGCCATTGTTTTTTTTTTCCTTCTTATTAGGGAGCGATATAGTAAAAAAACAATGATCAGCTAATGAGACCAGGTCTGTGCATATGAATAATCAACCTCACTACTTCCTGGATGCCTTCGACTGTTTCCCTAGGGGTGGGGAACCTTTCCCTGTGACCTGAACAGGGGAGTTCCCTTGGTGCTGTCAGTAGAAGAAGGCTTGCTTTTTAACCTCAGGGGCTTGGCTGCCTCTGCTGCATAAGCCCTCCAACCCAACCCCTGGTACACATGTGTAGTGAGTGTAAGTGGCAACCCAGCAAGAATGTGTGTGCGTGTGTGCACGTGTGCGACACAAGGATGCACAGCCTCGTTGTCTTTGACTCTGACGTGACTTAAGGGGCTCACTTACCTTTTCATTCATGAAGCAGACCCAGAAGCACACACAGAATTATATAAAAAAAAAAATTCCAGTGAACCATTCCAGGAAACTTTGTGACTCAGTAGGCCCCAGGGAGAGAGGTCAGGTGGAAAGTAGTTGCTCTGCAAGCATGAGGAGCTTCCTGAGTTTGATCCTTAGCGGGCATGGACAGAGAGAAGCTGGGCATGGCCGCATGCACTTGTAATCCCAGTGCTATAGAGCTGGAGAGAGACAGACCCTGGAGGCTTGCTGGGCAGCCCGCCGAACCTAATCACTGAGCCCCTAGGTTCAGCGTGAGACCCAGTCTCAAAACAAGGTGGGCAGCTCCTGAGGAATGACACCTGAGGGTGACCTCTGGCCTTATGCATTTTTTTTTTTTATTGGTTTTTCGAGACAGGGTTTCTCTTTGAAACAGTCATGGCTGTCCTGGAACTTAACTCTGTAGCCCAGGCTAGCCTCGAACTCACCGAGATCCGCCTGCCTCTGCCTCCCGAGTGCTGGGATTAAAGGCGTGCACCACTACCACCCGGCTGTTAGGCATGCTTATGCACACATATGTGCTGTGGATATCTTTCTGTATACTGTGAATATGTGTTGCTCTGATTGGTTGATAAATAAAGCCGTTTGGCCTATGACAAGGCAGCTTAGAGGCAGGTGGGAAATCCAAACAGAGAGGAAGAGAAAGGAGAGGCAAGGCAGATGCTGCGAGCCTCCGCCAGAAGAAGCAAGATGTAAAGGTATTGGTAAGGCACAAGCCATGTGGCAAAGTATAGATTTGTGTATAGAAATGGGTTGATTTAAGATGTAAGATCTAGCTAGCACGAGGCCTGTCATAGACCATACAGTTTGTAAGTAATATAAGCCTCTGTGTGTTTGCATGGGTCTAAGTGACTGTGGACCTGGCGGGTCATAGGAAAAACTTTCAGTTACACATATGTGTGGGCACATGCGCACACATACCCAAAGCAAAACAAAAACCTTTGGGACCCAGCAGTTGGTAAGGCCCAGGTCTGTTGGTAAGCACACCAGATTAAGAATATACCCCCGTCTCTACATCCTTGGTTTCCTGTATACCAAGCCTCACTTCTCAAGGGTCTGGGTGTCTGGGACCAAATACAGATGAAAACGGAGTTAGTGAACTTGGGGCTTTAACAGAAAACCCCTATTTCCTGATGTTATAATTAGAAGTTCTGCTTCGTGAGCAGTTTCGTCAAAATAGCTCGTCTACACAAACAAATTTCTTTCTTTTCCTTTTTGTTTGGTTTTGTTTTTCATCAGCTGTTAAGAATTGCCTTACACCCCCACCATCCCCACCCCCATCTCCACCCCCGCCCACCTTTCCCAAGGACCAGAACCACAGGGAAAGCTGAGGGAAGGTGGGGATAATTTTGTCTCTTACATGTTAAGATAGGAACCCACTCTGTTCTAATGTCCCTCCCTGTCCTCAGTCTGCTCTCATGGCTCCCCGGAATCAGGTTCAGTTTGGGGTCACTCGCTACTGTATTCCTGTGGACTCCTTCATGAATTGTTGCCATGGTACCTTTGCACCCACACTGTGTTTCTGCAAAACTCAGTCCATAATCCCGTTTGCCTGGGTGGACCAGGTAGGTTCTGAACCGGCTCCTGGGTGGACCAGGTAGGTTCTGAACTGGCTCCTAGTGGCAGAAGGTTGCTAAGGGACATCACTGTGGACTGCCCGCTTTGGCTAAATGACTAGCCAGAATTTGTATTCCCATCTGCAGCCCGTTGGTAAGGTCCGGGCTTTCTACAGCTCACACCAGAGTTCCTAACTGTCTTGGCTGTGGCAGGTGGGCACAGATGTTGGTGGGGCCTAGGTTTGTCTAAGAAGCAGGTACATTTAAGAACGGCAGCTGGTCTTCTGGTTGTTACTGTTTCCATTAATGAGGGAGACCAGCCTCCCCCCCCCTCCCCAGGGTACTGTTGAGGAGGGAGAAGTGAGAAATATGTAGATAGAAATATAGAGGAGAGAGACAGATAGAAACATAGGATAGACTCGGGAGGGCCTGGGTCAAAACCCACCAGCCCCTTCTGTCCCTACTAAAGGGCTTTTAAAGGAATGCCAAGGGGTGGAGCAAAGACCTCCCCCCAGCACAGCCAAGTGCAGACCATCCCAAACACCTGGTGACCATGCACGTGGTCAAGCCATCCCCTAATGCAGCCCTGCTGTGTAAACCAGCTCAGCTCTCACGAGGAGGCTTTTGTGGGCTCCCACACTTGAACCTTACCTTCAGCAGAGTGTCACTTTGGAGGTAGCAAGCAGGACACTTGGAAGCCCCTTTGTCCATCTGTGAAGGCCTTCCCTCCACCTGTTGACTGTTGGGGGATGAAATCTTGCCCAAGGATGTTGTTCCTCCTCATCTCTCAATGGTCCCTGCTAGATTTCCATGGGAAGTGCCTCCATAGGCTGGGGTGTGGGAACATCTGGTCTCCAGGTGTGGAGGGTTGTGGAACCCTTGACTGAGGCATAGCTAGCTGAAGAGGGTCGATGGGGGTGGGGTCTCCGTTCAGGTTACTGTTGCTGTGATGAAACACACCATGACCAAAAGCTTAGAAAGGGTTTATTTGGCTTACACTTGCACATTGTAACTCATCACTGTAGGAACTCAAACAGGGCAGGAACCCGGAGGCAGGAGCTGATGCAGAGACCGTGGCGGGGTGCTGCTTACTGGCTTGTTCCACATGGCTTGCTCAACCTGCTTTCTTTTAGAACCCAGGACCACCAGCCCAGGGGTGGCACCACCCACCATGTGCTGGGCCCTCCCACATCAGTCATTAATTAAGAAAATGTCTTACAGCTGGATCTTACGGAGGTATTTTCTCAATTGAGGTTCCCTCCTTTCAGATAGCTAGCTTGTGCCAAGTTGCCATCAAAGCAGCCAGCACAGTGGCCTTTGCGGGCGATAACTGGGTTCTGGTGTAAGGTCTTTGCTTCCGGTCCCACTAAGACGTGAAGAACTCGGCTGTGTGCTCCCACTGCCATGAGCTCTTCTATTCCTTCACCGCCACAGTGGACTGTATCTTCACCTGAAGTTCTTCTCTCGGGTATATTGTCCCAGTGATGAGCAAATAATCTAATCTCTCTCTCTGTCTCTGTCTGTCTCTGTCTCTCTCTCTCTCTCTCTCACACACACACATACACATACACACACACACCTACACACATACACACACATACACACACAGACACACACACACACACACACACACACACACCACACCCCTCTCACCTTACAGGCCCGGGAACTATTCCCCCATGTCCTTCAAGCCAGCTGGACTGGATTCTGTCAAGACAGTTGTTGGGTCAAGCAGCCGAATAGAGAGGGCCTGGGGTTGTAAGGAGAAGCCTATGTGAAGGAGGAAAGCCAGACTTTCTCCTGGGCTCTTCCTAGGACTGTGTGGGGAGAAGATGGAGGAGGCAGACTCCAGTTGGCATCACCGCACTGCCGTTTCTACCTTCGTAACAAAAGATGGAAGTTACCTCAGGGAGGGTTCTGAGATGGAATGAGGTACTTCGTACAACACCCTGAGTGTGCTGCTCAGCCCAGAGGCCTTTGCCCCTTGAGAAGTATCCCTTCCTACTAGGAAATTCAGGAAATGTCCTTTCCTTCAGTGGATGTACCTCTCTCCCTTTTGAGCTTGTTGGGGGGGGGGCAGTCATCACCGCACTTGCCTGAACCAGTTTATAAACGGCATGTATGTAGCTGGGCGTGTAGACGAGGCAGATGGTTGGTGCATGTGAAGCTTTCTGTCAAGAGGTGAAGATGCCCACAGGTAGTTGTTAGTGCTCAGTTCATCAGGAAGAAGTCGGGCTGTTGGAGTCACAAGATCTCGCCCGTGACTCCTCCCCACTTTGGGAAGGAGTCTAGAGATCAGAGAGAGTAGGATGTGATTGGCAGGTAGAGCACTGATGACCAGAATTTACATACTACGGTGCTTAGCGGAGAAGGACAGAGCCAAGACTTCCAGGATCCGAGAGTCCTGAAGGCCAGTTGGGTTTAATTTCCTTCTTTGACGGAAGCGGAAGCCAATGAGTCCTTTTATCGCTGGGGAGAGCGCCTAACAGAGGGGGTGAGGTGAGCTGGAGTCCTGTTGCTGCCGGCTGGAGATTGGACGGTACCGAGTAGTATCTTCCATTCTGTTCTCTCTGAAGTTTTGCTCCTATATACTTTAATTTTCAAGGCATTTTAAAACGATGTCAGCACGTGAAAATTCTTCGGTGGCGTGACTGTTGCCTAACATGACATTAATGCCTCGGTGGCCTTTTCAACACCCCTCTTCCTTTCCTGGAGATAAACCATAGTCTAGGAATGAAGCCTTTGAGACTCTTCTCTCTGCATGCCCGTACACACGTCTTTCTCCATATTTTAACAATTTTTCGTGCCATCTGAAAAAGACGTGAACAAAGTTTTCGAGTAGCTTGAGAGAGTTTTCAGCTTGTTTTGTTCCTTCTCAGAGCGTGGCTTGTAGTGAACCAAGGCCTGGGAGTTGCTCAGGTTTGGGCCTGTTTCGCCCTCTAGTGGTAGCAGTCACCGGCTGAAAGCTGTCGTCCTTGCCTGGGTAGGAGGAGTCCATGGCACAGAAGAAGTAGTTACAGGCTCGCTGGTCAGTTGCTGGTCAGTTGCCCAAACACAGTCAAGGGAGCTCTTCAGTTGCTGTTGTCCTGGGAACCTCCCGTTTGTCCTGTGGTAGAGACTTCAGATGGGTGCAGCCTTCCCATTGAGGCCCATTTAGACTGGGGGCATCAGCCTGCACACTGTCGCCCACCGAACCAATGTCCCCCGCTCCGATGGGGGACATTCTTGTCGCCGCCCGCTCATTCCTTGTTTCCTTGGGGTCTCCGTCTATCCCCGGCACCCTTGTCACATCCTGGGTGTCCCCTCAAGTGTTCCGACACCTTCTGCTCTCTTGGAAGCTGAGCTGGCTGTTCCTGAAGACACCCTTTGGAGAGTTCCCTTCCTGTCATGTGTAGCTCACAGCTTATCTTTTCTCTTTTTTTCTCTCTGTTTTCTTCTTCTATATGAGAGCCTCGCCTCCCTTTGGTCCTTCTGTCACTAACTGTCCCCGCTCTTGGGCCTCCTGGCCGCTGTGCCTACCTCCCGCCCCCACCCTGCTATACACACGGCTCCCTCCCTCTTGTGTGTTGCTAGCTCCACTCCTCCTGGAAGCCTCTATGTGCGCTCACACGCCACTCTGTGACCCTTGACCTCTTGGGCTCCCAACAGTCCACGTCACATGGCAGCGAGCCTCTTTCGACCTCCTCGTTCTGGTGAGTTCTAGAACATAGACCTGAGGCCTCTCAGTCCGTGGTCTTGCGTTCCTCTCCTACTTGAAATCCCCACCTGAAAGTTGGGGTTTTTGCACACCCATGAGGAGCACAGCTTCGCACTCTGCCGGACTCAAAACAGGCAGCCAGCCTCTGGGACACCTCTCTGGGGCTCACTCAGACTTCAGGAGCCCCCCTCTTAGGAAGAAGCACAAACAACCCGAGGCCCCTTGGAGAGACTCCAGCCCTGGTGAGACTGGATTGCCCTAGTATTCCAGAAACCCCGGTGGCTCCGTAGATGAACTGTCATTGCCCTGGCAAGTATTGTCTTACACTTTTCGGTGATTTTTTATCAATTTGGAGAAAACATCTCATGCCTTGTACTTTTTTTTTTTTTTTTTTTTTTTTTTTTTTTTTTGCTTTTTGAGACAGGGTTTCTCTGTGTAGTTTTGGTGCCTGCCCTGGATCTCGCTCTGTAGACCAGGCTGGCCTCGAACTCACAGAGATCTGCCTGTCTCTGCCTCCCGGGTGCTGGGATTAAAGGCGCACGCCACCACCTCCTGGTTCATGCCTTGTACTTTTTCACTCCACTCCCCTTATTGACTGATGTCTTTGCTTTTTATGACACTGAGAAAGAGAAGCATGGCATTGGCAGGAGAGCCGCGTCTTTCTAATACTAAGGTCTGTCTTTCCCTGCGAACAGCTCAGGCTGGGCCCCTTCCTATCTCCAGTTCTCGCCTCCTGAGGTGACGTCTCAACGATGTCACGCCTGCCATTGGTCCCTCTCTGTTGCCTTGTCTGAGGGAAGTCCTTAGCTTTGCTTCTTCTTTTCCCCGGGAGCCTTCCAGATGGCATAGAACAGGCCTCACAACGCTTGCGTGCTCTAAGTTTAAAAGCTCCCCAGATTCCATGTTCTGGGGCTAGAGAGAGGGCCCAGCAATTAAGAGCCCTGGTTCTCGTAGAGAACCTAGGCCCGGTCCTAGCACCCTCATGGTGGCTCACAGTTGTCTACAACTCTAGTTTCCGGTGATCTGACACTCTTCTCCAGCCCCCATGGACACTGCATGCATGTGTGTGGTGCACAGATAAGCATGTAAGCAAAACACTCGGACGCATAAAATAAAAACAATTGAAAAAAATCTTTGCTTTTAAAAATCTTTGTTTTATTTGTATGTGTGTATATGCCTGAGTGTAGATATGTGCACCACATTGTGCAGAAGCCCCCCCAGAGGTCAGAAGAGGGCATCGGACCCCTTGGAGGAGTTACAGTTGCATGTGAGCCACTATTTGGATGTTGGGAACTGAACTCAAGTCTTTTGCAATACGTGCTCACTTTGTTTGGCTCTTCACTCCGTGGCAAGTGCTGACCATTGGGCAGTAGGTCCACCCACCCACACACCTACTTACTTTCTTCCTACCCCCACCCTCACCCGTCACTCTTTTTTTGTCTCTCTTACGGCATGCTGGTTCCCACTAAGTTGACTGGGGTGACCAGCTGTCACTTCTTAGATTGCCTCAACCATATGAGTTGCAACACCAGACCCATTTA